>NC_092082.1:33543359-34265859 GCF_043229965.1 Drosophila suzukii | reverse complement strand
ATTTGATTTAAATTCGTTGTAAAAATTCTCTGTCTTGTAGCGATTTCATTTCGCATACGATTTGTCGCGCTTTTGTATTAAGTTTTTTATGTTATAATTAAACCACGATTTGGCCCTGTGTTTACACATTTTGCGCTTCGAAGGAACCGTTATGTCGTAGAGGATTTTTACCTTCCGTTGTAAGATTTCTAGCTGAGTGTTAACCTCAGCAGTGCAATATAAGGAATTCCAGTCGCAAGAGTCTAAATCAGCACTAAGCATAGTCAATGTTGATGAAGTCCCTATACTCTATGTAATAGTCATTGTAGTCAATATTAATGTTGTACGTGAAAAAGATCAGATCATGTTTGGAAAAGGTAGGCAACGATATTTGGTCATAATTCTGAATTTTTTTTACAGTCACTAACAAAAAATACATCAAGTAAGGTGTTGCAGGTAGTGGAAAAATGGGTAGGATATTTAAAGTTTACAGGAAAGAAACGAAGTGATTCCATATCGTTTGACAGATGCTTTTCAATTACAATATAACTGTTGAAATCGCCAGCAAGAATTACATCGGAGTAATTCAATGAGACGGTGGATAACAACTCAATCAGCTCAGAGTATTCTGTTGTTTTGTGTGGTCTGTAGATACTATTATATGATGGACGTTGATGCACTACGAGCAGTACAAACAAGTGGCCCAACGACACCAAGCACGTGCTTGTTACGCGCGGGGCCCTTTTATCAATTTGGGCAAAAAATACGAGTTCGCGAGGAAGATACAAAAAACAAATAGAGACGGGACACAAATGAAAATAAAAGAAGCATCTAAGAATGAAGCAAATGAGTTAAAATATTAGTTTTTAGTACCGGGATAGAAGTTGAAGTGCAAATTAAATGATAAAGGTTGTTATAATTATTACATAGAACGCGAAAGGGCTCGTGCAGACAAAAATTAGATGTACATCGTGGCAAATTTAGGGGATAATATTTTCGTGTTAGTCTAACAGGAACATTGAAAGTTAGGCGGTTTACAAGTTCTACAGAATCAATATCACCTCTTATAAGATTTTGCATAAAAATAGTACCAAGCATTGTTCTACGATTTGCAAGGGTAGGTAAATTAAGCAATAGTAATCTACTCTGATAGGAAGGTAGCCTTATGTTTTGATCCCAGTTCAAACTACGAAGGGCAAAAAGAAGAAATTTTTTTTGTACCGACTCAATACGGTCAATATGCACTTGATATTGTGGACTCCAAACCGAAGAACAATATTCCAAAATAGGACGGACAAGGGAGGTAAATAATAATTTGGTTGTATAAGGGTCATCAAATTCTTTTGACCAACGCTTTATAAACCCAAGAACACTCATGGCCTTGCTGACAGTGGACATTATGTGGCAGTCAAATTTAAGTTTTGGGTCCAGAAGAACGCCTAAGTCATTAACTGAATATATACGATCGAGTGGCGTATTTTGAAGAGAGTAACTAACAAAAGTAGGAGTACCCCTATGAAAAGTCATAACGTTGCATTTAAGGCAGTTCAAATTTAAAAGGTTATACTCACACCATCCCTGAAAACAATCAATATCTGACTGTAAGTTGAAACCCGACGCTATATCATTATGTGATAAACAAAGCTTAACATCATCAGCATACATTAGTACACGAGAGTGTGTTATGATAGAGGGAAGATCGTTAATAAACAAAGTAAACAGCAAAGGGCCCAAATGACTACCCTGAGGCACTCCAGATGTCACATAGATCAGTTTTGAGGCAGCGTTCTTGAATATAACCCTCTGAGTCCTACCATTCAAATAACTTGAAATCCAAGTTAATAGATTACATGGAAACCCAAGCTGATTTAATTTGAATAAGAGAAGAGAGTGGTTGACAGAGTCAAAGGCCTTACTAAAATCTGTGTATATAACGTCAGTCTGCATTTTATTCTTAAATCCATTTATTACAATAGATGACAATTCCAGAAGGTTGGTGGTGGTCGATCTTCGCTTAACAAAACCATGCTGACACGGTGATATTAGCGAGGAACATAAATGTTGCAAATGAGAAGTAATAATACGTTCAAATGCTTTAGGAATTGCCGACAATTTAGAAATACCTCTGTAATTCTGGGCATCCGCCTTCGCACTCTTTTTGTGAAGTGGAATGATAAAAGAGTCCTTCCAGATAGTAGGAAAAACTGACGATGAAATAGACAAATTAAAAAGTTTAAGAATCGGTTTACATATGGTTGACGCACAAAACTTAAGCACACACCCGGGGAGTCCATCAGGACCGGGAGAATAAGTTGGCGTTGTTTTTTCTAAGTCTCTTACGAGAGAAATTTCCGTAATTTCAGGGGTAAAGATACAATTTGCCTTATTTAAGGGATTAGGGTAGTTAGAATTTGACCAAGCAGCCGAACTATAAGTAGTTTGGAAAAACTCGGCAAATAAATCAGCAATTTCAGAATCCGTCGATGCCTCCATTGAGTTAAAACGTACCGATGAAGGCAATGCTGACGACTTACGCTTGGCATTGACAAAGTTATAAAACTGCTTCGGATCATTTGAAAATTCAAATTTACATCGACTTAAATACATAGAATAGCAATGACTATTAAGAACATTAAAATCCGATCGAGCCACCACATATTTCGAAAAATCAGATGGCTTACCCGATTTCTTATACTTTTTATAAGTGTTTGTCTTAAGGTTTTTAAGTCTTTGAAGCGCATTGGTAAACCAAGGTGGCCTGTTTGTCTTTGAAGGAAACCTATCAGGAACGCATTCATTAAAAAAGGTATTTAACACTATATAGAAGTGTTCAGTGGCGCTTTCAATATCCATACAATTGTACAATTCTGTCCAATTATATTGAGAAATCATGTCGTTAAGTTTTTTAAATTTACATTTTCGGAAACATCTCACTTTAGTTTGAGAAACTAAAGGAGAGAGGGTATCAACGCATGGGAGGCAGATTGTCAATTCCATTGTTGGATGATATCGGTCTTCAGGTACAACAAGAGCGTCAATTCTAGATACCGTGACTTCAGACGGGTCTGAAACAAACACAAGATCTAGTTGTCTATTTAATGAATTCCGTATAAAGCTTACTTGCTGTAACGATAATTCTAGAAGACCATCAACAAAATCATGGGCGGATAGAGGTATAGCGACTAGTGAGTCAGTAGGAGGAGACCAAGAAATACCAGGGAGATTAAAGTCACCCAAAACAATCAAAAGGTCACTGTTAGAAAGAAGGGATAGAACAGATTTTATCGCAGACAGGTGGTGCTCATAAATTATTAAATCAGAGCCAGGTGGAATATAGGAGCATGTAACAAATATTGAGAATGATTGCAAGGAAATTAAAATTGATGTGTTTTCTCTTTTGTTGAAGATACTTAGAAATATATATTCAATCGCACTCGTCTCTGGTTGAACACATACTTTTTTAGCGTTAAGTTTCTTGTTTATATAAATAGCAACTCCTCCACCTCGACCACTACGATCGGAACGAAAAAGATTAAAACTTTCACACATAATTGACATATTACTAACATCGGAGACAAAACCACGTTTCGGATACACAGATAACATCAATATTTGAGTTTATAAATAAAAAATGGAATTCCTCAATCTTCTTAGGTAAACTTTGCGCGTTCAAATGTATTATTTTAAAGCCTGGTTTTTGTTTGTTTTTCTGATTATTGCCTGGCTGCTTGTCCTGGAGATGAGTGGACTATCCATACTTAATACATAAAAATGGGTCACGCAATTTAAAGTTAAGTACACACATGTTCTATGTTCGAAACGAACTAGACGCAGACAGCTGTTCTGGAGACAACTCGAACTGCAGCTGATAAAGCTTATGCATGGTCTCCAGACACATAACATCTTCTCTCCCATGCACTCTAACGTGAACAAAACCACGACGACAGAAAACAGATGTTAGGAGCTTTTGTTTTTTCATAGTCATTGCTTTTTTTAAAATGTTATAGTTTTCCTTCGTTAATTGCTCGTTTAAAGGAATTGCCGCATTCGAATTTAAACCAAACAGCCCCAGAACCAGTGGTTTCTTGTGAGTACGCCTGTATTCGGCAGCGTGCCGCAACATCGTTATTTTGTCCCTCAAGTGCTCGAATTTGAGTTTTATTATTGCCTTTTCGGCAGTACTTTTCTTTCGTTTCTAATTTAATCCAATCGAACTTGTCCATCCATAGTGAAGACATTCATTTTTCTATTGCAATTTTCGCAAAATTGAAAAATCGAAAAATGTACGGAAAACACTCGCTTTTTTTCCTTTAAACGAGCTTTATTCATCTGAAGAGTATATTCGAGGATGTGCTCAGAAATAAAAGCGAATATGGCACTCTGTTTGTCACGGCCGTACGTTTGCTTGCGCCACACTTCTAACAGGGCCTCATTGCATATCGAGAGGTTGCTACATAAAAATGTAATATATGCAAAAAGTCGCAAAAAGCGCAGCTTGAGGCTGGATTCTTTAAACTAGGAATAAATCATTCTAAAAGATGGTCTAACACACCCACTCAACAAATTTCAACATTTCTTGTAAACTCTATTTAAAGTGGGAATTTCATTTAAAAAGTTATACCAAGACATAACTAGCTAAATTTATAAATTGTTTGAAAAATACACACAAAATTAGGAATGTATTTATTTTATCATATTGTACACATATGCGGAATGAAGATCTCATTTTATGTAAATTCTCCTTAACTACTTGTTATACCCGTTACTCGTAGAGTAAAAGGGTAACAGGCAGAAGGAAGCGTTTCTGACCCCATAAAATGTATATATTCTTGATCAGGATCACTAGCCGATTCGATCTAGCCATGTCCGTCTGTCCGTCTGTCTGTCTGTCCGGATGAACGCTGAGATCTCGGAAACTCCAAGAGCTAGGCTATTAAGATTCCTGAGCTTCTTACGCAGCGCAAGTTCGATTCAGCAAAGTGCCACGCCCACTCTAACGCCCACAAACCGCCCAAAACTGTGGCTCCTACAGTTTTAATGCTAGAATAAAAATTTTAACTGAAATGTATTGTTCTCATCAATACCTATCGATTGACCCAAAAAAAAGTTTGCCACGCCCACTCTAACGCCCATAACGCTTAAATCTGCTTTGCTGCTTGCATTTCCCTTTGGTCCCTTTAGCTGAGTAACGGGTATCTGATAGTCCGGGCACTCGACTATAGCGTTCTTCCTTGTTTTTTATACCTAGAGTTAAACTTATTTCTTTCCCCGTGTTTTTTCCCTTACGAGAAAATCCTTCTCCGTTCTGCCTTTGCTGTGAGAATTTAACATTTTCTCTTGTGCCTGTTTTAATAACTTTTCGATTTACTTGTATAATATATCGTATGGTCGTTGATTGGTAATGGAATGTATAGTCATGTTGTATTTCTGAGCTGCTTTAATTATAATTTCAGAATAATCAACTAAATTAAGTTCATCTTTGATGCAACGAGCAATTTCTGTAAGGGTTGAATGAGCCCTTTCTATTTGTCCATTGGACGTACTATGGCGAGGATCCGCGTGTCTCTTATTTTTGTTACTATTACAAGTTTTATAGTTTTCTATGTACTCCTGTAGTTTTTTGTTCAAATTTGGCCAATAGTATAGTCTGTTAATTTGTTTGTAATTTTCGTCCAGTCCCCTGTGTGCTCTACAATGAGTTTCTTCGATTATTAATGCTCTGTCTTCAGGGTTTTGCACATATTGGACGAATTCTTTTGTATATAGGAATTTATTTGTGAAATTTTCTGGATTTTAAATTTTGTATACGTCTTCTAAAGTACAGTGAACACCTATTGTTATGTTGGGAGGAATATTTTCCCTTAAGATTGATACCAAAATTTCCGTGTTTTTTCGGGTTTCTTGTATAACATTCTCAAAACCACTCTCTGCTAAATGCTGAGTGTTGACAGACAGTGGTTGATGATCTGTATAGATTTCAATGCTGTTTACGCCGTATAAATAGTTGCTAAAAGTTCTTTCTTATTGGTTGAATATATTTGTTCGGCTTTAGTTAGAGTTTTTGAAATGAAGGTTATTGGTTTTCCTTCTTGAGAAAGAACAGCACCAATAGCTAGATCGGACGCATCGGCCGTTAAAGTGAATTTTTTATTATAATCAGGTTGTACCAATTCGATTTGTGCAATTAAATTATCTTTGGGCTCGTTAAAAGCTCTTACAGCTGAGTCATCTAACTGTATGGAAGTTTTACGTTACATTTTTTGGATACTTTTCCATTTTGACCTTCCAAATACTTTGTCGGAGGTTTTGCCATTTTTGCGTAGTTTTGTAAAAATTTTCTGTATTAGCCGGTAAGGCCTAGGAAGCTTCTAAGCTCTCGAATGTTTTTTTGAATTGGATATTTTAAAATTGTAGATATTTTTTGGGGGTCTGTTTTGATTACATTGTGAGAAACAACGTAACCCAGAAATGTGGTTTCAAATTTGAAGAATTTTGATTTTTAAGTTTAAATTTTCATATTTGCGTTCAGCAAAATTTTAATTATGACGATTAAGTCCTTGTAGTGTTGTTCTATTGTTTTAGAAATATAATATAAACATCCATATAAACATGACATGTTTTACCTACTTGTTCTCTTAAAATGTCATCCATTGCACGTTGGAACATTCTGGGAGCGTACGTTAGCCCAAATGGCATTCTCAAGAATTCATATTTTCCGTTATTTATAGAAAACGATGTTTTTTCAATGTCTGTCTCTTTCTTGAGAATCTGGTGAAACCCAGACTCCAAGTCGATCGTGGAAAAGTATTTTGCTTTTCTAAGGTTTGACAAAATCACCGAAGGATCTTGCATTGGATATCTGTCCGGAATGATGTTTTCATTTAGTTTTTTATAGTCTGAGCTTTGCAGCACCATCTTCATTAAAACCCTTTTTTGGTACCACTAAAACAGGAGAATTATATGGGCTTTTGCTTGGTCTTATAATTCCTTCTTTTAACATGCGATTAACTTCAGAGTTTACGAAATCTGAAGCCGATAGAGCATACGGATACTGTTTGCTATAAATAGCTCTGTCGTTATCGGTGTTTATTTCACCGCAAATATCAGTCCTGAAAGGGACTTGCATGTTTATCTTCGAGTGCTCTATATTGATAATATTTATTATCTCATTTTCCAAATCCATTCTTTATTTTTGAGTTGATTCACTCATATTGTTTACTGCATTGTTGTCGGACAAATCAACGACGGCTTGTTCAGGACTTTTTAATCCCAAACTTGAAATTTTATCGGATACTTCAACGACGGCGCGCTCAGAATTCTTGAATCCCAAACTTGTAGTTTTGTCGGATACTTCAACGACGGCTTGTTAAGGATATTTAAATCCCAAGCTTGTTTTGCTTTGATTTGCCTCTTCAGACTCAGTTCTGATTTTGGCCTTTTCATCAAAGTATTTTCGTATAATAAATTGTTTTTTCTTCAGATAAAGAAAGTTGGTTAAAAGAACAGTCATTATCATAAATCAATTTTTCTTCTTTGCCCCCATATCTAATTACTCCTTTTTCTGTGTCTATTACAGCTCCTATTCTTTTGAATAGGTTGTAACCTATTAAAAAGTATGATTTTAATCTATTTCATAAAATGTGTAACGTGTATCGAAGATCGTTACCATGTGATAATATTTAGTTATAGAACATCCATTAACCGTAGATACTCTTTTATATATAGCTTGTTTTTGTTTTTATAAATCCCTGTTCTGTTATAGCAGGAGGTTGCTCCTGTGCCAATTAAAATTTTAAGTTTTTTATTTATCTTGTCATATCTTTATCATCTTATCTTATCTTTTATCATATCTTGTTAAGTAGGGTAGTCCTACTCCGGATTCTGGCCTAAAAAATGGTCCTCTTCGATATTATTTAATCGCATAGTTTTATTAGCCGGTTGGTTAACCGTACCTGTTGGTTCTCTTTTATTCTGCGGAATAGTTTGTGGAGTTGTTTGTGTCTCCTATTCTGGTTATAGTTGTTGTTGCTATAACTGTTATAACCCTGATTGTATTTTGGCCTATTCTGAATCTGTAAAGATTCATCTACTTCCATCGGATCTGGCTTGTTTTGTTGAGCTTTATTGGAATTCCATTGATTATGGGAATTATATTGAGGATTATACTGTCTGGCCTGATTCCAATTATGATTTTTATTCTGATTATAATTATTTCTATTTTGGCTATCGGGTTGGTTAAACCTCAAGTTGTTAGTATTCCTCTGATTGCTATTATAGTTATTATGGTTACCTTGCCTGGGATTTTTATTTGAGTTTTGGTACCTGAATAAATTTGACTCATAATTTTTGCGCTGTGATGATGTAAAATTGTTTGCGAATTGGGCTCTCAAATTATTACTTTCTAGTTCTTGTACTATTACCATAGCGTTCGGTAAGTCTGGTGGATTCATAGAAAATATTTCGTCTGAGATATGGCCGTTGAGGCCAGTTATGAATACCCTTAGTGCTGTCTTTTTGTGTTTTTCGTTCATTTCAGCAGTTAATGGTTTATTTCTGCCGTAAGTCATAATGGTTTTATTTATTTGAAGAGTTAGTTTTTTATTACCCCATAATATTCCATTATGGACAGTTTCCCTTGACTTAGCACTCCTAAGTCTTGTTCAATTATATGGATTGGACGTTTGTCGCTAAAAACAAAGTCCAACCTTGCCATTATGGCATCAAAATTTAATACTGACCCATTGAGTGTTAGGGCATCGTTTGCTGTACCAGTTATTTTGTTTCTTAAGATTGACAATGCAGAAAAGAATCTTTCGCTACCTCTAGCATATTGCCCCATGGCTATCTCTGCTGATTCCCCCCAACTCACATATTTGCCTCTTCTCCTTTAAATTCCCTGGCTGATTTGATAATTTCGAATGAAGTTTCACATTTAATATTTGGGTTAATGACTTCTACTTGAAAATCTTCAACCTTTTTTATATTTTGATTTACTTGTGCTTTTAAACTCACGATCTCATTCCTTAAAGGATTCAACTCATTATTTACAATATGTGCAATTAAATCGCTCACTTGGTTATTAGCTTGGCTGCTAGAAGCCATTGCCGGTTGGGGTAAAGGCATGGTGAGAATTCTTTCAAAATCGTTAATTAGGTCTTCCACCTTGTTAGATTTTATTTAACATTTTTTCTTATAGTAATATGAGGTCTTCTGTTTTCTTTGATGATCCTGTTGGGGTCGTCCTTCTTGTTTGTTTTTAGCGAGGGATGGGCCTCAGCTCTTCCTTCAATTTATTTTTGTGGTTGTTAATTTTTTGCGAGGGATTGCCCTCAGCTCTTCCTTCCGTTCGTTTTCTGATCGTCAATATTTAGCGAGGGATTGCCCTTAGCTCTTCCTCCTTGTTGAATTTGTGTTTTTGGATTTGTAATTGTATTTGGGTTTTGTTTCTCAGTTGATATTTTTTGTATCAACTTTCACTTTCACAGTTTTACGATTTTTGTTTAATTTTGTTAATTATTTTTTGAGATCGTTTAGTTTTTTTTTTGTTGAACAGCAGGTTTATCATGCCGATTATTAATTAGCGGATTGTTGTAAGCAAAGGGGATTATTTCATTTATTAATTTCCTCCTTTGTTTTTAACAAGAAATTTTCGTCGGTTTGTTAGGTTTTTATTTGACCACGCAAGTTCCTTTTGACTTTAAAACCGTTAGTTATTTATTATAAAGCTTTTAATTAGAACAATTTAAGCGTGGCCCCACGTTGGGCGCCAATTAATTATTTCACTTGCGAATAATTTTAAAAAATTTATTTGTATTATTTATTCACTAAGTTACAACTTTAGAACCTTTCCTTAATACCGACTTTTATTCTACTGTTCACAATATTTTCTATTCAATCGATCTTCTCGGATGCAAAAACGGACTGCCTGGCCAAGGGCCGATTATCTGATAAACAAACCTAGGTTTAAGAGAATTGGGGACCTCTTTAAGAGTTGGACCAGGGTTGGACTCAAGAGAGTCGGGAAATCGGATGATCAAATTCTCTGCTCGATTGCTAAACGGATTACGCTGCAGTTTTGGGGCTCGCCGGGTGTTGACCGGATGCTTTTGTTTACATTAGCTGGACCCAGCTTAGTTTATGTTAGGAGGACTGCGGCGCAATTGAATCTTAATAATATTAGATATTAGTTTTAGATTTCACAAAAAAATTAGGCTCAACGTACTCACTGTTCGCTTGCAGCAGCTGAGTTTGACAGCTGTTATTTGAACAGTGGCCTGTTAAGTTAACATTTTCGTTATGTAGCATAACATTTTGATCTGTTCTAAATTCGATAACATCAACTTTTCGCAATGTTGAATACTTTTGAAAAACAGATTTATGTCAAAAAAACAGGGCAAAGTCCCCATAGTGCAATGCTACGACGGGGCAAATCCGCAGAATAGTTGAGCTGGAGGAGACCCACTAGAGAAGGAACATGCCGATTGGGACTTCGCTCGATCTCCATTGAGGAACCACCGGACTCCACCTCCATCAGCTACTTGGCAGCTAAAGCGGAGATGGAGGACGCGCCGGCTTCTATGGGGAGAAGGAAATAAGGTCGTCCGCTAAGGAACAGCTGAAAGTGCCATCACCAGCCATTACCAGGATGCTGGGCGACTCCATGCAGCATCAGGCGGAACAAGCCCGTTTCTAATCTGGCTCCTACTTCCTCAAGGTCCGTAAGCCTATTGGGATTCGGAGCTGGACTACATATGGCGCGGGAAAGATGGCGAAGCATCCGTGGGAAGAGAAAAAAGCTTTAAGATACTAATTTACATAAATAAAACATTCATTGAACATTCCATTTATTTTTATGTGTATTTCTTTGTGCACCAGCAGACTCTTCTTTCTTAAGTTGCTCCAGTTCATTTTTTTTCACTTATCAACAAACCCAGCTACTTGCCAGTAAGACCTTGCTACATGCATTGCGGGTAAACTTTGAAAACTTCGGTCACACTACAAAGAATAAGATTTTTCGACTAGTGAAACTCTTAGCTTAGTATCTGTAATATTTTGCTCACATTTTTATACCCTTGCAGAGGGTAAGATGATTTCAGTCAGAGATTTGCAACGCAGTGAAAGCATAGAGTAAGAATCTATATAGAGACACCATTTGCTCTGCCGCTCTCTTTTGAGACTTTGCCAATGATGCCACCTAGGCGAAAAGAGATAATATCTCTAGTTTTTTTAAAGTTTGATGGGACCTGTAATTCCTTCCCTAATACTACATACTATATAATACTAATATATATACTCACTGCTTTGTTTTTGTAATTAATCCTCACCACTATTGCTGTTGCTTCGCACTTGTTGGGTGTGTTATAAAATCGAAGTTAGCTTCAAAGTT
Organism: Drosophila suzukii; assembly: GCF_043229965.1. Classification (NCBI taxonomy): domain Eukaryota; kingdom Metazoa; phylum Arthropoda; class Insecta; order Diptera; family Drosophilidae; genus Drosophila; species Drosophila suzukii. Next base: position 34,254,494 of record NC_092082.1, on the reverse strand, counting down.
GACCTTGAATTGGCTCTTAGCAGAGGTTGGGCAGAGGTTCGGGCAGAGCAAATGGTGTCTCTATATAGATTCTTAATCTATGGTGAAAAAGACGTTTCCGACCCCATCTAACCATGTCCATCTGTCCGTCTGGCTGTCTGTCTGTATGTCCGTTTGAACGCTGAGATCTCAGAAACTATAAAAGCTAAAAAATTCGGAATCGGCATGCAGATTCTAAAGGTTCTGAGACTGCTTATTTCAGTAGGGTCCCACTGTAATGGTTTATTGACAAACGGAAAACTAATCGATTGGAGCAATTTAAAAAAGACGAGTCTGCTGGTGTACAAATAAATTAAATTAAAAACAAGAGAGAACGCTGTAGTCGAGTGTCTACAGTGTGTAAATTAAATTCGTCGTTAGTAGATGATTTAAAAAAATTTATTTTTTTATTTTTAAAGCTCGGGTGATAAACCTTTATTCTTAAACTCAATTAATACAAGACACTTTTTAAAAACTGTGAACCGATCGCGGTCTCGGATAAAATAGGACTGACTCTTAATTCTAAAAAATTATCCAGTGAACCTCGGCCAGAAGCTTTCCTTTTCTTAAGCTTCCAGAACTTTAATTTTTTTTTAAAATAAAAGCTTATGCTGAAACTGTCGCATCTCGTTGTGAAATGAAATTATGCTGACCGATGCAATTTGATTGAAAATCGGAACGCAATATGTTCTGAACTTAGAACGCAATACTGTGGGCTTTGAACGGAAAAGTTTGGGCTTCGAACGGAAGCTTGTGTTTACTTTACGATTGGTTTATTTATCTTAGCAGGACGGTCAAGCGCGGCCCTCGAAGTGAATGGCAAAGGCAAAGGCAGAATCTTAATCAAAGGCAAAGGCAATGTCGCTGAAGGCAAGGGTAACAAAGCTGAGATTGAATTTAAAAATTTGTTTATAAATTCCATAAGTGGAACCGTTTCACGGGTTGGATAACTCTCCCCCTTCTAAAATGGATCGTCCCGATTCAATATGAAATTCATTTAATTGATCTCTTAGTTCTGTTAAAAAATTTTCTTGGTTAATAAGTTTTTCTGGTTCTGGCCGTTGTTTTTTGGTTACAAATAATATGACATTTTTGTATTTTATAATAAGTAAAAAAATCAAATATATAATGATTAAAATTAATAATATAAAGGTAAGTGATATTTTGGTATTATTAATTTTAATGAAAGGATTTAAAATGTTTATATTATCTAAAGAAAGTTCTGAGTTATTTGATAATATGTAATCGGATATTTGATAATTTTTAAAGTGGTTCGTTAAGTAGGTAAGAATTTTGTTTTCCAAATTGGTATAAGAAACATTATTAATTTCGGTTGTACCATTAAATGTTATCAAAAATGAACCGTTTAAATAAGAGTTGTTCACAATATTGTTACCATTTATAAGAATGGCACCATCTTGTATGATGTCTATTTTTTTATTTTTCTCTCTTATTTTTTTACAAGTGGATTTTTCGCCATTTAATAAGCGGGTAAAACAAGTTTTTTCATTATTTAAAGTGCAATAATTATTAAAAAGTTCGTTCTTAAAGTTAGACATTTCATAAAACATATTTGCGCATTTTGCGACTTGATTGCTTAATACTAGTTTCCCATCGATTTGGGAAATCGCTCTAGCGTAATATATTTCGCATCTGTTTTTATACCCGTTACTCGTAGAGTAAAAGGGTATACTAGATTCGTCGGAAAGTATGTTACAGGCAGAAGGAAGCGTTTCCGGCCCCATAAAGTATATAAATTCTTGATCAGGATCACTAGCCGAGTCGATCTAGCCATGTCCGTCTGTCCGTCTGTCTGTCCGGATGAACGCTGAGATCTCGGAAACTATGAGAGCTAGGCTATTGAGATTTGGCGTACAGATTCCTGAGCTTCTTACGCAGCGCAAGTTTGTTTCAGTAGACTGCCACGCCCACTCTAACGCCCACAAACCGTCCAAAACTGTAACTCCTACAGTTTTGATGCTAGATAGAAAATTTTAACTGAAATGTATTGTTCTCATCAATACCTATCGATTGATCTAAAAAAAAGTTTGCCAAGCCCACTTAAACGCCCACAAACCGCGAAAACCTGTGACGCCCACAATTTGCACTCTAGATAAAAAATTTTAACTGAAATGTATTGGTGTCGTCAATACCTATCGATTGATCCAAAAATAAATTTGCCACGCCCACTAACGCCCATTACGCTTAAATCTGACTACCGCCGGTAGGTGGCGCATTTTAATCTCGCTTTGCTGCTTGCATATCTCCATTTCCCTTTGAGTAACGGGTATCTGATAGTCGAGGTACTCGACTATAGCGTTCTTCCTTGTTTATTATTGGGTATTTTATATAAATTATTACAAGTTCTTTATGCAGTGCGATTTTAAAAACAGAGATGTCCATTAAGTCAGCGATAATTACTGGTTTTTGTTCATGTTTTAATATTTCCATGATGTCATCATTGTTTAATATTTTGGTATTAAAAACGTCAATTTTTGCTAGTGTGATTGTGTCAATTAAATTTTGCAGATCAAATGTTAATAATCGTAAGCGATGTTTTCGCAGTGGTAAATCTTGATCAATAAAAACATTTTTAAAATCATCAGAAAGAGATTCTATTTCTTTAAACAGTTTGGAATTGATAAAAAATTGATTTTTATTATTTTCAATTAATTCATCGATTTTATTCTGTATTTTAATAAAATCATCATGATCCGGAGTTCCAGCTAACCATTTCCACACAGTGCCTATCTCATTTATCCCCCTTTTTGACCTAGTTGATATTAATTGTGATAAAATTAGTTCGATTACTTCTATGTCATATTTAATTTCCCATTGTGACCTTTTATTAGTATCCCTTTTTATATTATCTGGTTCCAATTTTATTATTTCTTTATAAAAACTTAAGTTAGTTACGTGGAATAATTCTGCGTATGAATCGTACGTCAATACGTCTTTATTGTCCTTGAATAAAAGATACTCGTGACTTGTATAGTCTATTATTTCTGATTTTGTTAATAAAATAAGGTGTGGTATGAGCACCTGATAAAACATTTTCTGGAAAAGGAAAAAAAAGTAACATATAAATATTTAGAATTTTATATTATCTTTGTGAATAATTCTATTTCTATTGTTGATTATTATTTTGTTAGGTAAATTTTCTTTAACTACTTGTTATTTATATCTAGTTTTAAGTTTATTTCTTTCCCCGTGTTTCTTTTCATAAATTACCTGTCCTACATGATATACTTTTTCTTTTCTGTTTTCATTATGTGTTTCTAACATTTTCTCTTGTGTATTTTTTAAAATTTGAGGAATGTTATCGTGCTCTATTTTATTATATAGTACCTCAAAAGGTTTTTGGTTCGTTGTAGAATGAATGCTCTGATTATATTCTTGAGCGGCTCTTATTACTATTTCGGAATAGTCGGTTAGATTAAATTCCATAGAGTAATGAACTATATAGAGGCGCCAATTGCTCTGCCGCTCTCTTTAGATAATGAGGCTATGATACCACCTATTCGAAAAATGCTTATTTCCCCTCTTTTTGACAAGTTCGATCGAACTTGTAATTCATTCCCACCTCATTCTGCACCGCTCTTGCTCACTGTTTTGTTTTTGTTTTTAATCGAAATCCCTATTGCTGTTGCTTCGCACCTAAGTTATCTTCAAACTTGGCCTTGAATTGGTTCTTAGCAGAGGTTGGGCAGAGGTTCGGGCAGAGCAATTGGCGACTCTATATAGATTCTTACTCTATGTAAATTCTTCTTTAATGCATCGAGCTAATTCTGTTAGTGTAGAATGTGCCCTTTCAACTTGTCCGTTTGAGGTACTGTGCCTCGGGTCTGCGTAATGTAAAGTTAAACCGCACCTTTGTGCAAAAGATTTAAATTGGGCCGAGGTAAAGCTTGGTTCATTATCGGTCATTATCACTTTGGCTTGTGGAAATTGTTGAATAAGTTCCATTACTTTGTTTTCGATATTTAATTTACTTTGGATTTCTTTTACTACTAAAAATTTTGAGTAAGCGTCAATACAGGTTATGAAAGTAAGACTTTGCGCGTAATATATGTCGATGTGTAAATTTTCGCCTTCTTTACTCGGGATTGGGGCTTCTCCAATTGGAATTTTAGTTGGGTGTCTGTTATATTTGATTTCATTGCAAGTTTTAAAATTTTTTATATATTCTTTTAATTTTGTAAGTAATTTTGGCCAATAATACAATCTACTGATTTGTTTATAATTTTCGTCAAGTCCCCTGTGTGCTCTGCAATGTGTTTCTTCGATTATATGATAAGTGCTCTGTCCTCAGGAGTTTCTACATCTTGGACAAATATTTTTGTATACAAAAATTTATTTACAAAATTATCTTTAAGTGGTTTTTGAATTCTATAAAAGTCCTCTAAAGTGTAATGAATACCTACCGTTAAATTAGGAGGAATATATTCTCTAAGATTGATATCAAATTTTCGGGAGTGTTAAATTCTATTATAAGTCTGGTATTTTCGAATATATTAATCGACTCATGTATTGTATACCTCCCCGTTGCTAATAGCAATTGTTGCTTTAACTGATTTAAGGGTTTACGGGTTTCTTGTATAACATTCTCAAAACTACTCTCTGCTGAATGCTGAGTGTTTTGATCTGAGACCGATTCGTTACTGTCAGTTAAGTTGTTGATCTGAATTCTTGATAAGGCGTCTGCAACTACATTAGTTGTACCTGACTTATAAATGACTTTAGGAGTGAAACTTTCTATGAAGGAGTACCAGCGTTTCATTTCAATATTAGGATTTTTATCAGAGATTGCGAAAGATAGTGGTTGATGATAGGTTTGGATTTCAATTCCAATCACTCCGTATAAGTAGTTTCTTAGATTTTTAAGCGCCCATACTATGGCTAAAAGTTCCTTCTTATTAGTTGCATAAACTTGTTCCGTTTTAGTCAAGGTTTTTTTTTGCAGATAATACTGCACCAATTGCGACGTCCGAAGCGTCGGTGGTCAGGGTTAATTTTTTATTATAATCCGGTAATTCTTTCAGCTCGTTAAAAGCTTTAATAGCTGGGTTATCCAGCTGAATTAACATTTTTGTTGACATTCTTTTCGAAATTTTGCCATTATGACCTCCAAGATATTTTGTTAGAGGTTTGGCTATAGAGGCGTAATTTAAAACAAATTTTCTATAATAGCCCGTAAGGCCTAAGAAACTTCTTAGTTCCCGAATATTTTTTGGAAGCGGATATTTAATTATGGTGTCAATTTTTTCTGGGTCTGTCTTGATGACGTTATAAGATACAATGTATCCTCGAAAACTGGTTTCGCGTTTAAAAAACTTTGATTTTTCTAAAGAGATTTTCATGTTTGCCTTTAATAATATATTTATAATTTTGTTTAAGTCTTTATAATGTTGTTCAATCGAGTTTGAGAATATTATAATGTCGTCCATGTAGACATGACATGTTTTCCCTATTTGTTCTCTTAGGATGTCGTCCATTGCTCTCTGAAAAATTCTTGGTGCATTTGTTAGTCCGAATGGCATTCTTAAAAATTCGTATTTTCCATTATTTATTGAAAAGGATGTTTTTTCTACATCAGATTCTTTCTTTAATATCTGATGAAAACCTGATTCTAAATCTATTGTTGAAAAATATCTTGCTTTTCCCAAATTAGATAGAATTACTGATGGGTCTTGCATTGGGTATCTGTCAGGAGGGTATTTTCATTTAATTTTTTATAGTCAATGACGAGTCTTAATTTACGGCTTCCGTCTTGATTTTCTCCTTTCTTTGGTACTACCAGAACTGGTGAATTATAAGGGCTTCGACTAGGCCTTATAACTTCCTCTGCTAACATTCTACTGATTTCGCTGTTCACGAAGTCGGTGACAGAAAAAGCGTACGGATATTGTTTCCCGTATATTGGCCTGTCGTGAATAAGATTTATTTCCCCCTTTATGTCTGTTCTAAAAGGAATTTGCATATTTATCTTTGAGTGCTCTTTTTCAATATAGATAACTATTTTTTCCTTTAGTCCGTCTAGTTGATCAGTACCTATATTGTTTATCTGTTGTTTGTCGGATAACTAAACGACGGCGGCTTGAAATTTTTATATTTCAAACGATTTTTATTTATTTGATTTTTGACGGTAATTACTTCGTCGGCACTCTCAGGATTTTGAATTCCCAAGATATTTGTATTTGTATTTTTATTGACGGTATTTACTTCGTCGGCACTCTCAGGATTTTGAACTCCCAAGGTATTTGTATTTTTATTGACGGTATTTACTTCGTCGGCACTCTCAGGATTTGGAATTTCCAAGCTTTTTTCACTATTTTCCACAAATAAGGAATCCGTGTTTTCGCTATTTTTTTCATCAAAATATTTTTTTATAATAAATTCTTTTAACGGAAGAATATTATTTTCTTCAATTAAACTTATTTCATTTTTTCCTCATTATCATAATATTTTAACTTTTCTGTTTTCCCTTTATATTCCAAGACTCCCTTTTCTATATTTATTATAGCTCCAATTTTTCTTAATAAAATAAATCCAATTAGCAGATCAGATTCTAATCCTTCGATTTCATAAAATAATTGTCTTGTTTCAAATATATTTATAATATGGTAATATCTAATAATTGAATACCCATGAACTGTAGTTACCTTTTTGTATATTGATAACTCATTTTTATTTTCGAAAATTCCCTTTTTTTATATAACAAGCAGTGGCTCCTGTATCTATTAAAATCTTTAACTGCTTCTTGGTTTTTCGGTCTGTCATATTTAAATAAGGCATTCCCCTGTAGGGGTCTGGTCTAAAAAATGATCTTCGTTGATCTTGTTTAATCTGGTTACTTTATTAGCTGGCTGACTTACTGTTCCATCTGGTTCCCTTTTCTGAGCTTGAGTTTGCTCTTTATTTTGATTAGCGCGATAGTAATTTGATCGATTATTATTTTGATAATAATTATTATTGTATCTACCTCGATTATTATTTGCCTGCCAATTATTATTCGGCTGTCTATTGTAACTAGGTTTATTCTGGAGTTGAATCGATGGATCAACATCCATTGGCTCGACGGCTTGTTGCTTTTGATTATTATTATTATTATCGTTTTGCCAAAAATTTCCCTTTTGTGGCCAATTATAATTCTGGTTATTACTCCAATAATTTCCCGTTTTATTAGTATTATTGTTCTGTCTTTTTTGATCAAATCGTAAGTTGTTTCCCTGGTGTTTATTTTCATTTTTAAATTAAATTAATTAAATTTTTAAAATTGTTTGATTCTAGTTCTTGGACCTTTGCCAAAGCATTGGGTAAATCTGTTGGATTTAATGAGAAAAGAGTTTCTGAGATAGATCCATTTAGCCCAGATATAAAAATTCGTAAAGCATTGCTCCTTATTGTTTTGTTTGTTTCTTTGGAAATTACGCTGTCCTTTCCGTATGTCATTACGGTTTTGTTTATTAGTAATGTCATTTTTTTATTGACTTCATTATAGTATTCTGTAACTGTCATTCGTCCCTGCCTGAGGATACTTAGTTCTGACTCGAGAATATGTATTGGTCGTTTATCGCTATATATAAAGTCCAATCTAGATAAGATTGCTCGAAAGTTCAAAACGGTGCCATGATTGGTAAGAGCATCATGGGCAGCTCCCAAAATTTTATTTCGTAAAATTGTTAAGGCGATAAAATATTGTTCACTTTGAATTTTATAGAGACTCATTACAGTTTCTGCGGCTTCCCTCCAACCTACATATTGTGTTGGTTCCCCCGTGAAATTTGGTAAAGATTTTACCACTTCAAGTGTTGTATCGCATTTTATTGTTGGGTCGATTATTTGTATTTTATAATCCTCCACAGTGCTTGCATCTGTGGCTAACTTTCCTTCTAAACCTTCTATTTTCCTGCTCACTTCATTTAATTGAACATTTATCAATCTATTTATTAATTCCACTGTTAAGCCGCCTGCTGTGGCTATACTACCTGCAGAAAAATTTGGTGCTGAACCTCCGGTTGCCATGGTTAGATTTATTTCACCAAAGCTATATATTTTTTATTAAATCGTGAATCTATCTTACTTTCTATCAATGTTTGAATATTATATTATTTTTTTTTAAATTCCCTGATCTTAGATTATAATTTTTAATTTTTTTTTTTTTATTGAAAATTAATTTCTCACGAGACTGTCCCGATGGGGTCTTCCTTCTGTGAGGTTGTGGGTTGCTCTTCCTTCCTGGATTCAGTACAAATTATTGGCAATAGAATGCCCTTCCTTCCTTCTTTAATTTTTCCTGTTTCAGCGAGTTGTGATTTTGTTGTTGTTGTTGTAAGAGCTGGTTTGTTTAACTGTTTTTGTTTAGTGTGTTTCTAGTTTTGCTTTATTTTGTGTTCTTGTATTTTTTTATTTAAGATATTGGTCCACCCTTTTTTTTAAAGTTCACCTTTAAATGGATTATTTCATTTTTTAATTTCCATTTAATTATTGTTAATGACCACTGTCACTTTGTTGTGATGTTTGGTGGATTTTTTAATTTCTCCACTAGAAATGTTGAGTTGTTGGCCGCGCGAGCTCCGTTTATATTTAACTTATTTTTCATTAAATAATTTTTGGAACTTTTTATTTAACGCGGCCCCACGTTGGGCGCCAATTAAATTCGTCGTTAGTAGATGATTTAAAAAAATTTATTTTTTTATTTTTAAACCTCGGGTGATAAACCTTTATTTTTAAACTCAATTAATACAAGACACTTTTTAAAAACTGTGAACCGATCGCGGTCTCGGATAAAATAGGACTGACTCTTAATTCTAAAAAATTATCCAGTGAACCTCGGCCAGAAGCTTTCCTTTTCTTAAGCTTCCAGAACTTTAATTTTTGTTTAAAATAAAAGCTTATGCTGAAACTGTCGCATCTCGTTGTGAAATAAAATTATGCTGACCGATGCAATTTGATTGGAAATCGGAACGCAATATGCTCTGAACTTAGAACGCAATACTGTGGGCTTTGAACGGAAAAGTTTGGGCTTCGAACGGAAGCTTGTGTTTACTTTACGATTGGTTTATTTATCTTAGCAGGACGGTCAAGCGCGGCCCTCGAAGTGAATGGCAAAGGCAAAGGCAGAATCTTAAACAAAGGCAAAGGCAATGTCGCTGAAGGCAAGGGTAACATAGCTGAGATTGAATTCAAAAATTTGTTTATAAATTCCATAAGTGGAACCGTTTCACGGGTTGGATAACTTGTACGCTGCCTTAAAATTTAAAATTGATAAAATTTAAGCTGAATCGTTAAAATTACCGCTTTAAAATTGGCAGCTCAATTTTGTTTCAGCAAGGTGCCACACTCTAACGCCCACAAAACGCCCAAAATTGTGACAGTTTTGATGCTAGAATAAATAAACTGAAATGTATTGTTCTCGTCAATACCTATCGATTGACCGAAAAAAAAGTTTGCCACGCCCACTCTAACGCCCACAAGGCGCCTTAACCTGTGGCGGCCACTATTTCCATGCTAGAAAAAAAATGCCAAAGCATTGGGTAAATCTGTTGGATTTAATGAGAAAAGAGTTTCTGAGATAGATCCATTTAGCCCAGATATAAAAATTCGTAAAGCATTGCTCCTTATTGTTTTGTTTGTTTCTTTGGCAATTACGCTGTCCTTTCCGTATGTCATTACGGTTTTGTTTATTAGTAATGTCATTATACCCGTTACTCGTAGAGTAAAAGGGTATATTAGATTCGTCGGAAAGTATGTAACAGGCAGAAGGAAGCGTTTCCGACCCCATAAAGTATATATATTCTTGATCAGGATCACTAGCCGAGTCGATCTAGCCATGTCCGTCTGTCCGTCTGTCCGTCTGTCTGTCCGGATGAACGCTGAGATCTCGGAAACTATGAGAGCTAGGCTATTGAGATTTGGCGTACAGATTGCTGAGCTTCTTACGCAGCGCAAGTTTGTTTCAGTAGACTGCCACGCCCACTCTAACGCCCACAAACCGCTCAAAACTGTAACTCCTACAGTTTTGATGCTAGATAGAAAATTTTAACTGAAATGTATTGTTCTCATCAGTACCTATCGATTGACCTAAAAAAAAGTTTGCCACGCCCACTTAAACGCCCACAAACCGCGAAAACCTGTGACGCCCACAATTTGCACTCTAGATAAAAAATTTTAACTGAAATGTATTGGTGTCGGCAATACCTATCGATTGATCCAAAAATAAATTTGCCACGCCCACTCTAACGCCCATGACGCTTAAATCTGTCTAACGCCGGTAGGTGGCGCATTTTAATCTCGCTTTGCTGCTTTCATATCTCCATTTCCTTTTGAGTAACGGGTATCTGATAGTCGAGGTACTCGACTATAGCGTTCTTCCTTGTTTTTTTATTGACTTCATTATAGTATTCTGTAACTGTCATTCGTCCCTGCCTGAGGATACTTAGTTCTGACTCGAGAATTTGTATTGGTCGTTTATCGCTATATATAAAGTCCAATCTAGATAAGATTGCTCGAAAGTTTAAAACGGTGCCATGATTGGTAAGAGCATCATGGGCAGCGCCCAAAATGTTATTTCGTAAAATTGTTAAGGCGATAAAATATTGTTCACTTTGAATTTTATAGAGACTCATTACAGTTTCTGCGGCTTCCCTCCAACCTACATATTGTGTTGGTTCCCCCGTGAATTTTGGTAAAGATTTTACCACTTCAAGTGTTGTATAGCATTTTATTGTTGGGTCGATTATTTGTATTTTATAATCCTCCACAGTGCTTGCATCTGTGGCTAACTTTCCTTCTAAACCTTCTATTTTCCTGCTCACTTCATTTAGTTGAACATTTATCAATCTATTTATTAATTCCACTGTTAAGCCGCCTGCTGTGGCTATACTACCTGCAGAAAAATTTGGTGCTGAACCTCCGGTTGCCATGGTTAGATTTATTTCACCAAAGCTATATATTTTTTATTAAATCGTGAATCTATCTTACTTTCTATCAATGTTTGAATCTTATATTATTTTTTTTTTAAATTCCCTGATCTTAGATTATAATTTTTAATTTTTTTTTTTTTATTGAAAATTAATTCCTTCTGTGAGGTTGTGGGTTGCTCTTCCTTCCTGGATTCAGTAGAAATTATTGGCAATAGAATGCCCTTCCTTCCTTCTTTAATTTTTCCTGTTTCAGCGAGTTGTGATTTTGTTGTTGTTGTTGTAAGAGCTGGTTTGTTTAACTGTTTTTGTTTAGTGTGTTTCTAGTTTTGCTTTATTTTGTGTTCTTGTATTTTTTTATTTAAGATTTTGGTCCACCCTTTTTTTAAAGTTCACCTTTAAATGGATTATTTCATTTTTTAATTTCCATTTAATTATTGTTAATAACCACTGTCACTTTGTTGTGATGTTTGGTGGATTTTTTAATTTCTCCACTAGAAGTGTTGAGTTGTTGGCCGCGCGAGCTCCGTTTATATTTAACTTATTTTTCATTAAATAATTTTTGGAACTTTTTATTTAACGCGGCCCCACGTTGGGCGCCAATTAAATTCGTCGTTAGTAGATGATTTAAAAAAATTTATTTTTTTATTTTTAAACCTCGGGTGATAAACCTTTATTTTTAAACTCAATTAATACAAGACACTTTTTAAAAACTGTGAACCGATCGCGGTCTCGGATAAAATAGGACTGACTCTTAATTCTAAAAAATTATCCAGTGAACCTCGGCCAGAAGCTTTCCTTTTCTTAAGCTTCCAGAACTTTAATTTTTGTTTAAAATAAAAGCTTATGCTGAAACTGTCGCATCTCGTTGTGAAATAAAATTATGCTGACCGATGCAATTTGATTGAAAATCGGAACGCAATATGCTCTGAACTTAGAACGCAATACTGTGGGCTTTGAACGGAAAAGTTTGGGCTTCGAACGGAAGCTTGTGTTTACTTTACGATTGGTTTATTTATCTTAGCAGGACGGTCAAGCGCGGCCCTCGAAGTGAATGGCAAAGGCAAAGGCAGAATCTTAAACAAAGGCAAAGGCAATGTCGCTGAAGGCAAGGGTAACATAGCTGAGATTGAATTCAAAAATTTGTTTATAAATTCCATAAGTGGAACCGTTTCACGGGTTGGATAACTTGTACGCAGCCTTAAAATTTAAAATTGATAAAATTTAAGCTGAATCGTTAAAATTACCGCTTTAAAATTGGCAGCTCAATTTTGTTTCAGCAAGGTGCCACACTCTAACGCCCACAAACCGCCCAAAACTGTGACAGTTTTGATGCTAGAATAAATAAAGTGAAATGTATTGTTCTCGTCAATACCTATCGATTGACCGAAAAAAAAGTTTGCCACGCCCACTCTAACGCCCACAAGGCGCCTTAACCTGTGGCGGCCACTATTTCCATGCTAGAAAAAAATGTAAGCTGATATGTATTAGTCTCGTTAATACCTATCGATTGACCCAAAAAAAAAATTTGACACGCCAACTCTAACGTCCATTACGCTTAAATCTGTCTACCGCCCACATAACCATATATTGAGATCACGGGTAGGTGGCGCATTTCAATCTCGCTTTGCTGCTTGCATATCTCCCTTTCCCTTTGGTCCCTTTACTCGACTATAGCGTTCTTTCATGTTTTAGATTTCGTTTATTGCTTACACAATACATAACTGTAAGTGGGCTGTGTTTGTATGTGTGCGAGCATGTGGAAAAATTTCATTATATGGATTTTAAAAGAGCAAGAACCAAAAACTTTGGAAGCCGAAACGGTCTTTCTGCACAGCGCATTCAACTCGGTCAATGGTCGTGGTGGTTAGAGTGCCGATTAGCAATGTGAATGTGGGATAGATCCCCGCAAAGGGCAGAACTTTTTTAGTAATATAGTATATATATCTTTTACTTTACTGAAATATATTGTTTGTTACGTACGCCCTCCACATAAAATGATTTACATAGAGAAACAACGACGAATCTTTAGCCAGGGGGGGGGGGGGGGGGACCTTTGCCAAAGCATTGGGTAAATCTGTTGGATTTAATGAGAAAAGAGTTTCTGAGATAGATCCATTTAGCCCAGATATAAAAATTCGTAAAGCATTGCTCCTTATTGTTTTGTTTGTTTCTTTGGCAATTACGCTGTCCATTCCGTATGTCATTACGGTTTTGTTTATTAGTAATGTCATTTTTTTATTGACTTCATTATAGTATTCTGTAACTGTCATTCGTCCCTGCCTGAGGATACTTAGTTCTGACTCGAGAATATGTATTGGTCGTTTATCGCTATATATAAAGTCCAATCTAGATAAGATTGCTCGAAAGTTTAAAACGGTGCCATGATTGGTAAGAGCATCATGGGCAGCGCCCAAAATGTTATTTCGTAAAATTGTTAAGGCGATAAAATATTGTTCACTTTGAATTTTATAGAGACTCATTACAGTTTCTGCGGCTTCCCTCCAACCTACATATTGTGTTGGTTCCCCCGTGAATTTTGGTAAAGATTTTACCACTTCAAGTGTTGTATAGCATTTTATTGTTGGGTCGATTATTTGTATTTTATAATCCTCCACAGTGCTTGCATCTGTGGCTAACTTTCCTTCTAAACCTTCTATTTTCCTGCTCACTTCATTTAGTTGAACATTTATCAATCTATTTATTAATTCCACTGTTAAGCCGCCTGCTGTGGCTATACTACCTGCAGAAAAATTTGGTGCTGAACCTCCGGTTGCCATGGTTAGATTTATTTCACCAAAGCTATATATTTTTTATTAAATCGTGAATCTATCTTACTTTCTATCAATGTTTGAATCTTATATTATTTTTTTTTTAAATTCCCTGATCTTAGATTATAATTTTTAATTTTTTTTTTTTATTGAAAATTAATTCCTTCTGTGAGGTTGTGGGTTGCTCTTCCTTCCTGGATTCAGTAGAAATTATTGGCAATAGAATGCCCTTCCTTCCTTCTTTAATTTTTCCTGTTTCAGCGAGTTGTGATTTTGTTGTTGTTGTTGTAAGAGCTGGTTTGTTTAACTGTTTTTGTTTAGTGTGTTTCTAGTTTTGCTTTATTTTGTGTTCTTGTATTTTTTTATTTAAGATTTTGGTCCACCCTTTTTTTAAAGTTCACCTTTAAATGGATTATTTCATTTTTTAATTTCCATTTAATTATTGTTAATAACCACTGTCACTTTGTTGTGATGTTTGGTGGATTTTTTAATTTCTCCACTAGAAGTGTTGAGTTGTTGGCCGCGCGAGCTCCGTTTATATTTAACTTATTTTTCATTAAATAATTTTTGGAACTTTTTATTTAACGCGGCCCCACGTTGGGCGCCAATTAAATTCGTCGTTAGTAGATGATTTAAAAAAATTTATTTTTTTATTTTTAAACCTCGGGTGATAAACCTTTATTTTTAAACTCAATTAATACAAGACACTTTTTAAAAACTGTGAACCGATCGCGGTCTCGGATAAAATAGGACTGACTCTTAATTCTAAAAAATTATCCAGTGAACCTCGGCCAGAAGCTTTCCTTTTCTTAAGCTTCCAGAACTTTAATTTTTGTTTAAAATAAAAGCTTATGCTGAAACTGTCGCATCTCGTTGTGAAATAAAATTATGCTGACCGATGCAATTTGATTGAAAATCGGAACGCAATATGCTCTGAACTTAGAACGCAATACTGTGGGCTTTGAACGGAAAAGTTTGGGCTTCGAACGGAAGCTTGTGTTTACTTTACGATTGGTTTATTTATCTTAGCAGGACGGTCAAGCGCGGCCCTCGAAGTGAATGGCAAAGGCAAAGGCAGAATCTTAAACAAAGGCAAAGGCAATGTCGCTGAAGGCAAGGGTAACATAGCTGAGATTGAATTCAAAAATTTGTTTATAAATTCCATAAGTGGAATCGTTTCACGGGTTGGATAACTTGTACGCAGCCTTAAAATTTAAAATTGATAAAATTTAAGCTGAATCGTTAAAATTACCGCTTTAAAATTGGCAGCTCAATTTTGTTTCAGCAAGGTGCCACACTCTAACGCCCACAAACCGCCCAAAACTGTGACAGTTTTGATGCTAGAATAAATAAACTGAAATGTATTGTTCTCGTCAATACCTATCGATTGACCGAAAAAAAAGTTTGCCACGCCCACTCTAACGCCCACAAGGCGCCTTAACCTGTGGCGGCCACTATTTCCATGCTAGAAAAAAATGTAAGCTGATATGTATTAGTCTCGTTAATACCTATCGATTGACCCAAAAAAAAAATTTGACACGCCAACACGCTTAAATCTGTCTACCGCCCACATAACCATATATTGAGATCACGGGTAGGTGGCGCATTTCAATCTCGCTTTGCTGCTTGCATATCTCCCTTTCCCTTTGGTCCCTTTACTCGACTATAGCGTTCTTTCATGTTTTAGATTTCGTTTATTGCTTACACAATACATAACTGTAAGTGGGCTGTGTTTGTATGTGTGCGAGCATGTGGAAAAATTTCATTATATGGATTTTAAAAGAGCAAGAACCAAAAACTTTGGAAGCCGAAACGGTCTTTCTGCACAGCGCATTCAACTCGGTCAATGGTCGTGGTGGTTAGAGTGCCGATTAGCAATGTGAATGTGGGATAGATCCCCGCAAAGGGCAGAACTTTTTTAGTAATATAGTATATATATCTTTTACTTTACTGAAATATATTGTTTGTTACGTACGCCCTCCACATAAAATGATTTACATAGAGAAACAACGACGAATCTTTAGCCAGGGGGGGGGGGGGGGGGGACCTTTGCCAAAGCATTGGGTAAATCTGTTGGATTTAATGAGAAAAGAGTTTCTGAGATAGATCCATTTAGCCCAGATATAAAAATTCGTAAAGCATTGCTCCTTATTGTTTTGTTTGTTTCTTTGGCAATTACGCTGTCCATTCCGTATGTCATTACGGTTTTGTTTATTAGTAATGTCATTTTTTTATTGACTTCATTATAGTATTCTGTAACTGTCATTCGTCCCTGCCTGAGGATACTTAGTTCTGACTCGAGAATATGTATTGGTCGTTTATCGCTATATATAAAGTCCAATCTAGATAAGGTTGCTCGAAAGTTTAAAACGGTGCCATGATTGGTAAGAGCATCATGGGCAGCTCCCAAAATTTTATTTTGTAAAATTGTTAAGGCGATAAAATATTGTTCACTTTGAATTTTATAGAGACTCATTACAGTTTCTGCGGCTTCCCTCCAACCTACATATTGTGTTGGTTCCCCCGTGAATTTTGGAAAAGATTTTACCACTTCAAGTGTTGTATCGCATTTTATTGTTGGGTCGATTATTTGTATTTTATAATCCTCCACAGTGCTTGCATCTGTGGCTAACTTTCCTTCTAAACCTTCTATTTTCCTGCTCACTTCATTTAATTGAACATTTATCAATCTATTTATTAATTCCACTGTTAAGCCGCCTGCTGTGGCTATACTACCTGCAGAAAAATTTGGTGCTGAACCTCCGGTTGCCATGGTTAGATTTATTTCACCAAAGCTATATATTTTTTATTAAATCGTGAATCTATCTTACTTTTTATCAATGTTTGAATCTTATATTATTTTTTTTTTAAATTCCCTGATCTTAGATTATAATTTTTAATTTTTTTTTTTTTTATTGAAAACTAATTTCTCACGAGACCGTCCCGATGGGGTCTTCCTTCTGTGAGGTTGTGGGTTGCTCTTCCTTCCTGGATTCAATAGAAATTATTGGCAATAGAATGCCCTTCCTTCCTTCTTTAATTTTTCCTGTTTCAGCGAGTTGTGATTTTGTTGTTGTTGTTGTAAGAGCTGGTTTGTTTAACTGTTTTTGTTTAGTGTGTTTCTAGTTTTGCTTTATTTTGTGTTCTTGTATTTTTTTGTTTAAGATTTTGGTCCACCCTTTTTTTAAAGTTCACCTTTAAATGGATTATTTCATTTTTTAATTTCCATTTAATTATTGTTAATGACCACTGTCACTTTGTTGCAGTGGCGGATCTAGGGTTGCTGGCGCCCGGGGCAAAGCGAAAAATTCCGCCCCCTCCCTATTTGCTGTACGAATAACATTAGGAGTATTTAAAGTGTAAATAGGTTATTAATTATTAAAAGCTTATATGTTTGAAGAATTGTATTTCATATCGATTCTTTTGTCAGTTACAACGGAAAAAACATTATTATTTGTGTTTTTGCAAGACAAAAAAATATTACTTTTAGAATATAAATTTTCTGGCCTTGATTGCCGCAAATTCAGCAATAATATCATTGTAGTCGAGTGATGCTGCTACTTCATTTTCGATAGGAAAATATGAATTCTCGAAACATATATTGCTAGTCGGACTCGATTTAGCGCCTCTTAGATTTGGCGCCCGGGGCGCTTGCCCCTTTCGCCCCCCCCTAGATCCGCCTCTGCTTTGTTGTGATGTTTGGTGGATTTTTTAATTTCTCCACTAGAAATGTTGAGTTGTTGGCCGCGCGAGCTCCGTTTATATTTAACTTATTTTTCATTAAATAATTTTTGGAACTTTTTATTTAACGCGGCCCCACGTTGGGCGCCAATTAAATTCGTCGTTAGTAGATGATTTAAAAAAATGTATTTTTTTATTTTTAAACCTCGGGTGATAAACCTTTATTTTTAAACTCAATTAATACAAGACACTTTTTAAAAACTGTGAACCGATCGCGGTCTCGGATAAAATAGGACTGACTCTTAATTCTAAAAAATTATCCAGTGAACCTCGGCCAGAAGCTTTCCTTTTCTTAAGCTTCCAGAACTTTAATTTTTGTTTAAAATAAAAGCTTATGCTGAAACTGTCGCATCTCGTTGTGAAATAAAATTATGCTGACCGATGCAATTTGATTGAAAATCGGAACGCAATATGCTCTGAACTTAGAACGCAATACTGTGGGCTTTGAACGGAAAAGTTTGGGCTTCGAACGGAAGCTTGTGTTTACTTTACGATTGGTTTATTTATCTTAGCAGGACGGTCAAGCGCGGCCCTCGAAGTGAATGGCAAAGGCAAAGGCAGAATCTTAAACAAAGGCAAAGGCAATGTCGCTGAAGGCAAGGGTAACATAGCTGAGATTGAATTCAAAAATTTGTTTATAAATTCCATAAGTGGAACCGTTTCACGGGTTGGATAACTTGTACGCAGCCTTAAAATTTAAAATTGATAAAATTTAAGCTGAATCGTTAAAATTACCGCTTTAAAATTGGCAGCTCAATTTTGTTTCAGCAAGGTGCCACACTCTAACGCCCACAAACCGCCCAAAACTGTGACAGTTTTGATGCTAGAATAAATAAACTGAAATGTATTGTTCTCGTCAATACCTATCGATTGACCCAAAAAAAAAGTTTGCCACGCCCACTCTAACGCCCACAAGGCGCCTTAACCTGTGGCGGCCACTATTTCCATGCTAGAAAAAAATGTTAGCTGATATGTATTAGTCTCGTTAATACCTATCGATTGACTAACCAGACTCATACTAATAAAGGCTGAAGAAAAACCAATTCGGCAATTCTCGGGTGTCGCGTGGCCGGAACAACGGCCACTATCGACCTATGGTTACCATACTCCGGTAGCTGGCAAAGGGCAACAGCCGGCCGTTGACTAACTTGATTCCAAACTCCTCCACCAAAGCCGATTTCAAACTTGCCCAGTCTTTGATATTCCTCTGGCTACGCACAAACATCTTTGCTGCTCGACTAAGCAACTGTTTTGCATACACAAACAACTGTAAAGGGTTCCACTCAACTGTAGCTGCACAATCTTCCAACTCTTCTATCCATTGGTTTATATCTGGGGAACTCGACCCAGAAAACTGCGAAACACTGCCCTCTACATCTTTCAACGTGAACCACGATCTACCCTGCCTTTCATTTCCTAGTCCTTGATGCCAATCTGCTGCGTTTGGCCGATTTATAGTGGTTTCTGCGGACGTTACTGATAGACCATCTTCACCATTATCCTCCGTTTCCGACTCACCATCGTTGTTTAGACCGTAGTAGGTCAACAACCTCTCTTGCAATTCCACTTTCAATCCAGTCGTACCCAATTGCAACTCCGACAACTTCCGACGCAACTCTTCAACTCGCAGTGCCAAGATCTTTGTCACACTCCAGCCAAATTGCTTATGACGATTTGAAGATATCTAGCCGATTTGCTCAATTTCACCAGCTCTCCGCTTACGCACTTCACGTGTTTTTTGCCAAGGTGTAAGTTCTGTCGAATGGTAGGCTATATCTCGGTTGAGCCCCCAAAAATTGCAGGGTCCTCTTTTCGAAAAGATGACGCTGACTTAAATAGTATGATGATATGCTTTATTCACATTCGACTGATTAACTTAGGTTTTACAAAAATATACGTGTGCTAATGAACTGTACTTTGCGAGATTCTGGCAGCGAGTGAGTATGGCGGTGCGTTGCCCCTTTTCACTCACGTTGCAACTGGGTATCGAACACAACTTAGGAATATCGAGTGTTACTTAGGAATGTCGAATACAGAAAGGGAAAGATATTAGATCAGTAGGCGAGACCGCTTCTAGTGGTCCTTGTCTCTCCAGTACCGCATCCCACATGCATAACCAAGGACCAATATCCTCAAATAATACAATTGGATAACAAGTGAAAATCAAGCATTCAAACATGCATTGAAATATATTTAAACAAACCGAATCAATAGACAAAGTGCGAATCATGATAAAAAATTAGAGAGGACGAATCTCTATACCAGCCGTTGAAGAAGTCGCATGCCTCTGGCATAATATATATATATTTTGTGTTTAAGTGAATTGGTATACTTAAGAACAGCCGTATTTTTGTGCAAACGAGAGGGAGTCGAGTCACCAACTGCATCCAGAGATCGATCGGAACTCATCGTTTCAGGAACCGAGACCAAAAGATGTCAGATTAGACAGATGGAACCTAAAGTTCGATGGAAGCGGTCGTGGCATGACAGTTTAAAGTTTCCTGTTCCGCGTGGACCGATTGCAAGAATAATATGACCTCAGCCGCCAACAAGTATTTCGTGAACTCCATCTTCTGCTGGCAGGTGCAGCCACGAAATGGTATGGGCAGCTAATGGAAGACAAGGCAGAACACTACGATTTTGACTTCTATTCGTTGACACAGGAGATGGAACGAGCGTTTTCCACTACCGGAAGTGACCTTATGAAAGTCAAGGAATTAATGGAACGCAAGCAAGGACAGCACGAAAACTTCAGCGATTATGTCTCCGATATGCACAACTTGCATTTCAAACTAAAGCATAAAAACGATGAAGATGAATTTGTTGAGCTTTTGAAAGACAACATGAACTCCCGGATGGGTGGCCTGCTGCTAACATCCCCATTAACTTCGTTAGCGGAGTTTAAAAAAGAGGGTCTCCGAGTGGATCGCTGGTTAAAAAATTCTGCGAAAAATATGCCCAGCAGTACAAAGCTTTTCTAATAGTACAAAAGTTCTTGCACCTTATAAACATATAAAACAAACCATTTCTAATAAATATGCTTTAATCGATCGTCAGTTAGATCTAAAGAAGAAACATCAAAATAAAGATTCCATGCACCAAGTTTAAAAAAAAAACGAATGCACAGAATATACCTTTAACATAAAGCAACAGCAGTGAGGATATCAGCCTGGACAGCTCAGCCGATAAAACATGAGACTCTTGATCACAGGAGTGGGTCGAAGCCACACGTGAATAGGCGCCTAAAAAGGAGAAGATACACGGAACAGACAACGATGGTCGTACGCAGATTCCTTTTGCGAAGTCATTCCATGCGGTCCGCATCGATCACTTCGAGCCTGTTACGTACGCCCTCCACATAAAATGATTCACATAGAGAAACAACGACGAATCTTTAGCCAGGGGGAGGGGTGCATGTGACTAACCAGACTCAATCTGGTAAAGGCAGAAGAAAAAGCAATTCGGCAATTCTCGGGTGTCGCGTGGCCTGAACAACGGCCACTATCGACCTATTGGTAACCATACTCCGGTAGCTGGCAAAGGGCAACACCCGGCCGTTGACTCCCAAGATAGCAGATATCAAGAAACAGTAATTCTAGGTGGGAACACCCAGTTTATCCGATCCATACCCGCAGCCAAGTAAAAGCTCTAGTCTGGTATAAAAGACCTTAGACAAATAGAGAAAAAGAGAGAATCCATTTGGGTGTCTTGCTGACGGAAGCCGGCAGCTTCGAGGGAAGGCGACTTTCCCAGGGGCAGTCGTCCATGGAGTCTTCTGCCACCAGGACCAGCCACCATATCCAACAGTCCTTGAGGAGAGCACAATTGCAGCTCGAAATAATCTTGTGTCGAACCAGCGCCGCTATTGTCATCAAAGAACGTGGAGAAGATCAACAATAAGGACGACATCCGACATACTGCGATGTTTGTGGACGCAGTATCCGTGATTTCCATGCTCCTGAAATTTGTTCAGCTGTAGGAACCATCCGTTCAGAGCGTAGCGACCAATAGCATACGTCGGAGAAATAGTGATGCAATATAAATGTGTTAATCGAGCCAACCAAAGCTAAAGTGAACTCATGCATAACCAAGGACCAATATCCTCAAATAATACAATTGGATAACAAGTGAAAATCAAGCATTCAAACATGCATTGAAATGTATTTAAACCAACCGAATCAATAGACAAAGTGTGAATCATGATAAACAATTAGAGAGGACGAATCTCTCCACCAGCCGTTGAAGAAGTCGCATGCCTCTGGCATAATATATATATATCTTGTGTTTAAGTGAATTGGTATACTTAAGAACATCCGTATTTTGGTGCACGTATATTTATATATATATATATATCCAATATAATATTTTCCCAAAGCCCAGGATCCGGAGCGTCGAGATCTCATCGCCCAGGATTTAAAGAGGAGGTAAGTTTGTCGGGACACGGTTCCTTTCTTATAAACATACATATATAAATGTTCGTGCAGTATCCTACAGTTTTATAGACTTCT
The DNA here is from genome assembly GCF_043229965.1 of Drosophila suzukii. Taxonomy (NCBI): domain Eukaryota; kingdom Metazoa; phylum Arthropoda; class Insecta; order Diptera; family Drosophilidae; genus Drosophila; species Drosophila suzukii. The sequence goes on along the minus strand of NC_092082.1, from coordinate 34,232,534 downwards.
ATAAACTTTTTCAGCGGCGAGTATCAGCCTTGTAGTTATATGATAATTGCAAGAGCCCTCTGAGCGACGTTTGTAGTCGTGAATAGTACGTATTTTGCTGATGTGTGCACCTTCATAGGTGATAAATTCGATACTCTCCGCTAACAGAATAATTGTCAATTAAATTAGATTTATCAACAGGCGCAGATATATATTACCTAATAAATTTATAATGTGAAAAAGAATTGGAAACCACGGTGTGCTAGAACTCTAACAACGGGGGTGTGCTGACGCGAGGAGTGGAGAAGGTCAAGAACAATGACATAACTTTTGGCGGACAACCTTGACAATAGGGGATCGTATTGCGCGGCCCGCGACGATCCATTGGCACACGAATGTGTAAAAGGGAGGGAATATGGCTAAAACACAGCCCGATCGTATTGCGATCAAGCGACAGCTAAGCTAGTTGGGCAGTGTGGACTGATGACTGACGAGCTCGATGACTAATATTATTTTCCAGGCACTTTTAATATTTATTCTCGTTATGTTGGAGAGGAGAGAGGCTTACCAAGATCCCACGACCCGAATACGACGTAGCTTATGCCGGCAAATGGTGCCTGAACATCGGACGCCTCTCCCACGTAACATGTTTTAATTATTAATTCAGTTAAAAGATAAAAACTATTCTTAAGAAAAACGTTTCTTTTTTCAAACCATCGAATTAACACACTGAACACTAAAAAATAAAAAGAGTTTTAAATCGCACTAATATCCTTATAAGAATATATGTAAAATATATATTTTATACCTTTTTAATATCTTGTGAGGAGTTGAATAACTCTAGTGAGGAGTTGAATAACTCCCCACAAGTCTAAGCAGCAGCAGCAGCAGATGGCCGGCAGCTCACCAGATACGGGGCGAATTCGTGTAGTGACGGCGCGGCGAGGAGAGGGTTTGGAGACCACGGACGGAGAACGAGAAAGTTTGGAGACCAAGGACGGAGAACGAGAGAGTTTGGAGACCAAGGATGGAGAACGAGAGAGTTTGGAGACTAAGGATGGAGATCGAGAGAGTTTGGAGACCAAAGAGCAAGAGTGCCGGGCAAGAGTGCCGTGTGCAAAAGGGGATAACGGAACTCCACCGGACTTTGGACTCTCCCGTGAACTTTGGACCGGGAGAAGAAGTGCCACATCTCGGCAGTGGAGCGGCACACAGGCGTGCCACAAGCATCACGGGAATCAGCGGGACGGCAGCAGTGGGCAGAGCATCGGTTGGAAGTGGTACGTGAAGGTCAAGTGGGTCAACCGGGAGGCACGGACTTTGGACCCGGAGTGGAGAGATCCAGCGGGCCGTGTGCAAAAGGGAAATAACGGTGCCCGGAGGCCCTATATAAGGCCGCAGAGCGCTGGCAGCTGGATCAGTCGATCACGAGGAGTCAAACCATCAAGATCAGTTAAAGTAGCAAGTGAACAGTCAGTTAAGCAAGTAATCTTCGAGGGAGCCACAACCAAGCGAGTCGTCGGAAGCAGCGCCGTGGGAAGCCTACAAGGATCAAGATCGCCACGTCGAGACGTTCGGGATTGGGACATCAGGAATCTCCGAATTGAATTACAAGTGGCTGAGTTTCGGAAGGCATCACACGGCTAAGTCAAGGCGTTTGTTTTCCAACTTCGTCACGACCACACCCTGGCGAGTCACCCGGCTGGTCTGTCAGAGACAAGCGAAAGAGGCCTACGACGAAGAACCGTCAGCTTGGGGAGGAAAGTTGTCTGAGACCCAGCGTACCTTGCCCGGCCAAGCACGACCTGGCGTGACGGACGAGCGGTGGATCGATTTGCGGTTTCAAGAGGCGTTCGCCTGGAGAGCCCTGCGATTACCGGCGAAGTTCCCGATCAGCAACCGCCCAACTCCCCGAGTGCCAGAACACCGAGCTACTGGTCAGGAGACAGCACAGAGGACATCGGCAGCGATGCCAGTAGACATCTCCGGCAGCCACGTTACTATTGCGCGGAGCTCATTGGAGAGCGCAGGAGCGTCACGGACGTCAAGCATTAGGGTGAAGCCGGGTGGAACGTTCGTCTGCGCTGGGCGTAGCAAAGTGAACTGCTAGGCAGCTTCCTGGTGGTAGCCTTGACTGTCAGCGCGATCTGAGCAAGAACCTAGCGGGACCGTCCGGGACAGAGCAAGGGACAGGTATTGCCTCGAAAGGCGTTGGCCTGGAGAGCAAAGCTTGTTCACCCTAGTCTGAGAGCGGTGACGCTTCCCTAAGCCCACATGGCCGATTTCTCTGCGAGTCTAAGGCGCGACAAGCGACCCCGAGGCAGCGCGTCGGCAAGCGAGCAGAGGCGGCCACTACGAGCGTCCCGAGACACAGAAGCGGACGTTGAGTCAACGCGTCGACAAGCCAGGAAGAGGAGCACTAGCAGCCGGCGAAACCAGGGCAAGGAGATACCGAAGCCAGCCCACGAGAATAAATCCCACTGTTACCATTTGAACCATTTGTTTTTTCACTGATCTACGGGGCAGTCACGTCAAATAAATTTGGTGGGACGAACACATAATCTTCTAAGCTAGCCGCACGAATCTCGTAGCGAGCAGACAACAAAATCTGTTCGATCTATTTTATCTAATCTATTTTATTTTTAATGGCAAAGACAACAATTAAGAACATAAAACCAAATCTTTATCAATAGACTAGTATGATTTATTTTTTGCAGCAAAAGGAAAAAAATATTTTAAATAATTGGGGAAAACTTCGGCAAGCCGAAGTTTGTATACCTTTACAGTTATAAGAAATAATCAATGTTAGTAAACCATGATAAATTCTTAAGGATTGGTGCTAGCTTCAGTGATATTTGTGTAAAATTAAGTTCGTAATGCTGAAGAGTTAAAATATTTTAAATCCGAAAGTAAAAAAAAATACGATTAAAGTCGGCAAAACAAAATTTTTTAAAAAATAATTATTTCATTTTTTTTCTGACCGTTACTTTGACAGTTATATGTTAGAGCCTTCCGATTTTTATTTAATTAAATTCGAAATTCCTAAAAATACAAAAAATTATATTCCCAATAGTATAAGATAATATGTAAAAAAATACCGGAGCTATAACTTGTTTCATATTATTTTCCCACCACTTTTCCGATCGTTCCAATGGCAGCTATATGATATAGTCGTCTGATTTTAATAAAATAGGGCAAGCCTTGCAGTTATAATTATTAAGTTTAATTCGAAATTCCTAAAAATACAAAAAAAATATTTCCAATAGTATAAGATAATATGTCAAAAAACACCAACGCTATAAATTGTGTCATATTATTTTCCGAACAATTTTCCGATCGTTTCAATGTTAGCTATATGATATAGTCGTCCGATTTTGACAAAACTAAATTCGAAACTCAGAACTAAATAAAAACTGTTATTTCCAAGCGTAGGAGGTTATATGTTAAAAAACACCGAAGCTATAATTTGTTTCATATTATTTTCCCACCAATTTTCCGATCGCTCCTATGGCAGCTATATGATATAGTAGTCCGATTTTGATAAAATTAAATTCGAAATTCATAATTAATTAAATAATGTTATTTCAAAGCGTAGGAGGTTATATGTCAAAAAACACCGAAGCTAAACTTTGTTTGATATTATTTTCCCACCAATTTTCCGATCGTTCCTATGGTAGCTATATGATATAGTCTTCCGATTTTGATAAAATTTTATTCGAAATTCAAAACTAATTAAAAAATGTTATTTCCAAGGAAAGGAGGTAGTATGTTAAAAAACACCAAAGATATAATTTCTTTACATTTTTTTTCCGATTATTCCTATAGGAGCTATAAGATATAGTTGTCCGATCCGGCTTGTTCCGACTTATATACTACCTGCAAAAGATATAAGACTTTTGGGAAAGTTTCAGCCCGATAGCTTTAAAACTGAGAGACTAGTTTGCGTAGAAGCGGACGGACAGACGAACATGGCTAGATCGACTCGTCTAGTGATGCTGATCAAGAATATATATACTTTATGGGGTTGGAAACGTCTCCTTCACTGCGTTGCAAACTTCTGACTGAAATCAATATACCCTCTGCAAGAGTATATAATTTTTTTTCCGTATATTCCTATAGGAGACATAATATACACTCCGATCCGGCTGGTTACGACTTATATACTACCTGCAAAAGAAATAAGACTTTTGGCAAAGTTTCAGCACGATAGCTTCAAAAACTGAGAGACTAGTTTGTGTAGAAACGGACGGACAGACGGACATGGCTAGATCGACTGGTCTAGTGATGCTGATCAAGAATATATACTTTATGGGGTCGGAAACGTCTCCCTCACTGCATAATGTTACTTCTCCAAAAATTGAAGACCCTTTTCGAATTTCTTAACGCTTGCTGTGAGGAGTTCGAGCTTAGCCAACATGAGCAAGTAACGCCCTCGCTTGACCAAAACACAAAAGTGAGCAGCACAATCGTTATTATCAGTTGGACAGAGTTTTAAGTGCGTTCAATGCAGATCAGATGACCAAACACTGTACGACTTTCTGTCAAACAGAGCCATGCCTTTGTCAAGGACATGCGATTATATCGAAATATCGACGCAGACACTGCCATGGCAGGCATCATTCTCTCATTCATTTGCAAGTCTTCTCTGGTCAGCCTTCTGTGACTGTACGGGACCAGAATGTTTCTTTGAGCCACATTCCACTAGCACCTGCTGAACCAAATTGTAGCCGTCCGCCATCGCAAAAAGGAAAGGAACGCTGCCCTGCTTTGGTTCATGGCAACATAGTTGCTGTATCAGCAATTTTTGGATGGGCTATTACACCTACCATGCTTTCAACCCCAGAAGCTGCAACATGGCTACTTTCGACATTTGAAATTGACGCTTCCTTTCACAGGCTTTGGGAGCTTGAGAATGTTTGTACAAGCATTCCACCAGATCCAGAAAACTCTAAGGTTGAGGTAAAAGGTTTTGTAAAACCCACTCCCGCGATGGACATGGAAGATACTGTGTAGGGCAACCATTTAAGGACCAACCTACAGAATCTAGAGACACTTCAGGGAGCAATATCACGATTAAACTTTCTAAGGAGTCGGCAGCAAAAAGAAACGAGCTTGGAAGCACAATTCGTTGCAGGCACGACTACGAAGTTCTGGGGCACATGCAAAGGCGCACATTTTACATGCCACACCATTCGGTTTCTGGTATTAACTGCTTTTTTTTTTCTATGGCAGTGCCGGTAGCTCATTTTAATTCAAGGCGGAGTACTCCTAATGCCACAGCTCGCAAATGTCGATAACCACGCTGTCACACACTCACTAAGAAATGAAACACCCATTCTCGGTCGGCCGGAGCCACTCCTCGAAACTACAACAGTTCCATCTTCCTCACAGGGACAACTCACTCGCACATTTTGATTTTTACAGACATTTAATAACCACGGTAAGTAAAATATTTATCCTATTCCACTGTAAACTTATACTCGCGGCCTTTCTTTTAGGCCAACGACGAGGAAAACTAAAGCTCTCGGGTCTAACTCCGGACAAATTTACATGTCACCACAAAAACCAAATTATATAAAGCAATGGATGTACACATGTAATCAACGATCCCGATTTTCAGCCACTTCTGGGCCAGGCTTGAAGGGCGATTATAGCCCGGGCCGAGGACTTCTCCTTTGGAGGTCAGCGGGAATAAAGCTAAAATAATATAATATAAATAAAATAAAGGTAAAACTTGCGCACTAAGGTGAGCTGCTGTAAGACCAGTCCAAAGTTCGGATGCCCGACTGAAAAAGGTGGTACCTCTCGACGGCTCGAGATATGGGCCTGACTTTCACAAAGTGAGTTGGACGTAATAGCCCGGAACAGTCTCACCGGAAAATGTAGGATGGCGTCGGCGGCGACTGAGTTCTTCTAACAGGGTCGAACGGACACCGGATGCCTCAAGCCTGTGCCTTAGTCGGTGAAACTCCCGTTAAGTATCACGGTTGCCCTACGAAAAATTATTTAAAAAAAAGAATAAGCTACTATACATAACAAGGTACATTTTCTACCACTCAGTTTTATTCAGTTTTAGGCACAAACACTTATTTCGGAAACTCCCGCTGCATTTTTCTGCTTAGACAATATGGCTGAAACTATCCCCATCTCAGCCCTATCATTATCTTTCGTTCCCCGCCATATTACCCAGACTCTCCCGAAATTATCTGAGCGAACCGGGATTAATCCAAAAAACCAGATCGTCCGCCAGATTCCTGCCGCTGCTGCAACTATCGCACTGGCGTCCTAACTTATCGAAAGAGTCCCATTATCGTCTCCTATTGCAACAATCTTATAAAGACCGAAACGGTAAGTCGTTGAACGATGCGCTGCATGTGGGAGCGAGTTTACAGCGAGAACTCTTTGCGGTTTGCCTTCGGTTTCCCATTTATCAATATGTGTTTTCCACGGATATTGCTAAAATGTTTCGCCAAGTTTGGGTTGCCGCTAAACATGGAAATTACCAAAGGATTATAAGGAGAGAGGATCCTGAGGAACAGTTAGACCAATATAGGATATGTACTGTAACATATGGCATGGCCTGTGCTCAATTTCTGGGTTCAAGAGTACATATTCGAGCATCCTGATGCTGCAAGAATTGTTCATGAGGTCTTTTGCGTAGATGATGTTCTAACAGTAACAGTACGGAAGGTGAGCTGATACAACGGAAGGATCAAGTTGTAAAACTATTGAAGCACTCACAACTCGAGCTTTGAAAATGCGGCCCTAGAAGCAAATTGATTGGTTGTTCGAAAATGAGTCTATCCCCAGATATTATGTGCATGTAAAAGGATGGAAAGCCCAAGGTGCTTTGTTCTCATTGGCAGCCAAATGCTGACATATTGATGTACAATGTGTTAGTCTGAACAAATCCGCAGAAAGTACAAAACGGCTGGTTTTGTCCGATGGCTGCTTGACCTGAGCTGGGACTCACTATTGCACGATAATTTGACAGAACTGCGGTAGAAATATCGAAAAGTTTTTACCAAACTATCCGACATTTAGGAAAAGAGGCATCTGGGCTATTTCACTGTACTTGAATTGCATGCATTCTCGGTTGCATAAGAAAGGGCTTACCTCCGTATACAGCTGTATACAGCCCAATCAAGCTTCCGGACGGAAACATCGAGGTGTGCCTTCTCACTGCAATGGCACGCGAGAACCGCTTAAACAACAGTCATTGCCTCGATAGGATCTTTGTGAGGCCTTGGATTTGAGTAAACTAGTTGCATCTATCAGGGCCGCATTCAAGCATATCCAGCTCACCGTTAACACATGGTCCGACTCTAACATTCGTCGCGAATCGCACCGCAGAGATCTTGGACATCATACCCCGGAGTGCTTGACTCGCCAATTACGCTTCCAGAGGAATGATTGCCTCAGAACTTCTCAAGTTTACCTTTCGTGGAAGGGTCCAGAATGCTGCACGGTGAAGACCTGAACATAAACTCACAAATTTCTAGTCCCGTTGCATATGAACGAGTCAATGCAGAAGTTACAACTTTTGCACTGTTAATAGGTTTCGGAATTGCAGCAAAAACCTTAATAGACAAACTGGCTGATCGCACCACGTCCTGGCTTAGACTTGTTCTTATCATGGCCTATGTATTGCGGCCTATTCGCCGTAGAGCACCCGATGAGATATCATTGTGCTTAAAATAAGTATTTGAAGCACGTACCTACTGTGGTTAACATGTCCAGGCGGCACTTGAAGATGACCGGCAACGGTTAAGGAATGGACGCCCTCCAAAATGAATTATAAATTGCGCACTCCTTCCCCGATTTTTGACAACAACGGACATCTACTTGTTTAAGCATCTCGGAGTTTACCTTATCTGCCAAGAACCCGGTCATTATGCCCAAAACGCATCGGAACACATACCTTATTGTAGAGAATAAGAACAGGTTACACCTGCATTCTGGCGTATCAGCACTCTTTGCCATAATTCGCCTCAACATTTGTATTTTAGAGAGAGTTCGCCAAGCATTCTCATTTCAAAACTGTGGATGCGACTGTGCGGGACCTATTATCCTTAAGGTGAATAAGGGCCGCGACCCCCGCAAAGAGAAAGGATTGGATTCGATTGTATGGTAACCTCAGCACTTCATCTGGAATTGGCAACTGACCTTAGGACAGATGCCGTCCTGGCAGCTCTAACTTTATTAGTACTCAGTGTCAGCGACTAAGGACAAAGACTTAAACAACCCCCTCCCCATTAATTTTGGCACGAATTATAGAAACATATCCCGTAGCTAATGCTTTAGTGAGCTCAGTTAAAGTGAAAACATCAGCTGGAGATATTACACGTCCCACTACAAAAATTGCTTTGTTGCGAGTTCTGAAACGGAGTTTCATGGCCGGGCGGTATGTTGAGGAACAATCGCTTAATTTTAAATTTTTCCGACTATAATTACCTTATAAGCGTTGCTTTCTGGATTTTATCGACAATGTTCAAGTATAACAACGACTGGCAGTACGAATGCCAGTTTCTATGTTATCCTAAAAAAACAGTGTGCAATTATATAAATTATTATGTAAGGATGCTTTCTCGGCCGGGGTACAGATCTGAGTCGGATCCAAGAGTCCTTTACAAGAAAATTTGTAAATCACCGAAACACGGGATGAGAGGGTTCCACTCCACAGGGGAACGGTTAGTTTTAACGGGAGTCTTCACCGGAGGTCCTTATTTACGTCGAGGAGAAGGCAGATGACGTTGGTTATGCAGAGTACAATTCCTGGGCTACGTCCTAACGGGCTAGCCGGAGTCTTGTACTTCGTGTTAGAGGCGGAAAATCCACCGGCCTGGACCTTCGGGCGAGGCCAAGCCTGGAGGGTACTTTGTGGGTGTAAGTCTTGTGTTTCGCGTCGGAGGCCAAAAATCCACCGGGCTGGACCTTCGGACAAGGCCAAGCCGGGAGTATACTTTGCGGGCGTAAGTCTTGGGTCTCGCGTCGGAGTCGAAAAATCCACCGGGCTGGACCTTCGGGCGAGGCCAAGCCGGGAGAATACTTTGCGGGCGTAAGTCTTGAGTCTCGCGTCGGGGGTGAAAAATCCACCAGGCTGGACCTTCGCGCGAGGCCAAGCCGGGATAATACTTGGCGGGCATTAGGTAGAACGAGGGCGGGGCCGCGCACGAGATCCAGAACGACGAAGGAGTTAGGATTGCGGATAAGGCGGGAAGGGTGTCCACGCGCGATTCCCAAAACTACGGAAGAGGTAGGAAAAGCCAGGATTCCGGATAAGGCGGGAAGGGTGTCCACGCGCAAATCCCAAAACCACGGAAGAGGTAGGAAAAACTAGGATTCCGGATAAGGCGGGAAGGGTGTCCACGCGCAAATCCCAAAACCACGGATGAGGTAGGAAAAACTAGGATTCCGGATAAGGCGGGAAGGGTGTCCACGCGCAAATCCCAAAAACTACAGAGGTAGGAAAACTAGGTTTGCGGATAAGTCGGGAAGGGTGTCCACGCGTAAATCCCAAAAACTACAGAGGTAGGAAAAACTAGGCTTGCGGATAAGGCGGGAAGGGTGTCTACGAACAAATCCCAAAAACTACAGAGGTATGAAAACTACCGGACAGAACGGGAAGGGGGTCCACATTCAGGTCCGAAGTAGCAATGTGAACGGGGTAAAGTTAGGTTAGACTTGGTGCTTGACTACGAGAAGGAAACACACGATCGAGAGGTGCAATTATATAGTCTTTCCCGTTTATTCAATTTATCCTCACTCGGGTCCGCTACACCGTTTAGAGCACATAAGAATCTGGTCGTGCTAACCTCAGCTGGGTTGTTTAGACATAAATGTGTGTCTTTAAATTGTCCGCGTAACTACAGCACAAAACTTGCTCGCCTTCGGTTGTCGAACTCGAGAAGTACACGCGACTTCCGAAACCTCGCTAAGCCGTGTCCAAATCACACGTCTTACCCGTTCCGCGATCCCGAAGAAGAGAGCCGCCACGATCGCTGCGTGACCCTCTTCCATTTTCCGCCCTTTTCCTACACTCGGGATTTCTAGTATTTTCCTACTACTGGTATTTTAGCTCCTTTGCTTTTCTAGTATTTAACATGTCTCGATGAACTGTCGGTTGGCGTTGCCACCCCGGGTTCTGAACTTAGCTATAACTTATTTATTCTTAATTCGACTTAATATTTACTGTAATTCATGGTATTTCTCTTAAAGCTATTATAAAGAAAGTAATTATGATTGTGGCGCACGCGCCTTCTAGGCGGGTTCGTTACACCACCCCTTTTTTTCCCGCGGCGCAATATAAAGGCGCCCGTCGTCCTTGATGGTGACGATGAACTTATAAGCGCCCGCCCCGACGGCTATTCGCACTCGACGTCCCCGACCGATGCGGGTAGCCACCTTCAATTTCCCCCGATCCAACCTTCTGGTGTTGGGCATAGGCCGTCCTCCGTTTCTGCCGACTGGTCTACCTCCATCGCAGAAATGGGTGATGCGCTCGCTTCGGTTGCCGGCTGCGCGTGTCTGAGAACCGTGTCAACGGTAGGCTCGGGGAACCTAACTCCCGACAGATCCGTGAGGACTTGCTCAAGCACCTGATTCTCCCATTCGGTAAGTGGTTCGCCAGGGTGGGCGCAACTGGGGGCTCGTTGGGGGTTCCCATCTTCTCGCGTCGTGGACCAAAGGTTCGTCCCGCTCTCCGGGCGAGAACGTTCGACGTAGGCTCTGGAGGGTATGGTCTCGGCCGTCTGGTCCTGCTGAGGCGACGTCACAAAGGAACGGCGAAACAGGGGCCTTTCTTCTTTATCGTCCTCGGTGTCCGTGACCAACTCGATGCCGGCCAGATACTCGGAACACGGAACGATCGGTGTTGAGACTTCGACGTCGTGTCTAGGACTGATAAGCCCCTCGTCGTAAGGCACCCGCATCTCGGGCGTCTGGGTCAAGCGGCGTAGGTCCTGCCGGTTGAGCGGCGAGGCTTGGGTTCCCTGGTCGGACACCTCCTGCGGATGGTCCTCTCTTGTTTGGGACGTCTGTACCCCTTTAGAAAGCGTAGCTGGTGCCGTCGAAACTCGTCGGGGAGGAGTTGTTAGACCTTCGGATCCCTTAGTAGCTTCCCCCTCTGATTGGGCTGCTACGTCGTACGGCGAACGATCGGCCTCGAGATTACCTCCTTTGCCGGCTTCCAATGCCGGGTGTGGGGGTGTGGATGGAGGTTTGTCCGCATATGGCCCTTGTGCGGGTAGCCCAGGTACCTTTATGAGCACCGAGCGGACGTTGATGCGCATGAGCGACACGTGTCCGGCGTATCTGCACACCTGGTCCTCGTTCGTATGGTGGTAGAAATGTTCTACGTCCGGGAATCGTGGTTGTCTGTGCCGTGAATACCTCGGATGGCCGGCTCGGGGATCGCGCCAGGTCCACGGACAGTCCTCCTCCGATTCGGATTGTCGCGACTCGGCGTAGTACGGCTCCCCTGGCCCGCGTCCTTTGGGGCGTTTTCCTCGTCGTCGTCGAGGCGGTATGAGGCTGGTGGGGGTGACGTTGGCTGGTAGCATCGCCGCGACTCCCCGGGTCGGGGACTCCACAGACCTCCGCGAAGTCCAGCAAAGTGTGCGTCGCCGATATCCTGGGAATCGCCACCGTCCATTCCCGTTGAGCTACCCTCGGCTTCACCTTCGGAGGTGGGGAACTCCTCCTCCTCTTCTTCTTCACGGTCGTCCTCGTAGTTTGCCCCCGGGTAGAAGGCCTCGGTGTCGTTGGAGTCGTCGGACACCATGATTACCTCGTCCATCTGGAATATTAGTCTAGACTTATTGGTATAACCCTACCTCCTGAACTCCCTACCTAACGGTGTAGCTAACATAGGACCCGTCAATCTTAACCTATTACAAGCATTGATCTTAAAATTATTCCGCGGTTCCGTGCGCTTACCGTGCCGGGTTACTCGCCCCGGTGATGATGTCGTCGATCGCGTCGGAGGTGTCCACCGCATAGTAGGGTCTAAGCTGTGATATATTGGCGATTCGTCGCCGTCGGTCTCCCGGACGCCGCAGGCTTACCAAGTTTGGAGACGTAAACTTCGCGACGGTATAGGGACCGTCGTATTTGGGAGCGAGTTTGGCGGCGAATCCCTCAGCCGCTTTTGATAAGGGATGTTGTCGCAGCCACACTTGGCTCCCTAGCGTTGGTCTCCATTCGCGCCTTCGAAGGTTAAAGTGCCTCGCCTGCTCTAGAGATGCACGTTGTAGATTCGATCGTACGATGTCGAAGATTCCTTTGAGATGCGACGCCTTGTCTTCAGGACCTATATGTACAACCCCCGATCCAGGGGTAAGTTCGTCGTACAGCATCGCAGGCAAGCGTAACTCCCGTCCCTGGGTGAGAAATGCGGGAGTGTAGTCCGATATGCTACTATTGATAGCGAGGGAAATCTCCGGCAACATACTATCCCAAGAACTTTGGTCGTCTTCCGACAGCTGAGATATCAGCGTCATCACCGTACGGCTGGTCCTCTCGGTGGGATTCTCCTGCGGACAATGCGGAGCCGTTTACTGGACTTCCACGCCGAGTTTAGTAAGGTAGTTTTTTTCGGGCCCTACTATGCGTTCCCGAAACGCCTTCTGTACTACAGCGGTGGTGGCTTTCCGGAGTGGGATCAACTCCGGAGTGGGATCAACTCAACAACACGTCGTGGAAAACAAGAAGCATAGAGTTTCCCTGTTTCGAACGGGGCAGTGGACCCACGAGGTCGGCACAACTGTCTTAAATTACTGGCACGCCGGGCCAGAAATATCTTTGTGACAGGCGGTTAATCGTCTTTCGGACCCCCAAGTGTCCTGCGGTCGGGGAATCATGACAATCGTATAAGACGCGGGCTCTATGGGGAGTGCGCACACAGAGTTTCCACGGGAAGTAGTCCTCGTCGTCAGCTCGGTAACCCATGTTCCTGAATAGCTGGCCGTTTTCTAGTGTATAGTCCGTGAACTTTTCAGGCTCGTCGAGTACCTTGTCCTTCATCTTACTGATCCACTCGCAATGGTCTTCGAGCTCGACAGTGACTTGAAGTACCTCACAGGGTTGTCGTGAAAGTATATTGGCCACGACGTTCAGCTTCCCTCGTCGGTAGCGCACGTCGAATTGGAACTGTTGCAGTTCTAAAGCCCAGCGCGCTATTCGGCCGGAAGGACTCTCAATAGAATTTAACCATTTGAGAGCCAAGTGGTCGGTAATGACTTCGAATCGGTAGCACTCCAAGTAACACCGAATCTTCCTGATGGCCCAGATGACGGCCAGACACTCATTCTCTGTCGTCGTATAGTTATGTTCCGCAGGAGTTAGTCGGCGGCTAGCGTATGCGATGACCTTCTCTTGACCCTCGATGTCCTGAGATAACACCGCTCCCAAACTGACGCCACTCGCGTCAGTCTGCAAAACAAACTTCTGGTCGAAATCCGGACAACCCAACACGGGGGCGGTGGTCAGGCATCTTCTAATCTCTTCCCAGGCGGTTTGCTGTTCCGGTCCCCAGGTCCACTTCCGACCTTTCTTCAGTAGGGCGGTCACTGGTTGTACGATGGTCGCGAAGCTAGGGACGAACCTCCGATACCATGATGCCATCCCGATCCATTGGCGGAGTTCCTTCAGGTTGGTGGGGGTCTTCAACCCATTAATCAGTCTGAATCCCTTCACCACTGATCACATGACCGAGGTAAACCAGTTTTTGCTTGAAGAAAGTACACTTCTTTGGATTTATCCTCAAATTTGCCGCCCGAAATCTGCGGAACACTTCGGCGAGTTTAGCGAAGTGTTGTTCCTTCGTAGCGCTAATGACAATAATGTCATCTAAATAAGCGAAGGCGACCGGCTCCATCTCCACCCCGATTACGCTATCCAGAGCACGTTGGAACGTGGTGCTGGCGGAGTGCAGCCCAAAGGGCATGACCTTCCATTGGTATAGTCCCCGACCTGGAACGGTGAAGGCCGTGTATTGGCGATTATCCCTGGCCATGGGTATTTGCCTATAGCCGTTTTTCAGATCCAACGTGGAGATGTACCGTGCTTGACGCAACTTCTCCAGGATGTGATTGATCCTCGGGACCGGGTAGGCGTCGGGCACCGAGTGTGCGTTCAACTGTCGGTAGTCAACGCACATGCGCCAATCGTCAGCCTTTTTCTTCACTAAAACGATAGGTGCGCTGTGTGGGCTCCTGGAAGGCTCGATGGCTCCGAAGCGGAGCAGCTCGCCTACTTGTGTATCGATGACATGTTGCATCGCGGGGTTCCTGGGATAATACCTTTGCTTCAATAGTTTATCGTCACGCATGACGATACGGTGTTCGGCGACATGCGATACTCCCTGGAGACTCTCGAACAAAGCTAACTTCCGGTCGATGAAGCCTTGTTGCCCCAGGCTCAAAGCTACAATTTGTTGCTCTTCGTCGTGCTCTCCCGCTTCCATCCTTACGGGTATCCCAGTGTCGTCTGTCGCGGCCGTGGCCCCCGTAGGCGTCGGGCTGAGAACCTCTGGACCTCCTCGTCTGGCAGTCCCCAATTGGACCTTAAACTCGACGGGGCGTACTGCTTCTCCTCGATCGTCCCTCGGTGGTATAAGCACTGGGAGTAACAAAGGATCGCCTACCGCTTGTGGCTCAGGCTGCAAGTCAAGGGTGGCTTGCCCACATCGCACGCGCGTTTCTGCGGTCTTGAGGAAATCCATCCCAAGTATCACTCGATCCAACATGGTGGGCATCACCAACATGGGTGAGAGTACTGTGGCGCCCGCCAACGTGACCGGAGTTCGCCACAATTCGCTATTCTAGTGACCACATCCCGAACCTCGCCGGCGCGGGCGACCAGGATTGTAAAACTTTTGCTGGCGAAACTCCTCGATGCCCCGGTATCAACGGTGGCGTCCACCCATCTCCCTCCGACTTCTATCGCTGCCGTGATGAGCCCACCGTGACCCTTAACGGGGGGTTTGCTGGGGTCGGGCCGATGCTTCGCTCGTCTCCGCCGCACCCGGATTCCGGCGGAGACGTCCTCCGTTTCCCGAGGCATCCTGACGGCAGCACTCTATGGTTAGCACTCCTACTCGGCCACAATCCCAACAGAAGTCGCGGGGTGGGTTGAGACAGTCTCGACGGAAGTGTCCATTCTCACCGCAGCGGCCGAAGGCCCGCTGCACGTCTACTCGAGAGGTTCCTTGCTCGATCATGCGGTGGGTCACGTGTCCTGCCTGTGTAGTACTCTCCGAGCTCCGGAAGGGGTACGGCGACTGTCGAAGTTGCGATCCCTCGCGGTTTCCGCCCGTCACCCCTGGGGCTCCACATCGAATTAACTCGAGTTTTTTGACACTCTCGTACTCGGTAGCCATGTGTGTCAGCTGCTTCAATGACGCGAATGTACAGCCGATACTCGGGAGCCATGTTTTCGTATGCTCGGTACAACTCTTCCTCTTCTCGGTACCCGGCCTTTTGCATCTTCGTCCTGAGCTCGATCAGGTATATTTTGAAAGACTTTCCTTTCCTCTGCATGTGAGTATGAATCTCATCCTCTAATCTTTCGAAATATTGAGGAGGTATGAAGAACTCTGGGTAGGGGCAGTCGTCTCGACTCTCGGGGCGACTCTTCCCTTTTCACGGTGGTTCTTTAGGCCACTTGGACAAATCTCCAGCTAGTCTCGGCGACCCTGCTCGGGCGCCACTTGTAAGGATGCTTTCTCGGCCGGGGTACAGATCTCAGTCGAATCCAAGAGTCCTTTACAAGAAAATTTGTAAACACCGGACTAGAGGGTTCCACTCCACAGTGGAACGGGTAGCTTTGAGGGGAGTCTTCACCGGAGGTCCTTATTTACGTCGAGGAGAAGGCAGATGACGTTGGTTATGCAGAGTCCAATTCCTGGGCTACGACCTAACGGGCTAGCCGGAGTCTTGTACTTCGTGTTAGAGGCGGAAAATCCACCGGCCTGGTCCTTCGAGCGAGGCCAAGCCTGGAGGGTACTTTGTAAGTCTTGTGTTTCGCGTCGGAGGCCAAAAATCCACCGGGCTGGACCTTCGGACGAGGCCAAGCCGGGAGAATACTTTGCGGGCGTAAGTCTTGGGTCTCGCGTCGGAGGCGAAAAATCCACCGGGCTGGACCTTCGGGCGAGGCCAAGCCGGGAGAATACTTTGCGGGCGTAAGTCTTGAGTCTCGCGTCGGAGGCGAAAAATCCACCGGGCTGGACCTTCGGGCGAGGCCAAGCCGGGAGAATACTTGGCGGGCGTTAGATAGCACGGGGGCGGGGCCGCGCACGAGCCCCAGAACGACGAAGGAGTTAGGATTGCGGATAAGGCGGGAAGGGTGTCCACGCACAAATCCCAAAACTACGGAAGAAGTAGGAAAAGCCAGGATTCCGGATAAGGCGGGAAGGGTGTCCACGCGCAAATCCCAAAAACTACAGAGGTAGGAAAACTAGGTTTGCGGATAAGTCGGGAAGGGTGTCCACGCGTAAATCCCAAAAACTACAGAGGTAGGAAAAACTAGGCTTGCGGATAAGGCGGGAAGGGTGTCCACGAACAAATCCCAAAAACTACAGAGGTAGGAAAACTACCGGACAGAACGGGAAGGGGGTTTACATTCAGGTCCGAAGTAGCAATGTGAACGGGGTAAGGTTAGGTTAGACTTGGTGCTTGACTACGAGAAGGAAACACACGATCGAGAGGTGCAATTATGTATTCTTTTCCGTTTATTCAATTTATCCTCACTCGGGTCCGCTACACCGTTTTGAGCACATGAGAATCTGGTCGTACTAACCTCAGCTGGGTTGTTTAGACATAAATGTGTGTCTTTAAATTGTCCGCGTAACTACAGCACAAAACTTGCTCGCCTTCGGTTGTCGAACTCGAGAAGTACACGCGACTTCCGAAACCTCGCTAAGCCGTGTCCAAATCACACGTCTTACCCGTTCCGCGATCCCGAAGAAGAGAGCCGCCACGATCGCTGCGTGACCCTCTTCCATTTTCCGCCCTTTTCCTGCACTCGGGATTTCTAGTATTTTCCTACTACTGGTATTTTAGCTCCTTTGCTTTTCTAGTATTTAACATGTCTCGATGAACTGTCGGTTGGCGTTGCCACCCCGGGTTCTGAACTTAGCTATAACTTATTTATTCTTAATTCGACTTAATATTTACTGTAATTCATGGTATTTCTCTTAAAGCTATTATAAAGAAAGTAATTATGATTGTGGCGCACGCGCCTTCTAGGCGGGTTCGTCACAATTACATAAAGATTATTTTAAAATATTTTACATTTACCATTTCACTTACTTAACGTTGATATATTTATTTAGGTATATTTATTTGGTATATATATTAGTATTTTTGTTAAGAATTATATATACAAATTTAAAATTTCACTTAAAAAATGGAAAATAATAAACCACCAATATTTGTATAAATTCAGTTTAAGCTTTTTTAAAAAAAAGGGCGGGACTACGCCCATTTTTTTTAATTTACTGCCTTTAAGTTTAATATACTTATTTCAAAAAACAAAACTTTGAAATGTTGCTTCGTTGTTAAGTTAAGGTCAAATTCTCCATGGTGCAGCGTCTATTAAATCAATATATAAAGTTTTCTAATTAATGCAATTACATTTGTTTCTGATTGGCAGTATACATATTGAATAATATTTTATAAGCTTTGTTACCTAGTAACTACACCCAAAAAAAAATCCGTTCGAAACGTTCAAAAATCAAGACCAAACGTTGTGGAAAAGTGCGTAAGCCCGTTTGTTGACAGTTCATAAACGGTCGTTTGTAAAATGTGACCGATACTTTAAGGTTGGGTTCCGAACGAATGGCGTCAGTTTAAGAACACTTCGGGCTTAACTTGAGAGCATAAAAATTTAAAAAAAACGAGGTTTGTGTACACTCTAGACTTTCTGGACGCCTGGTAGAGATTTATTTACTTTCCCACCTTATGTTTCGTTATTGCTAGAATTCAATGTATTTTGGTTATTTTGCTGAAGACAAAGAATTTATTTATTGATAGAAGTACATATAAACATTGGAAATAATATTTTAATAAAACTTACAATTCACAACCGTCTTCCCGCGGACTCGAACCTGTGCTACCATGTGTCGGAGGCGGACGTTCTAGCAGCTGGACCACCGATCGAATTTTTCGAGTGCAGACAATCGTTACACTAGACCTACATACATGTTTTAATGTACGGTGTTGATAATTTAAGAACAGCGTTTTTATGAACGGAACTTAGCGAACGGATTGTCAAATCATGAAAAATGTTCTTGATATTTTTCGTTCTTTTTTTTCTGTAGTAGTAGTAGTTGGGTAGTTGTCCACGGAGTCTTCGGCGACCAGGATCTGCCACCATATCCAACAGTCCTTGGGGAGGACATAAATCGCAGCTCGATAGAATCTTATGTGTCGGACCAGCGCCGCCATTGTCATCAAAGAACGGGGAGAGTAGTAGTTGGGAAGTTGTCCACGGAGTCTTCGGCGACCAGGATCAGCCACCATATCCAACAGTCCGTGGGGAGGACATAAATCGCAGCTCGATAGAATCTTATGCGTCGGACCAGCGCCGCCATTGTCATCAAAGAACGGGGAGAGGATCAACAATATCGACGACATCCGACATGCCGTGATGTTTGTGGACGCAGTACCCGTGAGAGGCGTAACGACCAATAGCATACGTCGGAGAAAGTAGCGATGCAATATAAATGTGTTAATCGACCCAACCAAAGCTAAAGTGAACTCATTCATAACCAAAGACCAATATCCTCAAAGAATACAATTGGAGAACAAGTGAAAAAAAAAAAAAACATTGGAAGCATTGAAACATGCATTGAAATACATATAAAGCAACCGAATCAATAGACAACGTGCGAATTATGATGAACAATTAGAGAGGAACGCGTTTCCTTTCTTATAAACATACATATATAAATATTCGTGCAGTATCCTACAATTTTATAGACTACTGTAGTATGCATGTATCATTGCAGCGAGTACCCACTGTACCGACACCAACATTGTGTTACAGTGTACTTTAACAAATACAAAAGTCTCGGCCGCTAAACTCGTGCGGCCAGCCAAAAAAGGAATGCGACTCAGAACCCAACTTATGGGAAGTACTAGTGTCAGCATATTCCCATGGCCTGAGTGCAGACACATACACTGAATGCATATACAACTTCTCTCGCGCTCTCGCTGCTATCAGCCAAATACATTTGTGAGCATATACTTTGATATATACGTGACGGCCGCTGCCAATGTTTGCAGGCAGCGCAGCCGCGAATAGCTAGCTGTAAGTCACTTCAATATTGACCATAAAAGAATAAAGAACAAGCTTGGCCGTTGGCCACTATGACCAAATTCATTTTTATTTTTTATGAGGAAGATAATTAATACATACATGTAATAATTGGATATAATTAATACATGGCGACCGTGACAGGACTGTCGCAGCCGGAGACAAACAAAGTTGAAAATAAGTGCAACAAAAACTGAAGGAAATTATTATCATACAGATTGTGTACAACCAACAAAAATAAGTGCAACAAAAACTGAAGAAAATGATTATGATACAGATTGTGTGCAACCAACAAATGCTAGAAAAATGCAAATGCTGAGAAAAAGCTATTGGTGAGATAATCTACGTTACTGCCTGTGCGAGGACCAGCACTGGCGCCTAAACCCATAGGCCAAGGACGACTATAAGAGGATAAAAAAGTGTGGGAGGCGTGGCAATTCCTCCTTCACCTACGTTGGAAAAGTAATGAGCATAAACGACGACGTTGGACTGGACAAAGCTGCTCCTGTCGAGCAAAGGGATGCACCGAGTCTAAAAGAAGCTCTAGAGGTGTATCCAAACGATGGACCACGCCCCCTTACAATAGCTGAGTACAGGGCACGCCAGCAAAAGAAGAATCAACCCAAAAAGAAGAGGAGCGGCAAGAGAAATAAACTCTTGCGCCAACGGAGGTTGGCTAAGGATTTAATAAAGACGGTAGCGACACCTGGAGAAGCACAATTACACAAGGCCGAGCTAACTAAGATTAAAAACAAACTTCGTACTGGTGCGAAGTAACGTAACAAGGTTGCATTAATTGCCAATGCCTAAGTTACCTTTAATATTAAGATCTTACACTTAAGCCGATGAGTGAAAACGCTGCTTGAAAACTTCTAACCCCTTGTTAGGCTTTATACTAAAATCATATGGCAGATATTTTAATTATATAGAGCGACAAATTGTAAATCTGCCATGTGAAAAAATTACTATCAAAAATATTTTCTTTTCTTTCCAAATTTTTCTTTATGAACAATAGTATATCTAAATCAAAAGATTCGCCATATATACTTGGCATAAAATATAGAATTTTGGAAAACATTCCCAAAATGGGTTTTGTAGACACAAAAGTTGTCGATTCAACGGCGAACGTCGTTAATAGAGTAGAATCTAAAAATATTGATTTAGAAACGATAACAATACTATTAATAATAATTGTAATTACAATATAATGTCAGCAAGTGTTTTTCTAAAAATCTATAAATTACACAATAGGTGTTTGAAGAAAAGATTGTAGAGTCGAGCAAACGACCTGGATAAAATTTAAAAAAAAAGAGATACAAAATAAAACTTGCCAGTTATAATTTCAAGAATTATTGAAAGCAAACAAAAAAATGTTACTTTAAAAAATATAAAAATAAAAAAAAAAAAAAACAAAAACAAAATTTTACAATTTCTTCTATTATGGCCACAAGTATAGGTAGATAAACAAAACAAACAGAATGAATGCAGAGGCAGTTTTCAATACCTATATGAGGGATCAATATTTTAGTGAAAGAATTATCACATTGGTCTCAACGACCCCAATTACTATCTATGAGTTAGAAAATTTATATATGTCAACATATAATCTAGAAAGCTCACCATTAATACATTGCTCTAATAAACAAAAAGCGATGGTATTAAGCACCATCCCGGGTGTTCACGTGAGAACAATTGTAAGCGAAAATGACATATTAGGTATTGCTAGAATTTCAATGGTGTACAAGAATAATTCATATCCATATTATAATGGAATGGAGTGAATTATATAAGGATCTAAATAAATTAAAAAGCGATTTCGATAAATCATATAAATCATTAACGCAAAATAGATCAATACAACAAGCCACTATAAATAAACATGCAGAAATATTAGTATCTCGCTTCAACAATGCGCGTATACTAATACATGAGCAAAGAGATCGACTAGATGAAAATCGTTGGTCTGAAGTATACAAATTTCTGACCAGACTTCGATCAAACCTAATAACTATAAAAGAAAGGTATAACTTAAATATTTCAATACCAACCATTCTGAACACCCCTTTGAAAGTAGAAACTGGGGACAAATTGGAATCATTGATCCACCAGAAGTCGACTCAGTACAGGTAGAAGAATCTGAATTTGACAGCCCAGAAGTAGAAGAGAAAGATTTAAGTAATCTCACAATTCCAGCTGTACTTTTTCAATCTGAATTATCAGATCAGGAAACAACTGATTCCGATTGCAAAATTGAACAACACAAAATAACAACAATGACGGACGAAACTGTTGCCCAACGGGCATATATTAAGGATATAGAAAATGCTATCCCTGAATTCAACGGACAAAAAATCAACCTTCAAAGATTCATAAATTGAAATTAGTAAACCTAACCAAAGGCACATTTGAAGAAATAGCAGTTGAAGTCATAAAATCAAAAATAGTGGGCTCAACCTTGTACAAAGTTCAAAACGAATCCACTATAAACGGAACTATAAAAAAATTACAAGACACAATTATCGGCGAAACATCCGATGTAGTCAAAGCAAAATGGCTAAAACTACTCAAAAAGGAAAAACAGCTGAAAAATATACAACTGAAGTTGACAACTTACGAAAACTACTCGAAGCTTCGTATATTGATGAAGGATTACCCGCTGAACATGCGGACAAATTCAGCTTCTAGGAGGCTATAAACACAATGGTTAATAATTGTGAGCATGGCCGACTCAAAACAATCCTTGAGGCAGGCAACGTCTCATCAATGAATGAGGCTGTCACCAAGTATATACAGCGTAGTACTAAAATGACGGGTAATGCCAACGCAATACTATTTGCCAGAAAAGGACCGTCCTATAGAGGTAACAACTTCAGAAGTAACAACTTCAGAAGTAACTACCGTAGTAGAGGTAGAAGAAATGGTCGTGGTAACTACCAAAATAATGGGTATTTCCAATATAACGGCTACAACAGAAATAGCGGTTACAACTAAAATAGTGGTTTTAATCGAAGCTATAATAACCAGACCAATAACTATAATAGAGGTCGTGGAAATTATAAACAAAACAACAATAACAAAAATACCAATTACGGCAACACACAACACAACAATAATGTCCGCTTTACCCAGCCAGTTTCGGGAAACTCACAGACCCCTTTAGATACAATAAATTAAAAATACCAACGGTATATACCATAAACCTCAATCTCAATATCTTCGTACAATGTATTAATTCAGAAACAGGAAGGCAGCTTACGTTCCTTGTAGATACGGGAGCAAATATTCCAGTTTTAAAAGAAAATGCAGATACCTTTAGCAACATACAAATAAAAAATACAATAAATTTTCAAGGAACAGGCGAGGGAATCATAAAATCCAAAGGGCTTGCACCAGTAGAACTCCAAACAGACAAATATATAATTCCATATAATTTTCATATAGTAAATCAAGATTTTGCTATTCCATGTGATGGAATAATAGGAATAGATTTTATACAAAAATTAAACCAAATAGATCTTAACCCTACAGAGGATTGGTTCATAATAAGACCAAATAATATAGACATTCATATTTATATTCCAATAACATATACTTCTGGTAATAAAACAATTCTACTACCAGCCAGATCTCAAGTAGTACGAATAATCAAAATAATGTCCGATACTGATACTATATTAATACCAAATCAGGAGATTCAACCTGGTATTTACGTTGCCAATACTATCACATCAAAACAGAATACTCAACACAACCAGTACTGATCAATTGATTAGTATAACAAATTTAAAGTGTGAACCAATTTCCGATTATAATGTATTTCAAAACACTTCAAGAAATAGAGAGCAAAACATCATAGAAGAACTGAAGAAAAATTTTCCAATTTAATTCAAACAACAATTAACGGAACTATGTGGAAAATATACTGACGTATTCGGTCTTGAAACCGAATCAATAACAACAAACAATTTATACAAGCGGAAATTAAGATTGAAGGACGATGAACCGATCTATATAAAAAACAAGGAAGAACGCTATAGTCGAGTACCTCGACTATCAGATACCCGTTACTCAGATAACAAACTTTAGCCGCGTACTTTGTTCTCTCTCCCTTGCCCTCATTTCTCGGCTCTGGTTTTGTTTCAGCCAGCGCCAAGAATGAGAAAGCAACACATAAAATAGACAAAAAACATTTATATTTATGTATGCTTGCTAAACATACACAATTTTAAGGCACATTCTGCATTTCAAAATATTTGGTTGAATAGCGTCGTTTGAAAGAATTCTATTTGCCGCGGATATTAGATTGCAATTTTTTACATCCACACATGCATAAACACATACATGTATGTATGTATGCATGTATGTCGTTTTCTGGCTCTAGTGTCAAGGCTTGTCCTAACTACTTTGGTTTAAGAGCATTGGACTGAAAACGGAAAGGTTTTTTTGGGACAATCTATAGGTATTTATTAAGCTAATTCAAAAAAAGCTAATTCTTTGAAAGAGATAAATAAAGATGTACAGATCTTTAAAGGTTTTTGCCCGTCAATGGGACAAATGGATAAAGGGTTCATTATTCAATAGAATAAGTTAGCCGCGCACTTTGCTCTCTCTGAGCGCCGGCAGGGCTTTTTTCTTTGCCGCTAAGTTCGGCCGGCAACTATTTACATACACACACATACACACGTAAAAACATTTCGCATTGTCTGGCTCTGACGTCATAGCTTTTTTCTTTGGAGGTTTGTGGGCGTTAGAGTGGGCGTAGCAAAATTTTTTTTTGGTCAATCGATAGGTATTGACAAGACTAATACATTTCAGTTAAAATTTTCTATCTAGCATCAAAACTGTAGGAGTTACATTTTGGGGCGGTTTGTGGGCCTTAGAGTGGGCGTGGCAGTCTACTGAAACAAACTTGCGCTGCGTAAGAAGCTCAGGAATCTGTACGCCAAATCTCAATAGCCTAGCTCTCATAGTTTTCGAGATCTCAGCGTTCATCCGGACAGACGGACAGACGGATAGATCGACTCGGCTAGTGATCCTGATCAAGAATATATATACTTTATGGGGTCGGAAACGCTTCCTTCTGCCTGTTACATACTTTCCGACGAATCTAGTATACCCTTTTACTCTACGAGTAACGAGTAACGAGTAACAATTATCGAAGCCCGCACAGCCAAGTTGAGGAAATTCAAAAACAAGTAGGAAAATTAATTAAAGACAATATATACAATACAACAGCCCCCTTCTACTTGTACCAAAGAAAACACTTCAGGGTTCAAACGAAAAGAAATGGCGACAAGTAGTTGACTATCGTCAAATCAACAAAAAACTTCTGTCTGATAAATTTCCACTCCCAAGAATTGATGACATCTTGGACCAACTAGGTAGAGCAAAGTATTTCTCATGCCTTGATTTAATGTCAGGTTTCCATCAAATTGTTCTAGAAGAAAATTCAAGAAACATAACGTCGTTTTCAACGAGCAATGGCTCATATCGTTTTACGCGATTACCTTTCGGTTTAAAAATAACCCCAAATTCATTTCAGAGAATGATGACTATTGCATTTTCTGGACTTTAAGCTTTTCAAGCATTCCTCTATATGGATGATTTAATAGTCATTGGATGTTCCGAAAGACATATGCTTAAAAACCTAAAAGACATCTTTGAAATATGCAGAAAATTCAACTTAAAATTACACCCACAAAAATGTTCATTTTTTATGCATGAAGTGACCTTCCTTGGTCATAAATGCACAGACAAAGGAATCTTACTAGACGACAAGAAATATAATGTCATAAGAAACTATCCAGTCCCACATGATGCAGATAGCGCTAGACGATTTATAGCATTTTGAAATTATTATAGACGTTTCATTAAAAACTTCGCCGACTATTCACGGCACATAACTAGATTTTGTAAAAAGAATGTTCAATTTGAATGGTCTTCCGAATGCCAAAAATCATTCCAATATTAAAAAGATAAACTTATAGAACCAACTTTGTTACAATATCCTGATTTCCTTAAAGAATTTTGTATAATATCGGATGCAGGTAAACAAGCATGTGGACTCCCAATAGCATATGCATCACGTTTATTTACAAAAGCTGAAAGCAATAAAAGCACTACAGAACAGGAACTAGCAGCAATTCATTGGACAATTACACACTTTCGACCATATATTTATGGCAAACATTTTTTTTTCTATTTGATCAACATTTGTATTTTCGCTATTAAAATCAATAAGATTGGGTGGGTTTGTAGTTGTCCCAGATGTAGTTGTTGAAGATGTTGTTCTTGTTGTTTCTTCTTCCAGAATTTCTCTATTTAATGTAGTTGTTAAAGATGTAGTTGTTTCTTCTTCCTCCTCCAGAATTGTAGGTGTACTTGCATTTGCTGTAGTTGTTGCAGATGTAGTTGTAATTGATGTTGTTGTTGTTGTTGCTGTAGTTGTTTCTTCTTTAACTGTGCTTGCACTTGTACTTGTTGTTAAGTGTTTTTCATTAATGCTAGCATTAATAGCATTAAATATTTTAGTATCGAGTTCACTTTTTAAGTTTGGTATCTCCTTTTCATCACTTGTCTTGTTTATGAGATCCATAAAAATATGACTGTCCTCTAGGATCTCAAATTTTAAGTCAATTTTAATGATTTTTTTTAGTTTTGGAACATTGATAAATAACCCAATCGAATTATTGGAAGTCGATGGGTTTTCAATTAAAGTCATTTCATTGGGGAGTGGTACCATTTTCACCATCGGATTAAAGAGGGAAAGTATCACAAAAAATATTATAAAAACCGTCATTTTAATTTTGATTTTGTTTTTTTGACAATCGAACAAACGAACTATCGAATGAATAAGCAAACGATCCGAAATTGAGTTGCGTGAACGAATAGATGGAAACTGAACACTTTTTGAAATTCTTCCGCCTTTATACCCTCCAGATTTGTATATATAAATATGTAACGTTCTGTTTAAATTCTTATCTGTACATGCTTTTCTTCACACTTTATAAATAGGAATTGCGTGATTGTGAAGAAACATAATTTATTTCACGCATTGACGTCAATGTCTACATTTTTATTGTTGTTTATAGAATTTCGTTTTTATGAATCCAACTATCTTCTGATTTTGAAAGGCCTACCCAACGCACAAGCACATAATCAAGTTCCACCCAAAATTCTTATCTGTATATACTCTTTTAGTCTAGCCAACGCACAAGCTCATAATCAAGTTCCGTTCCGTTTATAAATAGGAATTGCGTGCTTGTGAAGAGGAAACATAATTTATTTTCACGCATTGACGTCAATGCCTACATTTTAATTGTTCTATGCTTCCACTTGTTCTTTATAGAATTTCGTTTTTATGAATCCAACTATCTTCTGATTTTGAAAAGCCTAGCCAACGCACAAGCACATAATCACCTTTTTGTTTCACAATCTTTTCAACAAGATAAGTATTAGGGAATTTTGTTTTTTTAATTTCTTGTTTATAGAAACCGCCTTGTACTGGATCACCCTTCAAGTCCTCAAGTAAATATGTGGTGGGGGATGTATTTTGTACTTTCCGAATTCGAAAAATTTCCGTTGTCCAGTTTGGGGTATAGCCTTTTTCAAAGACATGTTTATATTTACTTATTCGTACATGATCCCCCTCTTTAAAGTCCCCATTTGTAAATATTTTTAGATGATTGTATGATCTCATCAAAATCTGTTTTTCATTTTTAGCATTGACGTCAATAGGCTTCATTTTAATCGTTCTATGCTTCCTGTTATTATAATTATTAATCAACTCTTTGTATATTTGAAGCCAAGTATATTTTCCATTAAAACTAAACTCACGCCACATAAGTTCTTTTATTGTTCTATTAAAACGTTCCACAATAGATGCTTTAAGAGTACTAAATGTTGAGTAATGATTAATTTCATATCTTTTCATCAATTCTCTAAATTGTTTATTATAGAATTCATTTCCATTATCTGTTTGTAAATTCTTTGGTACTCCACGACCAGATTTCATTATTTTTTCCATTGCTTTTGTAACTTCATCTGCATTTTTTGATTTTATTGCTTCACCCCATCCATATTTAGAAAATGTATCTATTACTGTTAACAAATACTCATACCCCTTATTTGATGATGCATATGCCCCCATTTCAACCAAATCAGCCTGCCATAAATCATTAATACCCTTTACTATAACTCTACGTCTTGGGAAATTCTTGAATGATGGGCGATGTAACTCATTTACAATATCTCGTTTACTCATAGCTTTATTTTATCTGGTATAAATGGTTTCTTCTCTAAAGATTCAGTTTCACCTTTTAAAACTGAGGTTGGTGCAATTATATAATTGAAAATGTTACTTTCTATTTCATTTATATCCTCCACTACCTTATTAAAAGATTTCATGAGAAATTCCAATTTTTTAGAAATTTCACTCACTTTTCCCTCAATATTATTGATTCGAGGTCTTAATCTAAAGATTTGTTGTTTCTGCGGTTGCTTGGAAATTTCATTAGATGTATTCTGTACTACTTTACTTATTTCATCATCAATATAAATCTTTGTTGCAATATCATTTTCATGAATGGGGGGTAGGGAATTTTTAAATCGTTTCCTCTGAACATTTAAATGTCCATCATAATCATTAAGTATACTTTGAAATTTTTCTAGACCTTTTGTTATATCTCTTGAGTACTCTTTCTCATTTAAAAAACAACCAAACTTATCAACTGACATTTTAATTATAAAATAAATAATGAAAGAGTGGTATATTTATGTATGATCCACATTAATTGTTAAAACTTCTTCTTCGTTTACACGATGTGCAAATGGACTTTTCCGAAGTATTATTCCATCTATTTGTGTCTGATCAGAACGAATGATTGGTGGAGGTTTTTTTAAATGTTGGTTTATGAATTTGTTAAAATTTTCCAATTTATCAACAAACTCTTTTATTGAATTATGTATATACTCCATTTGAGTTATCATTTTTATTACTTTACTTTCCAGCTCTGATACTCTTTTATTTCGTAGTTGAAATAATTTAGTTATAGTTTCCATTTGATATGATTTCGCTTCATTAATTTTATCATCAACATAAAATTTAATAGCCAAATCATTTCCGTTTATTGGTTTTGAAGAGTTTTTAATTCTTTTTTTCTGAACATTTATGTGACCATCAGTGTCTATATATATACCTGTAAGACTCTCAACTTCCCTTTTGAAAAGCAAGGAAAAATCTCTATCATTTGAAAAGTGACCAAACTTGTCAATAGACATTTTACTATTAAACAAAATGAGAAAATGTTTTCTATTTTATTAATATATTATTTTTGCTTCCCGCAATTCTTCTATTATTGAAAGAATTTCATTAGTATGGTTATTATTACCAGCAGCTCTCGATGCCATTAAGAGTTGCAATCTTTCAACAAGTTCATTAACATTATCCCAATATACATAGTTTGGTGGTATTTTTTGTAGTCTCATATACCCAGAACCAGTATGTTCTTCATTTACTGAAGATGATATTAATGGTTTAATAATTGAAGAATATTTTTTAGAACGATTCCCCTTTACTTGACCATCTGGTTGATAGTTTCTTTTGTGAGCACTTGTTTCAATTAAAATGTTTTTATATGATTCTAAATCGTTCTTAGTATAATCCTTAGGACTATTATGAAAAATTAAAGAGTATAGACCTGGTGATAGAGTCCATAAATTTCCACTTCCTAATTCCATCAAATTTTTTTTAATTTTAAGTGTTGTATTACCCAACATTAAAATATTATTTTCTTCTCTTGGTCCATAACTATTGTTTAAAATCTTTTCTTGCTTTAACTGATTAATGTTGAGATTGTACTTCACCCCGGTTTCTTCATATACACTTTCATTTAAATCATCTGTGTGAGGTTGTTGTGAAACATCGGATTCATCTATAAGAGACTGTTGTGAAACATCAGATTCATCTATAAGAGACTGTCGTGAAAAAGCATCAACATAAGCATCACTCTCACTATCACTTTCGATTACTCTCTCGTGTTCCCTTTTTTCTTTTTTACTTTTAGGTACTCTTATATTCTCTTTCTTGAACTTAGTCTTTATATCATGTGTATCATTAATATATTCTTTTTTATTCAATTTTTTATTTTCAGTGAGTAATTCATGTGAAGGTTCCGTAATAGGTTTAAAAGTTTCCACCAAATTTGATACGTTCTCATTTTTTATTTGTTTCAATTCATCAAATTTTTATTTTAATGAATTTCTACTTTTCGTCAACTGTTCTAAAAGTTTACGCTTCATTGTTGTCGTTTTCTCTGATACTCATGTGCTACTGGGAAAAATGTAGTATAATTTAAATATTTATAACAAAGGGTTTGAGTTTGAGTTTAATGAAATTTTATATTTATTTTTATTTATCAGAATAGATACATTAATAATATTAAAATTTTTTATATATATGATGGACGTTGATGCACTACGAGCAATACAAACAAGTGGCCCAACGACACCAAGCACGTGCTTGTTACGCGCGGGGCCCTTTTACCAATTTGGGCAAAAAATACGAGTTCGCGAGGAAGATACAAAAAACAAATAAAGACGGGACACAAATGAAAATAAAAGAAGCATCTAAGAATGAAGCAAATGAGTTAAAATATTAGTTTTTAATACCGGGATAGAAGTTGAAGTGCAAATTAAATGATAAAGGTTGTTATAATTATTACATAGAACGCGAAAGGGCTCGTGCAGACAAAAATTAGATGTACATCGTGGCAAATTTAGGGGATAATAATTTCGTGTTAGTCTAACAGGAACATTGAAAGTTAGGCGGTTTACAAGTTCTACAGAATCAATATCACCTCTTATAAGATTTTGCATAAAAATAGTACCAAGCATTGTTCTACGATTTGCAAGGGTAGGTAAATTAAGCAATAGTAATCTACTCTGATAGGAAGGTAGCCTTATGTTTTGATCCCAGTTCAAACTACGAAGGGCAAAAAGAAGAAATTTTTTTTGTACCGACTCAATACGGTCAATATGCACTTGATATTGTGGACTCCAAACCGAAGAACAATATTCCAAAATAGGACGGACAAGGGAGGTAAATAATAATTTGGTTGTATACGGGTCATCAAATTCTTTTGACCAACGCTTTATAAACCCAAGAACACGCATGGCCTTGCTGACAGTGGACATTATGTGGCAGTCAAATTTAAGTTTTGGGTCCAGAAGAACGCCTAAGTCATTAACTGAATATATACGGTCGAGTGGCGTATTTTGAAGAGAGTAACTAACAAAAGTAGGAGTACCCCTATGAAAAGTCATAAAATAAAAGTCGTTGCATTTAAGGCAGTTCAAATTTAAAAGGTTATACTCACACCATCCCTGAAAACAATCAATATCTGACTGTAAGTTGAAACCCGACGCTTTATCATTATGTGATAAAAAAAGCTTAACATCATCAGCATACATTAGTACACGAGAGTGTGTTATGATAGAGGGAAGATCGTTAATAAACAAAGTAAACAGCAAAGGGCCCAAATGACTACCCTGAGGCACTCCAGATGTCACATAGATCAGTTTTGAGGCAGCGTTCTTGAATATAACCCTCTGAGTCCTGCCATTCAAATAACTTGAAATCCAAGTTAATAGATTACATGGAAACCCAAGCTGATTTAATTTGTATAAGAGAAGAGAGTGTTTGTCAGAGTCAAAGGCCTTACTAAAATTTGTGTATATAACGTCAGTCTGCATTTTATTCTTAAATCCATTTATTACAATAGATGACAATTCCAGAAGGTTGGTGGTGGTCGATCTTCGCTTAACAAAACCATGCTGACACGGTGATATTAGCGAGGAACATAAATTTTGCAAATGAGAAGTAATAATACGTTCAAATGCTTTAGGAATTGCCGACAATTTAGAAATACCTTTGTAATTCTGGGCATCCGCCTTCGCACCCTTTTTGTGAAGTGGAATGATAAAAGAGTCCTTCCAGATAGTAGGAAAAACTGACGATGAAATAGACAAATTAAAAAGTTTAAGAATCGGTTTACATATGGTTGAGGCACAAAACTTAAGCACACACCCGGGGAGTCCATCAGGACCGGGAGAATAAGTTGGCGTTGTTTTTTCTAAGTCTCATACGAGAGAAATTTCCGTAATTTCAGGGGTAAATATACAATTTGCCTTATTTAAGGGATTAGGGTAGTTAGAATTTGACCAAGCAGCCGAACTATAAGTAGTTTGGAAAAACTCGGCAAATAAATCAGCAATTTCAGAATCCGCCGATGCCTCCATTGAGTTAAAACGTACCGATGAAGGCAATGCTGACGACTTACGCTTGGCATTGACAAAGTTATAAAACTGCTTCGGATCATTTGAAAATTCAAATTTACATCGACTTAAATACATAGAAGAGCAATGACTATTGAGAACATTAAAATCCGATCGAGCCACCACATATTTCGAAAAATCAGATGGCTTACCCGATTTCTTATACTTTTTATAAGTGTTTGTCTTAAGGTTTTTAAGTCTTTGAAGCGCATTGGTAAACCAAGGTGGCCTGTTTGTCTTTGAAGGAAACCTATCAGGAACGCATTCATTAAAAAAGGTATTTAACACTATATAGAAGTGTTCAGTGGCACTTTCAATATCCATACAATTGTACAATTCTGTCTAATTATATTGAGAAATCAGGTCGTTAAGTTTTTTATAGTTACATTTTCGGAAACATCTCACTTTAGTTTGAGAAACTAAAGGAGAGAGGGTATCAACGCATGGGAGGCAGATTGTCAATTCCATTGTTGGATGATATCGGTCTTCAGGTACAACAAGAGCGTCAATTCTAGATAGAACAGATTTTATCGCAGACAGGTGGTGCTCATAAATTATTAAATCAGAGCCAGGTGGAATATAGAAACATGTAACAAATATTGAGAATGATTGCAAGGAAACTTTCACACTAACAAATTCAATTTCATTTGGAGTATCAAAGTGAATTCTCTCGGATGTTAGGCTAGTGCTAACGGCAATCAGCACACCGCCTCCCCTACGTGAGGAGCGATCGGTCCTATAGGCATTAAAATTGTTTGACAGAACTTCATTGTCAGATATCTCTGGTTTCAGTCAAGTTTCCGTAAAAGCCAAAATATCATAAAATTGAATGCATTTTAAGCTTTATTTAATTCTAAATAAAGGTTGTTATCAAAAAAGATTATCCTTTATATATTCAATTGTTGAATCCTCTAAAGTTGAGTATCGCTCCGGCAAGTACAGCATATACTCTTCAAGTTCAAGAGTGAGGGCCATTCCAAAGATGGTTTTCTTACGTTGAGCTCGTTGAATAGGGTAGCGCACATCCGATTCCATCTTCGTCTTTCTTAAAAGAGCATTAAAATCCTTGAGTACTTTCATCATTTCCGGATTGACCATTTGTAGTTGTTTCTTCTTGTAGTTGTTTTAGTGGTTGTTGTTTTCAGCTGTTTTTAGCAGTTGTAGCTGTTTTTTATGTTGTTGTTTTCAGCTGTTTTTAGCAGTTGTAGCTGTTTTTGCTGTTGTTTTCAGCTGTTTTTAGCAGTTGTAGCTGTTTTTGATGTTGTTGTTTTCAGCTGTTTTAAGCAGTTGTACTGTTTTAACTGTTTTTGATGTTGTTGTTGTCGTTGTTGTTTTTGATGATTGCAAGATTTTTTAGGTTGAAACTTTAGGTTGAGATCGTTACAGCTTGAAACTTTTAGGTTGAGACTGTTTGCAGGTGGTTTTTAAATGTGAGTTAGAATAACTTTTGATCGAGTTTTTATTTCATAAGGTAAACTAACCCTCCCTTTTCTTTTTCATTCTTGATTTAGAATCGACCAATCATAGCAGCGAATAGCATGTAAATAGGGTGGGTTTCAAGAATCATAGAGAAATTACTTGACCATATAGAAAAGGTTAGGGTGAGATAGAGAGTAAGAATTGGAGGGACAGGTGTCCACAGTTGGTACTATTAAAGGCTTGTTTTCTCTCATAGTTATAGTTAATGTTATTCCCCAAGTATTTCATAATTTCTTTTGGGGGTTGTACATTTCCAAAACAAAATTTAAAAGAGGTTTACTAGGTAGCTTAGTAATACGTTTTTTGGATTTCTTCTAAATGGATTAAGATATAATCCATAACCTTTTCTATAAGGTTTAAGAAACATACCTTCATCTTAATACTTTCCATTTTTTTGTTATGTCGTTTACTCTCTTCTAATTGTTTTTTCCCATATTTGCATTATTGATAGTTTTAACAATGGCTGCACTACCAGAGGCGAGACTTCCTAATACACTTAGGGCAGTCAAAATGGGTACAATAGGCTAAAAAACTACCAATTTTCGGTACATTAATAATGTAGGAATCTTAATATTTTTTTTCTACCAATTGATTTATTGACTGCTTTACGAGCAACCTTAATCGCACTCATTAGATCTAGTGGTTTCTGAGTTTTCAATGCCCGAATTCCTGTTTGGATAACATTTGAAAAACTCTTTACCTTTGATTTCCTTTTCTTACACTTTGTCTTTGTTCCCTTTTTCACACCCATTCCGAATTTATTTTTTGTTTTCATAATATTTGTAACTAAGTATGCTGCTGTTTTCTTTGCAATACTACTATCTTTTGAGCCAACACGTTCCCACGCTTTATTTATGGATACTGCGTCAGCCTTATGTCGATCAGCTAGATTCTTATATTGTGAATAAGCAATACCATGTACTCTATAAGCTTCATTCAATTGATTTATCCCACGATCACCGCGCTCCAACCTTTGTTTTAGCTTTGTTTGTGTGTTTATTATTTTGTTGATAAAACCACTACCTCGTTTCAAGTTTGAACTCTGACTGCAACAATTAAAAAACTTTTACCCATTTTATATAATGTTTAATCAAGGAGCATTTCTCATCGAATGAACTACATTACACATGTGAATATGCGTTTAATACGTCAAAAACAAGAAATCTGTGTTAGAAATATCTAGGGTGGTGATCACTTATTAACAAATTCAGTTCCACGACATAGTTCTTTATTACCCAATACAATAAGAGCATTGGTTGTCGGTCCCTCAAACTGTGGAAAAACAAATGTTATGCTCAGTCTTATTGAAAGTCCAAGCCGGCTTGAATTTGGGAATATATATGTATTCTCAAAGAGTTCATATCAACAAAAGTATGAGTATTTAGAGAAACTAATTAAACCGATAAAGGGAATGCGATATTATACGTTCTCACAAAATGATAAAGTTTTACCACCCGCTAAGGCTAAAGAAAACTCTATTATGATTTTTGATGATGTTGCCTGTGAAAAACAAAACAACATTCGTTCATATTTCTGTATGGGGCGTCATAAAAATATAGATTCTTTTTACCTATGTCAAACATATACTCATATTCCAAAACCTCTAATACGTGATAACGCGAATATAATTAAAATGTTTAAACAAGATGATTTAAATATGCGTCATATATATCGTGATCATGTAAATACTGATATGTCCTATGATTAATTTATGAAAATGTATCAAAAGTTAACACCGGCCAAACGCCCCCTTCCCTTCACCCCCTCTCAGCCCCCGCACAGATATTCAAATCCCCGAGCGATCAAAATGGAGCCCCACCAGTCCGGCCACTCCTATCGCTCGAACCAGTGTAACGATAACCCGAGCATTAAGCGCAGCCCCAGCGCCTCATCTAACCTTAACCCTTTCCGGAAATCCCAAAGACTGTATCAACTAAATGCTACCCCATCCTCGGGTGAAGCCGCTTTTAGCCAGCATGAGGAAAAATCCGTCAATGAGGCTTACTACGGTGGAGCCTTGCCAGACGATCAGGCTGGCCACCAACCCCACACGGAGGTTGGTAATAGCGGGGCGGCAAATTTTATGGCCGACGCCTCTCTAGCGTTCCATACATAGAGTATGGCGTGAAAGATGGGGCTAAGCTGCGGTTTCTGATAGACACTGGCGCAAATAAGAACTTCATTAGCCCCCAGATAGCCGAGGGATGCAAGCCCTTGACGAAACCCTTCCCGGTGCAATCCGCTGGGGGGAAATAAAAATAACGCATCAACTAACCGGACCATTCTTCAGACCCATAGGTAATGACTCTCCAGTCACCTTCTTTGTTCTTCCGGGTTTAACTGCCTTCCATGGCATTATTGGGGACGACACCCTAAAGTCCCTTAAAGCAGTCATTGATAGGAAAAATGATTCTTTAACGATAACGCCAGGAATAAAAATTCCGCTACTTGCCATGCCTTCCTTAGGTGTCCACTCCCTAATCGACAGTGAACACCCAGTAGAAGCGAAGAAATGCCTCGAATCCCTAATTTCCGAATTCTCCACGCTTTTTGATCCACTCTCGCCAGGCGAGGCCGTGGACACAAGTGTCCGAGCCGAAATACGAACAAGTACCCAGGAACCCATTTATTCAAAAAGTTACCCTTACCCCGCGAACATGAGAGGGGAAGTGGAAAACCAGGTCGACGAACTCCTGCGCGAGGGAATAATTAGACCCTCCAAAAGCCCCTACAATAGCCCTATATGGGTAGTCCCAAAAAAACCAAAGCCAAACGGGGAAAAACAATACCGAATGGTGATAGATTTCAAACGCCTCAACGCAGTCACCATCTCCGACACCTACCCCATCCCCGATATAACATCTACCTTGTCCAGTCTGGGGGAGGCAAAACTATTTACCACCCTTGACTTAACGTCCGGGTTCCACCAAATTCACATGAAGGAATCCGACATACCCAAAACGGCATTTTCTACCCTGAACGGGAAATATGAGTTTCTGCGACTGCCATTCGGGTTGAAAAACGCCCCGGCCGTTTTCCAAAGAATGATCGACGACGTATTACGAGAGCACATCGGTAAGATTTGCTACGTATACATCGACGATATTATTGTATTTAGTAAAGACTACGAGTCCCACTGGCGCAACCTTCGCGCTGTATTTGAAAAATTAATGCAGGCCAAGTTACAAGTGAACCTGGAAAAGACACAATTTTTGCGCACCCAGGTTGAATTTCTGGGCTATGTGGTAACGGCGGATGGGATCCGCGCAGACGAAAAGAAGGTCAGAGCCATAAAAGAAATGCCTCCACCCACGAATTTGAAGGAACTTAAGAGTTTCCTAGGGATGACCTCTTATTATAGGAAATTTATCTGCGACTACGCTAAAGTCGCGAAACCTCTGACGAACCTCACGAGAGGAGAACATGCCCAGGTCAAGGCATCTCAATCCAAGAATATTGCAATTTCACTTGACGTAGAGGGCGAGAAAGCCTTCGATGACTTGAAAACCATCCTCGCCTCTTCAGAAGTTTTGGCATTCCCAGACTTTAGTAAACCTTTCCATTTGACGACCGATGCTTCCAATTATGCCATAGGAGCCGTTCTCTCTCAAATCGACAACGGGAAAGACCGCCCAATCGCCTACATTTCGCGGTCTCTGAATAAAACAGAGGAGAGCTACGCAGTAAACGAGAAGGAAATGCTAGCGATTGTGTGGGCCCTTGATAATTTAAGATCATACCTCTATGGCGCCGCGTCAATTAAGGTTTATACCGACCACCAACCCCTAACCTTCTCGTTAGGCAATCGAAACTATAATGCTAAGCTGAAACGCTGGAAAGCGCGCATAGAAGAATACAACTGCGAGCTTATTTACAAGCCGGGCAAATCCAATGTGGTTGCTGACGCTCTTTCCCGCATCACCTCGAACGTAAACTACCTCAATGCCGACGCAGCCTCAACTTCGACAACGGACTCCGTTGCTACCGTCCACAGTGCGCTTCAAGACGCATCGGACTTAATCCCACACGTGGAAGCCCCTATTAACGTGTTTAGGAACCAACTTGTCTTTGACCCAGATAGGTTAGAATATTCTCGCGAGACCCCACATACGGGATACGTACGTCACTTGATCCCCATTGATAGCACACAAGACTTGCTACCCTGTTTAATGAAATACTTGAAACCATTAATTATCAATGGCATAAAAATTCCTGAGAGCTACTTACAATCTCTGCAAGAGCGCTGCCGGGAGAACCTCCCGGGGTACAAACTTCGCATTACGCAAAGACTGGTAACCGATGTAGCGGGTGAAGAAGAGACGATTAGAATAATAAACACAGAGCATACTAGAGCCCACAGGAATCCGAAAGAGATGAAGTTACAGATCTTGGAAAAATTTTATTTCCCCAGAATGGCCAGCCGCATTAGGTCGTTGGTCTCTTCCTGCCGGACCTGTAAAATGTTTAAATATGACAGACACCCGGCCAAGCCGGAATTGCAATTAACCCCTATCCCTAATTACCCATGCGAAATCCTGCACATTGACCTTTTTACGATTGAGAGTCTCAAATTCCTGAGTTGTATAGATAAATTTTCAAGATTTGCCAAACTTTTTCCGATCGAATCAAAGTCGGCAGTCCATCTCCGCGAGAAGCTGACCGAAGTCCTGCACTATTTCACAGCACCGAAAACGATAGTTTCGGACAATGAAAGGGGTCTACTCTGCCCCACAGTGCTCAATTATTTACAATCTCTCGGTATAACCGTTTATTACACACCTTCTCAGAAGAGTGAAGTAAACGGCCAGGCTGAGAGATTCCACTCAACATTTCTCGAGATATACCGGTGTCTGAAAAACGACAACCGTAACATGAAGGTAATCGAATTGGTTTTTATTGCCGTGGACAGATATAACAACTCTATCCATTCGGTGACGAACCGCAAACCAGTCGATATCTTCCTAAATAGGACTTCCAGGATAAATTATCAGTGACTCAACAATTTTAAAGAGCAGACGCAGGAAGACATAAGGGGGTTACTCCTACACAAGCAAAAAATGTCAACCGATAGGCTTAATAAACACAGAAATAGGCCGACACAGTACAACCAGGGGGACACTGTTTATGTCTCCAACAGGCAGATTAAAAGCAAGGATAAAAATCGATTCAAACCAGAGGAGGTGGAAGTTGACGGTAGGGTCACGGTCAAGACAAAATCAGGGAAAGTCTTCCATAAATCCCATATAAAAAGTTAAAGACCGATTCGCTGAAAATGTTTCACAGACCCTTTATAAGAACAAATATAGAAAAAAATAATAAAAAAAATACAAGAATCAAGAATAAATAACAAAATTATTAAAATATTAAAACGCCAGCCAAACTGAAATATATTAAAGGCAAAAAACCCTATACTTAGATTGAAAACAAAAAAACATACAACTAAAAATAATTAATTAAGTAATAACAATTAACAAAAATATAAACACTACGTTAAGATTAAATACTAAAAAACAAAATTGAGTAACGTCTCTCCCCCAAGTATGGCGATTATTCAAGTCGCGACTGCTCTCCATATTTTCAAATATGATGCACCGGTTGTCCCCTTGCAACAAGGTACCGTCTGGAGGACCAATGGCGTCTTCAAACTGGCTCACGTCATCAATCTAGGCCGCATGCAGCAACTCATCGACCAAGTAGCAAACGAGGCTATGATAATCACCGATCAACATATTGGCGCCTTGGTTGGCCACTATCTGCAACACGCTTCGGAAGGAATCTCGCGCATGGATAGCGCACCAACACGGAGACAACGCTCAATCGATTGGCTAGGATCAGCCTGGAAGTGGGTCGCGGGATCACCGGACAAATCTGATTGGAATGCCATCTTGAAAGAGGAGGACAGCTTGGCAAGGAACAACAACCAGCAGTTTCGAATCAATACTAAGCTGTTTGACTCAACGCACGAATCGCTCCAGAAGCTGAACGATGTTATCGGGAGAGTCAACGCAATAGACGGGGACTTCCACGTGACGACGGCCGTTCTCCACAAGGCGATTATAATAGCGGACCAGGTCAACGAGATACTGAGAGCCTGCCAACTAGGAAAGACTGGAGTGGTCAACACGAATCTCTTGGATCACGACGAAATCAGCATGATATTGGCAGAGGTGGACAGCCTTCCTTATCAAAACGTCGTGGAGGCAGTCGAATTTTCCAGACCCACAATCCTTACAAACGGGACTACCCTTTTGTACATCCTAGCGATGCCCAAGGTAGTGGACAGGAAGTACCGATTGATGAGGATCTACCCAACGACATCCGACGGTAAACAAGTTGTGCTAAAATATACCACACTGGCAATGGACAGCCTGGAAACATACGCCCTTCTCGGAAATTGTGTATCCATTGGTAACACAACAGTCTGCCGAGAAAAGGACCTGCTTAAATTGGAGGAGGAAAGTTGCATACCCAGACTGTTGAAAGGAGGCCAAGCCGAATGCGACTTCTTGAGGACCAACCAGGAAACAGTGGAGCTTGTCGATGACGGCACAATTTTTTTGACAAACTTCAATGGAACAGTATCCACTCCGGTCAAGAATCACCACTTAGAAGGCTCATACGTCGTGCAGTTTGACAACGAAACGATCACAATCGGCGACCGGAACTACAGCAGCTATTCGTCAACACACCTGATGGCAATGCCAGCCGTGCTAACCCAGTTAAAAACTACGGGTTATGAGCTATCACTGAAGTATGTCCACGAATTCAGCATGGAGAACCTGAAAAAATTATCAGTCATGTCCAATGAGATTTTGATATCCTCCTCAGTGGAACTAGTTATAGCTCTCTCCATCATGACAGCGGTGTACCTCGTGTGGAAGAAGATAACGTCGACCAAAGGAATCCCTGAGCTGCGGGATCCGCTTGCGAACCTGGAAACGCAGGGCACCCTGGAGCCCGCAACAAAGCCTAATAATCTGTGGGACACAGATCTTGTGGGGGGGAGGAGTTAACACCGGCCAAACGCCCCCTTCCCTTCACCCCCTCTCGGCCACCCAGCAACACCAAAACATTCGAGTGGCTGCAGCCGCTAAGTTATGGTACCAGCAGCGATGGAACAGCAGCGGGCTGACCGGCCGGCTTCCCCTTCCCCCCGCCGCGATGCCGACTCAGCGCGGCAACATGCGCCGGCCGGCCGCTGACCTACCTGCCCCCCGCACCCCGTGCGGATTCAGCACAACGACATCCGCTGGCCTGGCTCGGGAACGCTGACCGCTCACCGTGCAAGTGGAGCACGGTGAGAACTGCAAGGTCGGCAAAACTTCAGCCGGCCGCTGACGCTGACGCCGACGTCGACGCCGGGACTGCACTCACCGGGCTCTGGCAGGTGTCGGCGCAGAAGACTGGGGCAGAGCCAATTGGACCGGCAAACCGAGACGACTTATCAACTTAGATTTATGAAATAAAGAATTATTATAACGAACTCTAAAGGCCGACGCTATTCATTGGGAGGAGCACTAACACTCATAAAGGGCAACTCTACCGAACGTGAAGAACGAGCTACGCTTGGGACTGCACGAGCACTCAGGAATGTCTAGGTATTGAGTCGGTCCTTCCCGGGGACATGCGAGGCCCCTCGGGAAGGACTTAACTTATATGTATTCTCAAAGAGTTCATATCAACAAAAGTATGAGTATTTAGAGAAACTAATTAAACCGATAAAGGGAATGCGATATTATAAGTTCTCACAAAATGATGAAGTTTTACCACCCGCTAAGGCTAAAGAAAACTCTATTATGATTTTTGATGATGTTGCTTGTGAAAAACAAAACAACATTCGTTCATATTTCTGTATGGGGCGTCATAAAAATATAGATTCTTTTTACCTATGTCAAACATATACTCATATTCCAAAACATCTAATACGTGATAACGCGAATATAATTAAAATGTTTAAACAAGATGATTTAAATATGCGTCATATATATCGTGATCATGTAAATACTGATATGTCCTATGATTAATTTATGAAAATGTATCAAAAGTGTTGGAGTGATAAATACGGATTCCTCATAATAAGTAAAGATAACGATATGGAAAAAGGAAGATACAGGAAGGGTTTTAATGAATTTATTTATTATTTGAGAATATAAGTTTCATTCTGTAAGCTATATTTTCACAGTAGATTATTACATTCCAAAACGAGTAGATCATTCACTCTTACATTAATTGGCAATGAACCCACATTACAAACATTTCTTATTTCCCACCCATTGAACTGACAAATGTTGAATATGAGTGTACACTCATTGACATTTATATGTACAACTCTATACCCAATGTTGATATAAATAATTATCTATTTCAAATTGGTGATAAAGTAATTCAACTTCCAATAGGATCATATGAACTCAATGATATTTATGATTTTCTAAAAAATAAACTAAAAGATTATGATCTTGAGAAAACATTTCAAATGGAGAGTAATAATAACACACTTCCAGTTCATGTTACAACTACCAAGGA
The DNA here is from genome assembly GCF_043229965.1 of Drosophila suzukii. Taxonomy (NCBI): domain Eukaryota; kingdom Metazoa; phylum Arthropoda; class Insecta; order Diptera; family Drosophilidae; genus Drosophila; species Drosophila suzukii. Next base: position 34,190,900 of record NC_092082.1, on the reverse strand, counting down.
ACCTATTTATTTTAATCGAAACAACTCCATTGGACAATTGCTTGGATTCAATAAAAAAATAATTTACCCCGACTTGAAAAAAACATATATATCTGATCAACCTGTCAACATTTTAAAAATAAACACAATACGCTTAGTATGTAATATTGTAAGCGGATCATATATTGATAGTAGACAAGATCATTTATTATACGAATTTGGAATTAATGTTCCTCCAGGCTATAAAATGAATATCACATCACACAATCTTATTTACTTACCAGTCAACACTAGAGAAATAAGTACACTCTCTATACACATAACTGATCAGAACGGTGAACGAATGAATTTACGTACGTACACTCTCCACATGATTTTATTGAATTTAATAAAAAGTGTAGAAAAACAGCTACTTGGCAAAAAAAAAACCTCATAAAATTTATTGGAATGATGGAGTATACTTTTTCAAAGAAGCGCAAATGTATATAAGAGAAATAATTAGAAAAAAGGAAATAATTTGTGAGGGATATCAAAAAAGGTTATTCCTATATGTACGCCGGGGGGTAGCGGGGTACCGTGGTGGCGTGGGAGGCGACGGCGGGAAAAAACTGGCGGCGTCGGCGGGCTGCTTCGCTGGGCTTCGGTAGCTTGCTGCTGGTGCGTTTGCTGCTGGTGCTGCGGAAGCTGTAGGGGAGAAACCACTCGAACGCGTTTGCCCCTTAATCGAAAATAAGAACTCGAGAAAAAAGTGAACTTCGAAAGTAGGCGGGGGTACGACCACGGTTTATTCAGGTGAACTCCAGAAATCGAACTAACTTAGTCTAAGCTCCGCTCTGCACTCCAAAGCGCAACGGAGACTTAATGGAGGGAGCTAGGAACAGCGCAGGAGAGCGGGAGTGGGCCTGAACATTCCGCCCCCCTTGCAATCGCTAGCGTTGCAAAAAATAAAGGAGACGGAACTTCGGCCAGCCGCCTACGCCTCAAGCCTGCGTACAGGCGCCGGAGACGATCCACCCGAACACCGTCTTCTGGGCTACTGGCAGTCCCTCGTCGACCATGTGGAAGCCCGGCTGTATCACCTTCGGGTAGACGTCCGCGCCCAGGATCAATGAAATCGTGGCTGGCCGGTGGAAAACCTCATCCGCGAGCGGTAGCTCCTTAAATTTTTGGACGACGCTCTCACTGAGCGCACGGATGGGAGTGCGGATGCGCACGTTCGGCTTGATCTTGAGGACCACCTCCAGCTTGACGGCCTCGTCGACCTTCGAACGAATCGTCGCCGTGCATATGCTCTCATCGCCCACGTTCGTTGTCGGCAAACGCAACGCGGTGGCCAGGGATGCATCGATGGAGCTTGTCGGGGTGCACGGATCGATGAGTGCGGCGGTGTCGAACTTCTTCTCTCCGGTCTCGACGATCACCACAGCAGTCGGGAGGACATTAACGCTATGACGCTGGAGAAGTGTGGCGAGCGACGGAGCTGGTGCCGAGGATGCTGAGCGCGGTGGAGGAGCAGGCGTTTGGCGAGTTGGCGGATCTTGCCGGCGCGAACGCTGCGGAGAAGCGGGCTGTTGCTTGGAGCGGGACTTTTGCTTGGAGCCGGACTTTTTCCGGGAAACAAGGTCGTGCATGTGCAGCAGCGCGTGATGATTCCGGTTGCACGTTCTGCACCGGTCACCGCTACGACAGCTCCCAGTGGAGTGCTCGTGTGCGAGACAGTTCGCGCAGTACTTGTTAATAAGAACTGCCCGCAGCCGCTTCTCTGCGCTCAGCTTTAGGAACCTCTGACACTTCCGAAGAGGATGGATTCCGCGGCAGACTCGGCATCGATAGGACTGAGTACCTCGAGTACGTCTGCTATCCAGAGTCTGAGCGCTACGTGGACGGGGAGCCTTTTTCCTGTTTAGAGTGTGGATAAGGAAAAAACAAACAGGGCTGATTAACACTGACGTGGATAATGGCTACGGACTAAGGTGTGTAAGAAACGCGGCTCGTTACGAGGTAGTTTTGGGCGGCTCTCTTGGAAGAAGAACCACCTTGGTCACTGGACTTTTGAAAATGCCGCGTGTCGTACGAATGTCGACTACGCGGACATTACCATCGGCTCCCGGAAAAACGGAGTCTATTCTTCCGAGTCGCCACTCATTTGAGGGCAAATTGTCATCCTTAATGACGACCAGATCGCCAACACGCAGATTTTCTGTGGGGACTTGCCACTTGTTGCGCTTGTGGAGCTCCTTAAGGTACTCATCCTTCCATCGAGTGCGGAATTGTTGATGGAGAGACTTTAAGTGCTGCCACCGGTTCAGAATGGACTTGGATTCGCCCTTTACTTAAGGTTCCACTATGGATAGAAGAGGTCCACCAACAAGAAAGTGCCCTGGTGTCAACGCTAAGAGATCAGTTGGATCCTCGGACATGATAGATAGCGGTCTGGAATTCAGACAAGCTTCGATTCTCGCTCGGAGGGTGGACAGCTCTTCAAAGGTGTACTTCCGCGTAGCGGTGGACTTGTAAAACAAGGTCTTGAAGCTCTTGACACCAGCTTCCCATAGGCCTCCCATATGGGGTGCCCCAGGAGGAATGAATTGCCAGGTGAGCTGCTGATGACTATACGCATCGGTCACAGACTCCTTAACGGCTTGCAGGAAGTCTCGGGAAAGCACGGTGGAAGCGCCGACGAAGGTCTTTCCATTGTCGGATTGGACTTGGAGAGGACACCCTCTTCTAGAGACGAAACGAGCGAAAGCGGCAAGAAACTTTTCAGTCGTTAAGTCGGATGTAGGCTCTAGATGGATGGCCTTTGTAGAAAAACAAACGAAAACCAACACATACCCTTTCGTAATGAGACAAGCTCTTCTGGTATAATTTTTTATGTCAAACGGGCCGGCGTAGTCCATCCCTGTGTACGTGATCGGGCGGGAAAAGGACACTCGCTCTTTCGGAAAACTTCCCATCATCTGGACTTGCAATCTCTTTTTGTGAATAACGCAGACCTTGCAGGAGTTAACCACTGCCTTCACCAAGTTCTTTATTCTCGGAACCCAGTATCTGGACCGAGTGAGACGCACCACTAACTGGTTGCCACCATGTAACGTAATGAGATGCGTGAATTTGACCAGAAGCCGCGAGAGTGCTCATTCGTACGGCAGGATTATCGGATGTCGTTCATCATACCGCATGCCCTGATTACTCCTTTCTTATCTAGAAAGGGGTTCAGGGAGAGAATCGAACTCGCCGCGGGCACAGGACGCTTCTGACTCAAGCAGCGGTATTCTTCAGAAAAATACCTGCGCTGAGTGCAAATCGTCATGAGTTCTTCCGCGGCGGCAACGTCCTGGGCCTCTAGACGGACCCCGGAAGGCGGTGATTGTCTTCGACATCGTTGGACAAATAGATGGACATACGCGAGGACCCGCAAAGCTCTATCTTAGTTGGAAAAGCGATCTAGGAAATCTTCTGACGGCATAGACGCCACATGGACTTTGACGGCACGCTTTTCGATCTCAGTCACCGGCAGGTCGGTTCCCTGGCTGGGCCAATGATCGCGTGGGCATTGCAGCCAAGTGGGTCCATGCCACCAAAGCGGGTTGTCCACCAGCTCTTGAAGGGGAACTCCTCGACTAGCCAAATCAGCTGGATTATGTTCGGATTGAACGTGCGACCAATTGGCCGCCTCAGTAGACTCGGTGATCTTCGTCACCCTGTTGGTAACGAACGTAGTCCAATGGCACGCCGGTTTTGCTAACCATGCTAGCACAATCGTGGAATCAGTCCAACAATGGAATTTTGAGGTCAGCCTCGGCATATTTGGAAGAATGGCTTCGGCCATCTCGGGCAAAAGGAGAGCCCCACATAACTCCAGCCTGGGAAGGGACACCGTTTTGACTGGCGCCACACGCGTCTTGGCCGTGAGCAAGTGCACCATCGTCTTATGGCCCACTTCTACGCGCACATAGATCGCAGCCCCGTATGCCTTTTGCGAGGCGTCACAGAATCCGTGATGCTCTACGCGGAACTCTGGACGGAAGGAAACCCATCTGGGTATTCTGACCTGGTCTAGGACCGAATAGCTCTGGAGAAAGCTGTTCCACCTTTGGCAGAGCTCAATTGGAAGTTTATCGTCCCAGCCTAGATCCTGAAGCCAAATCTCTTGCATAAAGATTTTGGCACACACAACAAATGGAGCGAGCCAGCCTGCTGGATCAAATAGCTTGGCAATTTGGGAAAGGACTTGGCGTTTCGTGTGGGAGATTTCCGTTGCTAAGTCTGGTGGGACGAAATCCGAAAATCCTTCCATCGTACGCCGAGAGTTTTGGCTGTGCTCTCAGTGTCGATCTCGAGGAAGTCGGCTGTCAGAAGATGATCGTTTTGGATATGAGCTAATATTTCTTTGTTGTTGGAGGTCCATTTTCTCAGTGGAAACCCCGCGGAATCTAGAGCACTTTGTAGCTCGCGAACAATGGACTTAGCGTCCTCGGCGGAGTCAGCTCCCGAAAGGACATCGTCTACATACGTATGATTTCGAATGACATTGCTCGCTCTTGGATGGCTGAGCTGCACGTCAGTTGCCAACTGTTGCAGGACTCGAAAAGCCAGGAATGGCGCGCAATTGACTCCAAAAGTTACCGTCTGTAATTCGAAATCTCGAATGTGCCCCTCGCTGTTGCGGAATAAAATGCGCTGGATCGGGGAATGTTTCGGATCTACCCATATCTGCCGATACATTTTCTCGATATCGGCACTGTAGACGTATCGGAAATATCGCCACTTCAGGATCTGGATAGTTAGATCGGACTGTTAGACTGGGCCAGCATGAAGGATATCATTTAAGCTGACCCCATTCTCTGAAGGGCTGGAGGCATTGAAAACCACACGTAACTTAGTGGTTGTACTTTCCGGCTTGAGCACGGCATCATGCGGAAGGTAATAACTGGCAGAATTATGGGTAGGACGGACCTCTTTCATGTGATTGCGGTCGAGATACTCTTGAATCACGGAGTCGTATTTGGCTTTCAGCTGACAGTCCCTCTTTAGGCGTTGCTCGGTTCATAGGAACTGCGACAACGCGGAGGATCTGGAGTGACCGAGGGCGGATTTTACGTTTTGAGGATCACGAAACGGAAGACTTACGACATACCTGCCGTTATCGTCTCTCGTAGTCGTTCGGAGAAAATTTTCCTCACAAGCCAAATCGGAAGATTTTGTCACTTTTACTGGCAGATCCTCCACCTCCCAAAATTTGGTGAGAAGCCTATCCAGGGACGTGTCAACTGTGTGGGAGATTCGTGTGGAAAAAACGGAAATCTGATTTTCCCTTGGTTTCTTGCCCGAGGAGAGAGCCACAAATATTCGGCCGGGTGCCGTTTAGGAGAATGGATGGCAGTATGGCGGCCCCGACCAGAATATCTATCTGTGCACTCTCGTAGAACTTTGGATCCGCTAGTGACAGTTCGGGAAGATCCCGTAGAAACTGTTGCGGAATCGGACAAGATGGAAGGTTTCCAGCTAATTGAGGAAAAGCATAGGCCGTCGTGTTTATTTGGAAGCCAGGCCTGGTGGGAGAACGGATGGTAAACTTTGGATTTCAGCGGATACTGTCTGGTTTAAGCCTGATACTTGGGCTCGGATTACCTGGTGAGGCAACTTAATTAGTTTGAACAGCCGCTCAGAAATGAAGGTTGCCTCTGATCCTGAATCTATCAAGGCACGAGCTTTAAAATTCGACCCCAGGTGACATATGTCAATTATGGCGGTGCCCAGCAAGACGGATCTATACCCCGTCGCGAAGTAATTTTGGACTGTAGAGTCCGTGGACCGGGAAGCGGTGGCAACTGGTGTACTTGGTCTTGATCTGGGTCTTGGGGCGGGACTCGAAGGCGATTGGGAGGAGTTGCCTCTGTGTAGTAAGGTGTGATGGCGGCCGCGGCACGTAAAGCAACTATGAGTGCTCTCACAATCACGCAGCTGATGCCCTCGTGCGAAGCAGTTTAGACACAGCTGCTTCCTCTTTATGTATGCCGAACGCTCGTCGACCGTCATCTGGAGGAACCTTGCACATGTGCGGACAGGATGGTTTTCCTTCTTACAAAGGTCACATCCTTTTGGCTTGGGTGCTACCCTTGTCTCGTAAGAATTTATTCTTCGAGGCGCTGCAGTGGGGGCGGATGTTTTTGGCAGAGATTGACTCGAGCCTGACGGCCGTACGTCGTCTATGGCTTCTAAGGTCCGGTGACGCTCCGTAAGGAAGGCGTTCAGTTCCGTCCACGTCGGAATCTCTGCCTTATTGTGCAGGGACTGTTCCCACAAGGATAGAGTGAGCTTAGGAAGTTTGGAGGAGCACATGTACACTAGGAGGCAATCCCAATTTTCGGTTTCAATTCCGGACATTTCTAAAGCCGTAAGGCAACCCTGGATGGTACGTTGAAGTTCACGGATAGCTGACCCAGATTCCTGATTAACGGACTGCACAAATTTGCTAGATTGATCTGGGAAGGTGTTAGTGCCATTTTGACGTTTGCACGGGTGACCGTTTTTCGGGGCGACGAGGTCTTGGCAGTTAGTTCGGGTGTGGGCGGATCTACGGATATGCCTGGGACTACGGCAGGTGGAATAGACAACTTGTTGTTATCACTTCCAGCGAACATTTAAAGAGAAATGACCTTTATTTGGGTCTGAATCTGTTCGCCTTTGTTTATGTCGGATAAATAGGAAACCTGGCCCACTTCTGGAACAGTGGAACGAGGTGTCGACAAAAAAAGTAGTGGATCGGAGAAATAGAAATTGGAAGCAAGTACCGACCTGGTTACTTTGCGGAATTAAACCCAATAATACGGATTAGGAACAGTGAGTGATGAGTTCGAATGTCACCCGTTGAGAAGTAATACTATAATATTTAACCCTTTTGGTATATGTATTATGGTTGGGATCAAGTTTGGTATAGTTTTGCTGGTATTTTTTGCGTTTGGATAAATTGAGGGGGAAAAATACCAACTATGTGTATATATATAGTCCCCCGTGGAGTAATTGTAATATTTTCGCCTTTACTTAAACTTCTGAATGAAGAAAAATACCAAATTTTGTTGGCCGGAGGATGCGATCGGTTGATTATTTAATATTGGAGTATTGCTTTAATTTGATTTAATATTCCGAGGGAAAAATACTAAAAATATACCAAAAAAATTGGTGGACGGAGGATGCTATGCATGCAGTGGAGTGCTGGTATTTTTCCCATTTAAATAAAATAAATTTTACGGAGTAAATACCAAATACCAAAAAAATACTTAAAAGTTTGATGGTAAATAAAACACAATGACCAAAAAATTTTCACGTCGGTTGGTGTAATTTTTTATTTTATTATTTTTTTCCGGATGGCCGACGGAAAACTTTAATTAGTCGGAACGGGATGGTGGAGTTAAAAAATTATATGTGACTGTATGTAGATATGTGTATATATGTAGATATTTGTATATATGTAGATATTTGTATGGATGTAGATATTTGTATGGATGTAGATATTTGTATATATGTAGATATTTGTATGTATGTAGATATTTGCATGTATGTAATTTTCGCCGGTTTTAAATTTCTTAAATAATTATTGCCGGCGGGGTATGTGTTGTTGTGGAAGGTTTCGATTTATTGTGTGTGGACTGTATTTGGAAAAACGAAAAAATATGTGTAAGTATTTTAGCGGCTGCGGATATACAGACAGAAAAATCTTGAAAAGTTTTGGGGGCCTGAATTGGCAGAACACTAGAAATTTAATAATTCTCACTGTATGCTTGGCTTATATTTGCACAATATATTTTTCTAAGCTTGGAATTTTTTCTCGATTTTGTATATGTGTATGTAAGTATGGATGAGCGGCCAAATGCAATTAAAACAAGGAAGAACGCTATAGTCGAGTACCTCGACTATCAGATACCCGTTACTCAGCTAAATGGAGATATGCAAGCAGCAAAGCGAGATTAAAATGCGCCACCTACCGGCGGTATACAGATTTAAGCGTTATGGGCGTTAGAGTGGGCGTGGCAAATTTTTTTTTGGATCAATCGATAGGTATCGACGAGACCAATACATTTCAGTTACAATTTTTTATCTAGCATGAAAATTGTGGGCGTCACAGGTTTTCGCGGTTTGTGGGCGTTAAAGTGGGCGTGGCAAACTTTTTTTTAGGTCAATCGATAGGTATTGATGAGAACATTACATTTCAGTTTTATTCTAGCATCAAAACTGTAGGAGCCACTGTTTTGGGCGGTTTGTGGGCGTTAGAGTGGGCGTGGCAGTCTACTGAAACAAACTTGCGCTGCGTAAGAAGCTCAGGAATCTGCACGCCAAATCTCAATAGCCTAGCTCTCATAGTTTCCGAGATCTCAGCGTTCATCCGGACAGACGGACAGACGGACAGACGGACATGGCTAGATCGACTCGGCTAGTGATCCTGATCAAGTATATATATACTTTATGGGGTCGGAAACGCTTCCTTCTGCCTGTTACATACTTTCCGACGAATCTAGTATACCCTTTTACTCTACAAGTAACGGGTATAACAAGGAAGAACGCTATAGTCGAGTACCTCGACTATCAGATACCCGTTACTCAAAGGGAAATGGAGATATGCAAGCAGCAAAGCAAAATTAAAATGCGCCACCTACCGGCGGTAGACAGACTTAAGCGTTATGGGCGTTAGAGTGGGCGTGGCAAAATTATTTTTGGATCAATCGATAGGTATTGACGACACCAATACATTTGAGGTAAAATTTTTTATCTAGCATGCAAATTGTGGGCGTCACAGGTTTTCGCGGTTTGTGGGCGTTTAAGTGGGCGTGGCAAACTTTTTTTAAGTCAATCGATAGGTATTGATGAGAACAATACATTTCAGTTAAAATTTTCTATCTAGCATCAAAACTGTAGGAGTTACAGTTTTGGGCGGTTTGTGGGCGTTAGAGTGGGCGTGGCAGTCTACTGAAACAAACTGGGTACCGTGGTGGCGCTGGTGGAATGGCGTGGGAGGCGACGGCGGGAAAAAACTGGCGGCGTTGGCGGGCTGCTTCGCTGGGCTTCGGTAGCTTGCTGCTCGTGCTGCTGGTGCTGCGGAAGCTGTAGGGGAGAAACCACTCGAACGCGTTTTCCCCTTAATCGAAAATAAGAACTCGAGAAAAAAGTGAACTTCGAAAGTAGGCGGGGGTACGACCGCGGTTTATTCAGGTGAACTCCAGAAATCGAACTAACTTAGTCTAAGCTCCGCTCTGCGCTCCAAAGCGCAGCGGAGACTTCATGGAGGGAGCTAGGAACAGCGCAGGAGAGCGGGAGCGCGAAAGAGCGGGAGAGCGGGAGAGCGGTAGAGCGGTGCAGCTGGTGCAGCTGGATAGCGGGGCCAGTCCAGATTCGCCGGACAGTGGGCCTGAACACTATAAAATTGTTTAAAAATTGATGATGTAATTAACATAGATGAAATTGGTTGTCCCTCTCTAAAAATAATGGATGGAGATCACTTTCCATATTGTTCATTACATGCTCGGGATGGTGTCTGCTCTCTGAACAATGCTCATAAAATCTTAAACTTTTACACAAACGAAAACTCCTAAACACCTTTTAACCATTCATTCACATTTTGAGAGTCGGAAAAAGAAGTTTACGAAATGACTGATTCTAATAACAATCTTTATATACCGACTTATTCTTCTTTAATAAATAAAATTAATTTTTTTATTAATACATTTGGAAATATGATTTCAAAAGAGGACTTGAAATTACTACTGGAGTCAAGGAACAGGTTCATGGGTATTTACGTAAAGGAGTTTATAAAAACAACATTTAGAGAACATTTAAATTTATGAAAATTTTCTAATGATAATATAGAAACTTGTGCTTGTTTTCTTTTGTAATTCAACAAAATAGAGTTAGAAAATTAAATTCATCATATGTTGAAATTCTAAAATAAAGAGAAAACCAAAAAAAAATTTTCTTTTGTTTTGAATTTGCTTTTGAGGGTGGGTTTATCATCAGCTGTTGCATTTTTTAACATCTGTTTTCTAAGTATAGTACAATGATTTATCTCTACCATACTTTAGTTTAAGATGAACATTCAGACTATTACGTTGAAAGAAAAAATGATTTCCTCAAAAATTGAAGAGTTCTTAAAGGAGCATGAAAGTGAGATCTTTATGGAACATGTTACGAAATTGAAATCATTTCATACATTTTTTAAAGATGTAGAAGCTACCCCAGTAATTTATGCCAAGTATGGAGAACACCTATCATCCTGTGCATGGGCGTATGATGATTGTAAAGTTGGACCTGACACTTGCAGGTGTATGCATGTTGAAAAGAAAGAAGAAGATGCCTTAAAATTGATGGAAAGATACATTAATTTATTAAAAAAATCTCAATGGAAACTAATTTAACACCAATATGATTAAATAAAAACGTATTTGACTAAATAAACGATCTCATTTGTTTTTGTGTATATTCTGTTAGGAACCACCACCACCACCACCTCCACCTCCACTATAGAATTGAAACATTTAAGATTACCCTCCCCTTAACTTTATACAAGTTACAAGAAACATACTTAAGATATTCACGCTCACTTTCCCATCTAATGCTCGCTAAAGAGGGGGAGGATCTCGAACTCACGCTTGTTTCACACCACAAAAGTATGCGGTCTAATATCCCTCAAACCAACACCTTTTGACCACAAGACCGAAGACAGGTTACACTAACAGATATCGTCTACAACCCTAATTGAATCAACAAAACGGCCACGCATAATAAAACAACTTCCCCCTCCTCCTCCTCCTCCTCCTCCTAAATATCGTTTTACAAATTCCTACGCATGACAAAAGGGCAAGCATAATAAACAACTTCCCCCTCCTCCTCCTTCTCCTCCTCCTCCGCCTAAATATCGTTTTACAAATTCCTACGCATGGCAAAACACCCCTCTCACACTCCTACACACCCTATTCGGGTAAAGATCACTCTAAACAACCACAAACTCCTACGCATGACAAAACACCCCTCACACACAAGCAGTCACAAATTCCTACGCATGACAAAGCACCCCTCTCCCACACTCCTACACACCCTATTCGGGTAAAGATCACTCTAAACAACCACACATTTTTACGCATGACAAGACACCCCGCACACACACCTTTGTGGTAAAAAAAGCAAGACAAGACAAGACATGACAAAACACCCCACCCCCACTTTCACCTTTCTAACCTCATTAAGTGACCTTTTAATGCTAATTAGGTCATTATAACACCTGTGTGCATCGTAACGGTCACTCCCACCCCCTTTTTCACACACATTTATTTCTTAATTATGCTAATTAGGTCATTAAAACACCTGTGTGCAACCATGCGTGACTAACTAGGGTGACCCCCACCCCCTTTTTGACATGATTTATTACCTAGTGAGCCAGGACCCGTATTATCCTACTACTGAGGACGAGAACTCGTTCCAGAGTACAGAATATTTTTCCGATTGGAAAGCATCTGATGCGAGATCGATTTTAGAATGAACTTCAACATTTAGCGAAGCAACTTCGTGACCATCCTCGAAGGCAACTTCGTGAGCATCCTCCACTACGTCTACGACGCTCGATTTCAAATGAAATTGATTGGATAAACCAACGCAAACTGGAGTGGTCAGCGACTATTTTGAAAGAATGTCCATAAATATACATCCTGAATTTGTTAGTCACCAAGACTATATGTTAGTTACGTTTGGCTTTGTTAAGCTTCTTAGACATGAACGCTATTTTTCGTTATACCAGACTCTTCACATTGGGCTAGAACTACTCGAACACCATGTAGTGAGGCATCGCACTGCAGAATGAATGTTTTCTCTTAATTGCGGTGAGCCAGACACGGAGCAGAACATAGCTTGGGTTTGATGTTCTCGAAGGGCTCTTGAGCATGTTCATTCCATTGAAAGGTTTTGCCACGTTGCCACTATGTTAGGTGGAATATGACTGAAAAATAATTCGTAATGAAGACCTGGTACCAACCAGTCCTACCGAGAAATCTTCCGTGCTGCTTCTGGGAATTCACTGACAGCGCTGATTTTGTTTGGATACACTTGAAGGGTTCCTCCTCCTACCAGATAATCCAAGACCAAACAAGCACATGCGACTTCGGCTGATACTGAATTACAAGGTCCATTAAACGGCACATGGTTTGCAGAGCGTTGGTCAAACTAAATGACATCCTTTTCAATTGGTACAGCTGAGATTCGGTATCGTAAACGACGTCTTCGTATGGGACTCTTGACCTAGGCAGATTTGCCAAAACGCATCCCTCAGATCTATTTTAGAAATGCAATAAACTGGAGTATAGGAATCGGATAAGCATCCTTAACGGTAACTACATTAAGTTTCCGCGCATCGAGTCATCTTCGGGCTTGCAATCGATTTCGTTAGGTGAAAGCGAATGTTGGATGGAAATGTCGAAGGCTTCCCAGAAATCCATACCGCTAATCGTATAGCTCTGTTGTATAAAAAGTACTTTTAAAAACTCAAAGTTTAGATCTATAGAGTTGCACGTCAAAAGAAAAACTGCGCCTGAAAATTTGTTATACGGCTTGTCGGATATTATTTTTTGGGCAAGCTGTCCATCACTTTTGTTGACTTCGCTGTCTAGGAAAGCTGAATATTCGAGACCGAATATCTCTACAATTGTGAATGATAGATGAAACTATGCAACGGCTAAAAGATCTGAGGCCCATTCAGAACTTGAGCGACAATGGAATTGACATTAACAAGTTTAAGCCTTCGTTTAAGATACTCTTGCAAGAACATGGGATATGGCTTGAAAGCTTTAGTAGTTGATACTTTCGGTTTGGGAGTAGAAAAATCAGGTTATTTATCCGATGCCGCAGCATCCGGAGTACTAAGCTTATCCGATCCTGAAATCGGCTTCTTCTTCGGACTGTTATTCAGAATCGAATTCGTGAAGAATTTTATTAACAAACCGTTTGCTTGGATTGGGGCGTTGAACTGGCTTCGATCGAGTGCTACGGTAAAATTCTTCATGGCGGTGACACGCCTCACGGAAAGTTTCCAAAGAAGGGGTGACAACATGCAGTAACCCAAGTTTCAGGTCTGGCTTCAAATTGTGACGCACTTCGCTGGCTAACTCTCTATCATGCATGGGCTCTCGAAGGGAATTGGCAATGGCTTGAACCCTGCTTACGACGATTAATAACGCTTTTGATCTCGAGTTCAACACACTCCAGCTATGAACACGCCAGTAAAAAGATAAAGCAGGAACTGTAAATAGCAAAGTTTTGTCGGACAAGTGTTGTTGTCCTGGAGTCAGTTTTGTATTCAAGCCTTGTGAAAACCATATTTACAAGCAGTGACAATAAAATCCTGATCGAAAATTATTCCATTGCAGAGGGTGCACGTCACTGAGTCATCAGCCCCTTGAGAAACTAGGTTCTCGTTGTGGTGCCTAACCGACAATCTTAATCGATTTATGACTAAACTAATCACCAACCGAACTCAGAGAAGAATACTTTGCAGGGGATGATTCAAAGTGATTTGAAATAAGTACTGTTTAAATCAGAGCTCCCAAAACACGCTCTATCATATTCTCTAGCCTATCAGATCAGAACTGGATAAAATTATTAAGCTCAAACTGCGGTTGAGAAAAGACACTTTGTTTCACTCGTGTTAGGTGTCTAAACGTTACTAGATCAGGAACACATAAAAGTTTCCCAAAATACTAGTTGGGGACGGTATGAAATCAATAAGCAATATTTATGAACTGGAGTTACAAAGTGTCTTTCCTGATTTTTTTCTATATCCGAATTTTCTTACATTGCTTTACAATTTTAACATCTTAACGAAAATTGCAAACAATTTTAATTGCACTTGAGTGACCAAAAAGACCATAGCTTAATGGGATGATCCTCTTACTTTGAGGAATTCGCGGTTGGTTAACTTTTATTCTTTAGGAGAGGAGCGAATTACATCCCATTCCACCAAAAACGCATTGTCGCAAAAAGTCATTCTCTGAAGAATTCGCGGTGAATATGTTTATGAATTTTCCGAATTTGCCTAGCGAGTCTTTGAAAAGTTACAAATTCTTAATCAAGCTATGACACCGCGGCTTCTTGGTATTTTAGGCACCATTACATTTTAGCTTATGGTTGCATTGATTTTCGTACTTTTTACTTCTACATTTTTATTATAGTAAATGTATATATATATATATTTAATAGACCTCAAAACGTTACATTTATTATGAAAAAACACTTTTACCAGATTCTGATAAGCAAAGTGTCTCAGAAAAACAGGCTCCCAAATAGAGCAAATGTCTGAGTAGGACGCTTTAAAACAAAAAAGTGAGAGAGTGACTTTTCGATTCCATTTTTTAAAGGATCCTAAGGATCTTTTTCTGACACCTTGAAAAACGGGGACACTTTTTGGGAGCTCTATTATACATTTTAATATTGTACGTGAATATAAAAAAAGAAATGAAGTTAACTTCGGCAAGCCGAAGTTTGTATACTCTTCCAGTTACAATTATTACATTTAAAAATATAAAAGAAGTAAGAACGCTACAGTCGAGTACCTGGACTATCAGATACCCGTTACTCAGCTAAGTCAGGGACCCAAGGGAAATGGAGATATGAAAGCAGCAAAGCGAGATTAAAATGCGCCACCTACCGGCGGTAGACCGACTTAAGCGTTATGGGCGTTAGAGTGGACGTGGCAAACATTTTTTTTATCAATCGATAGGTATTGACGAGACCAATACATTTCAGTTAAAATTTTGTATCTAGCATGAAAATTGTGGGCGTCACAGGCTTGGGCGGCTTGTGGGCGTTAACGTGGGCGTGGCAAACTTTTTTTTAATCAATCGATAGGTATTGATAAGAGCAATACATTTCAGTTAAAATTTTTATTCTATCATCAAAACTGTAGGAGCCACAGGCTTGGGCGGTTTGTGGGCGTTAGAGTGGGCGTGGCACATTGCTGAAACAAACTTGCGTTGCGCAGGAATCTCAGGAATCTGCATGCATAATCCCAGTATTGGAGCTCTTATAGTATCCGAGATCTCAGCGTTCATACGGACAGACGGAAAGACGGACATGGCTAGATCGACTCGGCTAGTGATCCTGATCAGGAATAAATATACTTTATGTGGTCGGATCCGGCTGGTTCCGACTTATATACTACTTGCAAAGGAAAGAAGGCTTTTGGGAAAGTTTTACCCCGATAGCTTTAAAACTGAGAAACTAGTTGGCGTAAAAACGGACGGACACGGACATGGCTAGATCGACTCGTCTAGTCATGCTGATCAATAATATATATACTTTATGAGGTCGGAAACGTTTCCTTCACTGCATTGCAATCGTTGAACATTTTATCAAATTTTTTTGGTATTTGCTGACACTATATCGTCATTTGTTTGTTTTCTACAGCTGATAAATATAAAATTTTTTTTTTTGATTTGTATAAATTGCCTGTCATCCGTGACGTTCCTGCGCTACTTAATTGATTCTCTTCGGCGGTCGTGACGTGGCTGTCGGTGATGTTCACTAATGTCGCTGCCGATGTCCCCTGCTATCGTCCTCCAGGACAACGCCTCTTGAACGTCCCAACCGGTCGATTGCTCGGCCTTCCTGGCTGCTAATGTGGCTTTCTCGCACTCGGGTCTTCGGTCATTTGCTGTTCCGGGACTTCACCGGTAATCGCTGAGCTTTCCAGGACAACGCCTTTTGAAACCACAAATGGAACGACCGCTCGTTCTTCGTGCCAGGTCCCACCGAGCTCACGGTTTCTCATCGCAGGTCTCTATTGCTGGACTTCTTACGATGCTCTACATGACTCTCAAGACGCTACCTCGTTGCTTCCTTGATTCTTCCTCGACGCTCTATCCTGAGTTCCACAGCGCCTCTTCTCGATGAAGTTTATATTCTTTTCCTCTGCGCCAGCCTCGACAAAAATTAAACTGCCCCGCGCATATAATTAATGTTTTCCCACTGTGATATCAATACTCATCGACTATCGATCCCCAGCGCGTTACTGCGTTCTATTCCTTTTCGTCGCTTCTCCATCTGGTCACACTATCCGTTTGCGATCGTTAGTTCTTCGGCTATCAATACCGGTGGAAAGGCGTTGCCACCTGTTGTCAATATTTCCAGTATTTTATTGTGCCCAACGATCGCCACTATCGTCTAGTGACAATCGACTGCCTACTAATCGAGGCGCCCCTTCCCTATATAATGGAGAATTTGCAAAATTGATTCTGCCAGTACAGCTTTCGGTTGATTGGTTTTTGTCTTTCTGTTCATTTTTTTCCAGATATGGAGTAGATCTTAACCTGCTTTTTGCTTGCCTGTTTCTCCAGGGCGCTTTGTAGCGGTCGAAGCTCTACGCCCTCCTTTGCAAGAACGTCAGCTGTCTCGTGGCCATTGATGCCCTGGTGGCTGATCAACCTTTGGCCGATTAAACTATGCCCAAAACGTTGCGTCGTCATGTTACCTGATGCAACTAGACGTTGTGCTGCTTTTCCTGAAGTCAGTTGAGCGTGGATATCTATGAGGTCGATTCCGAGGATCGTTTCTAGAGCTTAAGTTGGGGTTGACCTCAGCGCCCACGTAAGGCAGACCAGTGCCTGCAGCTGAGTTCTTGCCATAAGCCATAAGCATTTAATGGCTTGCCACCACACTAAGGCTCCATACAGCAGAGTCGGATGCACCACCGAGATGTAGATCCAGTGCTTCAGAACAGGTGATAGGCGATCATGTGCTGCTAAGCAGGCAAACGGGTATGGCTTGTTTCGGCTTCGTGTAGCACGCTCTCCGAGCCCAAGTCTGCTTCGTCAACGGGACCCGTGCGGCTTAACTAAGCCTGAAAAGTGGCAGTAGCATTACCACTGAGATGACCTGCTCCCATCATCCCGGGGGCTCGACCGCTTGCAACACGCAGAGAGGATTGCTCCTCCCCGTACCCGCCGATGGTAGCAGTCGTACTTCCCATCGACGTTTGGGCTGACATCCCATCCCTGATTTTTCTCTTCTCGCCGTCCATACTGATTTATTTTTCAGAGGAACCACCCACTTGCGTTTTATGCCTACCGCCAGGCACCTCCAACCATGGCCACTGATTGAACGAGTCGCTTTAGCTAGATACTGCACTTCCTCGGGCAGAACAAGCGACCTTGCATTACCCAGCAAGGGGTAATGCAGTGACCATTGCCCAGCCAGCAACCTCGTGAAGGGTTCAACTGGAGGATTTTCGCCAGCCTGGCATGTAGTGAGGTATTTAAAACAAGAACAAACGCTCATTTACATATTTACAAAATATTAAAAAATGTGGGCACTAGACGGGTCTTAGAGTTATAGTCGTCTGTGGGCGTTAGAGTGGGCGTAGCACCCTGCTGAAACAAACTGGCGCTGCTCAGGAAGCCCTAGAATCTAAATGCCAAGTTCCAACACTCTAGCTCTTATAGTTTCCGAGATCTCAGCGTTCATACGGACAGACGTACAGTCTGACAGACGGACAGGGCTAGATCGACTCGGCTAGTGATCCTGATCAAGGTTATATATACTTAATAGGGTCGAAAACGCTTCCTTCCACCTGTTACATACTTTCCGATTCTTTCGGTCCTTACCGAGAAGATATGAGAACACGCTCGCAGTGAAATATGGTACGTGCGGAAATAAATATAATGTGTTAAATAAACAATTTAAGTGATTGAATAAATATGGTGTGATTAATAGGATTAATTATGTACAATAAATGTCTATAGATAATTAAGTCCCCCCAACAAATATAATCTACGAATAAAAATAAATGGTCGACACAACATAAAAACAGGTATAATAAGGAAGAACGCTGTAGTCGAGTACCCCGACTATCAGATACCCGTTACTCAGCTAAAGAGACCAAAGGGAAATGGAGATATGCAAGCAGCAAAGCGATTTAAGCGTTATGGGCGTTAGAGTGGGCGTGTCAAATTTTTTTTGGATCAATCGATAGGTATTGACGACACCAATACATTTCAGTTTAAATTTTTTATCTACCATGAAAATTGTGGGAGTCACAGGTTTGGGCGGTTTGTGGGTTTATTCTAGCATCAAAACTGTAGGAGCCACAGTTTTGGGCGGTTTGTGGGCGTTAGAGTGTGCGTGGCACATTGCTGAAGCTGAGAAATCTGCACGCCAAATCTCAATAGCCTAGCTCTTATAGTGTCCGAGATCTCAGCGTTCATCCGGACGGACGGACAGACGGACATGGCTAGATCGACTCGGGTAGTGATCCTAATCAAGAATATATATACTTTATGGGGTTAGAAACGCTTCCCTCTGCCTGTTACATACTTTCCGACGAATCTAGTATACCCTTTTAGTCTACAAGTAACGGGTATAAAAACATAAACTGAATTTTGCTTTGGACGGCCAGTCTCTTCCAGCTCCCTCCGCCAAGGGACAGGAGCACGATTCTCACTCGGACCAATTCTTTTCCGCGCAGAAATTATTTCTTTCCTGGGATGTTCAGTTCTCCTGGCGACTGTCGGCTGGAAGCATAGGAAACGCAAATTACGTAACCCTCGGCTATTATTCCTGGGTTGCTCATAAAACTTGGCTTGGCCCCGATTAGTGGAACCTGGCCACAAACTCTCTTGTCTCGTTCTGGCTGCCTTGAAACGAGATTCCTAATTTGCCTTTTGCCTCCCTCACCACTCACCTTAGAGTCTTGCCCAGTTCGTCTTCCGAGACCGTCCCTTGGCATCAGCGATCGACGAATTATTTATCTTTTCTCTTGTCGCTGCTCACTTCTGTTTATATTAACACCGCTTTTTTCGGCCAAAGAGCTAGTGAGATGGCTCTGAGGGCGCCGAGCTGAAGGCTACCGAACGGGTCGCAGGTTGCGGATAGCGAGCGCCCTGGTTCTCCAGGGTAGCTACGAATAAGCGTGGAAGTTGGACACGGCCCGGCCACCGCCAAGCCCCCAACACGAAGCGCAAATAAGTAGCCCCGGACAGTCAGCGGGTATCTGCGCCGTAGCAGTACCGACGTCGCGCTTGTGCTGCCGCCTCCGACAAATAGCTCACACACACCCCCTTCCCACACTCTTTGAACCTACCTCTTTCCCACCCACACAACTCATCTCACCCCGGGCTGGACTAAGGTGTCACTCGTACCGTGCCGAGAGTCAATCTGGCTGGGAGCCCGAGTCATCAAATAACTCAGTCTCAAACGGTGAGCTCAGGCAAGTGGCGACCGCCTGTTCTAAGTCAGCCTTACCCGGGTACGGCGGATCTCTGCCCGAGTGGACCTGTCCTTTCTCCGCAGCTCGTGGGATTTAACATGGAGAACTTAACAATTAATAAACAAAAAGACTGCACAAGACGAGAGCCCGACACTCTTATAAAGTCGGAAGTCGTAACCAACGACGAAAGTAAGAGCAAGATCACGGCTCTGACTACCCCAGTCCACGTGACGTCGACCCCTGCCAAGGCCAGCGAACAACGCAGCCGGCTAAGCCCAACTCGCCATAGTGACAAGCCCAAGCCTCCCACCAGCGTAGGTGTGACTAACCAGCCACTCCAACCTGAGGGGAGCGCCAAAGCCGGTCTCATGGTGAGTACCAGGGCAAAGGAGTTTAAGAGGGTACCACCTAACCAGGCAGGACCTCTTGAAAGAAAGAAGGCTACTAGGATCCTCAAACGGCTGGCCACCAATCCGATACGTGAGGATCAGACTTCGAAATTGGATTACCAGAAAATCCAAGAGGACATATCCTGGGCGAAGGCAGTTATCCCAGATTTCGACATCGCTATGACTACCAGCAACAAGCGAGAGAGGTCGATGGAGTCAGCTCAACCAGCGAGCAAGAAGGCCAAAGTAACCAACCGCGGCACATGGTCGAGATCCTTTGCGGAAGTGGTAAAGGATCGGAAGATCATTGGAGTCATCGACCAGAGCGATGAAGGCGGAAGGATCCCAAGAAACCATTGGGGTCTGGTTAGACGGGCCCTTGCGACAGTGGCCTTGAAAGTGCTGGACGAAAACCCAGGACCGCCACCCGATTGCACAGATGCAGGGTGGTACCAGGGCAACGTAAAGTTGATCGCCTGCGAAGACGAGAGATCGGCAACACTCTACAAGGCTGCAATTGACAAAGTCGGCGAGGTCTACCCCGGGGCCAAGCTGGCAGTTTGTGAGGCTGCGGACATCCCGTCTCGACCGAGAGCGAGGGTGTGGCTGCCGTCGGAACCATCGGAACCAGAGGCTATACTCAGCCTGCTGACCAGGTTCAACCCAAAACTGCCAACAGACGGTTGGAAGGTGGTCAAGGTGGAGAAAACCGAGCGAGTCACCATGAGCGTGGTTATCCTCCTAAACCAGGCCTGCTTGGAACCCCTCGCAGCCCAGCAGCACAGAGTGAACTACGGGTTCGACAAGGTGCAGCTTCGTATTTACGACACCGATAAAACAGCGGAAGACAACCTGGCTGCCTGTGCGTCGTACGAACCCCCGAGCGACGACGAACCAGATCACGAGGAGGCCACCCTCACCGGCTACGTGTCAACCGACTCGGAGCTGACGGAGAGCCTGAAACAGCTGTGCACCCAGGACACAACCCGACCAGGGCGCTCTGTCCTCCAGGACATAGCGGAGGAAGCGGAGGGTACCCAGCCCGACCCCAGTCCCAAAGATGGTGCAGTTTCTGCAAATTAATCTGCACCACAGCAAGGCAGCATCCGCTGCCCTCCTCACCCGCCTGGCAACAGGCAACATAGACGTAGTCCTCATTCAAGAGCCATGGATTGTTGGTAACAACATCTGTGGCCTATCAACCCCCCTATACAAGCTATTTTACACCAAGGACAAGGGTAAAACCAGAACCTGCATTCTTACAAAAACACACTTTAACACATTTCTTATTCCACAGTTTAGCGAAGGCGACCTTACCACGGTCAGACTGGAGCTAAACGAACACACCCATCACACCATAGCATCATTCTATCTGGCTCACGACCACGAAGGGCCACTACCAAACACCACTACACAAGAACTCATACGCACTCACTCATCTAAGGAACTCATCCTGGGTGGGGACGCTAACTCACACCACACACAATGGGGAAGTACAAACACCAACGAAAGGGGTGAGGTACTCTACGACTATCTCCTTCAATCAAATCTATTCATCTGCAACAAAGGTAATGACCCAACTTTCATCACTAGAAATAGGAGGGAAGTACTAGACATTACTCTAATATCTGATCCCTTACTTAACCAGCTAGACGCGTGGAAGGTGGGGATCGAACACTCATTCTCGGACCACCGATACATAGAATTTACAATAAGTCTAGAACATCCTCCCGCTGAGAACATAACTAATCTAAGATTAACCAACTGGGGATACTATAAAAATCTCCTCAACAGGAACCTACCCGCTCCTCCGACACACATACGCAACCGTCAAGAATTAGATAGCCTAGTTAACACTTTTACTGATATCTGCGGTGAGGCCTTAAAAAGGGCTTGCCCAAGTAGAACAGTCAAAACAAAGCACAAACCCCCATGGTGGAACCCAACCCTAGCGAACCTTAAAAGAGAGTGTAGAACTTACTTCAATAAAGCTAAATACAACAATAGCGAATCCTCCTGGAATCGATATCATTCAAAACTAAGCCTATACAAAAAGGAAATAAGAATATCAAAACGAAGAGCCTGGGCTAACTTCTGCAGTAGCATAGAATCTACTGCGGAGGCATCCAGACTCAGAAGAATTCTAGCTAAAGCTCCAGCTACCATTGGCTATCTTAAAACCAATGCTGATGGCTGGACGGAAAACAGTCAGGAAACCCTTGAACTACTGTTAGACACACACTTCCCTAACAATACCCAGGTAGTGGAGGACCTCCACATAGAGGTGAATCTAGACGACCAGAGTATTGCCAACATTTCAAACCCTGACCGCATTCAGTGGGCTGTTAACTCTTTTAAGCCCTTCAAATCACCTGGCCCAGATGGGTTCTTCCCGGCCCAGCTACAACGGACATTAGATATGTCCCTTCCCTGGCTGACAGCCATCTTCCACGGCTGCCTTGCTCTAAACCATATTCCAACAAGGTGGCTGGACGTCAAGGTAATCTTTATACCGAAAGCCGGCAAGCCCTCCCACACTAACCCAAAGGACTTCCGCCCGATCAGTCTCTCTTCCTTCTTGTTGAAGACCCTGGAAAGGCTAATTGACACCCATATCAGACTAACCATCGACCATAGCCTACTCTCTGACGCACAGCATGCGTACCGTAAGGGTAGATCAACCGATACCGCCCTCCACTCTCTAGTGTACAGTATAGAACGAGGCTTCCACAATAAGGAATACTCTCTTGCAGCGTTTCTAGACATAGAAGGCGCCTTCAACAACGTCACCCCAACGGCGATCACTGGTGCTCTGACTGAACTGGGCATTGAGCGGCCCATAGTGGGACTCATACACACCATGCTAACCAGCAGGGTAGTGCACTCCACTATGGGATCGGCCCTCTCGACCAGGAATGTCAGTAGAGGAACCCCACAAGGGGGCGTACTCTCACCTCTTCTATGGGTTTTGGTGGTCAAAAAACTGCTATCACTTCTAGAAGAGGCGGGCACAAAAGTGGTAGCCTACCAGGATGACGTGGTTATCCTACTGCAGGGCAAGTTCCCGCAAACCCTTTGTAATCTAATGGAGACAGCCCTATCCACCCTTTCCAGGTGGACGGCTGGCTGTGGACTGGGAGTTAACCCGGAAAAGACCGAACTAGTTCTCTTTACAAGGAAGTACAAGGTACCAATTCTAGTTCCCCCAAAACTACACCAAACGCGCCTAACCCTTAGCAACCAAGCAAAGTACCTAGGTGTCATTCTTGACAAAAAGCTCCTCTGGACTGATAACATCCTAGATCGCACACGCAAAGCGGCCATAGCCCTCTTCGCTTGTAAAAAAGCCATAGGGAGGAAGTGGGGTTTCTCCCCCATGATAGTTCACTGGCTATATACTGCAATAGTCAGGCCCATTCTCCTCTACGGAAACATCGTTTGGTGGCCTTCTCTAGATAAGAACTGCAACCTCCGGATCCTTCACAAGATCCAAAGGAGCGCAGAGCTCTGCATCAGTGGGGCGCTGCGCACTACCGCCACCGAGGCACTAAACACAATTCTCGATCTCCAACCCCTGGACCTACTTGCCAAAAGCTGGGCATCTGCAACAGCGCTGAGACTCCGTGAAGCAGCGGCTTGGACAACGGGCTCCACGGGCCACTCCATTATCCTATCAAAACATTCACCCCTACCACGTTATACAGACTACGTCCCACCCATAGTCAACTTCGAAAGAAGATACAAAATTCATATACCCACCCGTTCAGACTGGGACAACCTCCCACATCAATTCGTAAACGCCGTCAACATATACACTGACGGCTCCAAGTTTAACTCCCAAACAGGTGGGGGAGTCTTCTCCCCCGAACTAGACATAAAAGTCTCATTCCGCCTACCAGACCACTGTAGTGTTTTCCAAGCGGAAGTGATGGCAATTCAGGAAGCCACTACCCACCTGAACACGTCTGTACATAAAGACAGTGATATCTTCATATTCTCGGATAGTCAAGCTGCCCTCAGGGCCCTCGACTCCTACACAACGAGCTCAAAAACAATCTCTGAATGCCGCAAATCTCTTAACGAGATGGCCACTCATCTGAGAATCAGCCTCATCTGGGTGCCTGGGCACCGCAACATTGAGGGCAACTGCATAGAAGACGAGCTGGCAAGACAGGGGACAACCGCCGATATCCTTCGTGATAAGGACACGGTAGGGATGCCCATGGCTACCTGCAAGCTCCTTCTCAGGCAGAGATTGTATACTCTTTCCAACAACCGTTGGAACTCAATCTCAATATGCCACAATTCTAGACTCACATGGCCAAACTATAACACGAAAAGAACAAAAACTCTCCTACAATGTAGTAGGGAGGACATCTCCACTCTCCTAAATGCCCTCACGGGCCACTGTCTCATAGGGACTCATGCGACAAGGCTGGGTCTAAGTAACCACGACTTCTGCCGCAGCTGCAAAGAGATAGACGAAGAGGAGAGCATCGAACACCTCCTATGCTTCTGCCCAGCGCATAACCTAAAGCGCTTTTAAACCCTAGGTAGCTACACACTTCCGAACCTTGCGGCCATTCAGGACGTAAGCATTCAAAAACTACTATGTTTCTTAAGAAGAACAGAATACTTCGCGAAGGCAGAAAACCCATGAGCTAGGGAAACGGATCTTTCAGAGATCATGTGGTATCACAAGGGGCCCATTGTGGCCTAAGTGAGGGGACTAATATTTAGTCTCCAACCACTCCTACCTAACCTAACCTAACCTAACACCGCTTTTGACTTTCAGAACAAAAATATACTGGCGCTGATGGACTAAATCTCGAGACTACTAAAGGAGACTTCTTTTTTTCAAACCTGTGCGACTGCGCGCTGCTGACACCAAATCTGAAATCATCCAGTGTCGGCCATTTGTCTTCCGCCAGCCCTGACATTCCGGGTCAAAGTCCGTTTGACCATCGTTCATTCCGTTTGAATTTGATAGATGGATAGGTAAGAATGAATATAAATGTGGGGTTTTTATTATTTTTAAAGTATACAAGTTTATGTGTTTTTTTAAATGAATGAATATTGTATGTCACAATGTGAGTACAATTAAGACGTCTTCTTTGGATCAGATCTCGTCAAATACTGCCTCTACTCGTCTTTCTCGTCTTATCGTCGTTGTTCTCGTCCTTTACTTCTTTTGGGTCGTCTTCTTCTGGAATGTGTGTTAATGCTCGTCGTTCTCGTTGTCTAGATCGGGATTGTTAGGGTGATTCTCGTAATATCACTCCCACATTCGGCCATTATGATCAAACATTCGCCTCGAATGTTTCGTCGGTGTCATCGTGGGTGGCCCATGGCTTGAGATATTCGGCACAGGTTAAAGAAGTTTTTGGACCGTCTGAGTTGCCGACTTTCTGGACATCGTAGGCGTTGTTGTGCTTGACTTTCGTGATTTGGTAAGGACCCAAAAACTTCGGCTTTAATTTGAGACCTCCGCCAAATTGTGTGCGCTTTATGGCTACCATGTCGCCAACGTTGTAAAGCCTTGCTGGCTTGCGTCGCAGATTATACGTCTTTTTGTTTTCCGATTGAAGCTTTAAAATTTGTGATTTTGCTTTCAGCCTTAGATCGTTTCGAGAGTCCTGAAACAGCGCTTTGGTTTCGTTGTTGATTAGCTCACGGAGCTGTTCGTCATCTTTCTTTCTCATTTTGACACCGATTAGAAGCTCAAAAGGTGTGGCGTTGATGCTTCTCGAGAAAGTAGAGTTGATGGCTTGTTGAACTCGACCAACGTGTGCCATTTTGTAGGATCATCCACACTGAGTTTTGACAAAACTGGGATAATTATGGCCTTGAGTCGCTCCACTTGTCCGTTAACCCGTGGTAGGCCTGTCGTAGACTTGACAACTTTTATAATTTCATCGTCGCAATACTGGAGAAAATCTTGGGCTAAGAAAGCTGAGCCTCGATCCCCAATGATACAAGCTGGGTTGCCAAACACATTACTTTGTCCTCGTAGCTTTGTAATGACTTCGCTTGCGGTCGTTGACTTTGTAGGATCAAGCCAGCAGAACTTCGTAAAAGAATCGATGACGGCGAGTATGTGTTTGTAATTCTTGCGTGTAGAATCTAGTGGACCTAAGAAGTCGATGTGGTAGGTGTGCAATGGAAAGTCTTCTTTGTGCAATGGCTGCAGCCAGCCCTCCTGCTTAAAATGCACGGAATACAGCAGTCGTTGAATTTCTTGATTTTGTCGTCAATGTTTTGGATGAAATATTCATTTTAAATCATCTCCTTCGTATTTTTGACGGCGAAATGTCCTCGGTCGTGTGCTCTGGCTATGATCAGTCTTTCCATGTCTCTGGGAACAACAAGATGTTCTGCGTCGTTGACTATCTTGTATAAGATTCCGGACCTAAGGAAATAGTCAAGGGTGAGTCAGAGTCTTCGATAATTTTGCAGATAGCCTTCAAGTGTTCGTCCTTTTCTTGAGCTTGTTTAAAGCCAAGGGCTACGAAGTCGTCAACGATGGTCATTACTGGGTATTTGGAAAGCGCGTCAACATGCTTCATACGTGTACCTGAACGGTGTTCGACTTTGTAGTCGTACCCTTGAAGCAATAATACCCAACGTGCCAACTCTCTGTGTTTTAAATCGTTTGTTTATGTTTTATTGTCTATTTTATTGTAGCAATTTTAACAAAACCTAACTCTGTTTTTTGTAACTTCTGTACGCTGCGGTGCATTTGTTTCAATAGCTTTTGTTGTTGTTTCCCATAATTTGTAATCTCTCTCTCTTGTAATCTCTCTCCCGTTTCTTGTCGTCGCAACTGTTGTCGTGTATATTTTGTTTGTGTTTCGCAAGCCACGCACAGTCGACAGCTACTCTGTCGCGCTCTCTCGCTTTCGCAGTCTCTACGCGCTCTTATACTTTTGTGTTTTTGTGTGTCTACATTTTTATTGTTTGATCCCAGTGTCAAATTAAGTGAGGTATTTATAATTCTATTGATTCCTTGGTTTTATAAATAACTTTTTTTCTTAAATTTAAATACTTAAAAATGGCTCTTTTTTGTTCCAAGACAGATTGCCAGTTTGGATCGTCACCTAATGACGTTTTTATTTACTGTCGTCTCTGCAATTTAGTCATACATCCAAAATGTACTGGACTTGTTGGCAGAGTAAAAGATTTTATTGATCTGCGTGTTGGTTTTTCGTGGACTTGTGCCTCATGCGTTGAAATAGACCGTGATTTGGATGGCTATGTTGCGCTGACCAATGATCGTTTTATGAAACTTTTTGATAAACTTATGAGCGTAGTTGCTGATTTTAAAGAGTTTAAGACGGACCTTGATAATAAAAAAATGTCAGTAGGGTCACCTAAACGCAAAAAGACCGCTCCTTCAAAATCTGCTCCCGTAAAGGCATCAGTTCCAAATCCCAACTTAGCTCCAAATATTTTTACCCGATCGGTAACGGCAGCTATGTCGGCATCTACTGGGTCTGGGGGACCTAAAGTTTCACTGACAGCAGTACCCATAGGTACCAAAAGCTCTGGAGGAGCTGCTAGTCAGCCTAAGGGGTCAAACCCTACGCAGCTTTCTGTACCTACAGGTGAAGTTAGCTCTATAGGAGTCCCTAGTCTCGATAATCAGACGAACGATGTTCAGATTGCTGGTGGTGGAAGAAAGAGCCTCTCGGTTGTTCCGTATAGGAAGCAACTATTTGTGTCTCGTTTAATACCTGAAACCACATCTGCAGATGTTTTGGAATTTATACAACAGGAATTCCCATCTCATAACATCACAGTGGAGGAGTTTAAATTTCCATATGTTCGTAGGATATCTTCATTTAAAATATCTGCTCCTCCGGAAGTATTTAATGTACTAAATTCTAAAAGTTTTTGACTTAATGATGAATTGGTCATTAAAGAATTTGTTCCAAACAGACGGAGAACTAATAATAGGCTTTCCACGACTGTACCTGCGCTAAAAAACTGAGCAGTTTATTTTTGGCCTATCAAAATGTTAGGGGACTTAATATGAAGCTACCTAAGCTTTATGCTGACTCCTCTGCCTTTTCTGAAGACATTCTGGCCTTTACTGAGACTTGGCTGAAACCGGAGATATTAGACTCCGAAGTTCTGTCCAAAAATTTTAATACGTATAGAACTGATCGCTCATCTCGTGGGGGGGTGGGGTGCTCGTTGCCGTTACCTCTACTTTATCATCGGAGAGAATATATTTGTTTTATCTCATCTTTCCGAAAGGGATCTTTTAATTGTTTTGGGTGATTTCAATCTCCCTGACATTTCTTGTTCCCTTTCCACTGACTCACTTGTCTCTACCCCTTTATCTGACCATGACTTCGTTGACGGTCTGTTAGAATTATCATTACAGCAATTTAGCTTTATACGTAATTCACTAAACTGACAATTAGATCTTGTATTTGTTTTAGATCCGTCTGAAGTCACTGTATCTAGAATTGACCCACTAGTTTTGCCTGAAGACCAGTATCATCCCACATTAGAACTTACAATTTGTCTTCCCTGCGTTGATATCCTCTCTCCTTCACTTTCTCCAACTAAAAGTAGATGCTTTCGTAAATGTGACTTTAGTAAACTCAACAACTTGATTTCACAATATAACTGGACAAATGTATATAATTGCTTGGATATTGAAAGTGCTACGGAACTATTTTATAGTGTCCTAAACTCTTTTTTCTGAATGTGTTCCTGACAGTTTTCCTCCTAAGGTAGACAGGCCACCTTGGTTTACCAATCAGTTGCAAAGACTTAGAAACCTAAAAACAAACATCTATAAGAAGTACAAAAAGTCGGGTAGGCCATCCGATTTTTCAAGATATGTGGTGGCTCGTACTAATTTTAATGTACTTAACAGTCAATGCTATTCCATGTATTTGAACTGATGTAAATTTGAATTTTCAAAGGATCCGAGGCAATTTTATAACTTTGTCAATGCTAAGCGAAAGTCTTCAGCATTGCCATCATCCGTACGATTAAACTCTATTGAGGCATCTAGGGATCCCGAAATTGCAGATTTATTTGCTGAATTCTTCCAATCAACTTATAGTTCTGTTTCTTGGTCTAATTCTAGGTACCCTAATCACTTAAACAGGGCAAATTGTATTTTTTCTCTTTCTTAAACTTTTTCATTTGTCTATCTCATTATCTGTTTTTTCTACTATCTGGAAAGATTCTTTTATTATTCCACTCCACAAAAAGGGTGCGAAGGTTAATGTTCAGAACTATAGAGGAATCTCCAAATTGTCTGCAATTCCTAAAACTTTTGAACACATTATTACCTCTCAGTTGCAAAATTTGTGCTCCTCTTTAATATCGCCGTTTTGTTAAGCGTAGATCGACCACCACTAACCTGCTCGAATTGACATCTTTTGTACTAGATGGACTTAACAAAAAATTCCAGACGGACGTTATTTATACAGATTTTAGTAAAGCCTTTGACTCTGTTAACCACTCTCTTCTTTTATTCAAATTAGAACAGCTCGGGTTTCCGAATAATCTGTTAACTTGGATTTCAAGTTATTTGAATGGTAGATCTCAGAGGGTTTTATTCAAAAACGCTGTTTCCAAGATGATCAACGTGACATCTGGAGTGCCTCAGCGCAGTCATTTAGGCCCTTTGCTGTTTACTCTGCTTATAAATGATCTTCCTTCTATCGTAAATCACTCTCGTGTACTAATGTATGGTGATGATGTTAAGCTTTGTTTTTCATATAATAATATTGAATCTGGTTTCTGCTTGCAGTCAGACATAAATAGATTCCAGGAATGGTGTCAGTACAACCTTTTGAATTTAAACTATCTTAAGTGCAACGTTATGACTTTTTAAAGGGGTACGCCAACGTTCATGAGTTACTCTCTTCAGAACTTGTCCTTGGACCGAATATACTCAGTAAACGATTTAGGTGTTCTCCTAGATCCTAAACTTAAATTTGACTCCCACATAACCTCTACCGTAAATAAAGCTATGAGTGTTCTTGGGTTTATAAAGCGTTGGTCTAAAGAATTTGATGATCCATACACTACCATATTATTATTTTCCTCACTTGTCCGGCCTAATTTAGAATACTGTTCTTCCGTTGGGAGTTCTCAATATCAAGTGCACATTGACCGTATAGAGTCCGTACAGAGAAAATTTTTTCTTTTTGCCTTACGTGGTTTGAACTGGGATCAAAACGTCAGGTTGCCTTCTTACTCGAGTAGATTGCTATTAATTAATTTGCCTAGTCTAGTAAGCCGTAGAATTATGCTTGGTACTATTTTTGTTCGTACCCAAAGGTACTCAACATGACCACACCCAACAAATCAAGCAGTAGCCAAGTTGGGAACAGTACCAGGCGCTCAGTAGCACCCACTGCATATGAGAATGGCTGATCAGCATATTATATGTCTCACTAACTCACCGTCTCACCGACTCAACGGCACACTGACCGGCCAATGCAGTCAGCACATTTTGCAGTGTCTGCCGAGCCAACTACACAAACTGCTACCATAATCAAAACTCCCTGACCTACCTACCTACTTTAGAATATAGCGCACTTCACTAATCATTACACTAAACGTTCGTCTTCCAAGTAGTATATAAACATGTACCAAATGAAGAATAAATCAGTTACCAACGCATCTCATAACTCCGCGGTTCTACTTCCTACCTCTGGGAATAGGGCTCGTAATACACTATCTCCACTAGCAGCTGACCCACGTTAGCTCACCCTCAGCGCAGTTCAGCATCGCCTCTGGTCCGGCATCGCAGTAATCATCGTTACCATTGCCGCGACGCGATCGTCCTGCCATCATAGCGTCCCCGTGCCAGCGACAAGTGCTCATTACCCCCTTGTCCCGCGGTGTGACCCGGAAGTGTCTACTTCGGTTAGGCACAAACATTGGTGACCCCGACGTGATCCTTTAACAACAAAGGATCACACTCAAGCAACCCCCTTCCCACTAAAGGACTCACAGCTTTATCCAGCTTCATAGGATACGCTTCTTCTTCCAGCGTCACAGGAACATCAGCTTAATCCAGCTTCACAGGATTCGCTTCTTCTTCCAGCGTCACAGGAACTTCAGCTTCATCCAGCTTCACAGGACTCGCTTCTTCTTCCAGCGTCACAGGAACTTCAGGTTAATCCAGCTTCACAGGATACGCTTCTTCTTCCAGCGTCACAGGAACTTCAGCTTAATCCAGCTTCACAGGATACGCTTCTTCTTCCAGCGTCACTGGAACTTCAGCTTCATCCAGCTTCACAGGATACGCTTCGTCTTCCAGCGTCACAGGAACTTCAGCTTAATCCAGCTTCACAGGATACGCTTCGTCTTCCAGCGTCACAGGAACTTCAGCTTCATCCAGCTTCACAGGATTCGCTTCTTCTTCCAGCGTCACAGGAACTTCAGCTTCATCCAGCTTCACAGGATACGCTTCTTCTTCCAGCGTCACAGGAACTTCAGCTTCATCCAGCTTCACAGGATACTCAGCTTCATCCAGCTTCACAAGATTCTTTGTTTCCAAGACACACAATATGTCTACTTCATTCATTGAGGAAACAAGTCACACAAGAATCGATTTACACAATCGATTACTAGACACACAATACGAGCTGCAAGGGAAAATCCAACAGCTCATTAAGAATTATGGCAAGGATTCTGCCGACCGACGCCACCGAGACGGCTATTATTCTGGTAAGCTATATCAGTTAAACGATCTCTGGCGGCAGTTTTGCGACCTAGATGAAGAAGTCCAGCAAGCGGCACTACCCACTGGAAGTGAGTACTCTTCACGACTAGTAGCACTTAAAGAGCTGGTCGAAAAATATCAGAATATCTTTCTGGACAACATGCCGACTGGAAGCGGGCTTCCGAAGGCCCCCCGACGAACTTCGGCCAACATCAAGCTCACAACAAAAGATCAAGTCAAAGGAGATTCCGCAATTGATACGGTGATCCGACAGTTGCAGAGAAGATGCAACGAATTGGAGTCATCATTAACATTAGCCTCGAACGCCCCAACTGTCACCCCAGCCTTACAAAGGCACCTGGATCTCCATTGGGCGTTACTGAGGCAAGCCCACGACGAATTGGATAGCACACCTGGGGCCGCAGCTCTGGCAGAAGCAGAGCTAGCCCAATTCCACACATTATACGAGGAATACGAAATGAACCTGCTACAAGAAAACGACGCGCCAATGAGCCTAAGCTTGGCACTTCCTCCAATTAGCATTCCGGAGTTCAACGGCGATTATCTAGACTGGCCACGGTTCCATGATCTCTTTGTGGAATTGGTACATAACAAACCATATTCGGCCAGTCAAAAACTACATATTCTACAGAGTTCGCTTCGTGGTGAAGCGAGGAACGTCTTGACAGACACAGTCTTCTCACAGGGTGGCTATGACGACACCTGGTTGCGGTTGAAGGCCAGGTACCAGAACGGCAAAATACTAGTATTCGCCGCCATAGCAAAAATTATTGACCATACGCCTATAGACGGTTCCTCGCGCCAACTAAGGGCATTACATGTGAACGGGTGTTTCTGTCGATTAGGAGAAGCTGGACAGCTGTTTTTCTGGCGACTCTGAGAAGCAGTGGACAACAGCAGTTTTAACAGCGAATGTTAGATTTCTGCTGCTAATGTTAGCAGCACGACACTACGAAGAAGACATAAGGAGAAGCTGGTCGCGTTTATAACCGAGCTTTATATTTCCGAATTTGTAAATCAAACTGAATCGTCACAACATTTTGGTGGCCCATGAGGGGAACATACACTCATAACTTCATCAGCTTCCAATATTGGTAAACATACTTCAATCTTTGTGCTTACTTGTTTGCAAGTCTACTATTAATTTAAACCAGCAAAGATACGCAACCTTTGCCACGTACATCGCCATAACGGAGCCTCGAATAACGGAGGAATCAAGAAGTCGAGGAGAATAGCGGATTCAACCCATGCCTATTGCCATCTCATGCGTCACACTAGTCTCGTGAAGTTTGCCGTCCCCTTCCTTCAAAGTTTGATCGCAACACGAGCGGAGCGACTGAAACAGGTGAGTGTGTTTGTGAGAGTATTTGTGCGTGGTTTTTCAAAGCAGAGTGCAATAGGAAAACATTAAAATGGGTAAAAATGAAAGTAATGGTAGTGATTTGGCACAACAGAGCTCGGCACCTTTGGCTGTGGTCGAGCCTTTTGCAGACATGTACGCAATGCAGATGGACTTATCTTCCAGGTTGACCCAACTACTTAAAAATGCTAAAAAGAACGGTCAAATAAAGAAAACTAAATCCTACTATGAGTTTCGCCTCAACAAGCTCAACGAGCTTTCAAAACAATTTTACACAAATCATCAAGCGCTCATTTTACAGCAACGTCCACGATCGCATCCATATTTTGCGGATGCTGTTGAAGACAATTTTGAGCAAGCATACAGCCACATTTATTGTTCTTTCGCCGATGAATACGAAACCAAGTTTCCAGTCCCAATACAGGTATCAGGTGATCAATCCATAAACAACACCCTTGTGCCCATTCCTGTTTCCACAATTCAGCTGCCCAAATTGCCCGTACCCCACTTTTCAGGAAATTTTGTGGATTGGCCATCTTTTTATGACAGCTTTACGCAGCTAATACATGAAAATCAATCTCTTTCAAACATTCAAAAATTTCATTTCTTGAAGCAAGCACTACCGCACGGACGAGACCAGGATATAAACCATATGGCATTAACAGAAACCTTGGAACCTTGAGGTAAAACGATACAACAACCCTCGACTGCAGTTCATGTACAAAATGAATGCACTGTACGAAATCGAGCCACTGTCTAAGGAGATCGCGGTGGACCTTAGGAATTTGTTAAACTTGGCAAATGTATGTATTAGTGAATCATTGCCATTGATTCCTGTGATCATTGGTTGGTACATCACTTACTCACAAAGCTGCCTATCAGCACAACACAGGCCTGGGAACATTCCCTGGGCAACAACGTGGAAATCCCCACCTTCACAAAGCTGGAGGTGTTTCTTCACAATCGATTGGTCAGCATCGACCTAATCGAGAGTAGGAAACCAGCCGTTCCAGGTAGATCATCTATACAATCGACCAACCATCGCCAGACAACCAGACCATCGGGAAACTCCACTGTTAGGGGACACAGCTTCCACAGTACTCTTGAGTCTGGATCCATCAGGTGCTCGCTCTGCCAACAGAATCACGTTCTAAGACGGTGCCCGGACTTCCTTGCCAAGGATTGTTTCGCGCGAAAGGTTATAGTCGACCTCTCGAAGGCATGCATCAATTGCCTTAGTGCTTCCCATTCTCTCAGTCAATGCAGCAGCAACCGAAACTGCTCGCAATGTGGTCAACGGCACCAAACTTTGTTACATTTCCCGAATGCTCAACAAAGTCCTTCATTGACTCCTGGAGTATCCCGACAGCATACTTCAGACTCTGGTCGGAGCGCAGACGCAATACAAAATGCACCATCAACGCAACTCTTCAGCGCAGTTGCCTCCCATCTGAACTCAACGACCCTTCTTGCTACTGCACTGGTTCGGATCGTAAATAACTCCACTGGGCAGTCAGCTTTAGTTCGAGCTCTCATCGACCATGGCTCGGAAGGCACCCTCATCACGGAAAACATCGTTCAAGCGCTTAGACTCAAACGGCGTTCTGTACGAGCTGAGATCACGGGAATTGGTAATACTTCGCATAATCAGTGCAGGCACAGCACCGACTTCACCATAATCTCATGTTCAGGATCGGATTTTAATGCCTACGTATCCTCAGCCTTCATCCTTCGGTCACTAACAGGTCATTTACCAAAACAAAATGTAAACATTAAGTCCTGTAAACATCTCCAAGGGTTATCCTTTGCAGATCTTAATTTCATCAAGTCGGGTCGCATTGACCTACTTATCGGTGTCGACATTATCCCGCAATTAATGCTTCCGCACATACGCAAAGGGACGGTTGCAGAACCAATTGCACAAAACACACAGCTGGGCTGGATAGTTTTTGGACCAGCTGAAGCAGCCCAGACGACTTCAATCTCCATTCGTTGTAATTTGGCAAACCTAAACAACATGGTACAGAGGTTTTTCGAATTGGATCAGGTCTCCACAACACGACAACTCAACGCAGAGGAAAAATGGTGTGAAGACCATTTTCAACAAACTCATATCCGTCAGCTGAATGGGAAATATCTAGTTTGTTTGCCTTTAAAAACGTTGTTTGACCCCACACAGGTGATCGGCCGGTCAAGACAAATCGCATTAAACCGTTTCCACGCCCTGGAAAGGAAACTTAATCATCGGCCAGATTTCAGTCAACAGTATGCCAGCACTATTCAAGAGTACTTTGATCTAAAGCAGATAAAAGAGGTAAAAGGTAGTGAGGAAGAACACACTAGGATCAACGCTCAAAGGCAACTCTCAATCTCTGCGTGCACCGTTCCACATCATGCTGTGATCAAAGACGACAGTTTAACTACAAAGATGCGCGTCGTATACTACGCTTCGTGCAAAACGTCTAACGGGAGGTCTTTGAATGATATTTTATGCACGGGTCCCGCCCTACAAAACGATCTTGAAGGAGTTATACTCAACTGGCGTCTCCATCGGTACGTCTTCGTGGCCGATATAACGAAAATGTATCGCTGCATAGATATGCATGAAGAAGATGCCCAGTATCAGCGAATTTTCTGGCGCGATGAAAAGGGACTCATCAAGGAATATGTTTTAACTACAGTAACGTTTGGCACTGCCTCGGCACCCTTCACGGCGATTCGAGTCATACATCAGATTGCGTCCGACGAGCGCGAACGCTATCCTCTGGCCGAGCATGTCCTTAAAAAAGAAATCTATGCGGACGATGTTCAAACAGGACACGAGACCATCGACGGAGCTCTAAAAATTCGCAATGATGTCATCGCAGCTCTGCAATCAGCAGGCATGGAGCTCAAGAAGTGGGCATCCAACCATCCAGATATCTTAGAAAGCATCCCAACTGCAGATCTCTCTAACAGTAGCATTTTTGAGATAGACAATAAGGACTCCATTAAAACTTTAGGGTTGTATTGGCATCCAAACAAAGATGGTTTTGGTTTTAATCTTAAGTTTTCTCTCAATCCTATATTCACCAAACGTTCTATACTATCCACAGTAGCACGCTTATTCGATCCGTTGGGATACCTGGCACCAGTGATCATCGCTGCGAAAATCCTGTTGAAGGAAGTTTGGAGTTTTCGTATCGAGCGCAAGGATGAGCCCCCCGCATCATTAGATTGGGACGACCCATTGCCAGATCAACTCGCCGAGCGGTGGCGACAGCTCATTCAAGAGCTCCCAGACATTGAAGAGATACACATCCCTCGGTGGTTAGGCTTCGATTTAAGGCATGTCTCGACGTTGCAACTACACATGTTTTGTGATGGATCATCCATGGCGTATGCAGCATGCGCTTATCTTCGAGCTAGTTGTACGGATGGTTCCGTGCAGGTTAACTTATTAGCCGCCCGCAGTCGAGTCACACCTGTTAAGCCGCTAACAATTCCGAGAGTTGAGTTATCCGGAGCCCTGCTGTGTACACAATTAGCCGAATGGATTGTCAATCAACTTCAAGCATCACATCACACCATATCCGTACACTACTGGTCGGATGCAATGATAGTGCTGTATTGGATCAGGAAGACATTTGTGTCGAATAGAATTGGAGCAATCCTGGAGGCAAGCTCGCCATCGCAGTGGAGACATGTTCTTACGCAAGAAAACCCAGCAGATTGTGATACACGCGGACTCACCCCTTCCCAGCTGAAACACCACACGCTTTGGTCGAACGGACCACATTGGCTGCATCTTTCAGAGGAGCATTGGCCAGTCAATCCAGTTCAGTCCCCAAAATCAGAACTTATTTCAGGAGAGCAATCCTTAAAGCACATCGGAGCCCACATTTGTATAGAAGTGCAACCATTTATCGAATCATATTCCTCCTATAATAAACTCTTATTCGTTACAGCCTACGTCAAACGATTCATTTATAATACTCGTCACAAAAAAGCGGATAGACTCACCGGCCCTATTCAGGTATCTGAATTTCAACAGGCTTTGTTCGCACTGGTGCGGATGGTTCAACAAGAAGTCTATTCGGAAGAATTATCAAGACTACGATCCAACAAATTTCTACCCAAACACAACAAACTCATCCAGCTATCACCGTTTCTCGACGATGAGGAGCTCATGAGAGTTAAAGGCAGACTTAAGAATGCTTTGCAGCTCTCCATGTCTCAACGCACACCAATAATCCTTCCAAAGGCCCACCACCTGACGATTTTAATTATAAGGAACGCTCATCACAACACCTTACATGGCGGTGTGCAACTAACTTTATCTACAATTCATCAAGTTTTCTGGATCGTCAACGGTAAACAGGCAGTAAAAAGGATTCTGCGACAGTGCGTAACCTGTTTCAAACACCGGCCGTCACCATCAAGCCAACTGATGGGAGATTTACCAGCGCATCGTGTCAATCCGCCCAAACGGGCGTTTGAAGCAACTGGAGTTGATTACACTGGTGCGATTGAGATAAAGTCATCCAGATTCAGAGGTCACACTTGCTATAAAGCATACATTGCAGTTTTCATTTGCTTAGCGAGCAAAGCGATTCATTTGGAAGCAGTCACGGGAATGTCGGCACAGCATTTTCTGTGGGCGCTGCAGCGCTTTATCGGACGTAGGGGTTTTTGTCAACATCTATACAGCGACTGTGGAACCAACTTTATCTCATCCGACAAGTCTCTAAAGCTGTGGACCAATGAATTCTATAAAGGAATTGAAGAGACAGTAGTTCCTGAACTTACTCGTCGAAACATTCAGTGGCATTTCAATCCTCCACATAGTCCAAACTTTGGAGGACTCTGGGAATCCAACGTAAAAGCTGTTAAAACCCATCTTTATCGATCGTTTAATGGGATTCGAACGAGCAGCTGTCTACCATTCTTATCCAGATAGAAACGTGCTTGAACTCTCGGCCATTATGCCCCTTAACGTCTGACTTAGATGATTTGCAAGCTCTCACCCCTGCACATTTTTTAATCGGGGATTCGATAATGTCACTCCCTGAGCCTAGTCTTAAGGATTCTTCATTAAACACAGAGTTCCTGAATGGTCAAAGGATGTTTCGCCTCTTTTGGAGAAAATAGAGTGCAGATTGGCTATCTCATCTGCAGGCGCGCCCCAAGTGGCGCCACGAAACTGACAATCTTCAGCGTAACGACATGATCATCATCAAGGATGATCGAACTGGTCCTTCTGACTGGAAATTAGGGCGAATCATCGACTTACATCCTGGGGCCGATGGGCTCGTTCGAGTAGCTACAATTAAGACCTCAACGGGTATTTACAAGAGCTCTGTGTCAAAGATTTGTCGTTTGCCCTTGCCAAGATTTACTGAAGAGTCTAGCCCAAGTACACAACCCATGCACCTTTGAATATACCCGCATTCACTCCATAACACACTTCAACCTTTTCAGAGTTTAAGCATGGTCTAAGGCTTTGAATACTGGGTTCAGTATTGGGGGCGGCATGAACGGGTGTTTCTGTCGATTAGGAGAAGCTGGACAGCTGTTTTTCTGGCGACTCTGAGAAGCAGTGGACAACAGCAGTTTTAACAGCGAATGTTAGATTTCTGCTGCTAATGTTAGCAGCACGACACTACGAAGAAGACATAAGGAGAAGCTGGTCGCGTTTATAACCGAGCTTTATATTTCCGAATTTGTAAATCAAAGTTAGCAATAAGTCAAAGATTGAAAGCATACAAATGAATACAACTGGTGAAGTTCAAAAAATTTCTGAGTTTTTATTACAAAGTGTGTGAAAGACCCCCAGAGTAGACTTCTGCTCAACTTTGACGATCGGGTGCGAATCGTCACAACAACATGACACTATAAAAAACTCAATGAGTACTCTTCAAAACCTCGATATCAGCACAAAATCCTGGGATCCAATCCTGTGTTTTCTTATCAGAAGAAAACTAGACCAGCAGTCTCTAACTGCTCTAGAAAATTCAGCGGATGCACCAACGGAAATTCCAACGTTATGGAGTGTACTGACGTTTATTGAGCGGCGCGCTTGCATGCTGGAGACGATAAGCGCTCAACCTACAGCAACACTCCGCCATCAGTCAGTTCACAACGAAGAGAGCTGTAAGATTTGTCACCTAGGACAACATAATCTTAGAGCATGTAGCCGTATCCAGCAAATGGACCCCAAAGCACGGCGTCAAGCCATTATTCAAGTAGGAGCATGCACAAATTGTTTGTCTACAGCTCATAAGGTTGAAAACTGTGGATCACCGACCACTTGTCGAGTCTGCCCGCAACGGCATCATTCACTGTTACACCAAGGACCGACTAGCAATCCAGTGGCCGGCGCAGTAACCATTGCAGGCTACGACGACGTAGGAGGATATACTCTGCTCGCGACCGCCAAGGTCTCATTACAAGGGCCAAACGGTCAATTACAAACATGTCGCGCTGTAATAGATGGTGGATCACAGGTGAATCTTATCTCAAGGAGAATGGCAGATCTGCTATCTCTTAAGGAAAGGTCACCGATTGAAATATCTGGAATCGGAGGAAAAATATCAACAGCAATTAGATCAACACTAAAGCTCTCATCAGTAACATCAGGGTTTGAAAGACTAATAGAGGTATTTATTATTCCCACAGTCATTCCAGACCAACCATCAGTATCGATTGATAACGATCTTAATATTCCCGGGGGACTGCCATTAGCAGATCCTGACTTTCGGCAACCTGGACCCATTGACCTAACCTTAGGGTCTGAGGTGTATTCTTGTGTAATAACCGGTGAACTTCTTGAACTAGGACCTAATAAACCTTTGGCACAAGGCACTAGGCTTGGTTATGTAATCACAGGTTATCTCAATAAAGAAACCTCATCTGATACGGAAATCAACCCTATTCTGGTAGAAGGCAGAGGTGATTTTGCAGGACCGAACGCTGCTTATGAGCCAACAAAAGATAAAAATCCGATGAATATAGAACCGACTTCTCATCAATTTAAAACCTACAAGAAGGCTGACTTTGGTTCAACATGTCCAAACCTAACCAAGAAA
Source organism: Drosophila suzukii (assembly GCF_043229965.1). Lineage (NCBI taxonomy): Eukaryota > Metazoa > Arthropoda > Insecta > Diptera > Drosophilidae > Drosophila > Drosophila suzukii. Next base: position 34,151,143 of record NC_092082.1, on the reverse strand, counting down.
TATCTTAGTTTTATTGCAGAATGTCCACATACCACAGACGTGCCAAATGATCAAGTTCTACGAGAGCACAATTTCAGTCCCCACGGTAATGTCAATTTTATCGCAAAGGGGAGTGTTAAGCAGCATCAAGAAGATGTGAAGGACCTGAATCACAAACCGCAGTTGAAGGAAAGATCCACCTTGGTCAATGATTTGTTAGGTGCTTCCTATACAATTCGGTCAAGGGCTGACCGACATCACGACTTAATTGAGGGTACCCCTCAATGGGGGGGAGAATGTTCGTACCCAAAGGTACTCAACATGACCACACCCAACAAATCAAGCAGTAGCCAAGTTGGGAACAGTACCAGGCGCTCAGTAGCACCCACTGCATATGAGAATGGCTAATCAGCATATTATATGTCTCACTAACTCACCGTCTCACCGAATCAACGGCACACTGACCGGCCAATGCAGTCAGCACATTTTGCAGTGTCTGCCGAGCCAACTACACAAACTGCTACCATAATCAAAACTCCCTGACCTACCTACCTACTTTAGAATATAGCGCACTTCACTAATCATTACACTAAACTTTCGTCTTCCAAGTAGTATATAAACATGTACCAAATGAAGAATAAATCAGTTACCAACGCATCTCATAACTCCGCGGTTCTACTTCCTACCTCTGGGAATAGGGCTCGTAATACACTATCTCCACTAGCAGCTGACCCACGTTAGCTCACCCTCAGCGCAGTTCAGCATCGCCTGTGGTCCGGCATCGCAGTAACCATCGTTACCATTGCCGCGACGCGATCGTCCTGCCATCATAGCGTCCCCGTGCCAGCGACAAGTGCTCATTACCCCCTTGTCCCGCGGTGTGACCCGGAAGTGTCTACTTCGGTTAGGCACAAACAATTTTTATGAATAATCTTATCAGAGGCGATATTGGTTTTGTAGATTTGGTAAGCCGCCTAAGTTTCAATGTTCCTGTTAGACTAATGCGAAACTACCATCCTATCAACTTGCCACGATGTTCATCCAATTTTAGTCAGCATGAGCCCTTTCGCGTTCTTTCTAATAATTATAACAACCTATATCATATAATTTGTTCCTCAACTTCTATCCTTATACTAAAAACTAAAATCTTAGCTCATTTGCTTTAGTCTTGTTGATCTATGTTTTGTCCTGTCTTTATTTGTTCTGTGTACCTTCCTCGCGAACCGTATTTGCCCGAAATAAAAATGGGCCCGTGCGTAACAAGCACGTGCTTGGTGTCGTTTGGGCCACTTGTTTGTACTGCATTTAGTGCATCAACGTTCAACAATAATAATAAAATTTGGTGACAATCTGGAATGGAATGCCAAGGAGATAAACTCTAAACTTGGTTATAGCTTCGATGATCACTAGCACCTCTAACTCGTAGCTGGAATATTTACGCTGCGCTTCCGTGGTTTTCTTACTCATGAAGCAGACTGGGTGAAATTGGCCGTCGTCAGCTTATCTCTGCAAAAGCACGGCGCCAAAACCGTCTATGGAGGCGTCAGTGTGTACCTCCGTTTCGTATTTCGGGTTGTAAATAGCTAAAGCAGGTTTGGAAGTTAGGTATTTCTTAAGGGCTTTAATAGAGTTCTCTTCATCAGGGCCAATAACAAATTCAGCTTTATTTTTGGTAAGGTCAGTCAAGGGTTTCGAAATCAGAGCATAGTTCTGGATAAACTTTGTGAGGAGTTGAATAACTCCCCACAAATAGAAGCAGCAGCAGATGGCCGGCCGCTTACCAGATACGCGGCGAATTCGCGTAGTAACGGCGCGGCGGGGAGATCGAGAGAGTTTGGAGACCAACGAAGGAGAGCGAGAGAGTTTGGAGACCAATGAAGGAGAGCGAGAGAGTTTGGAGACCAATGAAGGAGAGCGAGAGAGATTGGAGACCAAGGATGGAGATCGAGAGAGAATGGAGACTTCGCGGGCAGAGCAAGAGTGCCGTATGCAGAAGGAGATAACGGAACTCCTCTGGACTTTGGACTCTCCCGTGAACTTTGGACCGGGAGAGGAAGTGCCACATCTCGGCAGTGGAGCGGCACACAGGCGTGCCACAAGCGGCACGGGAATCAGCGGAACGGCAGCAGTGGGCGGAACATCCATTGGAAGCGGTACATAAAGGACAAGTGGGTCATCCAGGAGGCACGGACTTTGGACCCAGAGTGGAGAGATTCAGCGGGCCGTGCGCAAAAGGGAAATAACGGTTCCCGGAGGCCCTATATAAGGCCGCAGAGCGCTGGCAGCTGGATCAGTCGATCACAAGGAGTCAAACCGTCAAGATCACTCAGATACCAAAGTGAACAATCAAACAACCAGATAACCTACAAGGGAGCAGCAGCAAGTCGAGTCGCCAGAGAAGCAGCGCCGTGGGAGCCTACAAGGAGCGAGATTGCTACGTCGAGACGTTCGGGATTGGGATACCAGGAATCTCCGAATTGAGACGCAGGTAGCTGAGATCCAGAGGGCATCACACGGCTAGGTCAAGGCGGTCGATTAATCCTGTCCACAAAGTCCTGGCGTTACGCCTGGAAAGAGTATAACAAGCCAGAAGGGAGAGCGGTCGATCAGTAAGGTCTCGAGTGGAATTGTCCAGGAGAGCCCTACGGATTCGACTTGCGAGGTCCCGGAGCGGCGTGCCCGAACCACGAATATAACAAGCCAGAAGGGAGAGCGGTCGATCGGTACGGTCTCGAGTGGAATTATCCAGGAGAGCCCTACGGATTCGACTTGCGAGGTCCCGGAGCGGCGTGCCCGAACCCCGAGTACCACAAGCCACACGGGAACGTCCCGGACAAAAAGCAAAAGGGTGAGGCTAGGGTGGAACGTTCGTTTACACTAGGCGTGGAAGCGAAGTAAGGCGCGAGGCAGCTTCCTGGCGTTACCGCCTTGACTGTCCGCGCGGGCTGAGCAGAAACCCCAGTGGGACCATCCGGGACAGAGCAAGGGACAGGCGGCGGTGTGTCGAAAGGAGCGATCCTGGAGAGCGCAGCTTCTGTTCACCCTAGTCTGAGAACGGTGACGCTTCCCTAAGCCCGTACGGCCGATACCCCTCGCGAGTCCGAGTCGTTACCAGCAGTCACCAAGTCACGCGTGAGAAGCGAACCGCGAGCGAGCATCTTCAGGGAGCTGCGAGGATCTTCAGGGAGCGGCGAGGATCTTCAGGGAGCTGCGAGTATCTTCAGGGAGCTACAGGACGGGAGCACAGAGTCATCAAGGCGAGAGGTCGTAGAGTCATCCAGGACCGGCGGAAGCACCGAAGGTCACAAGCAACGAGTCAAAGCCAACCAAGCGACTAAGACACTTGTAATAATATACCCGCAATAAAACCCAATACGAACCCGTGAATTCTGTGCTTTCTCACTGAGCTACTGGGCGGTCACGTTAATATAAATTTGGTGGGACGAACACACAATATACTGAGCTAGCCGCACGAATCTCGTAGCGAGCAGACAATACAAATCAGTTCGTTACATCTGGCGCCCAACGTGATTGTCCCAACAGTGAGAACAGCACAGTAAAAATGGGAAAGAAGTGGATTTACCGCCTCAAGAAGGAAGACTTCGCCCATGTCGCACAGAGGCTCAACGTCGCCCTGGAGGGCAGGCTAGACGACATGAGGAAGGCACTATCGGAATACTACTCCGAAACAGAGAACGATCCACAACTCGTCGACATCTGGGCCGAGCTAGAGGCGACATACTACGACAGAGCCGGCCCAAGCATTACGTTAACGAACGCTGAAGGGGACAACCTGGTGGCAAGCCTGAGCGTTGACAACATACAGAAAGAGGCCCACAGGAGAGAGTCAAGCCAAGAAAAGAAAGCAGCAGCGCTGATCCCGAGACCAAGCCAGTCGGACTATGCAAAGGTCGCTAAGCAGGTCCGCGAATGGTCGTTCAGGTTCGACGGGGCGGAAAAACCATTCGAGTTCCTGGAGCAGGTAGAATGGTCCGCCAACACGTACGGTTTGGAGCTTGATATGATCCCTCGAGCGATGCCGGAGTTGCTAAAAGGAAGGGCCTTGAAATGGTTCATCGCCAACAATAAGCAATGGAGAACATGGGCAGAATTCATTGAAAGCTTCCACACATATTTCCTGCCAAGAGACTTCTTCACCAGGCTGGCGGACCAGGTCCGGCAAAGGAAGCAAGGCTTCAGCGAGTCGTTCAAGGACTACATGATCGACATGCAGACGATGGTGAGGCCACTTAACTATTCTACGAAAGAGACGTTAAGGGTCATTAAAGAGAACTGCACCCCCAGTCTAAGGATCTTCCTAAGGGCATACAAAGTGTCGGACCTGGACACGCTGATGATATTAGCAGACGAGTATGAAGAACTGGAAAAGGAGCGGGAAGCGTTCGCGCAAGAAAACAAATTCTCGAAGAACAAGTCGTCATCGCCAGCGCAGGTAACATGCAGAAGATGCGAAGAGACAGGAATCCAGGAGACGCGGGGAAACGACCAATGGTCGCCACCTAACCGAGTACCACGGCAGCAGGCAACAGGAGCACCACGCGGAGGCCAATGGACACCACCACAACAGCAACAGATGCAACCAGCAAACAATGTTTGGAGGCCACCAAGTACAACACAAAGGCCTCGTGAAACGACACACATCACAGACCCCCAGGAGGCCTGCCGAAAGTGCGGCGGTCATGGACACTGGGCGCGGGGATGTCGGCACCAACGCCTGTTGTTCTGCTGGGTGTGCGGGAGAGTAGGCGTCAGGAGCGTTGAATGCTGCCAGCAGGCGGGAAATGCCCAGCGATCTCAGCCGCAGAGAGGCGAGCGGGGGTCGCAAGATGCTACCTCTCCAAACTAACGGGAAAGCTGATCGAGGAGGAGCAGCAGTTGTCCGCAGCGGTGACGATTGGTGGGGGCACATACAAGGCCACAATCGACACCGGGGCAACAGCAAGCTTTATAAGCAAAGAGCTGGCGGACGACCTGGCTGCCCTCGGAAAGATTACGAGGATACGACGGCAAGTTAGGTTGGCAGACGGAAGATGTGGCGGAATCGATGAGCAGCTGGAGGTGGAAATTGCGTTCGGGAACAAGCGACTGAGCATGAGCCTGCTGATACTACCAGGAGTAGTGGATTCATTGGTGTTGGGATGGAACTTTCTAACACAAGTCGGTACCGAAATTAAGTGCGCTGGACACGAAGTGATAATACCGGCCAGGAATCGTCACAAGGGATGGCTCGAGGAAAAGTTGTCGGTGGCAGTCGTACAACGGGCAAGCGAAGATGACGACACGACGAAATTCCTGGAGGCAGAGCTATCGACTTTCAGCAGCATGAAGGGAACATCAAACATGGCAGAGCATCAGATCACGATGAAAGACGACAAACCAATAAAGCAGCGATACTATCCCAAGAATCCGAAAGTTCAAGGGGAGATCAATGCGAAGGTGGACGAGCTTCTCCAAATGGGATACATAGAACACTCAACAAGCCCATACAGTTCTCCCATCGTGATGGTTAGAAAAAAGACGGGCAAATGGAGACTGTGCGTCGACTTTAGGCAAATAAACGCCAAATCTGTAAAGGATGCCTACCCGATGCCCCGAATAAATTATATTCTCGACCAACTGAGGGAAGCACGGTACATCAGCAGCTTGGACCTAAAGGATGGGTACTGGCAAATCCCACTGAAAGCGGACAGCAGGCAGTATACGGCATTTACAGTGCCGGGGAAAGGTTTATTCCAATGGAAAGTAATGCCATTCGGACTTCATTCGGCGTCTGCGACTTTTCAACGGGTGCTGGACCGGGTGATCGGCCCAGAAATGTCGCCGCACGCATTTGCTTACCAGGACGACATCATAGTGATCGGGCGCTCGCTGGAAGAACATAAGGCCAACCTAAAGGAAGTTTTCCGACGACTAAAGGAGGCAAATCTGAGATTAAACCCGGAAAAGTGTCAATTTTTTAAGAAAGAGCTGTTATATCTCGGTCATCGAGTGACTAGCGAAGGAATAGGCACGGATCCGGAAAAGGTAGCAGCCATCGCCGAACTAGAACCACCATCGACAGTAAGAGAGCTCCGACAGTACCTGGGCGTAGCATCATGGTACCGCCGGTTTGTACCTGACTTCGCAAAAATAGTCAAACCTCTCAACGATCTGCTACGCAAGGGCAATAAATGGGTGTGGACACAGGAACATCAGACGGCGTTCGAAGAGGTGAAGGCAAGACTCGTCGCAGACCCCGTACTGGCATGCCCGGACTTCGACAAACCATTCATCTTGCAAACTGACGCAAGCGACTACGGCATCGGGGCAATCTTGACCCAGGAAACTGAACGAGGCGAAAAGGTAATCTCTTACTCAAGCCGAACGCTAAACGGCGCTGAGAAGAATTACTCAACAACAGAGAAGGAGTGCTTGGCAATCGTCTGGGCAATCCGAAAGCTCAAGCCGTATCTGGAAGGTTACCACTTTAAAGTAGTAACCGACCACATGGCACTGAAGTGGCTCAACAGCATAGAGAGCCCTTCAGGGAGGATCGCCAGATGGGCCCTGGAGTTGCAGCAGTACGACTTCGAAATAGCGTACAGGAAAGGGCAACTCAACGTGGTGGCAGACGCTTTGTCAAGGCAGCCACTGCCGGAAACGCTTCGAGGGATCAAGGAGACGTCGGCGGCGGAAGCTTCTGCAGCATGCAGCTGGATTCTGGAAATGCGCGAAAAGATAAGGACCCAGCCGCAAAAGTATCCAGACTACGTGATGGAGGGTAACACCCTGTACAGGAATATACCCCATAGAGCGGGCAGCGAAGATGTTGCAACATGGAAGATGTGCGTCCCGAAAGCGCTGCGGGAAACGGTGCTGAAGGAGAACCACGACTCACCGGCGGCTGGCCATGTAGGAAGCCGAAAGACAATAGCACGTCTGGCAGCCCGGTACTACTGGCCAGGAATGCACAGAGACGCCCGAGCCCACGTGCGAGTATGTGAGACATGCATGAGGTTCAAGCCGAATCAGATGCAAATGGCTGGGAAAATGCTTACGCAGGTGCCAGAGGAACCATGGGCTACGGTATGTGCGGACTTCGTCGGACCCCTGCCGCGTTCGAAACACGGCAACCAAATGCTACTGGTATTGATAGACAGGTTCTCCAAGTGGACTGAGTTGGTGCCGCTGCGAAGCGCGACGGCCGAATCCCTAATGAAAGCTTTCAAAGAACGCATAATCGCGAGGTATGGGGTCCCCAAAATAGTCATAACGGACAACGGAGTCCAGTTTACCAGCAAAACCTTCAAGAGTTTCCTGGCCAAAATGGGAGCCAGGCAAGAGTTCACAGCTCCATACACCCCACAGGAGAACCCGACTGAGAGAGCCAATAGGACGGTGAAAACAATGATTGCGCAGTTCGCAGGGCAGAACCAAAGAGACTGGGACGAAAAATGGCCAGAAATCATGCTGGCAGTAAACACGAGCGTTTCAGAATCCACAGGTTACACACCGTCGTTCATTACCCAAGGCAGAGAACCAAGACTACCGAGCGCCCTATACGACAGAGAAACCGTAGGGACCGGACGACCGACAGAGACCCCGGAAGAGAATGCTAACAAACTCAGGGAAATCTTCGAGATTGTAAGGCGGAACCTGGAGAAAGCATCCCAGGACCAGGCTAGGCATTATAACCTAAGGAGGAGGCAATGGACGCCAAAGGTGGGTGACGTCGTGTGGGCCAAGGAACACCATTTATCAAAAGCGGCCGAGGGGTTCGCAGCAAAATTGGCCCCAAGATACGACGGACCTTACCAAGTCATAGGTTTTGCGTCACCAGTAATCTGCAAAATAAGACACATAAACACAAAGAAAGAGCGGACCATCCACGTAAGCGAGCTGAAACAGCAACAAACGGAAAACACAGGCGAGCGGCTACAGCAAGCAGACACAACAGATGCAAAACAACATTAAAAGACCAAAGGATACTACGAAAGGATCCCAAGGATACCTCCAAGGATGCCCAAAGGATACTACGAAGGGTGTCCAAGAATACCTTCAAGGATGCCCAAAGGATACTACGAAGGGTGTCCAAGAATACCTTCAAGGATGCCCAAAGGATACTACGAAGGGTGTCCAAGAATACCTTCAAGGATGCCCAAAGGATACTACGAAGGGTGTCCAAGAATACCTTCAAGGATGCCCAAAGGATACTACGAAGGGTGTCCAAGAATACCTTCAAGGATGCCCAAAGGATACTACGAAGGGTGTCCAAGAATACCTTCAAGGATGCCCAAAGGATACTACGAAGGGTGTCCAAGAATACCTTCAAGGATGCCCAAAGGATACTACGAAGGGTGTCCAAGAATACCTTCAAGGATGCCCAAAGGATACTACGAAGGGTGTCCAAGAATACCTTCAAGGATGCCCAAAGGATACTACGAAGGGTGTCCAAGAATACCTTCAAGGATGCCCAAAGGATACTACGAAAGGAGTCAAAGGATACGTCCAAGGATTCCCAAAGGGTACTACGGAAAGAGTCCAAGGATACCTGCAAGGATTCCCAAAGGATACTACGAACAAATTCCAAGGATACCTCCAAGGATACTACAGGTCATCTACAAAGGCGCAATGAAACACATAAAGGACATCAGGAGAACGTTAAGAACACAAAGGGAGCGAACCAGAGCGTCTAAGGTCTCGATTGGGACTGATCGGAGGAAAAGAAAAAACACGCATCAAAAGTCTGCCGAAGGAAGAGGGAAGACGGTACAGAGCAGAGAGCTGTACCGTAGATCTGAGTAGTAAGAAGGAGAGGCCGATGGAAATAGCGGGATTGAGCAAAGAGGAAGGCTCGGAACCGAGGTGTCGTTAAAGGGAGCCCAGGCTCCAGCTGCACAATCAAAATCAACGAGCAATCATGAGCACACGTGTAACAAGAAGCGAAGCGCGCAGGATGATGGCTGCCCACCAGCCGTCCGGAGGATCTAGCCCGGGGCAAGGATGGTCGGCAGCCCGGCCTACCCGAACCTCGCGGCGGATCTCCGGGCGGGGCGTCCCCGATCCGGTAATCAGCTCCGACAGCGACGTCGAGTTGGTGGAGGACCCACGGGTGGAGCAACGGCGATGGCGGCTTCACAAAGCGGTCAACAGGGCCGACGGCCGCATCCCGACTGGCGCGGCGGAGGTAGAGTGGGCCAGCGAAGAGTCGCCCCAGGACCAGCTGGCTCTCAGTAGCCATGTCGAGGCTGTGGTAGCGGCCACATGGGAATTTCGGCGCAAGTGCGAGGCGCGAAGACGAGACGAGGAGCGGCGGTTGAAGGAAATGGAGGAGACGCCAGAGTGGCAGGCCCAGCTACGGATGGCCGAGGAGGAGGAGGCGCAGCTGTGGGAAAACCCGGGGTACCCACCTACGCCGAGGTATGCGCCCGAACCCTACACCACGCCGCAAGAAGTGGCAGACGAATGGGCGTCCTCGCCTCCGCGGTGGCTGCCCGAAATCCCGCCCACACCGCGGTACGAGGGGTCACCACGGTGGACGCCAGCGCGACCGCCCACGCCGAGGTACGAGCAGCAGCCACCACCGCAGCAGCCACCACCGCAGCAGCAGCCACCACCGCAGCAGCCACCACCGCAGCAGCAGCCACCACAGCAGCAGCCACCACCGCAGCAGCAGCCACCGCAGCAGCAGCCACCACCGCAGCAGCAGCCACCGCAGCAGCAGCAGCCACCGCAGCAGCAGCCACCACCGCAGCAGCAGCCACCACAGCAGCAGCAGCCACCGCAGCAGCAGCCACCATCGCAGCAGCAGCCACCGCAGCAGCAGCAGCCACCGCAGCAGCAACACATCCGGACAGATATCCCGGCGGCCCACGTGAGCCACAGCACCCGGACGTTCGTGGCCGAAGGGGTAAGGTGGCGACAACAGACGGTCGTCTGGACCTGGCCGGAGGGACCCGCGGAGGAGACGGCAGCGGCGGAAGAACCCCGGATCTGGGAAGAGTGTGGTCCCCGGGTGAGCCCGCTGGACCCCAGGACCCGTGGCAGACCGGAGCAGTGGGCCCCACCGACGCCGAGCACCGGACCAGCAACGCCAAGGACAGGGCCATCGACGCCAACGCCTACCGGGAGCGCAGGAACCGCGGAGCATCTGGAGCGAGGACCCTGGGTGTGGCCTGAGCCCGTGGGAAACGGCCGTCCTCCGCTCAAGCGGCAGCACTCGGCGCCCGAAGTGTCCGAGGTGGTGGCCCGGCCGAAGTTGTCGCGGACGGTGTCGGCGCCGGAAGGACAGCGATGGCGAGAAATCGCGGAGACGGAGTGGCCCGAAGGGATCGCGGAGACACCGGTGGTGCAGGAGGCTCGCATCCTGGGCGGCAGGCGCAGCGTGCGCGTGTGGAGAGAGAGGCGCGCGTTCCGCGTCCGGTTAGGGCTGGCGGGCATGAGAGTGTTCGAAGAGCAAAAATAAAAGTTAAATAAACCGACAAAACAGAGTTTAAGAGAAAAAAACCGACATAGAACGGGAAACGCGGCTGAAACAGGGGCCAGAAGTAAGGGGCATACATGGCAGCTGCAGCGTCCTGAGATCAATATTGGGTTAATACAGGAAGCAGCCAAGCGACACCAAAATACTTACCTGCAGCGAAGCAAATGCGAAGTCCTCTCCGCACCAGCGTTCGAGTGTTGCCAGCGTAAAGCCAGGCTCAGCCGGATGAGGACGATTGAAGGGCGAGAGAGAGAGACGAGAGGCGAGAGAGGTCGTGTGGAGAGAGAAAGGATGAAATAGAAAGGAGTGAGGAAATGCGAAAACTTACCTAGAAAGTTGCAAAATCACCATGTGCCAGGGAAGGGGGCGCCTCGATAGGCGATCGATTGGCACTGGACGATAGTGCGATCGATGGGCACACGACAATGGAAATATCGGCCAAGGTGGAAGTATCGCAACGAGCAGGTGGCAACGCCGCACCGTCGATAGCGAATAAATATCGATCACGCACGAATGGTGTGACCAGGCGGAGGAAACACGGAAAGGAGTGAGACGCAGCAATGAGCAGCGAGCTGGGGATCGATAGCCCAGGAGTATCGATGTCCCAGTGGGAACACAGGAAATATCGGCGCGGGACATTTAAAGTTGCTACGAGGAGGATGACCCCCGCTGTAGAAACTCAAGGAAGTTTGGAGCGTCGAGGGAGCATCGAGGGAGCAACGAGGGAGCGCCGCGGGAATCACAAGGACTCAAAGGCTAGGATAAGCAAGGAAACGCCGGAGAGTAGGAACCAGTCTTAAATGTTTCCCGAAGTAAGGGGGGAATGTGAGGAGTTGAATAACTCCCCACAAATAGAAGCAGCAGCAGATGGCCGGCCGCTTACCAGATACGCGGCGAATTCGCGTAGTAACGGCGCGGCGGGGAGATCGAGAGAGTTTGGAGACCAACGAAGGAGAGCGAGAGAGTTTGGAGACCAATGAAGGAGAGCGAGAGAGTTTGGAGACCAATGAAGGAGAGCGAGAGAGATTGGAGACCAAGGATGGAGATCGAGAGAGAATGGAGACTTCGCGGGCAGAGCAAGAGTGCCGTATGCAGAAGGAGATAACGGAACTCCTCTGGACTTTGGACTCTCCCGTGAACTTTGGACCGGGAGAGGAAGTGCCACATCTCGGCAGTGGAGCGGCACACAGGCGTGCCACAAGCGGCACGGGAATCAGCGGAACGGCAGCAGTGGGCGGAACATCCATTGGAAGCGGTACATAAAGGACAAGTGGGTCATCCAGGAGGCACGGACTTTGGACCCAGAGTGGAGAGATTCAGCGGGCCGTGCGCAAAAGGGAAATAACGGTTCCCGGAGGCCCTATATAAGGCCGCAGAGCGCTGGCAGCTGGATCAGTCGATCACAAGGAGTCAAACCGTCAAGATCACTCAGATACCAAAGTGAACAATCAAACAACCAGATAACCTACAAGGGAGCAGCAGCAAGTCGAGTCGCCAGAGAAGCAGCGCCGTGGGAGCCTACAAGGAGCGAGATTGCTACGTCGAGACGTTCGGGATTGGGATACCAGGAATCTCCGAATTGAGACGCAGGTAGCTGAGATCCAGAGGGCATCACACGGCTAGGTCAAGGCGGTCGATTAATCCTGTCCACAAAGTCCTGGCGTTACGCCTGGAAAGAGTATAACAAGCCAGAAGGGAGAGCGGTCGATCAGTAAGGTCTCGAGTGGAATTGTCCAGGAGAGCCCTACGGATTCGACTTGCGAGGTCCCGGAGCGGCGTGCCCGAACCACGAATATAACAAGCCAGAAGGGAGAGCGGTCGATCGGTACGGTCTCGAGTGGAATTATCCAGGAGAGCCCTACGGATTCGACTTGCGAGGTCCCGGAGCGGCGTGCCCGAACCCCGAGTACCACAAGCCACACGGGAACGTCCCGGACAAAAAGCAAAAGGGTGAGGCTAGGGTGGAACGTTCGTTTACACTAGGCGTGGAAGCGAAGTAAGGCGCGAGGCAGCTTCCTGGCGTTACCGCCTTGACTGTCCGCGCGGGCTGAGCAGAAACCCCAGTGGGACCATCCGGGACAGAGCAAGGGACAGGCGGCGGTGTGTCGAAAGGAGCGATCCTGGAGAGCGCAGCTTCTGTTCACCCTAGTCTGAGAACGGTGACGCTTCCCTAAGCCCGTACGGCCGATACCCCTCGCGAGTCCGAGTCGTTACCAGCAGTCACCAATTCACGCGTGAGAAGCGAACCGCGAGCGAGCATCTTCAGGGAGCTGCGAGGATCTTCAGGGAGCGGCGAGGATCTTCAGGGAGCTGCGAGTATCTTCAGGGAGCTACAGGACGGGAGCACAGAGTCATCAAGGCGAGAGGTCGTAGAGTCATCCAGGACCGGCGGAAGCACCGAAGGTCACAAGCAACGAGTCAAAGCCAACCAAGCGACTAAGACACTTGTAATAATATACCCGCAATAAAACCCAATACGAACCCGTGAATTCTGTGCTTTCTCACTGAGCTACTGGGTGGTCACGTTAATATAAATTTGGTGGGACGAACACACAATATACTGAGCTAGCCGCACGTATCTCGTAGCGAGCAGACAATACAAATCAGTTCGTTACAACTTTCTAAAGTATCCTGTGAGACCTAGAAAACTTTTATGCTGCTTTAGGTTCTGCGACGTCTTAAACTTCGAAACTGCGTCGATCTTCTGAGGAGTCGGAGAAATGGTTTTGTTTTCGATAATGTGACCTAAGAACTGGATACGGGTCTGCAGAAAATGGTATTTCTTTAGGTTAAGCTCGAGACCATATTCGTAATTATGTCGTCTACATAAGGGAGAGCGATTCCTGTACGGGACAGAGTTCGGAAAGTCGCATTTATGTGTCTCTGAAACACACCTGGTGAGTTCGACAAACCAGAAAACACCTTTAGGAATTGGTATTGCCCATTCTGCGTTACGAATAAGGTATACTTCCTGCTAGATTCGGCCACTGGCACATAGAAAAAGCCATTCCGCAAATCGATTGTGCTGAATAGCAACGCTTTTTGCAAGCGGTCGCGCTGGTCGTCAGTCAGGGGCAACGGAAAATGATCTTTTACGATAACCTTGTTTAAACGCCGGAAATCTACGCAGAGTCATTGCGATCCGTCGTTTTTCTTTGCAAGCACTACCGGGCTTGCGAATTCGGAGTCGGACTCCTCGATTATACCGTTATCCAACCATTGCTCGATCTGTTCGTCGACAGCGTTCGTTTCAGCAAAAGCGAATCTGCGCGGACGCGAAAAAATAGGCGATTCGTCCTTTAGAAGGATTTTCATTTCAATGTTTGTCGACTTCGATTTAAGTGACTTGTAATTCATTATTAGTTTACTCACTTCTTGCTTCGCTCACTTACCAGCTGATTCGTTTATATCAAGTTCATCGTTGTTAATAATCGTGTCAATTTTCGGCAAGTTAGATGTGATGTTCTCTTCGCAAAGATTATTTACATTTCGCACACGCAAACCCCTTTCACTGGACCGAATGATATTTCTGCTCGCAAACACAATTCCTCGCCGATGATCATACGAGTGTCCATACAATCGAGCGGAACTATGATTGAAACAACTTTGCTCGTCATGTTGCTGTGCTCACTTAAAACTCGCGCCTTTGGCTTGCAGTCTTCGACTAATTTGTCGCCTTGGGAGCAGTTTTAGAGCTTTCTTTTCTTTAGCACTGTTTTCGCCAAAGTGGGATTTTGCTCTGATCGTTTGGTAGTCCTTCAATTTGTATTTGAATTCGGTCACGTTTCTAGCACAATAAAACATCGATTGGTTAATTGAGAGTTCATCAATACCGTCGATCACGTTTTTGATGAGAGCGTCTTCTTCAACATTTCCCCGCCAGGCAATATCTTTCATACGGTAAAAATATTCCAGTACACTTTCGTTTGCGCGTCGTTTTCTCTCTGTATATTTGTATATTTGTTTGCTGCTCACTCTCGATCTGAACTCACTCAACAAACACGATTTCAAAGCAATCCACGAATTTATTCCTTTCTCGCTCAACACAAACAATTTCGCGACACCTTTGACCGATTTTTTGGCAAAGATTAGCTTTTGCATATCGTTCAAACCCATAAGTACAGCTTGGTCTTCAAAATCACTTATCCAGACGTCGACTGGAATTTCGTCTGTGCCTTCGAATTGTTTTATAGATTTCTCTATATCGCAAAAACTTAAAGCGAAACGCGGCATTTGCGAATTATTCTTTTGGACTCTTTCACTCATGAGATTTCTTCCTGCGGAATTTGCAATCAGACTCTCGATTTCGTCGTCGCTTTGATTCTCTTCGTCCTCATCTCTGTCTTTATAAGATTACTCTGGATCTTCCACTTCGTTGCCACCGAGAAGTTGGTCAAATCGAAGATTTCGAAAAATATGCAATTGCATGTTTTTGACGTCGTGGCTTATATTCAAAATTAGGCATGCTGAAATTAAATCTCTTTCAGTCAGTTTTGCCTGCACGTATACACTTTTGGCTTAAAAACTGCGTAATTTTCGTCGTATTGGATTGCGATTATTCCTGTCTCCCTCTTTTTCAAAAAAAAATGTGTGCAAAGTACAATGCTTCCCTTTGACGCACTTTTCAAATTGTTAGAAATTAAATCGTTTAGGCACGCCATAGTTGAAAAAATGTATGTTTCACCTCGTTCAAAGTTTTCACTGATCACTTTCACCTTTCTCGGATACCTTCCGGACGAGCACCCAAATGTGGGGTTTTGTTTTGTCGTCGCGTCGTTTTGCTTTTCACACAAGCGCGTCTTCTTTGGATCAGATCTCGTCAAATACTGCCTCTACTCGTCTTTCTCGTCTTATCGTTGTGTTCTCGTCCTTTACTTCTTTTGGGTCGTCTTCTTCTGAAATGTCGGTTACTGCTCGTCGTTCTCGTTGTCTAGATCGGGATTGTTAGGGTGATTCTCGTAATATCACTCCCACATAAATGTAGGAACGTAAATAATTTACGGCTATGCCGTACTAACGAACTCTTCAACTAAGTCAGCAGGCCTGTTGACGATCGATGTGCGATGTAAAACTATATCACACTATATAGTAAGCAAATATATTGGCTAAACAGGAATCGTAATTAGAAAATTTTGAATAAGGAAAACTAAGCTACAATTGCTCTAACGATAGAATAACGAGTTGGCAGTTCCGGCCAAGATTAACTGGAGCAATAGAAGGCCAAAATTGGAACTCAAATTCCAAATGGGATGCGACGTGGTTCTTGCGGAGTCTTGCGCGACTTGCGGCGTTGAAATATTCCAACTCCAACTTATTCCGACTTGTCGATCGCGGTGCGGACTAGCTGAAATGTAATTAAACCAAACGTAAGTATTCGCACTCACATACGAGCTGTATTTTGAGTTTCGCTTTAGCTTTGGAGATAGCTGAGTCGTAAACTCTTCTGCTGATGAGCTTTTTAGTTGATAGGTAATACGGGAGCTGGCTCACTTTGGGGTGGGTGACACACAGGTGACAGGTGGTCACGCATGGTTGCACGCAGGTGTTTTAAGGGGTGTGTAGAGTGATCTTTACCCGAATAGGGTGTGTAGGAGTGTAATGGTTGCACGAAGGTCACTATGTTGCTTCTAACTTGTATTAAATTAAAAGGAGGGTAATCTTAAATGTTTCAACTCTATAGTGGAGGTGGTGGTGGTGGTTCCTAACAGAATATACACAAAAACGTTGTTTTGTCATGCGTATGAATTTGTAAAACTATATTTTAGCGGAGGAGGAGGAGGAAGGGAAGTTGTTTTGTTATGCGTGGGCGTTTTGTTTATTCAATTAGGGATAGTTTTAATAGGGTAGATTCAATTAGGGTTGTAGTTGACATCTGTTAGTGTAAACTGTCTACGGTCTTGTGGTCAAAAGGTGTTGGTTTGAGGGATATTAGATCGCAGAAACAAGCGTGAGGCGTTTTGTTGATTCAATTAGGGATAGTTTTAATAGGGTAGATTCAATTAGGGTTGTAGTTGACATCTGTTAGTGTAACCTGTCTACGGTCTTGTGGTCAAAAGGTGTTGGTTTGAGGGATATTAGATCGCATACTTTTGTGGTGTGAAACAAGCGTGAGGCGTTTTGTTGATTCAATTAGGGTTGTAGTTGACATCTGTTAGTGTAACGTGTCTACGGTCTTGTGATCAAAAGGTGTTGGTTTGAGGGATATTAGATCGCAGAAACAAGCGTGAGGCGTTTTGTTGATTCAATTAGGGATAGTTTTAATAGGGTAGATTCAAATAGGGTTGTAGTTGACATCTGTTAGTGTAACCTGTCTACGGTCTTGTGGTCAAGAGGTGTTGGTTTGAGGGATATTAGATCGCATTCTTTTGTAGTGTTGGTTTGAGGGATATTAGGCCGCATACTTTTTTGGTGTGAAACAAGCGTGAGGTGTTTTGTTGATTGAATTAGGGATAGTTTTAATAGGGTAGATTCAATTAGGGTTGTAGTTGACATCTGTTAGTGTAACGTGTCTACGGTCTTGTGGTCAAAAGGTGTTGGTTTGATGGATATTAGATCTCATACTTTTGTGGTGTGAAACAAGCGTGAGTTCGGTAACCTCCCCCTCTTTAGCGAGCATTAGATGGGAAAGTAAGCGTAGGAGTGTAAGAGGGGTGTTGGTGGTGTTGGTGCTTGTGTTGGTGGTTGTAGTGGTGGTTCCTTACAGAATATACACAAAAACAAACTCATTACAACCAACACAATGGTTTGTTTAGTCAAATACGTTTTTATTTAATCATATTTGAAAATTTTTTCTCAAGCGCTTATAGAAAGAGAAAACGGATACCTTCTAAGTTTTCAAAAAATGTAAGTGTTAAGAAGAAATGTGGAAAGTAGTTCAGCTAAAGTAAAGTTGTGTTAATTTACGTTTCATCCGAACTCGATTTGTGTGAGCTTATCAAATTGATAAAAATTAAAATACTTTACTAACTGTAAAGTAAAGTTGTGTGAATTGGGAACTACCCAGATTTGTGTTGTGTAAACTTATCAAATTGATAAAACGTAAAATACTTTACAGTTAAAGTAAAGTATAACAAAGTGAAAAGTTCAAGTAACAAAACAATACTTCCAAAAACAAAGAAAAATCAAAACAAAAAAAAATGAATAAGTATTGTCCAAAGTGCAACATTACCCTATCGGGTAACATTTCGTGGACTCATCATCTGCGTACGGAGCAACATAAGAAGAATGTTGTTCAACCAGTGGATTCAAGGATTAAAAAAATCAGTTCTGGATTCCAAGGAAGGATTGTTCACTACCTATATGAAAACACCAACAATGATGTAATTTATCCAACACAATTTATGGAGGAAGCAGGAGAAGCTTTTCTACCTCACTTGTATCCATTGTTGGAAAGTTATTCATCGGTGAAAATAAATTTTGAACTTTTTGGAGAGTACGGACTTTTGAAGGAAGAAAAGGAATGCATTGAAATAAAGTCATTTCAAAGTAAGATGACAATAATTAGTGCCTACTCCAATATAGAAAATGAATATAAGGAACACATGGAAAAAATTTTGGCGAGGATGGAAGAATTCCAAGAAAGGGATAGTGGATGGACTTTGCTTCATCTCATTCGTTTGGAGATGAATATTAATCAATATTCACCTTTAAGAGGATCATCTTACATAAAACTACCCTCTTGTTTAGAAGCTAAAAAAGCAATTATAAATGTAAAAAACACAAATGATGAATATTGTTTGAAATGGAGCTTAATCGCAGCATTAAGTAATCTAAATAAGAATGCGAACAGATGCACAACCTATAAAGTCAATATGAATGATGAACTCATGCACAACAGATGCACAACCTATAAAGTCAATATAAATGATGAAGTCGTTCAAGTCAATGGGATCACACTAAATTTCACTGGATTGCAATTTCCACTTAAGCCTGCGGATATATCGAAATTTATGGAAATAAATAAAGATATAAATATTACACTTTTCGGGTTCGACGATGGAGTTATATTCGGACCTATATTTTACTCCCCTGAAGTGAGGAGAAATTATATAAATATGTTGATACTGGAGGAAGGATGTAAAGCACACTATACTTGGATTAAAAATCTCTCAAAGTAAGTTGTTTTATCATATCATTATTATATCTTGTTTTTGTTTTTGTTTTTAAATTTCATAATATTTATTTGCTTTCATACTTAAAAAAAAAAATTTTTTTTCTTTTGTTTATCTTTTTTAGTTTGGTTTCCTCTCAAGTTTCAAAAGACAAATCAAAAAAATGGTTCTGTCAAATTTGCTTAAATTACTCATTGAGTGAAGATGCTGCCAACCGGCATTCAGAAGTCTGTGGGAAAAAAGTCTCACGCTTACCCAACATGAAGGATGCCACTTTACGGTACACAAATGTTCAAAAGGAAGTGATGGTCCCATTCTCAGTTTACGCTGACTTTGAATGCATCCTTCAACCAATTAATAAAAACGAAACATTAAATTTAAATATTATAAATATACATAGACCTGTTTCATATGCATACTATATAAAGTGTGCACACGATTACAGTTTAGATAAGTTTGTTTTAGAAACTATATTCAACTCGGGAATGAATTTCCTGTTATCTCTATTAGAAAATTTAACTTTTATATATGAAAACTATATTTCAAAACCTGTTTCTATAATAATGTCAGATGTTGAAGAAGATGATTTCCAAAAATCTAATAATTGTCATATATGCAACACTCCTCTTTTATTGGATAGAATTAGGGATCACTGTCACTTCACAGGAAAATTTAGGGGGGCATCACATAATGAGTGCAATTTAAAATATAAAGTTCCAAAATGTATTCCTGTTTTCTTCCACAATTTCACCAGGTATGATTGCCATCTATTTATTAAAGATTTGGCAATCATACCTGGTGAAATAAAGGTAATTCCATTGAATAAGGAACAATATATATCAATTTCAAAAATTATAACTTTAAGTATTGGTGATAACTTTGAAATCCGTTTTCTAGATTCGTTTCGATTTATGCCTTCTGCATTAGATACATTAGCTTCAAATCTAGATAGTGAACAAGTGTATATTACAAGATCATTTTTCCCTAATGAAAATCATTTCAACTTAATGCGAAGAAAGGGTGTATTTCCATATGAATATTTAGATTCAGTTGAGAAATTAAATGAAAGTAAATTACCTCCTAGAGAAGCTTTCTATAGTTCCTTAACCGAAAATGAATGTTCAATTGAAAATTATACTCACGCACAAAATGTATGGAATGAGTTTTCTTGCAATAATCTTAAAGATTATTTAGAATTATATTTAAAAACAGATGTTTTATTAATGTCTGATGTCTTTGAAAACTTTCGAAGACTTTGTAGTAAAATTTATTCACTTGATCCAGCACATTTTTGCACTACACCAGGATTATCATGGGAAGCTATGTTAAAATGTACTAAAATTGAATTAGATTTATTAACTGATATAGATCAGTATAAATTTATTCAAAGTGGTATTCGTGGTGGCTTAATACAATGTACATGTAGATATGCTAAAGCAAATAATAAATATGTTGAGAATTTTGATAGTACTCAAAAATCATCATATTTGATTTATTAGGATGCAAATAATTTATATGGTTGGGCTATGTCACAATCTTTACCATATGGAGGTTTTGAATGGATTTCAAGGGGGGAACTTGATAGTATAAACATTACAGAGATTGCAGATGATAGTGAATATGGATACATTTTTGAGGTACATTTAAAATATCCTTTAAGATTGCACAATTAACACAATGATCTTCCATTTTGTTGTAATAATCAGTTACCAACAAAGTCAGACAAAATAAAAAAATTAATTGCTTATTTAAGGGATAAAGAAAAATATATAATTCATTATAAAAATCTTCAACAGTGTATAGAAAATGGATTAATTCTAACAAAAATTCATAGAGGTCTTCGCTTCTTTCAGAAACCTTGGCTAAAAGCATATATTGATTTGAATACATTCCATAGAACTAATGCAAAAAATACATTTGAAAAAGATTTTTTTAAACTTTTAAATAATGCTGTCTACGGAAAAACAATGGAAAATGTCGAAAAGCGCGTTAATATTAAATTAATTACTGAATGGGAAAGTGCTTCACCATCCTATTCTTCTGGTCCAAAAGGGCATTGTGGTAGATCTCTTATTTCAAAGTCAAACTTCCATAGTGTCAAACTGTTTTCAGAAAACTTCTTTGCCTTTCAAATGAAAAGATTAAATGTGTTGCACAACAAACCTTTATATTTAGGTTTTGCTGTATTAGATTTATCGAAATGGAAAATGTGTGATTTTCATTATAATTATATCAAACCTAAATACAATGAAAATGTTCAACTAAATTATATGGATACAGATTCTTTTATGTATACTATTAACACTGAAGATTTTTATAAAGATATTCAGAATGATGTTGAGATGAAGTTTGATACATCAGATTATTCTGATGAATTACTTAATCTCTATAATTTTCCTAAAGCTAATAAAAAAAGGTTGGGTTTTTTTAAAGATGAACTCAATGGAAGACCTATGACTGAATTTGTTGGTTTGAGATCAAAAATGAATGCCTTTAAAACATCTAATAGTAATGACAGCACTGAAAAAACAGTGAAAAAATCAAAGGGTGTTAAAAGAAGTGCAATAGATCAATAAACTTTTAATAGTTTTAAAAAATGTTTGTTTTCGGAAGAGGAAGTGGTAGGTTCTATGTCAATGATTAGATCTAAAAATCATCTTTTATCAACAATTAAATGTAAAAAAGTAGTTCTCAGTCATAAAGACACAAAGGTTCTTATACAAGACAATAAAATTAATACACTACAACATGGACATTATAAAATAGAAGAAAAAAGATTAGAAAATAAACTTAATGAAATAGATTCAAATATTTATGTTTATGAACAAAGAATAAAAGAAATAGAGAATTGTCCTAATAGAAATAATTATCAAGAGATTGAAATAGAAAAATTTAAGCAAAAAAATAGATGAATGTGAATTTGAAATGTTTTATACAGAACTAGAATTAAATTTACTAGATTGTAAAAAAAACAAGGAAGAGCGCTATAGTCGAGTACCTCGACTATCAGATACCCGTTACTCAGCTAAATGGAGATATGCAAGCAGCAAAGCGAGATTAAAATGCGCCACCTACCGGCGGTATACAGATTTAAGCGTTATGGGCGTTAGAGTGAGCGTGGCAAATTTTTTTTTGGACCAATCGATAGGTATCGACGAGACCAATACATTTCAGATCAACATTTCGAGATCAACATTTCCCCGCCAGGCAATATCTTTCATACGGTAAAAATATTCCAGTACACTTTCGTTTGCGCGTCGTTTTCTCTCTGTATATTTGTATATTTGTTTGCTGCTCACTCTCGATCTGAACTCACTCAACAAACACGATTTCAAAGCAATCCACGAATTTATTCCTTTCTCGCTCAACACAAACAATTTCGCGACACCTTTGACCGATTTTTTGGCAAAGATTAGCTTTTGCATATCGTTCAAACCCATAAGTACAGCTTGGTCTTCAAAATCACTTATCCAGACGTCGACTGGAATTTCGTCTGTGCCTTCGAATTGTTTTATAGATTTCTCTATATCGCAAAAACTTAAAGCGAAACGCGGCATTTGCGAATTATTCTTTTGGACTCTTTCACTCATGAGATTTCTTCCTGCGGAATTTGCAATCAGACTCTCGATTTCGTCGTCGCTTTGATTCTCTTCGTCCTCATCTCTGTCTTTATAAGATTACTCTGGATCTTCCACTTCGTTGCCACCGAGAAGTTGGTCAAATCGAAGATTTCGAAAAATATGCAATTGCATGTTTTTGACGTCGTGGCTTATATTCAAAATTAGGCATGCTGAAATTAAATCTCTTTCAGTCAGTTTTGCCTGCACGTATACACTTTTGGCTTAAAAACTGCGTAATTTTCGTCGTATTGGATTGCGATTATTCCTGTCTCCCTCTTTTTCAAAAAAAAATGTGTGCAAAGTACAATGCTTCCCTTTGACGCACTTTTCAAATTGTTAGAAATTAAATCGTTTAGGCACGCCATAGTTGAAAAAATTTATGTTTCACCTCGTTCAAAGTTTTCACTGATCACTTTCACCTTTCTCGGATACCTTCCGGACGAGCACCCAAATGTGGGGTTTTGTTTTGTCGTCGCGTCGTTTTGCTTTTCACACAAGCGCGTCTTCTTTGGATCAGATCTCGTCAAATACTGCCTCTACTCGTCTTTCTCGTCTTATCGTTGTGTTCTCGTCCTTTACTTCTTTTGGGTCGTCTTCTTCTGAAATGTCGGTTACTGCTCGTCGTTCTCGTTGTCTAGATCGGGATTGTTAGGGTGATTCTCGTAATATCACTCCCACATAAATGTAGGAACGTAAATAATTTACGGCTATGCCGTACTAACGAACTCTTCAACTAAGTCAGCAGGCCTGTTGACGATCGATGTGCGATGTAAAACTATATCACACTATATAGTAAGCAAATATATTGGCTAAACAGGAATCGTAATTAGAAAATTTTGAATAAGGAAAACTAAGCTACAATTGCTCTAACGATAGAATAACGAGTTGGCAGTTCCGGCCAAGATTAACTGGAGCAATAGAAGGCCAAAATTGGAACTCAAATTCCAAATGGGATGCGACGTGGTTCTTGCGGAGTCTTGCGCGACTTGCGGCGTTGAAATATTCCAACTCCAACTTATTCCGACTTGTCGATCGCGGTGCGGACTAGCTGAAATGTAATTAAACCAAACGTAAGTATTCGCACTCACATACGAGCTGTATTTTGAGTTTCGCTTTAGCTTTGGAGATAGCTGAGTCGTAAACTCTTCTGCTGATGAGCTTTTTAGTTGATAGGTAATACGGGAGCTGGCTCACTTTTGGGGTGGGTGACACACAGGTGACAGGTGGTCACGCATGGTTGCACGCAGGTGTTTTAAGGGGTGTGTAGAGTGATCTTTACCCGAATAGGGTGTGTAGGAGTGTAATGGTTGCACGAAGGTCACTATGTTGCTTCTAACTTGTATTAAATTAAGGGGAGGGTAATCTTAAATGTTTCAACTCTGTAGTGGAGGTGGTGGTGGTGGTTCCTAACAGAATATACACAAAAACGTTGTTTTGTCATGCGTATGAATTTGTAAAACTATATTTTAGCGGAGGAGGAGGAGGAAGGGAAGTTGTTTTGTTATGCGTGGGCGTTTTGTTGATTCAATTAGGGATAGTTTTAATAGGGTAGATTCAATTAGGGTTGTAGTTGACATCTGTTAGTGTAAACTGTCTACGGTCTTGTGGTCAAAAGGTGTTGGTTTGAGGGATATTAGATCGCAGAAACAAGCGTGAGGCGTTTTGTTGATTCAATTAGGGATAGTTTTAATAGGGTAGATTCAATTAGGGTTGTAGTTGACATCTGTTAGTGTAACCTGTCTACGGTCTTGTGGTCAAAAGGTGTTGGTTTGAGGGATATTAGATCGCATACTTTTGTGGTGTGAAACAAGCGTGAGGCGTTTTGTTGATTCAATTAGGGTTGTAGTTGAACTCTGTTAGTGTAACGTGTCTACGGTCTTGTGATCAAAAGGTGTTGGTTTGAGGGATATTAGTAGGTAGTTAATACGGGAGCTGGCTCACTAGGTAATAAATCATGTCAAAAAAGGAGGTGGGGGTGACCCTAATTAGTCACGCATGGTTGCACACTGACCCTAATTAGTCACGCATGGTTGCACACAGGTGTTCTAATGACCTACTTAGCATAATTAATTCAAAAAGGGGGGTGTTGCTGACCCTAGTTAGATGAGCATGGTTGCACACAGGTCACTTAATGAGGTTAGAAAGTGGTGTGTAGGAGTGTGAGAGAGTGGTGTTTTGATATGTCTTGTTTTGTCTTGTCTTTTTCTCAAGCTAAAGGTGCGTGTGTGATAGGGGTGTTTTGTCATGCGTGGAATTTTGTGGAGTGCAATGGTTGCACACAGGTCACTATGTTGCTTCTAACTTGTGTTAGAACGCGTTATGCGTGGGCGTTTTGTTGAGTCAATTAGGGTTGTAGGTGACACCTGGCTTGCGTGTGTGATAGGGGTGTTTTGTCATGCGTGGGATTTTGTGGAGTGCAATGGTTGCACACAGATCACTATGTTGCTTCTAACTTGGGTTAGAAGGCGTTATGCGTGGGCGTTTTGTTGAGTCAATTAGGGTTGTAGGTGACACCTGGCTACGGTCTTGTGGTCAAAAGGTGTTGGTTTGAGGGATATTAGACCGCATACTTTTGTGGTGTGAAACAAGCGTGAGTTCGGTAACCTCCCCCTCTTTAGCGAGCATTAGATGGGAAAGTGAGCGTGGGAGTGTAACAAAAACGTTGTTTTGTTATGCGTGGGCGTTTTGTTGATTCAATTAGGGTTGTAGGTGACACCTGTTAGTGTAACCTGCCTACGGTCTTGTGGTCAAAATGGTGACTGTGGTGGTGGTGGTTCCTAACAGAACAAAACCAAATGAGATCGTTTGTTTAGTCAAATACGTTTTTCTTTAATCATATTTGAAAATTTTTTCTCATGCGCTTACATGAGAGAGAAAACGGTTACCTTCTAAATTTTCAAAAAATGTATGTGTTAAGGAGAAATGTGGAAAGTAGTTCAGTTTTAGAAAACTATTCGTTTTACAAGGGGTGTTTTGTCATGCGTATGAATTTGTAAAACTATATTTAGGCGGAGGAGGAGGAGGAAGGGAAGTTGTTTTTCTATGCGTGGGCGTTTTGTTGATTCAATTAGGGTTGTAGGTGACACCTGTTAGTGTAACCTGGCTACGGTCTTGTGGTCAAAAGGTGTTGGTTTGAGGGATATTAGACCGCATACTTTTGTGGTGTGAAACAAGCGTGAGTTCGGTAACCTCTCCCCTCTTTAGCGAGCATTAGATGGGAAAGTGAGCGTAGGAGTGTAAGAGGGATGGTGGTGGTGGCGGTGCTTGTGGTGGTGGTTCCTAACAGAATAAACACATTTATACACAAAAACAAATGAGATCGTTTGTTTAGTCAAATACGTTTTTATTTCTATATATTCGTCTTAAATTAGTTTACATTGAGTCTTTTAAATAAATGAATGTATCTTTCCATCAATTTTAAGGCGTCTTCTTCTCTCTTTTCAACATGCATACACCTGCAAGTGTCAGGTCCAACTTTACAATCATCATATGCCCATGCACAGGATGATAGGTGTTCTCCATACTTTGAATGAATTAGTGGGGTGGCTTCTACATCTTTAAAAAATGTATGAAATGATTTCAATTTCGTAGCATGTTCCTTGAAGATCTCACTTCCATGCTCCCTTAAGAACTCTTCAATTTTTGAGGAAATCATTTTTTCTTTCAACGTAATAGTCTGAATGTTTATCTTAAACTAAAGTTTGGTAGAGATAACTCGTTGTATTATACTTAGAAAACAGATGTTAAAAAATGCAACAGCTGATGATAGACCCACCCTCGAAAACAAATTCAAAACAATAGAAAATTTTTTTTTTTGGTTTTCTCTTTATTTAAAAATTTCAATATATGATGAAATTAATTTTCTAACTCTATATTGTTGAATTACAAAATGAAAACAAGCACAAGTTTCTATATTATCATTAGAAAATGTACATAAATTTAAATGTTCTCCAAATGTTGTTTTTATAAACTCCTTTACGTCAGTACCCATGAACATGTTCCTTGTCTCCAGTAGTAATTTCAAGTCCTCTTTTGAAATCATATTTCCAAATGTATTAATAAAAAAATTAATTTTATTTATTAAAGATGAATAAGTCGGTATATTAAGATTGTTATTAGAATCAGTCATTTCGTAAACTTATTTTCCCGACTCTCAAAATGTGAAGGAATTGTTTAAAAGTTGTTTAGGAGTTTTCGTTTGTGTAAAAGTTTAAGATTTTATGAGCATTGTTCAGAGAGCAGACACCATCCCGAGCATGTAATGAACAATATGGAAAGTGCTTTCCATCCATTATTTTTAGAGAGGGACAACCAATTTCATCAATGTTAATTACATTATCAATTTTTAAAAATTTTTGTAGGAATAACCTTTTTTGATATCCCTTACAAATTATTTCCTGTTTTCTAATTATTTCTCTTAAATACATTTGTGTTTCTTTGAAAAAGTATACTCCATCATTCCAATAAATTTTGTGATGTTTTTTTGTTAGCCAAGTAGCTGTTTTTCTACATTTCTTATTCAATTCAATAAAATCATGTGGAGAGTGTATGATAAAATTAGAATTCAAGATTGTCTCGTTTTTGAATACGACTCCAATTTCCTTTAGAATAAATTTATTGTTGTTCCCAAGAAATCCTTGAACATCAATTGCAACAATATCTTCACTCATGATTGATTGATTAATTGTTAGACAATCCGCTGAACTAGACCATTCAACGGGTTATATTCAACTAAACGATCATGTATGAGCACGCAATATACTTGAACATTTTCGATAGCGGGCTTGGTAAGTTCAATTGAAATCCTAACATCAATGGGTCCCGATTTAACCATTTCATTTTGATATGATAAGTCAATTACAATAATAGGAGCTTTAGTTTTAAAGTCTGTAGGTGATAGTAAAGGAGATTCACTTCGGTTATAGTAGCTAGATTGAAACTTGCAGTACATATCATATAGGTGAGCAAATCGATCTTTATCAAAGTCCAAGTTTAAGTCATCGTAGGGATAAGTTTCAGAGTTTAAATAGACCTTTAGATTTCTTAAATTGTTTGTAATCAGATAGTGGTTATCTTTAAATCCAATTAAAGCAAATCGTGGACGTTCTCGGTTAGCAGCTAATTTAACATTCCAAACATGATTTGTTCCATTACTTAGTTTAGGATTAATGTATGTATCCCAACTACGGAATGCAATCGGTAGATTGGTTCCACTTTTTATAATATCATACATTTTAATTTTCGTTGAATCGCTGGGTGTCATATGAGGAATTTTCCATGTAATATTAGTCATATTGAGATGATATTTTCCGACTAATTGTGCATTCTCAAATTTATCTTGTTCAAGTACATCATTAAAATTTTTTGATATTAATAGTACTAGTTCATGTTTACAATTTAATAATACTTTTTTGAAATCTTCAGCAAATCCAAGTAGGTTTTTAAGGGGTATTGAAAAGTTGAAGTGGGGGGTTAAATTGAAAACGGGTCCTCCACTCCATCCAGAATTGTAAAGTCTCTTGCTTTCAAATTGATTTAAAGAAACAAAGTTTTTTATTGTAGAAGTAATACCACTAAATCTTGTTCTATCTATTTCAACACCATTGATTTCATAGCGTATTTCATCTAAAAAGTATGCCATACAATTATTTCTCATTTTCGCAATAACATTTTGAGTTTCTACCACTCCCCCTTCCTTAATTAGGGTAATATCTCCTTGAAAATTTAGAAGACTCTCATGGGGGAGTACATATAAATCTTGATTTTGGATTGTAATTCTTATCTCATCATTTGGTTTAAATGATTGTTGATAGGGTTGATAGCTGTGATATTCCTTCTTTGATATACTTTCATCAGAGAAAGGTTTTTCCCGTACTGCCAATATTTCATTCAACCCCATGACTTTAGTTAAACTCGCACTTTGAAGCCCAATGATTTAAGAATTAACTTATTTTTTAATGTAAGTGTGTGTCTTTTTGGTTTCGATCCTCTTCCTATAACTTTATGTTTTAAAGTGTGCTGATGATGGTAGGTATCACCTCTTTTATTGTATATAATCATTGTATTAATCTTAAGTGTAAACGAATTGTATAGTTTTCACCGCGTAAATTTATTAATTCACCGTTCTGATCAGTTATGTGAATAGAGAGTGTACTTATTTCTCTAGTGTTGACTGGTAAGTAAATAAGATTGTGTGGTGTGATATTCATTTTATAGCCTGGTGGAACATTAATTCCAAATTCGTATAATGAATGATCTTGTCTACTATCAATATATGACCCGCTTATAATATTACATACTAAGCGTATTGTGTTTATTTTTAAAATGTTGACAGGTTGATCAGATATATATGTTTTTTTCAAGTCGGGATAAATTATTTTTTTATTGAAACCAAGCAATTGTCCAATGGAGTTGTTTCTATTAAAATAAATAGGTTCCTTGGTAGTTGTAATATGAACTTGAAGTGTGTTATTATTACTCTCCATTTGAAATGTTTTCTCAAGATCATAATCTTTTAGTTTATTTTTTAGAAAATCATAAATATCATTGAGTTCATATGACCCGATTGGAAGTTGAATTACTTTATCACCAATATGAAATAGATTATTATTTATATCAACATTGGGTATAGAGTTGTACATATGAAAGTCAATGAGTGCACACTCATATTCACCATTTGTCAGTTCAATGGGTGGGAAATAAGAAATGTTTGTAATGGGTTCATTACCATTTAATGTAAGAGTGAATGATCTACTCATTTTGGGGTCTAATAATGTACTGTGAAAATATAGCTTACAGAATGAAACTTATATTCTCAAATAATTATAAATTCATTAAAACCCTTCCTGTATCTTCCCTTTTCCATATCGTTATCTTTACTTATTATGAGGAATCCGTATTTATCACTCCAACACTTTTGACAAATTTTCATAAATGAATCATAGGACATATCAGTATTTACATGATCACGATATATATGACGCATATTTAAATCATCTTGTTTAAACATTATAATCATATTCGCGTTATCACGTATTAGATGTTTTGGAATATGAGTATATGTTTGGCATAGGTAAAAAGAATCTATATTTTTATGACGCCCCATACAGAAATATGAACGAATGTTGTTTTGTTTTTCACAAGCAACATCATCAAAAATCATAATAGAGTTTTCTTTAGCCTTAGCGGGTGGTAAAACTTCATCATTTTGTGAGAACGTATAATATCCCATTCCCTTTATCGGTTTAATTAGTTTCTCTAAATACTCATACTTTGGTTGATATAAACTCTTTGAGAATACATATATATTCTCAAATTTTAGCCCGTTTGGACTTTCAATAAGACTGAGCATAACATTTGTTTTTCCACAGTTTGAGGGACCGACAACCAATGCTCTTATTGTATTGGGTAATAAAGAACTATGTCGTGGAACTGAATTTGTTAATGAATGATCACCACCCTCGATATTTCTAACACAGATTTCTTGTTTTTGACGTATTAAACGCATATTCACGTGTGTAATGTACTTCATTCGATGAGAAATTCTCCTTGATTAAACATTATATAAAATGGGTAAAAGTTTTTATAATTGTTGCAGTCAGAGTTCAAACTTGAAACGAGGTAGTGGTATTATCAACAAAATAATTAACACACTTCCATTTGAAGTACATATTCCTGGTTATAATTTTTGTGGACCTGGAACAAAGCTAAAACAAAGGTTGGAGCGCGGTGATCGTGGGATAAATCAATTGGATGAAGCTTGTAGAGTACATGATATTGCATATTCACAATATAAGGATCTAGCTGATCGACATAGGGCTGACGCAGTACTAATAAATAAAGCGTGGGAACGTGTTGGTTCAAAAGATAGTAGTATTGCAAAGAAAACAGCAGCATACTTGATTACAAATATTATGAAAACAAAAAAGAAATTCGGAATGGGTGTGAAAAAGGGAACAAAGAGAAAGTGTAAGAAAAGGAAATCAAAGGTAAAGAGTTTTTCAAATGTTATCCAAACAGGAATGCGGGCATTGAAAACTCAGAAGCCACTAGATCTAATGAGTGCGATTAAGGTTGCACGTAAAGCAGTCAATAAATCAATTGGCAGAAATAAAAAAAAAATTAAGATTCCTCGTATTATTAATGTACCGAAAATTGGTGGTTTTTTACCTATTGTACCCATTTTGACTGCACTAAGTGCATTAGGTAGTCTCGCCTCTGGTAGTGCAGCTATTGCTAAAACTATTAATAATGCAAATATGGGGAAAAAACAATTAGAAGAGAGTAAGCAACATAATAAGAAAATGGAAAGTATTAAGGTGGGTGAAGGTATGTTTCTTAAACCTTATAGAAAAGGTTATGGATTATATCTTAATCCATTTAGAGGAAATCCAAAAAACTAATTACTAAGCTACCTAAAAAACCTCTTTCAAATTTCGAAATTTTGAATTTTGCTCAAAAGTACATTCCACATTTCCGAGGTGTGTTTATGAGAGACTCACTCCCCAAATCTCCTTGGAGAGAAGAGTCAGGAATTATAAACCTAGATGATAGTTCATCAAATGGTACACATTGGGTAGCTTATAACAAAAATAAAAAAAGTATACATTACTTTGATAGTTTTGGAAATTTACAACCCCCAAAAGAAATTGTGAAATACTTGGGGAATAACATTAACTATAACTATGAGAGAAAACAAGACTTTAATAGTACCAACTGTGGACACCTGTCCCTCCAATTCTTACTCTCTCTATCCCACCCTAACTTTTACACTATGATCAAGTAATTTCTCTATGATTCTTGAAACCCACCCTATTTACATGCTATTCACTGCTATGATTGGTCGATGCTAAATCAAGAATGAGAGAGAACAGGGAGGGTTAGTTTACCTCAAGGTATAAAAACTCGATCAAAAGTTATTCTAACACACATTTAAACACCACCTGCAAACAGCCTCAACCTAAAAGTTTCAA
Source organism: Drosophila suzukii (assembly GCF_043229965.1). Lineage (NCBI taxonomy): Eukaryota > Metazoa > Arthropoda > Insecta > Diptera > Drosophilidae > Drosophila > Drosophila suzukii. The sequence continues at coordinate 34,119,978 of NC_092082.1, read as the reverse complement.
GCTAAAACGTTCTCAGCCTAAAGTTTCAACCTAAAAAATCTTGCAATCATCAAAATCAACAACAATAAGAACAACATAAAAAACAGTTAAAACAGTAAGACAACAACAACAATTAAAACAGATACAACTGCTAAAAACAGCTGAAAACAACAACAAAACAGCTACATCCGCTAAAAAACAACTAAAATTAACAACAAAAACAGCTACAACTGCTAAAAACAACTAAAATTAACAACAAAAACAGCTACAACTGCTAAAAACAACTAAAATTAACAACAAAAACAGCTACAACTGCTAAAAACAGGTAAATTAAACAACAAAAAACAGCTACAACTGCTAAAATAACAACTAAAATTAACAACAAAAACAGGTAAAAGCAACAAAAACAACGAAAACAACTACAAGAAGAAACAACTACAAATGGTCAATCCGGGAATGATGAAAGTACTCAAGGAGTTTAATGGTAACGCACCAAAACCTCTCTTAACAAAGGCGAAGATGGAATCGGAGGTGTGCTACCCTATTCGACGTGCTCAACGTAAGAAAACCAGCTTTGGGATGACCCTCACTCTTGAACTTGAAGAGTATATGCTGTACTTGCCGGAACGATACTCAACTTTAGAGGATTCAACAATTGATTATATAAAAGATAATCTTTTTTGTATTATTAAAAGGAATGATAACAATCTCTATTTAGAATTAAATAAAGCTTAAAATGTTTTCATTTTTAATATTATTAATGTATCTATTTTGATAAATAAAAATAAAAATAAAAATAAAGTTTTATAAAACTCAAACTCAAACCCTTTGTTATAAATATTTAAATTATAGTACATTTTTCCCAGTAGCACTTGAGTATCAGAGAAAACGACAACAATGAAGCGTAAACTTTTAGAACAGTTGACGAAAAGTAGAAATTCATTAAAAAGAAAATTTGATGAATTGAAACAAATAAAAAATGAGAACGTATCAAATTTGGAGGAAACTTTTAAACCTATTACAGAACCTTTACATGAATTACTCACTGAAAATAAAAAATTGAATAAAAAGGAATATATTAATGATACACATGATATTAAGACTAAGTTCAAGAAAGAGAAAATAAGAGTACCTAAAAGTAAAAAAGAAAAAAGGGTACACGAGAGAGTAATCGAAAGTGATAGTGAGAGTGATGCTTATGTTGATGCTTTTTCACGACAGTCTCTTATAGATGAATCTGATGTTTCACAACAGTCTCTTATAGATGAATCCGATGTTTCACAACAGCCTCACACAGATGATTTAAATGAAAGTGTATATGAAGATACCGGGGTGAAGTACAATCTCAACATTAATCAGTTAAAGCAAGAAAAGATCTTAGACAATAGTTATGGACCAAGAGAAGAAAATAATATTTTATTGTTGGGTAATACAACACTTAAAATTAAAAAAAATTTGATGGAATTAGGAAGTGGAAATTTATGGACTCTATCACCAGGTCTATACTCTTTAATTTTTCATAATAGTCCTAAGGATTATACTAAGAACGATTTAGAATCATATAAAAACATTTTAATTGAAACAAGTGCTCACAAAAGAAACTATCAACCAGATGGTCAAGTAAAGGGGAATCGTTCTAAAAAATATTCTTCAATTATTAAACCATTAATATCATCTTCAGTAAATGAAGAACATACTGGTTCTGGGTATATGAGACTACAAAAAATACCACCAAACTATGTATATTGGGATAATGTTAATGAACTTGTTGAAAGATTGCAACTCTTAATGGCATCGAGAGCGGCTGGTAATAATAACCATACTAATGAAATTCTTTCAATAATAGAAGAATTGCGGGAAGCAAAAATAATATATTAATAAAATAGAAAACATTTTCTCATTTTGTTTAATAGTAAAATGTCTATTGACAAGTTTGGTCACTTTTCAAATGATAGAGATTTTTCCTTGCTTTTCAAAAGGGAAGTTGAGAGTCTTACAGGTATATATATAGACACTGATGGTCACATAAATGTTCAGAAAAAAAGAATTAAAAACTCTTCAAAACCAATAAACGGAAATGATTTGGCTATTAAATTGTATGTTGATGATAAAATTAATGAAGCGAAATCACATCAAATGGAAACTATAACTAAATCATTTCAACTACGAAATAAAAGAGTATCAGAGCTGGAAAGTAAAGTAATAAAAATGATAACTCAAATGGAGTATATACATAATTCAATAAAAGAGTTTGTTGATAAATTGGAAAATTTTAACAAATTCATACACCAACATTTAAAAAAACCTCCACCAATCATTCGTTCTGATCAGACACAAATAGATGGAATAATACTTCGGAAAAGTCCATTTGCACATCGTGTAAACGAAGAAGAAGTTTTAACAATTAATGTGGATCATACATAAATATACCACTCTTTCATTAGTTATTTTATAATTAAAATGTCAGTTGATAAGTTTGGTTGTTTTTTAAATGAGAAAGAGTACTCAAGAGATATAACAAAAGGTCTAGAAAAATTTCAAAGTATACTTAATGATTATGATGGACATTTAAATGTTCAGAGGAAACGATTTAAAAATTCCCTACCCCCCATTCATGAAAATGATATTGCAACAAAGATTTATATTGATGATGAAATAAGTAAAGTAGTACAGAATACATCTAATGAAATTTCTAAGCAACCGCAGAAACAACAAATCTTTAGATTAAGACCTCGAATCAATAATATTGAGGGAAAAGTGAGTGAAATTTCTAAAAAATTGGAATTTCTCATGAAAACTTTTAATAAGGTAGTGGAGGATATAAATGAAATAGAAAGTAACATTTTCAATTATATAATTGCGCCAACCTCAGTTTTAAAAGGTGAAACTGAATCTTTAGAGAAGAAACCATTTATACCAGATAAAATAAAGCTATGAGTAAACGAGATATTGTAAATGAGTTACATCGCCCATCATTCAAGAATTTCCCAAGACGTAGAGTTATAGTAAAGGGTATTAATGATTTATGGCAGGCTGATTTGGTTGAAATGGGGGCATATGCATCATCAAATAAGGGGTATAGGTATTTGTTAACAGTAATAGATACATTTTCTAAATATGGATGGGGTGAAGCAATAAAATCAAAAAATGCAGATGAAGTTACAAAAGCAATGGAAAAAATAATGAAATCTGGTCGTGGAGTACCAAAGAATTTACAAACAGATAATGGAAATGAATTCTATAATAAACAATTTAGAGAATTGATGAAAAGATATGAAATTAATCATTACTCAACATTTAGTACTCTTAAAGCATCTATTGTGGAACGTTTTAATAGAACAATAAAAGAACTTATGTGGCGTGAGTTTAGTTTTAATGGAAAATATACTTGGCTTCAAATATACAAAGAGTTGATTAATAATTATAATAACAGGAAGCATAGAACGATTAAAATGAAGCCTATTGACGTCAATGCTAAAAATGAAAAACAGATTTTGATGAGATCATACAATCATCTAAAAATATTTACAAATGGGGACTTTAAAGAGGGGGATCATGTACGAATAAGTAAATATAAACATGTCTTTGAAAAAGGCTATACCCCAAACTGGACAACGGAAATTTTTCGAATTCGGAAAGTACAAAATACATCCCCCACCACATATTTACTTGAGGACTTGAAGGGTGATCCAGTACAAGGCGGTTTCTATAAACAAGAAATTAAAAAAACAAAATTCCCTAATACTTATCTTGTTGAAAAGATTGTGAAACAAAAAGGTGATTATGTGCTTGTGCGTTGGCTAGGCTTTTCAAAATCAGAAGATAGTTGGATTCATAAAAACGAAATTCTATAAACAACAAGTGGAAGCATAGAACAATTAAAATGTAGGCATTGACGTCAATGCGTGAAAATAAATTATGTTTCCTCTTCACAAGCACGCAATTCCTATTTATAAACGGAACGGAACTTGATTATGAGCTTGTGCGTTGGCTAGACTAAAAGAGTATATACAGATAAGAATTTTGGGTGGAACTTGATTATGTGCTTGTGCGTTGGGTAGGCCTTTCAAAATCAGAAGATAGTTGGATTCATAAAAACGAAATTCTATAAACAACAATAAAAATGTAGACATTGACGTCAATGCGTGAAATAAATTATGTTTCTTCACAATCACGCAATTCCTATTTATAAAGTGTGAAGAAAAGCATGTACAGATAAGAATTTAAACAGAACGTTACATATTTATATATACAAATCTGGAGGGTATAAAGGCAGAAGAATTTCAAAAAGTGTTCAGTTTCCATCTATTCGTTCACGCAACTCAATTTCGGATCGTTTGCTTATTCATTCGATAGTTCGTTTGTTCGATTCTCAAAAAAAAAACAAAATCAAAATTAAAATGACGGTTTTTATAATATTTTTTGTGATACTTTCCCTCTTTAATCCGATGGTGAAAATGGTACCACTCCCCAATGAAATGACTTTAATTGAAAACCCATCGACTTCCAATAATTCGATTGGGTTATTTATCAATGTTCCAAAACTAAAAAAAATCATTAAAATTGACTTAAAATTTGAGATCCTAGAGGACAGTCATATTTTTATGGATCTCATAAACAAGACAAGTGATGAAAAGGAGATACCAAACTTAAAAAGTGAACTCGATACTAAAATATTTAATGCTATTAATGGTAGCATTAATGAAAAAGACTTAACAACAAGTACAAGTGCAAGTACAGTTGAAGAAGAAGAAATATCTACATCAACATCTACTACAACTACATCTACCTCAACTACAACAAGTGCAACTACACCTACAATGAGAAGGGGAATTCTGGAGGAGGAGGAGGAGAAGGAAGAAACAACAACTACAACAGCAGCAACTACATTAAAAAAAGAACTTCTGGAAGAAGATACAACAAAAACAGCTACATCAACAACTACAACCCCAACCAATCTTTTTGATTTTAATAGCGAAAATGAAAGTGTTGATCACATAGAAAATAAGAACATAGGAGAAGAAAAATCAGAAAAAATTGATATGGGTATAATTGATAGTGAGAGAGAATTTGAAAACGTAAGTCGAGCACCAACATTTAGTAATACGTCACAAGAATTAGTGTTGGGGATCAGTGATAGTGATACAGAATTTGAAAGTGTAAGTCGGGTTCCAATAAAAAGGAACACTACTCATAAATTAAAAAGCACTGAAAACATACACAACTCTCAAATCGAATTCACAAAGAGAGCTATAATTGAGAATTTTAAGCAAAAATTAGTTGAAAATGAAAGGAGAATAGGAGGGCATATGGATTTGGGAAGAAGGGGTCTAAACAGATTCTTTACCATCCAATACAAAACTGCTACAGTAGGAGTTAAATGTCATTACAATAATATTTATAGAAGAACACATTCTAGGCGAAGTTTAAGTAAATCTAAGCGTATGAATTTAAAATATTTATCTAATCGCCAACGCCATCAAAAATCTAAACGCCATACTAATACCCCCTTAGCAACTTTAAGAATAAATTGTTTTGAATTTGCAGAAGTTTTATCCCAAACAGTAATTAATGCAGAGAGACGAAAAGACAGGATTGTCTATGACAAAATTTCAAAGGATGCTGATCTTCTCTCCAAACAAGAGAGTAAAAGAGAAGAGATGGAAGAAGAAGAAACAGGTTATCTTAGTGATGGCCCACAAATCCAAGAAATTGAAATAGAGGAAGCAGAAAGAATTAATGGGATATATTTAAGAAAGAGAAATTTAGCAGCTCAAATGATGCTTGAATATTTAAATAAAAAAGAAAGTCAGATTAGTACAGATAAAATATCAATTAACGATATTAATGATTTCAAAATAACTAATAGTGATATTATAACATAATCTGATTTAGTAGGGAAATATGTTTATTTTTACAGAATATAAAAATAGAAGATGAAAATAATAATTCGAGTAAATTAAAAAAAGGTGAGTTTAATATATATATATATATATATATAATTTTATATACTAATATATATATATATATATATTTTCAGAACTCCAAAACATAAATAAAAAAGTTGAAAATAATATTTCGGATGGAGCTCAAAAAGGTTGGTTAAATACATATAAAATAATATTTGTATATATATATATATAGTAAAATATTTATATTTTCAGATCTCCAAAACATTAATAAAAAAGAGGATGGTAAATTTTCTCATAATTTGTATGGTGATGACGATGATGATGATGATGATGATGATGACCATGATACAATCCTTTATGATGATGAAAATCCGGAACCATGTATTCCAAGATCATCTAGTGAGGATGAAACTATTCTTGTTGAGGGTGGTATAGATAACTATGTTCAAACTATACCGTTTAATTTAGATGAAGATAATGATAAATACATTAAATCAATTCCTTTAAGTAATGATGACAATAAAGTATATAGATTACAGGGTGGTATAGATAACTATAAACAAACTATACCACTAAATATAGAAGAAAGTAAACAAATTGAATGTAATTCAAAGAAAATATTGTAATTCTTCTGTTAAATTCAAATTTTCATGATCTGTTAATTCTCATAAATTTTAACATTACCCTGTAAGTAAAAGCGATGTTTGTTCTGTTAAATAAAAATTTTATAATAATAATAATATTGTGAATTGTAATATTTAGTTTATACATTACCTTACATTTTACCCTTTAAATAAAAAAGCGTTGTTTGTTCTGTCTTATTTACAATTATAGAGTACATTTATTCATTTTTTTTACAATCTAATAAATTTAATTCTAGTTCTGTATAAAACATTTCAAATTCACATTCATATATATTTTTCTTAAATTTTTCTATTTCACTCTCTTGATAATTATTTCTATTAGAACAATTCTCTATTTCTTTTATTCTTTGTTCATAAACATAAATATTTGAATCCATTTCATTAAGTTTATTTTCTAATCTTTTTTCATCTATTTTATAATGGCCATATTGTAGTGTATTAATTTTATTGTCTTGTATAAGAACCTTTGTGTCTTTATGACTGAGAACTACTTTTTTACATTTAATTGTTGATAAAAGATGATTTTTAGATCTAATCATTGACATAGAGCCTACCACTTCCTCTTCCGAAAACAAACATTTTTTAAAACTATTAAAAGTTAGTTGATCTATTGCACTTCTTTTAACACCCTTTGATTTTTTCACTGTTTTTTCAGAGCTGTCATTACTATTAGATGTTTTAAAGGCATACATTTTTGATCTCAAACCAACAAATTCAGTCATAGGTCTTCCATTGAGTTCATCTTTAAAAAAACCCAACCTTTTTTTATTAGCTTTAGGAAAATTATAGAGATTAAGTAATTCATCAGAATAATCTGATGTATCAAACTTCATCTCAACATCATTCCGAATATCTTTATAAAAATCTTCAGTGTTAATGGTATATATAAAAGAATCTGTATCCATATAATTTAATTGAACATTTTCATTGTATTTAGGTTTGATATAATTATAATGAAAATCATACATTTTCCATTTCGATAAATCTAATACAGCAAAACCTAAATATAAAGGTTTGTTGTACAACACATTTAATCTTTTCATTTGAAAGGCAAAGAAGTTTTCTGAAAACTGTTTGACACTATGGAAGTTTGACTTTGAAATAAGAGATCTACCGCAATGCCTTTTTGGACCAGAAGAATCGGATGGTGAAGCACTTTCCCATTCAGTAATTAATTTAATATTAACGCGCTTATCTACATTTTCCATCGTTTTACCGTAGACAGCATTATTTAAAAGTTTAAAAAAATCTTTTTCAAATGTATTTTTTGCATTAGTTCTATGGAATGTATTCAAATCAATATATGTTTTTAGCCAAGGTTTCTGAAAGAAGCGAAGACCTCTATGAATTTTTGTTAGAATTAATCCATTTTCTATACACTGTTGAAGATTTTTATAATGAATTATATATTTTTCTTTATCCCTTAAATCAGCAATTAATTTTTTTATTTTGTCTGACTTTGTTGGTAACTGATTATTACAACAAAATGGAAGGTCATTATGTTTATCATGCAATTTTAAAGGATATTTTAAATCTACCTCAAAAATGTATCCATATTCACTATCATCTGCAATCTCAGCAATGTTAATACTATCAAGTTCCCCCCTTGAAATCCATTCAAAACCTCCATATGGTAAAGATTGTGACATAGCCCAACCATATAAATTATTTGCATCCAAATAAATCAAATATGATGATTTTTGAGTACTATCAAAATTTTCAACATATTTATTATTTGCTTTAGCATATCTACATGTACATTGAACTAACCCACCACGAATACCACTTTGAATAAATTTATACTGATCTATATCAGTTAATAAATCTAATTCAATTTTAGTACATTTTAACATAGCTTCCCATGATAATCCTGGTGTAGTGAAAAAATGTGCTGGATCAAGTGAATAAATTTTACTACAAAGTCTTCGAAAGTTTTCAAAGACATCAGACATTAATAAAACATCTGTTTTTAAATATAATTCTAAATAATCTTTAAGATTATTACAAGAAAACTCATTCCATACCTTTTGTGCGTGAGTATAATTTTCAACTGAACATTCATTTTCGGTTAAGGAACTATAGAAAGCTTCTCTAGGAGGTAATTTACTTTCTTTTAATTTCTCAACTGAATCTAAATATTCATATGGAAATACACCCTTTCGTCGCATTAAGTTGAAATGATTTTCATTAGGGAAAAATGATCTTGTTATACACATTTGTTCACTATCTAGATTTGAAGCTAATGTATCTAAAGCAGAAGGCATAAATCGAAACGAGTCTAGAAAACGGATTTCAAAGTTATCACCATTACTTAAAGTTATAATTTTTGAAATTGATATATATTGTTCCTTATTTAATGGAATTACCTTTATTTCACCAGGTATGACTGCCAAATCTTTAATAAATAGATGGCAATCATACCTGGTGAAATTGTGGAAGAAAACAGGAATAAATTTTGGAACTGTATATTTTAAATTACACTCATTATGTGCTGCCCCCCTAAATTTTCCTGTGAAGTGACAGTGATCCCTAACTCTGTCTAATAAAAGAGGAGTGTTGCATATATGACAATTATTAGATTTTTGGAAATCATCTTCTTCAACATCTGACATTATTAAAGAAACAGATTTTGAAATATAGTTTTCATATATAAAACTTAAATTTTCTATTAGTGATAACAGGAAATTCATTCCCGAGTTAAATACAGTTTCTAAGACAAACTTATCTAAACTGTTATCATGTGCACACTTTATATAGTATGCATATGAAACAGGTCTATGTATATTTATAATATTTAAATTTAATGTTTCGTTTTTATTAATTGGTTGAAGGATGGATTCAAAGTCAGCGTAAACTGTGAATGGGACCATCACTTCCTTTTGAACATTTGTATACCGTAAAGTGGCATCCTTCATGTTGGGTAAACGCGAGACTTTTTTCCCACAGACTTCTGAATGCCGGTTGGCAGCATCTTCACTCAATGAGTAATTTAAGCAAATTTGACAGAACCATTTTTTTGATTTGTCTCTCGAAACTTGAGAGGAAACCAAACTAAAAAAAGATAAACACAAGAAAAAAAAAATTTTTTTTTTTAAGTATGAAAGCAAATAAATATTATGAAATTTAAAAACAAAAACAGGTAAAAGATATAATAATGATAAAATGATAAAACAACTTACTTTGAGAGATTTTTTATCCAAGTATAGTGTGCTTTACATCCTTCCTCCAGTATCAACATATTTATATGATTTCTCCTCACTTCAGGAGAGTAAAATATGGGCCCGAATATAACTCCACCGTCGAATCCAAAAAGTGTAATATTTATGTCCTTATTTATTTCCATAAATTTCGATATATCCGCAGGCTTTAGTGGAAATTGCAATCCAGTGAAATTTAGTGTGATCCCATTGACTTCAATTACTTCATCATTTATATTCACTTTATAGCTTGTGCATCTGTTCGCATTCTTATTTAGTTTACTTAATGCTGCGATTAAGCTCCATTTAAAACAATATTCATCATCTGTGTTTTTTACATTTATAATTGCTTTTTTTCCTTCTAAACAAGAGGGTAGTTTTATATAAGATGATCCTCTTAAGGGTGAATATTGATTAATATTCATCTCCAATCGAGTGAGATGAAGCAAAGTCCATCCACTATCCCTTTCTTGGAATTCTTCCATCCTCGCCAAAATTTTTTCCATGTGCTCCTTATATTCATTTTCAATGTTCGAATAGGCACTAATTATTGTCATCTTACTTTGAAATGACTTTATTTCAATACATTCCTTTTCTTCCTTCAAAAGTCCGTACTCTCCAAAAAGTTCAAAATTTATTTTCACCGATGCATAACTTTCCAACAATGGATACAAGTGAGGTAGAAAAGCTTCTCCTGCTTGCTCCATAAATTGTGTTGGATAAATTACATCATTGTTGGTGTTTTCATATAAGTAGTGAACAATCCTTCCTTGAAATCCAGAACTGATTTTTTTTATCCTTGAATCCACTGGTTCAACAACATTCTTCTTGTGTTGCTCCGTTCGCAGATGATGAGCCCACGAAATGTTACCCGATAGGGTAATGTTGCACTTTCCACAATACTTATTCATTTTTTTTTGTTTTTATTTTTTCCTTTTTTTTTTGGAAGTATTGTATTGTTACTTGTACTTTTCACTTTGTTATACTTTACTTTTACTGTAAAGTATTTTATGTTTTATCAATTTGATAAGTTTACACAACACAAATCTGGATAGTTCACAGTTCACACAACTTTACTTTACACTTGGTAAAGTATTTTAATTTTTATCAATTTGATAATCTCGCACAAATCGAATTCGGATGGAACGTAAGTTAACACAACTTTACTTTAGCTTTGAATTACCGGAGGGTTCACACGACGATTCTAGATGGTTCGCTCAACTCAAATAGTTTTCTAAAACTGAACTACTTTCCACATTTCTCCTTAACAAATACATTTTTTGAAAACTTAGAAGGTAACCGTTTTCTCTTTCTATAAGCGCATGAGAAAAAATTTTCAAATATGATTAAAGAAAAACGTATTTGACTAAACAAACGATCTCATTTGTTTTTGTGTATAAATGTGTATATTCTGTTAGGAACCACCACCACAAGCACCGCCACCACCACCATCCCTCTTACACTCCTACGCTCACTTTCCCATCTAATGCTCGCTAAAGAGGGGAGAGGTTACCGAACTCACGCTTGTTTCACACCACAAAAGTATGCGGTCTAATATCCCTCAAACCAACACCTTTTGACCACAAGACCGTAGCCAGGTTACACTAACAGGTGTCACCTACAACCCTAATTGAATCAACAAAACGCCCACGCATAGAAAAACAACTTCCCTTCCTCCTCCTCCTCCGCCTAAATATAGTTTTACAAATTCATACGCATGACAAAACACCCCTTGTAAAACGAATAGTTTTCTAAAACTGAACTACTTTCCACATTTCTCCTTAACACATACATTTTTTGAAAACTTAGAAGGTAACCGTTTTCTCTCTCATGTAAGCGCATGAGAAAAAATTTTCAAATATGATTAAAGAAAAACGTATTTGACTAAACAAACGATCTCATTTGGTTTTGTTCTGTTAGGAACCACCACCACCACAGTCACCATTTTGACCACAAGACCGTAGGCAGGTTACACTAACAGGTGTCACCTACAACCCTAATTGAATCAACAAAACGCCCACGCATAACAAAACAACGTTTTTGTTACACTCCCACGCTCACTTTCCCATCTAATGCTCGCTAAAGAGGGGGAGGTTACCGAACTCACGCTTGTTTCACACCACAAAAGTATGCGGTCTAATATCCCTCAAACCAACACCTTTTGACCACAAGACCGTAGCCAGGTGTCACCTACAACCCTAATTGACTCAACAAAACGCCCACGCATAACGCCTTCTAACCCAAGTTAGAAGCAACATAGTGATCTGTGTGCAACCATTGCACTCCACAAAATCCCACGCATGACAAAACACCCCTATCACACACGCAAGCCAGGTGTCACCTACAACCCTAATTGACTCAACAAAACGCCCACGCATAACGCGTTCTAACACAAGTTAGAAGCAACATAGTGACCTGTGTGCAACCATTGCACTCCACAAAATTCCACGCATGACAAAACACCCCTATCACACACGCACCTTTAGCTTGAGAAAAAGACAAGACAAAACAAGACATATCAAAACACCACTCTCTCACACTCCTACACACCACTTTCTAACCTCATTAAGTGACCTGTGTGCAACCATGCTCATCTAACTAGGGTCAGCAACACCCCCCTTTTTGAATTAATTATGCTAAGTAGGTCATTAGAACACCTGTGTGCAACCATGCGTGACTAATTAGGGTCAGTGTGCAACCATGCGTGACTAATTAGGGTCACCCCCACCTCCTTTTTTGACATGATTTATTACCTAGTGAGCCAGCTCCCGTATTAACTACCTACTGATATTAGATCGCAGAAACAAGCGTGAGGCGTTTTGTTGATTCAATTAGGGATAGTTTTAATAGGGTAGATTCAAATAGGGTTGTAGTTGACATCTGTTAGTGTAAACTGTCTACGGTCTTGTGGTCAAAAGGTGTTGGTTTGAGGGATATTAGATCGCAGAAACAAGCGTGAGGCGTTTTGTTGATTCAATTAGGGATAGTTTTAATAGGGTAGATTCAATTAGGGTTGTAGTTGACATCTGTTAGTGTAACCTGTCTACGGTCTTGTGGTCAAAAGGTGTTGGTTTGAGGGATATTAGATCGCATACTTTTGTGGTGTGAAACAAGCGTGAGGCGTTTTGTTGATTCAATTAGGGTTGTAGTTGAACTCTGTTAGTGTAACCTGTCTACGGTCTTGTGGTCAAGAGGTGTTGGTTTGAGGGATATTAGATCGCATTCTTTTGTAGTGTTGGTTTGAGGGATATTAGGCCGCATACTTTTTTGGTGTGAAACAAGCGTGAGGTGTTTTGTTGATTGAATTAGGGATAGTTTTAATAGGGTAGATTCAATTAGGGTTGTAGTTGACATCTGTTAGTGTAACGTGTCTACGGTCTTGTGGTCAAAAGGTGTTGGTTTGATGGATATTAGATCTCATACTTTTGTGGTGTGAAACAAGCGTGAGTTCGGTAACCTCCCCCTCTTTAGCGAGCATTAGATGGGAAAGTAAGCGTAGGAGTGTAAGAGGGGTGTTGGTGGTGTTGGTGCTTGTGTTGGTGGTTGTAGTGGTGGTTCCTTACAGAATATACACAAAAACAAACTCATTACAACCAACACAATGGTTTGTTTAGTCAAATACGTTTTTATTTAATCATATTTGAAAATTTTTTCTCAAGCGCTTATAGAAAGAGAAAACGGATACCTTCTAAGTTTTCAAAAAATGTAAGTGTTAAGAAGAAATGTGGAAAGTAGTTCAGCTAAAGTAAAGTTGTGTTAATTTACGTTTCATCCGAACTCGATTTGTGTGAGCTTATCAAATTGATAAAAATTAAAATACTTTACTAAGTGTAAAGTAAAGTTGTGTGAATTGGGAACTACCCAGATTTGTGTTGTGTAAACTTATCAAATTGATAAAACGTAAAATACTTTACAGTTAAAGTAAAGTATAACAAAGTGAAAAGTTCAAGTAACAAAACAATACTTCCAAAAACAAAGAAAAATCAAAACAAAAAAAAATGAATAAGTATTGTCCAAAGTGCAACATTACCCTATCGGGTAACATTTCGTGGACTCATCATCTGCGTACGGAGCAACATAAGAAGAATGTTGTTCAACCAGTGGATTCAAGGATTAAAAAAATCAGTTCTGGATTCCAAGGAAGGATTGTTCACTACCTATATGAAAACACCAACAATGATGTAATTTATCCAACACAATTTATGGAGGAAGCAGGAGAAGCTTTTCTACCTCACTTGTATCCATTGTTGGAAAGTTATTCATCGGTGAAAATAAATTTTGAACTTTTTGGAGAGTACGGACTTTTGAAGGAAGAAAAGGAATGCATTGAAATAAAGTCATTTCAAAGTAAGATGACAATAATTAGTGCCTACTCCAATATAGAAAATGAATATAAGGAACACATGGAAAAAATTTTGGCGAGGATGGAAGAATTCCAAGAAAGGGATAGTGGATGGACTTTGCTTCATCTCATTCGTTTGGAGATGAATATTAATCAATATTCACCTTTAAGAGGATCATCTTACATAAAACTACCCTCTTGTTTAGAAGCTAAAAAAGCAATTATAAATGTAAAAAACACAAATGATGAATATTGTTTGAAATGGAGCTTAATCGCAGCATTAAGTAATCTAAATAAGAATGCGAACAGATGCACAACCTATAAAGTCAATATGAATGATGAACTCATGCACAACAGATGCACAACCTATAAAGTCAATATAAATGATGAAGTCGTTCAAGTCAATGGGATCACACTAAATTTCACTGGATTGCAATTTCCACTTAAGCCTGCGGATATATCGAAATTTATGGAAATAAATAAAGATATAAATATTACACTTTTCGGGTTCGACGATGGAGTTATATTCGGACCTATATTTTACTCCCCTGAAGTGAGGAGAAATTATATAAATATGTTGATACTGGAGGAAGGATGTAAAGCACACTATACTTGGATTAAAAATCTCTCAAAGTAAGTTGTTTTATCATATCATTATTATATCTTGTTTTTGTTTTTGTTTTTAAATTTCATAATATTTATTTGCTTTCATACTTAAAAAAAAAATTTTTTTTCTTTTGTTTATCTTTTTTTAGTTTGGTTTCCTCTCAAGTTTCAAAAGACAAATCAAAAAAATGGTTCTGTCAAATTTGCTTAAATTACTCATTGAGTGAAGATGCTGCCAACCGGCATTCAGAAGTCTGTGGGAAAAAAGTCTCACGCTTACCCAACATGAAGGATGCCACTTTACGGTACACAAATGTTCAAAAGGAAGTGATGGTCCCATTCTCAGTTTACGCTGACTTTGAATGCATCCTTCAACCAATTAATAAAAACGAAACATTAAATTTAAATATTATATATATACATAGACCTGTTTCATATGCATACTATATAAAGTGTGCACACGATAACAGTTTAGATAAGTTTGTTTTAGAAACTATATTCAACTCGGGAATGAATTTCCTGTTATCTCTATTAGAAAATTTAACTTTTATATATGAAAACTATATTTCAAAACCTGTTTCTATAATAATGTCAGATGTTGAAGAAGATGATTTCCAAAAATCTAATAATTGTCATATATGCAACACTCCTCTTTTATTGGATAGAGTTAGGGATCACTGTCACTTCACAGGAAAATTTAGGGGGGCAGCACATAATGAGTGCAATTTAAAATATAAAGTTCCAAAATGTATTCCTGTTTTCTTCCACAATTTCACCAGGTATGATTGCCATCTATTTATTAAAGATTTGGCAATCATACCTGGTGAAATAAAGGTAATTCCATTGAATAAGGAACAATATATATCAATTTCAAAAATTATAACTTTAAGTATTGGTGATAACTTTGAAATCCGTTTTCTAGATTCGTTTCGATTTATGCCTTCTGCATTAGATACATTAGCTTCAAATCTAGATAGTGAACAAGTGTATATTACAAGATCATTTTTCCCTAATGAAAATCATTTCAACTTAATGCGAAGAAAGGGTGTATTTCCATATGAATATTTAGATTCAGTTGAGAAATTAAATGAAAGTAAATTACCTCCTAGAGAAGCTTTCTATAGTTCCTTAACCGAAAATGAATGTTCAATTGAAAATTATACTCACGCACAAAATGTATGGAATGAGTTTTCTTGCAATAATCTTAAAGATTATTTAGAATTATATTTAAAAACAGATGTTTTATTAATGTCTGATGTCTTTGAAAACTTTCGAAGACTTTGTAGTAAAATTTATTCACTTGATCCAGCACATTTTTGCACTACACCAGGTTATCATGGGAAGCTATGTTAAAATGTACTAAAATTGAATTAGATTTATTAACTGATATAGATCAGTATAAATTTATTCAAAGTGGTATTCGTGGTGGCTTAATACAATGTACATGTAGATATGCTAAAGCAAATAATAAATATGTTGAGAATTTTGATAGTACTCAAAAATCATCATATTTGATTTATTAGGATGCAAATAATTTATATGGTTGGGCTATGTCACAATCTTTACCATATGGAGGTTTTGAATGGACTTCAAGGGGGGAACTTGATAGTATAAACATTACAGAGATTGCAGATGATAGTGAATATGGATACATTTTTGAGGTACATTTAAAATATCCTTTAAGATTGCACAATTAACACAATGATCTTCCATTTTGTTGTAATAATCAGTTACCAACAAAGTCAGACAAAATAAAAAAATTAATTGCTTATTTAAGGGATAAAGAAAAATATATAATTCATTATAAAAATCTTCAACAGTGTATAGAAAATGGATTAATTCTAACAAAAATTCATAGAGGTCTTCGCTTCTTTCAGAAACCTTGGCTAAAAGCATATATTGATTTGAATACATTCCATAGAACTAATGCAAAAAATACATTTGAAAAAGATTTTTTTAAACTTTTAAATAATGCTGTCTACGGAAAAACAATGGAAAATGTCGAAAAGCGCGTTAATATTAAATTAATTACTGAATGGGAAAGTGCTTCACCATCCTATTCTTCTGGTCCAAAAGGGCATTGTGGTAGATCTCTTATTTCAAAGTCAAACTTCCATAGTGTCAAACTGTTTTCAGAAAACTTCTTTGCCTTTCAAATGAAAAGATTAAATGTGTTGCACAACAAACCTTTATATTTAGGTTTTGCTGTATTAGATTTATCGAAATGGAAAATGTATGATTTTCATTATAATTATATCAAACCTAAATACAATGAAAATGTTCAACTAAATTATATGGATACAGATTCTTTTATATATACTATTAACACTGAAGATTTTTATAAAGATATTCAGAATGATGTTGAGATGAAGTTTGATACATCAGATTATTCTGATGAATTACTTAATCTCTATAATTTTCCTAAAGCTAATAAAAAAACGTTGGGTTTTTTTAAAGATGAACTCAATGGAAGACCTATGACTGAATTTGTTGGTTTGAGATCAAAAATGTATGCCTTTAAAACATCTAATAGTAATGACAGCTCTGAAAAAACAGTGAAAAAATCAAAGGGTGTTAAAAGAAGTGCAATAGATCAATAAACTTTTAATAGTTTTAAAAAATGTTTGTTTTCGGAAGAGGAAGTGGTAGGTTCTATGTCAATGATTAGATCTAAAAATCATCTTTTATCAACAATTAAATGTAAAAAAGTAGTTCTCAGTCATAAAGACACAAAGGTTCTTATACAAGACAATAAAATTAATACACTACAATATGGACATTATAAAATAGAAGAAAAAAGATTAGAAAACAAGGAAGAACGCTATAGTCGAGTACCTCGACTATCAGATACCCGTTACTCAAAGGGAAATAGAGATATGCAAGCAGCAAATCGAGATTAAAATGCGCCACCTACCGGCGGTAGACAGATTTAAGCGTTATGGGCGTTAGAGTGGGCTTGGCAAATTTGATTTTGGATCAATCGATAGGTATTGACGACACCAATACATTTCAGTTAAAATTATTTATCTAGCATGCAAATTGTGGGCGTCACAGGTTTTCGCGGTTTGTGGGCGTTTAAGTGGACATTGCAAACTTTTTTTTAGGTCAATCGATAGGTATTGAGGAGAACAATACATTTCAGTTAAAATTTTTTATCTAGCATCAAAACTGTAGGTGTTACAGTTTTGGGCGGTTTGTGGGCGTAAGAGTGGCGTGGCAGTCTACAGGAATCTGTACGCCAAATCTCAATAGCCTAGCTCTCATAGTTTCCGAGATCTCAGCGTTCATCCGGACAGACAGACGGACAGACGGACATGGCTAGTTCGACTCGGCTAGTGATCCTGATCAAGAATATATATACTTTATGGGGTCGGAAACGCTTCCTTCTGCCTGTTACATACTTTCCGACGAATCTAGTATACCCTTTTACTCTACGAGTAACGGGTATAATAAACTTAATGAAATAGATTCAAATATTTATGTTTATGAACAAAGAATAAAAGAAATAGAGAATTGTCCTAAAAGAAATAATTATCAAGAGATTGAAATATAAAAATTTAAGAAAAATATAGATGAATGTGAATTTGAAATGTTTTATACAGAACTAGAATTAAATTTACTAGATTGTAAAAAAAAATGAATAAATATAACCTATAATTGTAAATAAGACAGAACAAACATCGCTTTTTTTATTTAAAGGTTAAAATTTAAGGTAATGTTTAAACCAAATATTACAATTCACAATATTATTATTATTATAAAATTTTTATTTAACAGAACAAACATCGCTTTTACTTACAGGTTAATGTTAAAATTTATAAAAATGTACAGAACATGAAAAAATTTGAATTTAACAGAAGAATTACAATATTTTCTTTGAATTACGTTCAATTTGCTTACTTTCATCTATATTTAGTGGTATAGTTTGTCTATAGTTATCTAATCTGTACACTTTATTGTTATCATTACTTAAAGGAATTGATTTAATGTATTTATCATTATCTTCATCTAAATTAAACGGTATAGGTTGAACATAGTTATCTATACCTCCCTCAACAACAATAGTTTCATCCTCACTAGATGATCTTGGAATACATGGTTCCGGATTTTCATCATCGTAAAGGATTGTATCATCATCATCATGATCATCATCATCATCACCATACAAATAAGAGAAAATTTGCCAACTTCTTTTTTATTAATGTTTTGGAGTTCTGAAAATATAAATATTTTACTATATATATATATATACAAATATTACTTTATATGTATTCAACCAACATTTTTGAGCTCCATCCATAATATTATTTTCAACTTTTTTAGTAATGTTTTGGAGTTCTGAAAATATATATATGTCGAGGAATCACTAGAACCTTCCCCTGTCGAGGAATCACTAGAACCTTCCTCTGCTTCAGGCTGCTCTTCGTGCTGCTCCAAACGGAAACGTTTTCTGGCGCGTGGCCTCTTTTTAGTTTGGCTCTTCAAATACGAATGCTTTCCCTTACAGCTTGCGTTCCCTTTTTCTTTTTCGCCAGCGTCACTCGCTACTTTCTTCTACTCTCGTTCTCGCATTCCAATACACACACTAATGAGAACTTCTCGTTATTCCTTTTTGATGCGGACACCTGCATCCTTCTATCTCGCTCACACCAGTGCACAGACTAACGTTGACAACAGAAACTATTGCCTCTATTTGAACAGCCAAAGAAACAGCACAGAAGGACATACATGAAAACGAATGGGAAGCGAAAGGCAAATCAAAGCTAACAGTTGTTATAACTTTAATTGGCCAACTAATCTACGACATATATATATATATTATTAGTATATAAAATTATATATATATATATTAAACTCACCTTATTTTAATTTACTCGAATTATTATTTTCATCTTCTATTTTTATATTCTGCAAGAACAAACATATTTCCCTACTCAATCAGATTATGATATAATATCACTATTAGTTATTTTGAAGTCGTTAATATCGATAATCTGTATTATATCTGTGCTTATCTGACTTTCTTTTTTATTTAAATATTCGACCATCAATTGAGCTGCTAAATTTCTCTTTCTTAAATATATCCCATTAATTCTTTCTGCTTCCTCTATTTCAATTTCATGGATTTGTGGACCATCACTAAGATAACCTGTTTCTTCTTCTTCTATCTCTTCTCTTTTTGGAGAGAAGATCAGCATCTTTCAATATTTTGTCATAAACAATCCTATCTTTTCGTCTCTCTGCATTAATTACTGTTTGGGATAAAACTTCTGCAAATTCAAAACAATTAATTCTTAAAGTTGCTAAGGGGGTATTAGTATTGCGTTTAGATTTTTGGTGGCGGTGGCGACTAGATAAATATTTTAAATTCATACGCTTAGATTTACTTAGACTTCGCCTAGAATGTGTTCTTCTATAAATATTATTGTTATGACATTTAACTCCTACTGTAGCAGTTTTGTATTGGACGGTAAAGAATCTGTTTAGACCCCTTCTTCCTAAATCCATATGCCCTCCTATTCTCCTTTCATTTTCAACTAATTTTTGCTTAAAATTCTCTATTATACCTCTCTTTGTGCATTCGATTTGTGAGTTGTGTATGTTTTCAGTGCTTTTTAATTTATGAGTAGTGTTCCTTTTTATTGGAACCCGACTTACACTTTCAAATTCTGTATCACTATCACTGATCCCCAACACTAATTCTTGTGACGTATTACTAAATTTTGGTGCTCGACTTACGTTTTCAAATTCTCTCTCACTATCATTTATACCCATATTAATTTTTTGTGATTTTTCATCTCCTATGTTTTTATTTTCTATGTGATCAACACTTTCATTTTCGCTATTAAAATCAAAAAAACTGGGTGGAATTGTAGTTGTTTCAGATGTAGTGTTTGTAGCTGTTTTTTTTGTTGTTGTATCTTCTTCCAGAAGTTCTCTTTTTAATATAGTTGCTGCTGTTGTAGTTGTTGTTTCTTCCTTCTCCTCCTCCTCCTCCAGAATTCCCCTTCTCATTGTAGGTGTAGTTGTACTTGTTGTAGTTGGGGTAGATGTAGTTGTAGTAGATGTTGATCTAGTTGTTTCTTCTTCAACTGTGCTTGCACTTGTACTTGTTGTTAATAGCATTAAATATTTTAGTATCGAGTTCACTTTTTAAGTTTGGTTTCTCACTTTCATCACTTGTCTTGTTTATGAGATTGTTACGTGGGCATATTAGTGCCCGAGTCCTGACAAGGACTTGGGCCGAGGGAGAGGCGTCCGATGTTCAGGCACCATTTGCCGGCATAAGCTACGTCGTATTTGGGTCGTGGGATCTTGGTAAGCCTCTCTCCTCTCCAACATAACGAGAATAAATATTAAAAGTGCCTGGAAAAATAATAATAGTCATCAAGTTCGTCAGTCATCAGTCCACACTGCCCAACAAGCTTAGCTGTCGCTTGATCGCAATACGATCGGGCTGTGTGTTGGCCATATTCCCTCCCCTTCACACATTCGTGTGCCAATGGATCGTCGCGGGCCGCGCAATACGATCCCCTATTGTCAAGGTTGTCCGTCGAAAGTTATGTCATTGTTCTTGACCTACTTCACTCCTCGCGTCAGCACACCCCCTTTGTTAGAGTTCTAGCACACCATGGTTTCGAATTCTTTTTCACATTATAAATTTATTAAATAATATTTATGTCGGCGTGTGCCGGTGTTTAATAACATAATATTGGTTAATTCATATAGGGATTAAATTAATTGACAATTATTGTATTAGCGGGGAGTATCGATTTGACCACCTGTGAAGGTGCACACATCAGCAAAATGCTGACTATTCACGACTGCAAACGTCGCTCAGAGGGCTCTTGCAATTGTCATACAATTACAAGGCTGATACTCGCCGCTGAAAAATTAACATTTAATTATTATGTATAAAAAGGTATAAAAAGAAAAGTATATCTAATTGATTATATATATGGAACAATTATCATATGTGGCTATTATATATTATTACATGTATTCCTAACAGATTAATTCTTTGTCTTAACTAGGAAAGTATTAACATTGCCCAAAAACAAATTCTTATCCAGACGGGAAAGAACAATGACCGTTGGAACGGTAGAGATAATGATAGCTTTTTCGGTCTTATTTCAGTGGGCAAGTGGAGAAAAATCTAGACGGAAGGTCTCAATATATAAGTATTCCAATTCATTCACTGTTATTGGTAGGGTCGCTTTTGATAACAAGTATAAAATTCTTACGTTAAATTGTGGATCAGTGTCTATTGTTTTTGCTAAAGCTTCTGATGTAATCATGGTGCACGGATATATATATATATGTATGTATAAGAAAAGGAACCGTGTTCCGACAAACTTACCCTCTTTTTAATCCTGGGCGATGAGATCTCGACGCTCCGGATCCTGGGCTTTGGGAGATTTTATAATTGGTTTATATACATATATACGTGCAAGACTTGAAGGCGGTTTACAAAAACAAAACACAAAAATTATGTTACACAAAAAAAATAACACTATCGCTGTATAGATATGTATGTATGTATGCATCGTATGCGAGTTCCACTGAGGCACACGTCAGTTCCAATGCTCGGGCTGGGCTGGCCGGTGCAGCTCCAATTTCTTGTTCAGCGTATGTAATTGGGGGTTCTGTTTACACTTGCATTCAGAAATGCATGTACTCGCAAATTGTTTTTGATTGTTTTGGCGATTCACTTTTTTGTTTATAATATTGGAGTGCAATTTATTTATTATTATTTGTATTGTTTCTATTGTCTTTTTGCTGCTTTTATTGTCTTTTTGGTGGTTTCACTTCACTGTGTCGGCTCGGCCTATGCTCCAATGTGGGTCACCACTTTCTCCAGGGCATGATGTTGGTCGCGGCGTCTCTGGACAGAGCGCTTGTAGATCTTTACAACCTTAAGGAGCACTATAACCAGGAGTAGTCCAACGATGAGCTTCATGGTCTTGTTGACATCCTGAATATCATCTTGGTGGTCAACGATCTCTACTGTGTTAATCACATTGGCGGTGCTGCCGGCCACTTTAGACGTTTTGCTACCCATCTTGGGGTCCTTAGGCCATTCACTTGGTTCACTAGTTATTTTCGTCCTTCGGGATTTTGCTGGTTGACTTCCTCCAGATTGTGGTCGATCGCAGGACCGGTTATCGGGACTTTCTCCTGGGTGAAGTTGATCCTAGGGAAACGTCAAGACATCCTTCTGGACACCAGCTTTCTTCCAGTCGTGGTCTGTGTTGACGGGAGTTGCACTTCTAGACCACCGTCATGGAGAGATCAGAACAATTTCTCCCTTTCTCCATTTGGCTGGGGTCTTTTATACCGGACTAGAGCTTTCGCTAGCCCCCATATTGGATGAATTAACTAGGTGTTCCCACCTAGGGGTACTGTTTCTCCATTTCCCCTATTTTAGGAGTCAATGGCCGGCTGGTGCACTTTGCCACCTTACTGGATTACGGTTACGAGCAGGTCGATCGTGGTCGTTGTTCTGGCCACGCGACACCCATGAGTTGTCGAATTGTTTTTGCTGTTTTGCTTTTATCAATCGCAGTGTGGTTAGTCATTACGGCCCCTACCCTCAACTAATGGCAGTTGTTTTGCCGGGGTTAATCTTGGTATGGGGAAGGGCGTACGTAACAGGCTCGAAGTGATCGATGCGGCTTCGCATGGAATGACTTAGCAAAAGAAATCCTCGTACGGCCATCTCTTTAGATCTCCTTCTTCTCCTTTATTCTTTTCTTAGGCGCCCATTTACGTGTGGCTTCGACCCACTGCATCAACCCAGTCTCAGATGAGCTAGTCGGGCTTATTACTTTATTGTTTTAATATTGTACTTGTTTATTTTATTATTAAATATGCTGAAAAAGAAAAGCTTTCCGGCCTCGCACGGAAACATACATACATACATATTTATACCTGTAAATAAAAATATGGCTCATAATAAAATATATAATATAGTTTTAATGAAAAATAATATATAAATATATATATAAAAATCAGAAGTGAGTAACAGCTAAAAAGTTGAGAATAAAATTGCTGATTGTGCCATAACCATGGTTTTTGACCAGGGGCTGCTCAGCTGAAAAGTGAAAAGTTGAATAAAAAGGTTTCCCATTTCCCGAAGAAAAATATATTAAAAAGTATAAGAATTGTTTTTTTTTTTTTTGTATTATTTTTATTTTTATATGCTTAACATTTTATATTAATTACAATGTTTTAATCTAAGTTTAGCGGCTCTTTCAGGATGGCTGCTACTTCTCGCCTCGCCTGGATACCAAGTTGAGGGCTTCGAATGTAAATTCTCCTGACCGCGCGGTTCATGCGCCGGCTCATTCTCCATGTTTCCCGTTGTATCCGGGCGATGTGAGCTTGGTTCCTTTGTAGTTGCTCCTGGACTCGGAGCAACTGGTTCTGGTCCTCTTCCTGATCTCGGCTCCGGTGCCGGATCTCTTGCTCGATTTCGGATTCCAGTTCTTCATCTTTTGACTGGTATCGGTGTATCCAGCGTTGCTGGATATGGTCCTCGTTCAAGTGGATGGTATGGCAAAGCCCGTTCATCCACTCGACGAGGAGCGCCAGATATGATGCCTGGTCCCCATACCTAGCCTGTAGCCGACGAAGCCGGCGGGCAGCTCGGATGGCTTGGTTATAGCTGTTGGAGGACTGCATCATGTCTGGTGACTGGTCGGTCCCTGGTTGTGGCTTTTATAGCAGAACTGGGGCAGTTCTGATGACTGTTCTACCCATCATGTGATCGGGAGCTTCTATCAAGTAGTGCAATCTCGCAGTTCTGAGTTTGTCGCCTTTTGGAGTCGTCGGATTACGTTCAGAGGTTTAGGCGACATACAGGTCTTTAGCATGGAATACCCCGACACTTTTCCCTACTGCATTGCCCAGCTCATATAGCGCTTTGCCCTTACGCTGGAGTACAACACAGCGAATTCGATTCGGGCCCAGCTTGGCATTATATCCGTCAGCTTTGTTACTCTGCTTGTAGTTTTTCCTATAGACAACTTGTCCTACGGAAAACTCTACGAGCTTGTTACGGGTGTTATATGCCTTTTCTGCGCGTTCATGAGTTCGGTTTAATCCTTGGGTCACTTTTTGTCGGATAAGTTCCATTTTGTTTGGGAGACTTATCTGTGGATCTCCTGCCTGTATTCCCCCTAGATTCCGTAGGATCGGGTAGGCTGTTCCATGGGTAACCATCCGCGTGCTGAACATTGCGTAATATGGTTCCATGCCTATTGATTCGTGTAGGCCATTCCTAAGGGCACACTCTATTCGACTTAGTTGGGTATCCCAATTTCGCTGATCGGTGGCAATTGTCGCTCGCAAAATTTGGAGTACAGATCGGTTTACCCTCTCAGCCGCGTTCGCTTGCGGTGAGTAAAGTCCAGTCTTTACGTGTCGAATACCGTAGCGGGTCATTAGCTCGCCAAAAATTTGAGACACAAACTGTTGCCGTTGTCTGAGTGTACAAACTCGGGGACTCCAAATTGATGGAAAATTTTGGTCTCAAGGAATTTGCTGACTTCTGCAGCTACTGCATGTCTCATCGGCTGTAGCCAGACAAATTTGGAGAAATGGTCTAGGCATACGAAAATCACCGAGTTCCCAGCTTTGGTCCTCGGGTATGGTCCCATAAAGCCGATGAACAACCTTTGGCCAGCCCGCTCCGTAACCCGCTGTTCTCCCATGGGTGGCCGGTCATTTTTGTTGGCGGTCTTGGTGATCTTACAGACCTCGCATTCCTTCACTACTTTTTGGACGTCTACAGACATGCCTGGCCAATAGTAAAACTGTCTCAATTTGGCTAGTGATTTGTGCAACCCCCCATGCCCTGCGGTTATGGCATGATGTGCTCTCCAGACTAAATCAGGACGCAGCTCGGCGGGAACCCAGAGCTTCCATGCTCGGGCTTCATCCACAGCGTCGTTTAGGCAGAATCCCATCCGTTTATATACATAGCCTTCTGATGTTTGAAGGTCTGGACTTTTACCTAAATTTTCGTCCACCGCCTGCACTAGGTTGACATAATCCGCTGACTGGAACGCTGTCGAATCGAGGTTGATGTGTATGTCTAGTTCTTCCGCACCGGCCTTCTGTAGCTCGTCCATATGAACTCGTGAGAGAGCATCTGGGACTACATTTAGTGATCCTTTCCTGTGTTCTATGGTGAAGTCGAACGCTTGTAGCTTCAGACTCCATCGCGCAAGCCTGCCTGATAAGTCTTTCTGACTCATCAGCCATTTTAGGCTAGCGTGGTCAGTGATCACTTTGAAGGGCATCCCATCTACGTAGGCACGGAATTTGGTAATGCTGAGGATAGCGGCATAGCACTCCAACTCGGTTATGCTGTAATTCCGCTGTGCTTTGTTCAATTTGGCTGACATATAGGCGATTGGATGTTCTCCGCCCTCGTCATCTGTTTGGAACAAAACTCCCCCCACTCCAGTGGTCGAGGCATCACATTGGATGGTAAATGGTTTCTTAAAATCCGGGGTGACGAGTACAGGTGCTGTTGCCATGCTGGTTTTCAAAAGTTCAAACGCCTTAATTTCCTCTTCTGACAATTCAAATTTCTTTATGCGGTCTTTCTTCAAGCAGTCGTGAAGCGGTGCCGCTGTCTGGGCGTAATTTTGGATGAACCTCCTGTACCAGCCTGTCATTCCCAGGAACCTCCGCATCTGTTTGGCGGAGTTAGGCTGGGGAAATTCCTGGATCGATTGTATTTTTGCGTCATCCGTTCGGATGCATCCTCCCCCAACTACATATCCTAAATATCTTGCCTGGCTGTAGCAAAACTTGCTCTTGTCTACATTTATCGTTAGCTCTGCCCGCTGTAAGCAGGCACTGACCTGGCTCAACATATCCATGTGGGCTTCAAATGTAGGTGAACAGACCAGTAAGTCATCCAGATACACAAATACATTCTCGCGTAGCGCCGCTGGTATAACTTTATCCATTAGTCGGCACATTCGCTGCGCGGCATTGCACAAGCCGAACGGCATGACTGTAAACTGATACAGTGGCCTGCCGGGCACTGTAAACGCGGTTTTCTCTCTGCTTTTGGTTTCGAGAGGTATTTGCCAAAAGGCGTCTTTTAAATCAATTGCGGAAATGTAATACGTTTCCTGTAGTCGACTCAACAGACCCTCGATATGCGGTAGTGGATACGCATCTTTGATCGTCCGGGAATTTACTTTACGCGCATCGAGGCAGAGGCGATTTTTCGGCCCTTTTTGCACCAGTGTTACCGGTGAACTCCAGCTACTATTGCTTTCTTCGATCACGCCTAGACCTAAGATGCGATCTAGCTCGGCGTACACCAGCTTCTGTTTGGCTGGGGATATCGGGTAATGTCGCTGCTTGATTGGTAAGTCCTCGTTGGTCACTTCAATTATATGTTGCTCTAAACTGGTCTTTCCTAGTCCTTTTTCTAGGCAAGACGGGTATGTGTCTATCACTTGCAATGTTGTTCTGGGGTAAGCTGATGTGGGGTATAGGCGGTCTCGGGCTTGAGCGTATTGTTCATGTCTAGGTCGCCGGTCATAAGGTCGAAATCCGGAGTTGTTTCGACGGCGGCAACCTCGCGTCTACCTTTACCGAGGAATGTGAGGCCGAACGTATCCCAGAAATTAATTCCGAAATAAAATCGTTGTGTCAAACCTGGCACTATCAAAAACTCTAGGTCCTTGGTTTCTCCTTCCCATTCCACGGGTAACGTTATGGCTCCGGTTACTTGGGTCTCTCCACCGCTTGCTGTGCGTACGCATTCTTCGCTTAGCTTCCTTATCGGCCGCGTCCGGTTTTCCAAGAAAGCGTGTGCTCCTCTGCCAATACAGTTCGCACTGGCGCCTGTGTCCAGTAATGCGAGTATCTCTTCTCCATCGACCTTCGTTTTAGCAAAGAAACGGTTGTCATTTTGCACGCTCACTACTGTGTCCACCACCTTTTGCTTGAGCCGGCGATAGTCTGCTCGGGCATCATATAATCTTAGTATTTTTCGAGTTGTCCGTGTCTTGCTGTCTGCATCTTCCGAGCCATTGAAGATACGTTCACGAGCATGTTCGTACTCCCTCTCTCGTTGTTCTAGGCTCTTATGAGGGGAGATTTGGTTGGGCTTTCGTGTGTTTACCGGAAAGGGTTGGTCCTGGTCCGCCCGGCTGTCCCGGTCTTGCCTGACGGACTCCGCGCAAAAGCCGCTGGGCTAGCATCTGCATCCGTCCCGACTTTCTCGCAGAACCTGCAGGTGGCATCGTGGAATTTGATAGGGCAGGATTCTTCCTTCGAAGGATACTTCCTGTAGAAGTCTGCTCCTTTGCCACACTTATAACACACCAGCGCGTGTAATGGGCCTCGGCATCCTTGTCCATCCTCGTAACGCCCTCGCGCATCTTTCTGCTGCCGGTTGAATTCTTCCACCGTGACCGCGTCCGGCAAGTCCTCCAGTGTCTGGAATTCCTCTATTTCGTTAATTGCAGCTCGGCTGCGCATGTTCCTTCCTGTGTTTCTCAGCCAGCGATCAACTCTGAGACCCTCTCTTTTGAGCTCCGCTAATGAGGTAATTGGGGATGTTAGTAGTAATCCCCCCATCTGGGAGTTCATGTTATCCTTTAAGAGCTCCACGAATTAATCTTCAGCGATTTTGTGCTTGAGCTTGAAATGCAGGTTATGCATATCCGAGACATAATCGCTAAAGGTTTCGTGTGGCCCTTGCTTGCGTTCCATCAATTCTTTGACTTTCATAAGGTCACTTCCGGTAGTGGAAAATGCCCGTCTCATTTCTTGGGTCAATGAGTAGTAGTAGTCCTCTGCCTTGCCTTCCATTAGCTGCCAATACCATTTCGTGGCTGCACCTGCCAGCAGAAGATGGAATTCACGAAAGACTTGTTGACGGCTGAGGTCATACAATTCTTGTAGTCGGTCCACGCGGAATAGGAAACTCTCAACTGTCATGCCGCGTCCGCTTCCATCGAACTTTAGGTTCCATCTGTCCAATCTGACATCTTTTGGTCGCGGTCCTTGGAATGATGAGTTCCGATCGATCTCTGGATGCAGTTGGTGACTCGACTCCCTCTCGTTTGTTCTGAACTGCCTGTGTGATGGGGTGTCCATCCGCCTGGGTGTTCTTAGCCGGTGCATCTGGCTATTGAGCATGTCCTGTGTTACCGGTTCCAGAGGCGGGGTCTCTTGGTATCTCAAAAAACTGTCCGTTGGATTCGGGACAGTCCGGGGCGGCGAAGGCAGTCCCTTCTGTTCGGGTCTCCTGTCTGTCGGAGACTGCATTTCTGTTATCTGGGCTTTCAGCTCTTCTATCTGGGCACTCATTCCACGCTGCATTTCATTGCTTTGCCTCAAGAGCTCCATCAATCTTTGTTCACGTCGCTCGGCAGCCTCTAAGTTGTCCTCCTCGTGCCTCTGAAATTGGGGATGCATACTTGATCTTCCTTTCGGTGGTCCTAGGGGTAGATTCTCCCCTCCGGCGGCTCCTTCCATTTCAGAATATTGGTCCAGGTTGTTTTCTTCAGACAGGGTATCTACCTGTCCTGGCTGATCCTGTGCGCGCTCCCACGGCTCTCTTTCAGGTGAATCTTCTAGCCTTGGCGCGCTTGCACTGCGGGGTTGGTGATTGTCTCCGCGCGTTGTTGCTCGGGTCACTCTTCCGGTGCTGGGTTGGAATAAGACCTTCTTCTTGGCCCCCTTCATTTATACGATTGGACCTTTTTTAAAGGCCTCCGCTTTCTTTTTATAGATTGTCACTTTGTGCGGATTAATACACGCACTAAAATTTGTCTTCACTTGTTTTTTTTTTGCGTTTTGGTATAAAAGGTTCACGTGATTCTTTTCAAAACACCCGGTCAGCGACGTATCCGCTGAATAAGTCGACAATAAAAATGTTTATCAACTGGGGGTGCTTCCCTCTGCTTCTCAAGTTTCTCTTCGGTCAAGAACCGTCCGATATTTAAGCCCCAAACAAAAATAAAATAAATTTCCCTAACTAGGGGTGTTAGCCGCTTCTACACAACGCGGTTCCGCTAAGCTATCATGCCCTTACTTTCCCTTTTTCTAGACATCCCAAATATTCCAAACGGAATGGCTGTGTCTAGATAAGGAATCTGTCCAAAAACCCCCTCCCGCCAGTCGTCGGAAAACAAGTTGTTTGACCGATCATTCTCGGGCTCCACAACCGTCTCCTATTTCTCTGGACTCGAACCAAGCAAAGGACCTGACCAACTAGCCTAATACGTTGTGGGGCGTCGGCCAGAGAAATTAAAAGTCGTCCACCGCCCAAATATGTCAAGGGAAACAGCAAAGACTCGAACCAAGCAAACGACCGGACCAATGCCTAATACGTTGTAGGGCGTCGGCTTTGCGTTTCCTGTCAGTTCCCCCACCCCCATTCTGTCCTGGATCGACAAACGAACAGTAGACCCGCACCGCAACTGCTAAATGCGTTACCGTAATGCTTGCGCTCCTGCTCTTTCTGGACTCGAACCAATTCAATCGACCGGGCAAATGCGTAGTACGTCGTGTGGCGTCGGCCAGAAAGCACCTATAAATTGTATTTACGTTAATTTTAACAAGTAGTCGTCGACACTTAGTTGTAGGTATAGTATTATAAAAAGGATAACTCATAGTTCTTGTTTTAAGGAAATTCTGGTAAATTTGTCCATGAACAAAACAGGGAATTTCTAAGGTTACAAATCATTTCAAAGTCAGGCCTCTATTCTGCGACAAAGTTCTGATTGAGTGGCCACTCAACACTGACAGTCACAGAAGTTGGGGACTTTACGGTTATTAATTTAAAGACAAAAACAAATAAGTAGGTGCACATTTAAAATTATTTAAGTTCCCTGCTCTATAAAACAGTCAAGTTACTCGTGGCAAACAACGATGAAAGCTTTGCCATCTCTAGGTGCATCCACTCTGATACCGCAGGCATCGAGATTGTGGACCCTGGTAAAATTCCTTAAGGAATATGAAATGTCCTAGCGTTGGGCGCCAATTCTGTTACGTGGGCATATTAGTGCCCGAGTCCTGACAAGGACTTGGGCCGAGGGAGAGGCGTCCGATGTTCAGGCACCATTTGCCGGCATAAGCTACGTCGTATTTGGGTCGTGGGATCTTGGTAAGCCTCTCTCCTCTCCAACATAACGAAAATAAATATTAAAAGTGCCTGGAAAAATAATAATAGTCATCAAGTTCGTCAGTCATCAGTCCACACTGCCCAACAAGCTTAGCTGTCGCTTGATCGCAATACGATCGGGCTGTGTGTTGGCCATATTCCCTCCCCTTCACACATTCGTGTGCCAATGGATCGTCGCGGGCCGCGCAATACGATCCCCTATTGTCAAGGTTGTCCGTCGAAAGTTATGTCATTGTTCTTGACCTACTTCACTCCTCGCGTCAGCACACCCCCTTTTTTAGAGTTCTAGCACACCATGGTTTCGAATTCTTTTTCACATTATAAATTTATTAAATAACATTTATGTCGGCGTGTGCCGGTGTTGAATAACATAATATTGGTTAATTCATATAGGGATTAAATTAATTGACAATTATTGTATTAGCGGGTAGTATCGATTTGACCACCTGTGAAGGTGCACACATCAGCAAAATGCTGACTATTCACGACTGCAAACGTCGCTCAGAGGGCTCTTGCAATTGTCATACAATTACAAGGCTGATACTCGCCGCTGAAAAATTAACATTTAATTATTATGTATAAAAAGGTATAAAAAGAAAAGTATATCTAATTGATTATATATATGGAACAATTATCATATGTGGCTATTATATATTATTACATGTATTCCTAACAGATTAATTCTTTGTCTTAACTAGGAAAGTATTAACATTGCCCAAAAACAAATTCTTATCCAGACGGGAAAGAACAATGACCGTTGGAACGGTAGAGATAATGATAGCTTTTTCGGTCTTATTACAGTGGGCAAGTGGAGAAAAATCTAGACGGAAGGTCTCAATATATAAGTATTCCAATTCATTCACTGTTATTGGTAGGGTCGCTTTTGATAACAAGTATAAAATTCTTACGTTAAATTGTGGATCAGTGTCTATTGTTTTTGCTAAAGCTTCTGATGTAATCATGGTGCACGGATATATATATATATGTATGTATAAGAAAAGGAACCGTGTTCCGACAAACTTACCCTCTTTTTAATCCTGGGCGATGAGATCTCGACGCTCCGGATCCTGGGCTTTGGGAGATTTTATAATTGGTTTATATACATATATACGTGCAAGACTTGAAGGCGGTTTACAAAAACAAAACACAAAAATTATGTTACACAAAAAAAATAACACTATCGCTGTATAGATATGTATGTATGTATGCATCGTATGCGAGTTCCACTGAGGCACACGTCAGTTCCAATGCTCGGGCTGGGCTGGCCGGTGCAGCTCCAATTTCTTGTTCAGCGTATGTAATTGGGGGTTCTGTTTACACTTGCATTCAGAAATGCATGTACTCGCAAATTGTTTTTGATTGTTTTGGCGATTCACTTTTTTGTTTATAATATTGGAGTGCAATTTATTTATTATTATTTGTATTGTTTCTATTGTCTTTTTGCTGCTTTTATTGTCTTTTTGGTGGTTTCACTTCACTGTGTCGGCTCGGCCTATGCTCCAATGTGGGTCACCACTTTCTCCAGGGCATGATGTTGGTCGCGGCGTCTCTGGACAGAGCGCTTGTAGATCTTTACAACCTTAAGGAGCACTATAACCAGGAGTAGTCCAACGATGAGCTTCATGGTCTTGTTGACATCCTGAATATCATCTTGGTGGTCAACGATCTCTACTGTGTTAATCACATTGGCGGTGCTGCCGGCCACTTTAGACGTTTTGCTACCCATCTTGGGGTCCTTAGGCCATTCACTTGGTTCACTAGTTATTTTCGTCCTTCGGGATTTTGCTGGTTGACTTCCTCCAGATTGTGGTCGATCGCAGGACCGGTTATCGGGACTTTCTCCTGGGTGAAGTTGATCCTAGGGAAACGTCAAGACATCCTTCTGGACACCAGCTTTCTTCCAGTCGTGGTCTGTGTTGACGGGAGTTGCACTTCTAGACCACCGTCATGGAGAGATCAGAACAATTTCTCCCTTTCTCCATTTGGCTGGGGTCTTTTATACCGGACTAGAGCTTTCGCTAGCCCCCATATTGGATGAATTAACTAGGTGTTCCCACCTAGGGGTACTGTTTCTCCATTTCCCCTATTTTAGGAGTCAATGGCCGGCTGGTGCACTTTGCCACCTTACTGGATTACGGTTACGAGCAGGTCGATCGTGGTCGTTGTTCTGGCCACGCGACACCCATGAGTTGTCGAATTGTTTTTGCTGTTTTGCTTTTATCAATCGCAGTGTGGTTAGTCATTACGGCCCCTACCCTCAACTAATGGCAGTTGTTTTACCGGGGTTAATCTTGGTATGGGGAAGGGCGTACGTAACAAGATCCATAAAAATATGACTGTCCTCTAGGATCTCAAATTTTAAGTCAATTTTAATGATTTTTTTTAGTTTTGGAACATTGATAAAGAACCCAATCGAATTATTGGAATTCGATGGGTTTTCAATTAAAGTCATTTCATTGGGGAGTGGTACTATTTTCACCATCGGATTAAAGAGGGAAAGTATTACAAAAATATTATAAAAGCCGTCATTTTAATTTTTTTTATTTTGTTTTTTTTTTTGGTAATCGAACAAACGAACGAACGAATGAATAAGCAAACGATCCGAAATTGATTTGCGTGAACGAATAGATGGAAACTGAATACTTTTTGAAATTCTTCCGCCTTTATACCCTCCAGATTTGTATATATAAATATACAACGTTCTGTTCAAATTCTTATCTGTACATGTTTTTTTTCACACTTTATAAATAGGAATTGCGTGATTGTGAAGAAACATAACTTATTTTCACGCATTGACGTCAATGTCTACATTTTAATTGTTCTTTATAGAATTTCGTTTTTATGAATCCAACTATTTTCTGATTTTGAAAAGCCTACCCAACGCACAAGCACATAATCAAGTTCCACCCAAAATTCGTATTTGTATATACTCTTTTAGTCTAGCCAACGCACAAGCTCATAATCAAGTTCCGTTCAAATTCTTATCTGTACATGCTTTTCTTCACACTTTATAAATAGGAATTGCGTGATTGTGAAGAAACATAATTTATTTTCACGCATTGACGTCAATGTCTACATTTTAATTGTTCAATGCTTCCACTTGTTCTTTATAGAATTTCGTTTTTATGAATCCAACTATTTTCTGATTTCGAAAAGCCCAACCAACGCACAAGCACATAACCATATTTTTGTTTCACAATCTTTTCAACAAGATAAGTATTAGGGAATTTTGGGTTTTTAATTTCTTGTTTATAGAAACCACCTTGAACTGGATCATCCTTCAAGTCCTCAAGTTAATATGTGGTGTGGGATGTATTTTGTACTTTCCGAATTCGAAAAATTTCCGTTGTCCAGTTTGGGGTATAGCCTTTTTCAAAGACATGTTTATTTTTACTTATTCGTACATGATCCCCCTCTTTAAAGTCCCCATTTGTAAATATTTTTAGATGATTGTATGATCTCATCAAAATCTGTTTTTCATTTTTAGCATTGACGTCAATAGGCTTCATTTTAATCGTTCTATGCTTCCTGTTATTATAATTATTAATCAACTCTTTGTATATTTGAAGCCAAGTATATTTTCCATTAAAACTAAACTCACGCCACATAAGTTCTTTTAATTTTCTATTAAAACGTTCCACAATAGATGCTTTAAGAGTACTAAATGTCGAGTAATGATTAATTTCATATCTTTTCATCAATTCTCTAAATTGTTTGTTATAGAATTCATTTCCATTATCTGTTTGTAAATTCTTTGGTACTGCACGACCAGATTTTATTATTTTTTCCATTGCTTTTGTAACTTCTTCTGCATTTTTTGATTTTATTGCTTCACCCCATCCATATTTAGAAAATGTACCTATTACTGTTAACAAATACCTATAGCCTTTATTTGATGATGCATATGATGATGCATATCAACCAAATCAGCCTGCCATAAATCATTAATACCCTTTACTACAACTCTACGTCTTGGGAAATTCTTGAATGATGGGCGATGTAACTCATTTACAATATCTCGTTTACTCATAGCTTTATTTTATCTGGTATAAATGGTTTCTTCTCTAAAGATTCAGTTTCACCTTTTAAAACTGAGGTTGGTACAATTATATAATTGAAAATGTTACTTTCTATTTCATTTATATCCTCCACTAACTTATTAAAAGTTTTCACGAGAAATTCCACTTTTTTAGAAATTTCACTCACTTTTCCCTTAATGTTATTGATTCGAGGTCTTAATCTAAAGATTTGTTGTTTCTGCGGTTGCTTGGAAATTTCATTAGATGTGTTCTGTACTAGTTTACTTATTTCATCATCAATATAAATCTTTGTTGCAATATCATTTTCTTGAATGGGGGGTAGGGAATTTTGAAATCGTTTCCTCTGAACATTTAAATGTCCATCATAATCATTAAGTATACTTTGAAATTTTTCTAGACCTTTTGTTATATCTCTTGAGTACTCTTTCTCATTTAAAAAACAACCAAACTTATCAACTGACATTTTAATTACAAAATAAATAATGAAAGAGTGGTATATTTATGTATGATCCACATTAATTGTTAAAACTTCTTCGTTTTCACGATGTGCAAATGGACTTTTCCATCTATTTGTGTCTGATCAGAACGAATGATTGGTGGAGGTTTTTTTAAATGTTGGTGTATGAATTTGTTAAAATTTTCCAATTTATCAACAAACTCTTTTATTGAATTATGTATATACTCCATTTGAATTATCATTTTTATTACTTTACTTTCCAGCTCTGATACTCTTTTATTTCGTAGTTGAAATGATTTAGTTATAGTTTCCATTTGATGTGATTTCGCTTCATTAATTTTATCATCAACATACAATTTAATAGCCAAATCATTTCCATTTATTGGTTTTGAAGAGTTTTTAATTCTTTTTTTCTGAGCATTTATGTGACCATCAGTGTCTAGATATTTACCTGTAAGACTCTCAACTTCCCTTTTGAAAAGCGAGGAAAAATCTCTATCATTTGAAAAGTGACCAAACTTGTCAATAGACATTTTACTATTAAACAAAATGAGAAAATGTTTTCTATTTTATTAATATATTATTTTTGCTTCCCGCAATTTCATTAGTATGGTTATTATTACCAGCAGCTCTCGATGCCATTAAGAGTTGCAATCTTTCAACAAGTTCATTAACATTATCCCAATATACATAGTTTGGTGGTATTTTTTGTAGTCTCATATACCCAGAACCAGTATGTTCTTCATTTACTGAAGATGATATTAATGGTTTAATAATTGAAGAATATTTTTTAGAACGATTCCCCTTTACTTGACCATCTGGTTGATGGTTTCTTTTGTGAGCACTTGTTTCAATTAAAATGTTTTTATATGATTCTAAATCATTCTTAGTATAATCCTTAGGACTATTATGAAATATTAAAGAGTATAGACCTGGTGATAGAGTCCATAAATTTCCACTTCCTAATTCCATCAAATTTTTTTTAATTTTAAGTGTTGTATTACCCAACAATAAAATATTATTTTCTTCTCTTGGTCCATAACTATAGTCTAAAATCTTTTCTTGCTTTAACTGATTAATGTTGAGATCACCCCGGTATCTTCATATACACTTTCATTTAAATCATCTGTGTGAGGCTGTTGTGAAACATCGGATTCATCTATAAGAGACTGTTGTGAAACATCAGATTCATCTATAAGAGACTGTCGTGAAAAAGCATCAACATAAGCATCACTCTCACTATCACTTTCGATTACTCTCTCGTGTACCCTTTTTTCTTTTTTACTTTTAGGTACTCTTATTTTCTCTTTCTTGAACTTAGTCTTAATATCATGTGTATCATTAATATATTCCTTTTTATTCAATTTTTTATTTTCAGTGAGTAATTCATGTAAAGGTTCTGTAATAGGTTTAAAAGTTTCCTCCAAATTTGATACGTTCTCATTTTTTATTTGTTTCAATTCATCAAATTTTCTTTTTAATGAATTTCTACTTTTCGTCAACTGTCCTAAAAGTTTACGCTTCATTGTTGTCGTTTTCTCTGATACTCATGTGCTACTGGGAAAAATGTAGTATAATTTAAATATTTATAACAAAGGGTTTGAGTTTGAGTTTTATGAAATTTTATTTTTATTTTTATTTATCAAAATAGATACATTAATAATATTAAAAAGTAATACATTTT
The DNA here is from genome assembly GCF_043229965.1 of Drosophila suzukii. Classification (NCBI taxonomy): domain Eukaryota; kingdom Metazoa; phylum Arthropoda; class Insecta; order Diptera; family Drosophilidae; genus Drosophila; species Drosophila suzukii. The sequence continues at coordinate 34,082,949 of NC_092082.1, read as the reverse complement.
AAGCTTTATTTAATTCTAAATAGAGATTGTTATCATTCCTTTTAATAATACAAAAAAGATTATCTTTTATATATTCAATTGCTGAATCATCTAAACTATCTGAGTATCGTTCCGACAAGTACAGCATATACTCTTCAAGTTCAAGAGTGAGGGCCATCCCAAAGGTGGTTTTCTAACGTTGAGCTCGTTGAATAGGGTAGTACACCTCCGAACCCATCCTCGTCTTTGTTAAAATAGGTTTTAGTACATTACCATTAAAATCCTTGAGTACTTTCATCATTCCCGGATTGACCATTTGTAGTTGTTTCTTCTTGTAGTTGTTTTCGTTGTTTTTGTTGCTTTTACCTGTTTTTTTTGTTGATTTTAGTTGTGTTTTTGCAGTTGTAACTGTTTTTGTTGTTTAATTTACCTGTTTTTTAGCAGATGTAGCTGTTTTTGTTGTTCATTTTACTTGTTTTTTTGCAGATGTAGCTGTTTTGTTGTTGTTTTCAGCTGTTTTTAGCAGTTGTATCTGTGTTAATTGTTGTTGTTGTTTTACTGTTTTAACTGTTTTTTATGTTGTTCTTCTTGTTGTTGACTGTTTGCAGGTGGTTTTTAAATGTGAGTTAGAATAACTTTTGATCGAGTTTTTATACCTTGAGGTAAACTAACCCTCCCTGTTCTTTCTCATTCTTGATTTAGAATCGACCAATCATAGCAGTGAATAGTAATAGCATGTAATAATAGCATGTAAATAGGGTGGGTTTCAAGAATCATAGAGAAATTACTTGATCATAGTGTAAAAGTTAGGGTGGGATAGAGAGTAAGAATTGGAGGGACAGGTGTCCACAGTTGGTACTATTAAAGGCTTGTTTTCTCTCATAGTTATAGTTAATGTTATTCCCCAAGTATTTCACAATTTCTTTTGGGGGTTGTAAATTTCCAAAACTATCAAAGTAATGTATACTTTTTTTATTTTTGTTATAAGCTACCCAATGCGTACCATTTGATGAACTATCATCTAGGTTTATAATTCCTGACTCTTCTCTCCAAGGAGATTTGGGCAGTGAGTCTCTCATAAACACACCTCGGAAATGTGGAATGTACTTTTGAGCAAAATTCAAAATTTCGAAATTTGAAAGAGGTTTTTTAGGTAGCTTAGTAATTAGTTTTTTGGATTTCCTCTAAAGGGATTAAGATATAATCCATAACCTTTTCTATAAGGTTTAAGAAACATACCTCCACCCACCTTAATACTTTCCATATTTGCATTATTGATAGTTTTAGCAATGGCTGCACTACCAGAGGCGAGACTTCCTAATGCACTTAGTGCAGTCAAAATGGGTACAATAGGTAAAAAACCACCAATTTTCGGTACATTAATAATACGAGGAATCTTAATATTTTTTTTATTTCTACCAATTGATTTATTGACTGCTTTACGTGCAACCTTAATCGCACTCATTAGATCTAGTGGCTTCCGAGTTTTCAGTGCCCGTATTCCTGTTTGGATAACATTTGAAAAACTCTTTACCTTTGATTTCCTTTTCTTACGCTTTCTCTTTGTTCCCTTTTTCACACCCATTCCGAATTTCTTTTTTGTTTTCATAATATTTGGAATAAAGTATGCTGCTGTTTTCTCTGCAATACTACTATCTTTTGAACCAACACGTTCCCACGCTTTATTTATTAGTACTGCGTCAGCTTTATGAGTAGATAGGTAATACGGGAGCTGGCTCACTTTGGGGTGGGGGTGACCCTAATCAGTCACGCATGGTTGCACACAGGTGACAGGTGGTAACGCATGGTTGCACGCAGGTGTTTTAAGGGGTGTGTAGGGGTGTGAGAGAGGGGTGTTTTGATATGTCTTGTCATTTTCTCACCCTAAAGGTGTGTGTGTGTTATGGTTGTTTAGAGTGATCTTTACCCGAATAGGGTGTGTAGGAGTGTAATGGTTGCACGAAGGTCACTATGTTGCTTCTAACTTGTATTAAGTTAAGGGGAGGGTAATCTTAAATGTTTCAATTCTATAGTGGAGGTGGTGGTGGTGGTTCCTAACAGAATATACACAAAAACGTTGTTTTGTCAAGCGTATGAATTTGTAAAACTATATTTTAGCGGAGGAGGAGGAGGAAGGGAAGTTGTTTTGTTATGCGTGGGCGTTTTGTTGATTCAATTAGGGATAGTTTTAATAGGGTAGATTCAATTAGGGTTGTAGTTGACATCTGTTAGTGTAAACTGTCTACGGTCTTGTGGTCAAAAGGTGTTGGTTTGAGGGATATTAGATCGCAGAAACAAGCGTGAGGCGTTTTGTTGATTCAATTAGGGATAGTTTTAATAGGGTAGATTCAATTAGGGTTGTAGTTGACATCTGTTAGTGTAACCTGTCTACGGTCTTGTGGTCAAAAGGTGTTGGTTTGAGGGATATTAGATCGCATACTTTTGTGGTGTGAAACAAGCGTGAGGCGTTTTGTTGATTCAATTAGGGTTGTAGTTGACATCTGTTAGTGTAACGTGTCTACGGACTTGTGATCAAAAGGTGTTGGTTTGAGGGATATTAGATCGCAGAAACAAGCGTGAGGCGTTTTGTTGATTCAATTAGGGATAGTTTTAATAGGGTAGATTCAATTAGGGTTGTAGTTGACATCTGTTAGTGTAACCTGTCTACGGTCTTGTGGTCAAGAGGTGTTGGTTTGAGGGATATGAGATCGCATACTTTTGTGGTGTTGGTTGGAGGGATATTAGGCCGCATACTTTTGTGGTGTGAAACAAGCGTGAGGCGTTTTGTTGATTCAATTAGGGATAGTTTTAATAGGGTAGATTCAATTAGGGTTGTAGTTGACATCTGTTAGTGTAACGTGTCTACGGTCTTGTGGTCAAAAGATGTTGGTTTGATGGATATTAGATCGCATACTTTTGTGGTGTAAAACAAACGTGAGTTCGGTAACCTCCCCCTCTTTAGCGAGCATTAGATGGGAAAGTAAGCGTAGGAGTGTAAGAGGGGTGTTGGTGGTGGTGGTGCTTGTGTTGGTGGTTGTAGTGGTGGTTCCTAACAGAATTTTAAGGCGTCTTCTTCTTTCTTTTCAACATGCATACACCTGCAAGTGTCAGGTCCAACTTTACAATCATCATATGCCCATGCACAACATGATAGGTGTTCTCCATACTTTGAATGAATTACTGGGATGGCTTCTACATCTTTAAAAAATGTATGAAATGATTTCAATTTCGTAACATGTTCCTTGAAGAACTCACTCACCTCAACTCTTCAATTTTACATTACCCATGAACGTGTTCCTTGTCTCCAGTAGTAATTTCAAGTCCTCTTTTGAAATCATATTTCCAAATGTATTAATAAGAAAATTAATTTTATTTATTAAAGAAGAACAAGTCGGTATATTAAGATTGTTATTAGAATCAGTCATTTCGTAAACTTATTTCCCCGACTCTCAAAATGTGAATGAATGGTTAAAAGGTGTTTAGGAGTTTTCGTTTGTGTAAAAGTTTAAGATTTTATGAGCATTGTTCAGAGAGCAGACACCATCCCGAGCATGTAATGAACAATATGGAAAGTGATTTCCATCCATTATTTTTAGAGAGGGACAACCAATTTTATCAATGTTAATTACATTATCAATTTTTAAAAATTTTTGTAGGAATAACCTTTTTCGATATCCCTTACAAATTATTTCCTGTTTTCTAATTATTTCTCTTAAATACATTTGTGTTTCTTTGAAAAAGTATACTTCATCATTCCAATAAATTTTGTGATGTTTTTTTGTTAGTCAAGTAGCTGTTTTTCTACATTTCTTATTCAATTCAATAAAATCATGTGGAGAGTGTATGATAAAATTAGAATTCAAGATTGTCTCGTTTTTGAATACGACTCCAATTTCCTTTAGAATAAATTTATTATTATTCCCAAGAAATCCTTGAACATCAATTGCTACAATATCATCACTCATGATTTATTGATTAATTGTTAGACAATCCGTTGAAGTAGACCATTCAACGGGTTATATTCAACTAAACGATCATGTATGAGCACGCAATATACTTGAACATTTTCGATAGCGGGCTTGGTAAGTTCAATTGAAATCCTAACATGAATGGGTCCCGATTTAACCATTTCATTTTGATATGATAAGTCAATTACGATAATAGGAGCTTTAGTTTTAAACTCTGTAGGTGATAGTAAAGGAGATTCACTTCGGTTATAGTAGCTAGATTGAAACTTGCAATACATATCATATAGGTGAGCAAATCGATCTTTTTCAAAGTCCAAGTTTAAGTCATCGTAGGGATATGTTTCAGAGTTTAAGTAGACCTTTAGATTTCTTAAATTGTTTGTAATCAGATGGTGGTTATCTTTAAATCCAATTAAAGCAAATCGTGGACGTTCTCGGTTAGCAGCTAATTTAAAATTCCAAACATGACTTGTTTCCAAACAAGATTTACTTAGTTTAGGATTAATGTATGTATCCCAACTACGGAATGCAATCGGTAGATTGGTTCCACTTTTTATTCTTGGACGTTAATGCACTATGGTCAGTACAAACAAGTGGCCCTTACGACACCAAGCAATGCTTGTTACGCGCGGAGCCCTAAACCGATTTGGGCAAGTAAACGAAATCGCTGACATGGAAAAAGACGACATAAAAATAGACAGTTTAAAATACATGCTCACATAGAATGGCTAGTAACATAGAAATTTACAAATTATTGGAAGATAGAAAATACATAAGTTTATCATAATTAGTTGTATTAGGGCTATCAAACAGTAAGACGTGACACAGTGCATTATAGTCGTCACAAAGAACCCGAAAAGGATCATGAAGGGCATAATTGGATCTACAAATTGGCAGGGACAACGGACGAAAACGACGAACTGTTCTACAGGGTACATTCCAGTTGAGGGAACTAAGAAGGAAGGGAGAGTCAACATCACCATTAATTAATTTATGCAAAAACATAACTCCATGACACTTTCTACGATGGTTCAGGGTTGGTAAGTCCAGCAGGCGCAACCTCGCATGATAAGAGGGCAATCGACTTCCTGTGTCCCAGCTTAAACCTCTCAAAGCAAATAAAAGGAATTATTTTTGAACGGACTCTAACATATTTTGGTAACAGCTAATTTGAGGTGACCATATACACGAGCAATATTCCATTGAGGGACGAACAAGAGAAACATACAAAAGCTTTGTTGTGTATGGATCATCAAACTCCCTTGACCAGCGCTTCATAAACGCCAGGAGACTTCTGGCTTTGTTAGTTATAGTAGATATATGGTCTTTAAAACTAAGTTTATGATCAAATAGAACGCCAAGATCCTGAACAGAAAAAATACGTTCAAGGGCGTTATTACCGATACAATAAGAGATGGACTACTACGATAAAAGGTCATAAAGTTACATTTAGAATAGTTCAAATTCAACTTGTTAATCATGCACCACGTATACAAACAATCAAGATCTAATTGAAGGTCATTATATGAATTAGGTAAACACATGGACAAACATAGCTTGACATCATCTGCATACATTAAAACAGTTGACGATTTTATAACATAAGGTAGATCATTAATCATTAAGCCAAAAAGTAAAGGTCCCAGGTGGCTACCCTGTGGCACTCCAGAAGTAACATTAATTATTTTGGAAATTTTATTATTAAAACAGACCATTTGAGTTCTATTAGAAAGGTAGGAAAGTATCCACTCTAGTAGGTTGGGCGGAAAACCTAAAAGGGACAATTTATAAATAAGAATCCTATGGTTCACTGAATCAAAAGCTTTAGAGAAATCGGTATAAATCACATCAGTTTGATGATGTGTCAGAAAACCTCTAGTGATTAAAGACGTAAATTCAAGTAGGTTTGTAGAAGTAGAGCGACATCTAGTGAAGCCATGCTGACAAGGTGAAATAATAGACCTGCAATGATGCTGCAACTGACAGGTAATAATTTTTTCAAAAAGTTTAGGAATAGAACTGAGTTTAGCAGTACCGCGATAGTTTGAGATATCAGACTTGTTCCCTTTTTTAAACAATGGGATAATAAAGGATTCCTTCCATATGGATGGAAATCTACATTGACTTAGGGACAGATTAAATATCAATGTTAAGGGAAGAGCAAGATAAGATGAACAATTCCTAAGTATACAACTTGGTATTCTATCAGGACCCGGTAAAAATGAGAGCTTGAGAGTATTAAGACTCTGGAGAACATCAGATACATCAATCACTGGTTTGAAGATAGAGTTCAAATGAGGTAGCGGGTATGGATAATCTTTGATAATGACATTATTGCATTTCGTATAAGTGGATTGAAAAAAGTCTGCAAATAAGTTGCAAATATCATTATCATCAGATGCTACCTTATTATTGAGAACGAGAGAGGGAGGGAAGCAGCTAGATTTTCGTTTAGAATTGACGAAAGAAAAGAAAAGCTTAGGATTGCTTTTGAAATCCCGCTTACAACGAGACAGGTAATTTTTGTAACAATCAGTATTGTACTGGACAAATTCCACCTTAGCTGAGCTATATTTGGTGAAGTCTGTCTGTAAGCCGGATATTTTGAAACGTTTAAATAGTCTTGTTTTTTTATTCTTCAGATAAGATAGTTGACGGGTAAACCATGGAGAGCTGTAAGAATTCTTCATGGAGGAAAGAGGGACATGTTCTTCAAATAGACGGTAAATGATCTCATAAAAGTGCCTAACTGCATCATCAACAGGAAGGTCAACTAGAAAGGACCAGCTTACTGTCGATAAAGATTCCACTAGTCTGCCGTAATCAGTCCTCTTAAAACACAAACTAGGCTGTACATTTATTGCAGTCCTAGGATTATTAAAAAATCCATTAATACAGAGCTGAAGGGTAGGATGATAACAATCTTCAGGTAAAGATAGTGGCGAAATACGACTGACTTCAGCATCGCTACTATCAAAAACAAAGATTAAGTCAAGAAGACGACCAATATGATTGGGAATCCTGTTAACTTGCTGCAAAGATAGTTCAACAAGACCATCAATAAAATCATTTTGCATCCTAGGAATCATTGCCAATGAGTCCTTACTCTCCAACCAAGAGATATTGGGAAGATTAAAGTCACCAAGCACAATAAGTTGGTCAGTTTCAGTAAGCAACAAGGAGATAGAATGTATGGCGGACAGGTGCAGTAGATACACGTTAAATTCAGAGCCGGGAGATATATACGAGCAGGTTAAAAAAATGTTTCTTTTTGGGAAAGATAATTTTATGGAAATAAATTCAATACCTGATGATTCAGAAATATCAACAAACTCAGAAGTTAAATTGGATTTGACTCCAATAAGAACGCCTCCTTCTCGACGGGTCTGACGATCCTTCCGATAAACAAAAAAGTTATTAGACAAAATCTCACTATCGTGTACGGATGGGTTAAGCCAGGTCTCAGTGAGTACAATAACATTGGCCTCAAAAACTGAACTATTTATATAAAGCGTAGAGAGTTTACTAAGAAGCCCCCGAACATTCTGATAGTGAATTAGGAAATTTAGTTTTTTGAATTTATATCAGAGCTGGGCGCCGACAAAGAAGTCATGGAAAGGGAGCTATTTTTATACCCGTTACTCGTAGAGTAAAAGGGTATACTAGATTCGTCGGAAAGTATGTAACAGGCAGAAGGAAGCGTTTCCGACCCCACAAAGTATATATATTCTTGATCAGGATCACTAGCCGAGTCGATCTAGCCATGTCCGTCTGTCCGTCTGTCCGTCTGTCTGTCCGTCCGGATGAACGCTGAGATCTCGGAAACTATGGGAGCTAGGCTATTGAGATTTGGCGTGCAGATTCCTGAGCTTCTTACGCAGCGCAAGTTTGTTTCGGCACAGTGCCACGCCCACTCTAACGCCCATAACGCTTAAATCTGTATACCGCCGGTAGGTGGCGCATTTTAATCTCGCTTTGCTGCTTGCATATCTCCATATAGCTGAGTAACGGGTATCTGATAGTCGAGGTACTCGACTATAGCGTTCTTCCTTGTTTTTTATATACTCGTGGACAATTATATCAGCAGGCCAAAAATTGGGGCAAAGAAGTTTAGAGAACAGCCCGTCCGGAACAAGTATTTTAAATGAAGAGTAATCTCTTTTCTGTTTAAAATTAAATTTGGTGATGTCAATACCATTTTGATTGGGAAGGGAGAGGTTTGTGACAATATGATGCACAACGTCATTTACTGTTATTGCTGCATTCAACCTAGACACAAAAATAGATTTCCTATGTACCATGACAGTGAGTGGTACCGGAGAAGAGAGAGCAGGGCTATGCGTGTTTTTCCTAGGGATCATGCTAGTAAGTGGGACAGGAGGAGGTGCGAGGGTATTAGCTATAGGAAGTACAAGGTGCGGCAGAGCCCCGGAAGTGGCAACAGCCGGTGAACGGTTAGTAGGCCTTAATGACTCAAGCGAAACTACAGTCCCTGAATCTGGCAGCGATTGCCCCGTGGGGTCATTCGTTGATGACTCGATCCCATTGGGATCATCCTCGTCGCACGACACATAGCCTGCAGTGGGGCTGGGAAGAGAGAGGTTGGTCGAGAGATCTGGAACGTGTAAAGAAACATTAGGCAGTGTAGGACTACGATTTATATTTAATGAAGATTGACTTAGAAGAATCCGACCTTTAAAGTTCGAGTCGCAAACATTAAATCGACTTAATAAGTCCGTAAATCCAGCACGTAATGCCTGGAACTCCAGCTCCGTTTGCCTCATAAATGCTCTTATATCGATTTTGATATGTAGGCATGTAGGGCACGTCCAGTCCAGGTTAGCATTAGATCTAGTGCGATCAGCAATTTGGGCAGCACTATGCCCAAAGTCTGCACATTTTGCGTGCGCAATGTTCTCACATAACCAGCAACTAACAATTGGCTGCCGAGAAGTGATTTTACCAACAAATTGGCAACCAACAACACAGCAGGCAGACATTGTTTACAAGTTGAGGTCAGTTAAATGTAGAATGTAGAAAAAGTAGAAAAAGTAGGAAGCTTTAGATGAGTGCCAACAAACAGCTGTGTGGCTTTGCAAAACGCAGAGGAAAGATAAGAAAAGAGAGCGGTAAGACCAATTCAGCAAAGACCCGTTAACTCGAAAATGAGAGCCGGTGACTGAAGTTGGGAGAATGTAGCAGAGCGAACGGTGCGAGAGAGCGCCAAAACAACACTGTAAATAAGAAACAACAACAATGCACAAAGCACCCGCGTCTTTAACTATTATCCAATATAATAATACAGATAATGGTTTTAACACAACTAACTAAATTGCATGCAAACGGCGGTCTCAAACGAGTTGAAAATGAAACTTTGGGAATATATCAGATCGGTAATTGAGACACTAGGCGAATAAATGTAGGAGCAAATATAAAACGCGTCCGTGTACAACAGAGAGTTTTCACGAATGAATTATAATATCATACATTTTAATTTTCGATGAATCGCTGGGTGTTATATGAGGAATTTTCCATGTAATATTAGTCATATTGAGATGATATTTTTCGACTAATTGTGCACTCTCAAATTTATCTTGCTCAAGTACATCATTAAAATTTTTTGATATTAATAGTACTAGTTCATGTTTACAATTTAATAATACTTTTTTGAAATCTTCAGCAAATCCAAGTAGATTTTTAAGGGGTATTGAAAAGTTGAAGTGGGGGGTTAAATTGAATTCGGATCCTCCACTCCATCCAGAATTGTAAAGTCTCTTGCTTTCAAATTGATTTAAAGAAGCAAAGTTTTTTATTGTAGAAGTAATACCACTAAATCTTGTTCTATCTATCTCAACACCATTGATTTCATAGCGTATTTCATCTAAAAAGTATGCCATACAATTATTTTTCATTCTCGCAATAACTCCTTGAAAATATAGAAGACTCTCATGGGGGAGTACATATAAATCTTGATTTTGGATTGTAATTCTTATCTCATCATTTGGTTTAAATGATTGTTGATAGGGTTGATAGCTGTGATATTCCTTTTTTGATATACTTTCATCAGAGAAAGGTTTTTCCCGTACTGCCAATATTTCATTCAACCCCATGACTTTAGTTAAACTCGAAGCCCCATGATTTAAGAATTAACTTATTTTTTAATGTAAGTGTGTGTCTTTTTGGTTTCGATACTCTTCCTATAACTTTATGTTTTAAATTGTGCTGATGATGGTAAGTATCACCTCTTTTATTGAATATAATCATTGTATTAATCTTAAGTGTAAACGAATTGTATAGTTTTCACCGCGTAAATTTATTAATTCACCGTTCTGATCAGTTATGTGTATAGAGAGTGTACTTATTTCTCTAGTGTTGACTGGTAAGTAAATAAGATTGTGTGGTGTGATATTCATTTTATAGCCTGGTGGAACATTAATTCCAAATTCGTATAATAAATGATATTGTCTACTATCAATATATGACCCGCTTACAATATTACATACTAAGCGTATTGTGTTTATTTTTAAAATGTTGACAGGTTGATCAGATATATATGTTTTTTTAAAGTCGGGGTAAATTATTTTTTTATTGAAACCAAGCTATTGTCCATTGGAGTTGTTTCTATTAAAATAAATAGGTTCCTTGGTAGTTGTAATATGAACTTGAAGTGTGTTATTATTACTCTCCACTTGAAATGTTTTCTCAAGATCAAAATCTTTTAGTTTATTTTTTAGAAAATCATAAATATCATTGAGTTCATATGATCCAATTGGAAGTTGAATTACTTTATCAATTCGATTAATGCTTTGATTTGGTCATCATCAACTTCATTTGGCCGACCTGAACGTGGCTAATCTTTAAGTGAAAAATCTCCAGAACGGAATTTGCGAAACCAATTTTGACACTGTCTTTCTTTTAAGGCTTTATCACCATACACATCACGTAACTTTTAAGCAACTCTCTCTGCGCTTTTTCCTTTACGGAAATAATAAAGTAAAATATGACGAAAATGCTTTTTTGTGGACTCCATATTAAAAAGGGCGCCAATAAAACAAATGTAAACAAAATTACGCGCACTTTTTTTCTAAAGCAAGCTAATAGTGACAGCTAATAACTGACAAAAGAAAGAATGCAATTACAGAGTCACAAGCAGTTAAAAAAATTATAAACGCCGACTATATGAAAAATCCGCAATTACTTTTTGGGCAACCCAATATATTATTATTTATATCAACATTGGGTATAGAGTTATACATATGAAAGTCAATGAGTGCACACTCATATTCACCATTTGTCAGTTCAATGGGTGGGAAATTTTCATAAATTAATCATAGGACATATCAGTATTTACAGTATTTACATTTACGCATATTTAAATCATCTTGTTTAAACATTATAATCATATTCGCGTTATCACGTATTAGATGTTTTGGAATATGAGTATATGTTTGACATAGGTAAAAAGAATCTATATTTTTATGACGCCCCATACAGAAATATGAACGAATGTTGTTTTGTTTTTCACAAGCAACATCATCAAAAATCATAATAGAGTTTTCTTTAGCCTTAGCGGGTGGTAAAACTTTATCATTTTGTGAGAACGTATAATATAGCATTCCCTTTATCGGTTTAATTAGTTTCTCTAAATACTCATACTTTTGTTGATATGAACTCTTTGAGAATACATATATATTCTCAAATTTTAGCCCATTTGGACTTTCAATAAGGCTGAGCATAACATTTGTTTTTCCACAGTTTGAGGGACCGACATCCAATGCTCTTATTGTATTGGGTAATAAAGAACTATGTCGTGGAACTGAATTTGTTAATGAATGATAGCTACCCTCGATATTTCTAACACAGATTTCTTGTTTTTGACGTATTAAACGCATATTCACGTGTGTAATGTACTTCATTCGATGAGAAATGCTCCTTGATTAAACATTATATAAAATGGGTAACAGTTTTTATAATTGTTGCAGTCAGAGTTCAAACTTGAAACGAGGTAGTGGTATTATCAACAAAATAACTAACACACTTCCATTTGAAGTACATGTTCCTGGTTATAATTTTTGTGAACCTGGAACAAAGCTAAGACAAAGGTTGGAGCGCGGTGATCGTGGGATAAATCAATGAGATGAAACTTGTAGAGTACATGATATTGCATATTCACAATATAAGGATCTAGCTGATCGACATAAGGCTGACGCAGTACTAATAAATAAAGCGTGGGAACGTTTTGGTTCAAAAGATAGTAGTATTGCAGAGAAAACAGCAGCATACTTTATTCCAAATATTATGAAAACAAAAAAGAAATTCGGAATGGGTGTGAAAAAGGGAACAAAGAGAAAGCGTAAGAAAAGGAAATCAAAGGTAAAGAGTTTTTCAAATGTTTTCCAAATGCACTGAAAACTCGGAAGCCACTAGATCTAATGAGTGCGATTAAGGTTGCACGTAAAGCAGTCAATAAATCAATTGGTAGAAATAAAAAAAATATTAAGATTCCTCTGTAACGAACTGTTTTTGTATGTCTGCTCGCTACGAGATTCGTGCGGCTAGCTCAGAAGATTGTGTGTTCGTCCCACCAAATTTATATGACGTGATTGCCCGTAGATCAGTGAGAAAACAAAGTGTTCAAATGGTAACAGTGGGATTTATTCTCGTGGTGTTGGTACAGCGGGTGTGTGGCTATGCTGGTTTCTGTATCTCCTTGTTCTGGTTCCGCCGGCTGCTGGTGCTCCTCCTTCTGGCTTCTCGACGCGTTGACTCGTCCTCCTCTGGATCCTGGGTCTCGGGACGCTCGTAGTGGCCGCCTCTGCTTGCTTGCCGACGCGTTGCCTCGGGGTCGCTTGTAGCGCCTTAGACCCGCAGAGAGTTCGGCCTTGTGGGCTTAGGGAAGCGTCACCGTTCTCAGACTAGGGTGAACAAGCCTTGCTCTCCAGGCTGACGCCTTTCGAGGCAATACCTGTCCCTTGCTCTGTCCCGGACGGTCCCGCTAGGTTCTTGCTCAGTTCGCGCTGACAGTCAAGGCTGCCGCCCGGAGGCTGTCTAGCGGTTCACTTCGCTTTACGCCTAGCGCAGACGAACGTTCCACCCGGCTTCACCCTAATGCGTGACGTCCGCGACGCTCCTGCGCTCCCCAATGAGCTCCGCGCGGCGATGATAACGTGGCTGCCGGAAATGTCTGCTGGCGTTGCTATCGATGTCCTCTGCGCTGTCTTCTGACTAGTATCTCGTTGTTATGGCGCTCGGGGAGCTGGGCGGTCGCTGCTCGGGAACTTCGCCGGTAATCGCAGGGCTCTCCAGGCTGACGCCTTTCGAAACCACAAATCGATCTACCGCTCGTCCGTCACGCCAGGTCCTGCTTGGTCGGGCAAGGTACGCTGGGTCGCAGACAACTTTCTCCCCCAAGCTGACGGCTCTTCGTCGTAGGACTCTTTTGCTTGTCTCTGACAGACCCGCCGGGCGACTCGCCAGGGTGTGGTCGTGACAAAGTTAGAAAACAAACGCCTTGACTTAGCCGCGTGATGCCTTTCAGAACTCAGCCACCTGTGTCTCAATTCGGAGATTCCTGATGTCCTAATCCCGAACGTCTCGACGTGGCGATCTTGCTCCTTCTATGCTTCCCACGGCGCTGCTTCCGACGACTCGCTTGGTTGTAGCTCCCTCGTAGATTACTTGCTTGACTGATTGCTCACTTGGTACTTTGACTGATCTTGAAGGCTTGACTCCTCTTGATCGACTGATCCAGCTGCCAGCGCTCTGCGGCCTTATATAGGGCCTCCAAGCACCGTTATTTCCCTTTTGCGCACGGCCCGCTGGATCTCTCCACTCTGGGTCCAAAGTTCGTGCCTCCTGGATGACCCACTTGTCCGCTTCCAATAGATGTTCCGCCCACTGCTGCCGTTCCGCTGATACCCGTGCCGCTTGTGGCACGCCTGTGTGCCGCTCCACTGCCGAGATGTGGCACTTCCTCTCCCGGTCCAAAGTTCACGGGAGAGTCCAAAGTCCAGTGGAGTTCCGTTATCCCCTTCTGCATACGGCACTCTTGCTCTGCCCGCGAAGTCTCCATTCTCTCTCGATCTCCATCCTTGGTCTCCAATCTCTCTCGCTCTCCTTCATTGGTCTCCAAACTCTCTCGCTCTCCATCCTTGTTCTCCAATCTCTCTCGCTCTCCTTCATTGGTCTCCAAACTCTCTCGCTCTCCTTCGTTGGTCTCCAAACTCTCTCGATCTCCACCCTTGGTCTCCAAACTCTCTCGTTCTCCTCGCCACGCCGTTACTACGCGAATTCGCCGCGTATCTGGTAAGCGGCCGGCCATCTGCTGCTGCTTCTATTTGTGGGGAGTTATTCAACTCCTCACACCTCGTATTATTAATGTACCGAAAATTGGTGGTTTTTTACCTATTGTACCCATTTTGACTGCACTAAGTGCATTAGGAAGTCTCGCCTCTGGTAGTGCAGCCATTGCTAAAACTATCAATAATGCAAATATGGAAAGTATTAAGGTGGGTGGAGGTATGTTTCTTAAACCTTATAGAAAAGGTTATGGATTATATCTTAATCCCTTTAGAGGAAATCCAAAAAACTAATTACTAAGCTACCTAAAAAACCTCTTTCAAATTTCGAAATTTTGAATTTTGCTCAAATGTACATTCCACATTTCCGAGGTGTGTTTATGAGAGACTCACTGCCCAAATCTCCTTGGAGAGAAGAGTCAGGAATTATAAACCTAGATGATAGTTCATCAAATGGTACGCATTGGGTAGCTTTTAACAAAAATAAAAAAGAGTATACATTACTTTGATAGTTTTGGAAATTTACAACCCCCAAAAGAAATTGTGAAATACTTGGGGAATAACATTAACTATAACTATGAGAGAAAACAAGCCTTTAATAGTACCAACTGTGGACTCCTGTCCCTCCAATTCTTACTCTCTATCCCACCCTAACTTTTACACTATGATCAAGTAATTTCTCTATGATTCTTGAAACCCACCCTATTTACATGCTATTATTACATGCTATTACTATTCACTGCTATGATTGGTCGATTCTAAATCAAGAATGAGAAAGAACAGGGAGGGTTAGTTTACCTCAAGGTATAAAAACTCGATCAAAAGTTATTCTAACTCACATTTAAAAACCACCTGCAAACAGTCAACAACAAGAAGAACAACATAAAAAACAGTTAAAACAGTAAAACAACAACAACAATTAACACAGATACAACTGCTAAAAACAGCTGAAAACAACAACAAAACAGCTACATCTGCAAAAAAACAAGTAAAATTAACAACAAAAACAGCTACATCTGCTAAAAAACAGGTAAATTAAACAACAAAAACAGTTACAACTGCTAAAAAACAACTAAAATCAACAACAAAAACAGGTAAAAGCAACAAAAACAACGAAAACAACTACAAGAAGAAACAACTACAAATGGTCAATCCGGGAATGATGAAAGTACTCAAGGATTTTAATGGTAATGTACTAAAACCTATTTTAACAAAGACGAGGATGGAATCGGAGGTGTACTACCCTATTCAACGAGCTCAACGTTAGAAAACCACCTTTGGGATGGCCCTCACTCTTGAACTTGAAGAGTATATGCTGTACTTGTCGGAACGATACTCAGATAGTTTAGATGATTCAGCAATTGAATATATAAAAGATAATCTTTTTTGTATTATTAAAAGGAATGATAACAATCTCTATTTAGAATTAAATAAAGCTTAAAATGTATTACTTTTTAATATTATTAATGTATCTATTTTGATAAATAAAAATAAAAATAAAATTTCATAAAACTCAAACTCAAACCCTTTGTTATAAATATTTAAATTATACTACATTTTTCCCAGTAGCACATGAGTATCAGAGAAAACGACAACAATGAAGCGTAAACTTTTAGGACAGTTGACGAAAAGTAGAAATTCATTAAAAAGAAAATTTGATGAATTGAAACAAATAAAAAATGAGAACGTATCAAATTTGGAGGAAACTTTTAAACCTATTACAGAACCTTTACATGAATTACTCACTGAAAATAAAAAATTGAATAAAAAGGAATATATTAATGATACACATGATATTAAGACTAAGTTCAAGAAAGAGAAAATAAGAGTACCTAAAAGTAAAAAAGAAAAAAGGGTACACGAGAGAGTAATCGAAAGTGATAGTGAGAGTGATGCTTATGTTGATGCTTTTTCACGACAGTCTCTTATAGATGAATCTGATGCTTCACAACAGTCTCTTATAGATGAATCCGATGTTTCACAACAGCCTCACACAGATGATTTAAATGAAAGTGTATATGAAGATACCGGGGTGATCTCAACATTAATCAGTTAAAGCAAGAAAAGATTTTAGACTATAGTTATGGACCAAGAGAAGAAAATAATATTTTATTGTTGGGTAATACAACACTTAAAATTAAAAAAAATTTGATGGAATTAGGAAGTGGAAATTTATGGACTCTATCACCAGGTCTATACTCTTTAATTTTTCATAATAGTCCTAAGGATTATACAATACTAAGAATGATTTAGAATCATATAAAAACATTTTAATTGAAACAAGTGCTCACAAAAGAAACCATAAACCAGATGGTCAAGTAAAGGGGAATCGTTCTAAAAAATATTCTTCAATTATTAAACCATTAATATCATCTTCAGTAAATGAAGAACATACTGGTTCTGGGTATATGAGACTACAAAAAATACCACCAAACTATGTATATTGGGATAATGTTAATGAACTTGTTGAAAGATTGCAACTCTTAATGGCATCGAGAGCTGCTGGTAATAATAACCATACTAATGAAATTGCGGGAAGCAAAAATAACATATTAATAAAATAGAAAACATTTTCTCATTTTGTTTAATAGTAAAATGTCTATTGACAAGTTTGGTCACTTTTCAAATGATAGAGATTTTTCCTCGCTTTTCAAAAGGGAAGTTGAGAGTCCTACAGGTAAATATCTAGACACTGATGGTCACATAAATGCTCAGAAAAAGAGAATTAAAAACTCTTCAAAACCAATAAATGGAAATGATTTGGCTATTACATTTTATGTTGATGATAAAATTAATGAAGCGAAATCACATCAAATGGAAACTATAACTAAATCATTTCAAAAAGAGTATCAGAGCTGGAAAGTAAAGTAATAAAAATGATAATTCAAATGGAGTATATACATAATTCAATAAAAGAGTTTGTTGATAAATTGGAAAATTTTAACAAATTCATACACCAACATTTAAAAAAACCTCCACCAATCATTCGTTCTGATCAGACACAAATAGATGGAAAAGTCCATTTGCACATCGTGAAAACGAAGAAGTTTTAACAATTAATGTGGATCATACATAAATATACCACTCTTTCATTATTTATTTTATAATTAAAATGTCAGTTGATAAGTTTGGTTGTTTTTTAAATGAGAAAGAGTACTCAAGAGATATAACAAAAGGTCTAGAAAAATTTCAAAGTATACTTAATGATTATGATGGACATTTAAATGTTCAGAGGAAACGATTTCAAAATTCCCTACCCCCCATTCATGAAAATGATAGTGCAACAAAGATTTATATTGATGATGAAATAAGTAAACTAGTACAGAACACATCTAATGAAATTTCTAAGCAACCGCAGAAACAACAAATCTTTAGATTAAGACCTCGAATCAATAACATTAAGGGAAAAGTGAGTGAAATTTCTAAAAAAGTGGAATTTCTCGTGAAAACTTTTAATAAGTTAGTGGAGGATATAAATGAAATAGAAAGTAACATTTTCAATTATATAATTGTACCAACCTCAGTTTTAAAAGGTGAAACTGAATCTTTAGAGAAGAAACCATTTATACCAGATAAAATAAAGCTATGAGTAAACGAGATATTGTAAATGAGTTACATCGCCCATCATTCAAGAATTTCCCAAGACGTAGAGTTGTAGTAAAGGGTATTAATGATTTATGGCAGGCTGATTTGGTTGATATGCATCATCATATGCATCATCAAATAAAGGCTATAGGTATTTGTTAACAGTAATAGGTAAATTTTCTAAATATGGATGGGGTGAAGCAATAAAATCAAAAAATGCAGAAGAAGTTACAAATGCAATGGAAAAAATAATAAAATCTGGTCGTGCAGTACCAAAGAATTTACAAACAGATAATGGAAATGAATTCTATAACAAACAATTTAGAGAATTGATGAAAAGATATGAAATTAATCATTACTCAACATTTAGTACTCTTAAAGCATCTATTGTGGAACGTTTTAATAGAAAATTAAAAGAACTTATGTGGCGTGAGTTTAGTTTTAATGGAAAATATACTTGGCTTCAAATATACAAAGAGTTGATTAATAATTATAATAACAGGAAGCATAGAACGATTAAAATGAAGCCTATTGACGTCAATGCTAAAAATGAAAAACAGATTTTGATGAGATCATACAATCATCTAAAAATATTTACAAATGGGGACTTTAAAGAGGATCATGTACGCATATGTAAATATAAACATGTCTTTGAAAAAGGCTATACCCCAAGCTGGACAACGGACTTGGACTTGAGGACTTGAAGGGTGATCCAGTTCAAGGTGGTTTCTATAAACAAGAAATTAAAAAAACAAAATTCCCTAATACTTATCTTGTTGAAAAGGTTGTGAAACAAAAATATGGTTATGTGCTTGTGCGTTGGTTGGGCTTTTCGAAATCAGAAAATAGTTGGATTCATAAAAACGAAATTCTTTAAAGAACAAGTGGAAGCATAGAACAATTAAAATGTAGACATTGACGTCAATGCGTGAAAATAAATTATGTTTCTTCACAATCACGCAATTCCTATTTATAAAGTGTGAAAAAAGCATGTACAGATAAGAATTTGAACGGAACTTGATTATGAGCTTGTTCGTTGGCTAGACTAAAAGAGTATATACAAATACGAATTTTGGGTGGAAATTGATTATGTGCTTGTGCGTTGGGTAGGCTTTTCAAAATCAGAATATAGTTGGAGTAGTAGGGAAAGACGGGTTCTGGGACAATTAGCATATTAATGGCCCCCGCCCCCCACCCCCCCTCATTAACGTATGCGGGTTCTGGGACAATTAGCATAATCCAATAAATAAACTGATTTTAATGGGCTTTGAAGTCATAAAAATGTCACGATCATGTCTATAAAGAGTATACTTAATTGCCCCCATCGCCCCCACATCCCCATGTAACAATATTGATCATGTATCCTTCCCCTCATTATGTGCAATTAATAGTCAGGTGAGAAAGGTGCACGTGAGAAAGGTCGCACAACCATAGTATCCAAAGGTTGTTATCTTAGAGGAACATATCCGATCATGTTGGGGAAAGGTGTGATCACGTACCCTTTTGCCTCATTATCACAGGTGTTGCTGTGCACGTGTGAAAGGTCGCACACCCAAAGTATTCAAAGATGGTTATCTTAGAGGAACATGTCCGATCATGTTGGGGAATAATGTTTCCTATGATTGTAAAACTAATTTAGAAATCAAAAGAACCCCAATAAAATAAATCTCACAAGTTAATGATTCTCAGATGTGGAATATTTTCAAATACACATTTTTGTTTCCGCCCCAGAACGTTTAACTGGTAAATTGTCTAAGATTCTCTCCTTTCCACAAATGGGTCATAAACATATCATAAAAGGGATTCAAGCAAGAGCTACCCAAACATGCGCACCTGTCTATTACCTGACCGGAATAAAAGGGACACATGCACAACCCAGAAGGCGCACGCTCATTGACAAGATCATGGGCCTCACGCCAACGACCTCATACGAGCTCATACGACGTTCCCATAATAGGGGTTGAAATCACGACCGCGCAACAGCTCGCAAGTAGCCGACATATCTCAGTCAAGGAAATATTTTCCATTCTCCGTACCTGTAATTTTAACTCGAAATAAAAAGTCAGAAGTTTATTTTGTAGCATAATAATACATTTATTCATTTACATTTATTTATTTTGGTATTGCGAACATTTTTTTTTTTATATATAGAAATTTATTTTCTGCTATGATTCCGGCGATTTGCATAGAAGAAGCAGGCGCACGTTTCCGACGTCATTTTTGGATTACAAAATGTAAAGTGTTCACCATAATTCGTAGTTTTGAGGTCATGTCCACCTCGATTCATGAACATAGTTTTTGTGTTTAGAAGGTATTGAAAATGCTGACCAATTATCTCTCCTTTAAATTGTTCAATAAATTGGTCAATTTCCTCATGAAACTTAATTTGGTTAATTTTGTTTTCTTGCACATCCTTACACATCTAGTCTCAACTTTAAAATAATGTATAAAAATTATTTTATTATTTTGAAGCTACTTTTAAAAAATGTCAAAATAATGTATGCATTGTTTAGAGCACAAACCCCGCCCTTAAGGTGTGTTTCACAATAGGGAAACCGGTTTCCTTTAAACCTGTTTAATGACGGACAGCCCATTTCCTCGACATTAATGAGCTGACGACTCCCAAAAAACGTCTGTAGAAATCGTTTCTTTTCCACACCTTTACAAATAATTTGTTTTCCGCTTGTAATTGTCCTTAGATACTTTCGAGTTTGTGGAAAACTATTTTCTCCATCGTTCCAAAAAATTTTGTGATGTGTATTGGTTAACCAAATTGCAGTCTTTCGAGATTTTTGTATTTAGCAAAGTAAAATCATATGGTGGTTCTATTAAAAAACTATTATTCAAGTTTGGATCTTTTTCGAATACAATTCCAATTTCCTTTAGAATAAAATTATTATTATTATCAAAGAAACCTTGAACATCAATCGAAACAGTATCTTTCAACATTTTTCTAATGTTAAACAACTCGTTGTACTAGTCCGTTTAGTGGGTTATATTCAACTAAACGGTCTTGTATGAGGAGACAATAATCTTGGGTATTTTCATGACTTGGTGTCTTTAGTTCTATTGAAATTCTCACATCAATAGGACCAATTTTACTGATTCATTTTGATATGAAAGATCAACCACAATAATAGGGGTCTTCAATTTAAATTCATTTGGGGTCAAAAATGGTTATGATTCACGATTAACTAGATTGAAATCTTGTATACATTTCATATAGGTGAGCATACTAATTCTTACTAAAATCAACATTCAGATTATCACATGGATATGACTCAGAATTCAAGTGAACTTTCAAGTTTGATAAGTTATTTGTGATAAGTTCTCCATTTAGTGTAAATCCAATTATGGCAAATCTTGGTTTTTTGCGGTTAGCCGACAATTTCACATTCCAGCTGTGTTGACTTCCATACCCCAATTTTGCGTTAACATATGAATCCCAACTCCGGAATGCGATTGGTAGGTTTACACCACTTTTAATAATATCGTACATCTTAATTTTTTGCAAAATCGCTCAGAGTTACATGGGGAATTTTCCAGATTTTATTCGTAATTTCCAATTTTATTCACCAAGATTCTTGGTTAGCATCAACACTAGTTCATGCTTACAATTTAACAAAACTTTTTTATAATCCTCAGTCAATCCCAACAAATTTTTTAATGGTACAGAAAAATTTTAATTGGGGATCCCGTAGAAATTTCGTCTCCACTGCTCCATCCAGAATTTAATAGGTATTGACTTTGAAGATTATCCAGAGATATAAAATTTTTAGGGTAGTAGCCAAACCGACATAGACTTGACACGTTGGACTCGTTGTATTTAGTTGTTACCTAGCAGTATTTTGATGATTACTTTCTTTTTAGTCTTGCTTTTGGATGGTTACTTTATGTATAGTACCTGTACAGTACTTGATTTTGGATGGTTACTATCTGTATAGTATCTGTAAAGTACTTGGTTTTAGATGATAACTAAATGTTAACAAGTATTATGAGTCGCTATAGTCTCTTATTAAGAACTATCAAAGTACACAAGTTAAAGTTTCTAAGATGTGTTAGCCAAACACACTTGCAGTGAACTATCATTACCTGACCGTCATCAAAGTCACATGCCCAAGACCCAAGGACATTGAATAAAATACTTCCCCTTCATTTGTACCTGGAGTTTTAATTACAGTCAGATACAAAATTTGTAGGATTATTCAATATTTCTTTATATATTTTATTATTGTAAACATATTTCATTAAATTCATAATTAATTATATTTTATGTATATTTGTATATAATTAATTTTCTTACTTCAGCCCTCTGTAAG
The DNA here is from genome assembly GCF_043229965.1 of Drosophila suzukii. Lineage (NCBI taxonomy): Eukaryota > Metazoa > Arthropoda > Insecta > Diptera > Drosophilidae > Drosophila > Drosophila suzukii. The sequence continues at coordinate 34,060,800 of NC_092082.1, read as the reverse complement.
AAACATGTCGCTTATTAATCTTCGTTCCAAGCGTAGATTTTCGCTTGGTTCCCATAGATAGATGTAAAATAGTTCTCACAATGTAATCTTTCTCAGATGCTGAATTATTTTTAAAGCATTCATTTGTTCCATCCCATAATAATATTGTAACATATTTCGAAGGCATCATTAGCTAGCATAGGAGCGCCTATCAATTTAATTTTTGATTGAAGTTTATGATAGAGGTGTTGGGACCTGGTAATATCGGTTTTTGTTGTCAACTATTTTTCTAGTTCTAGTTTTCTAATTCTATTCTATTTGTATACTATTTGTATGAGTAAGGCATCATTGTCTAAGATTCTGAATAAGTTTAATAAACTCTTTAATTACAATACTGATTAGCTGGTTACTATATATTTAGTAGATGTATACAAGTTGTTTAGTATCTGGTTTGATATGTTTAATAGATGTATACAAGTTGTTTACTAGATGTATACAAGTTGTTTACTAGATGTTTAGTATCTGGCTACTATATATTTAGTAGATGTATACAAGTTGTTTAGTATCTGGTTACTATATATTTAGTAGATGTATACAAGTTGTTTAGTATCTGGTTTCTATATGTTTAATAGATGTATACAAGTTGTTTACTAGATGTATACAAGTTGTTTACTAGCTATTTAGTATCTGGTTACTATATATTTAGTAGATGTATACAAGTTGTTTAGTATCTGGTTTGATATGTTTAATAGATGTATACAAGTTGTTTAGTATCTATGTTTAGTAGATGTATATAAGTTGGTTACTAGATGTATACAAGTTGTTTACTAGCTGTTTAGTATCTGGTTTCTATATGATTAGTAGATGTATACAAGGTGTTTAATAGATGTATACAAGTTGCTTACTAGCTGTTTAGTAACTGGTTTATATATCTTTAATATCTGTTTACTTTAGCTGGTTACTAGTTGTTATTAACGTCTACGAGCTTTTATAGTCTTTTGTTAAGAATGATCAAAAATTCTTGATCACTAGACGACTTTCGATGTGAAGTAAAAACTTACACTCTGATTTTCAGTGTGTTTGCTATGTACGTAAGAAAGAATGCAAAGCCAAAATAGCTCAAGATTGATATATAAATCTCAGAGGAACATGTCCGATTATGTTGGGGGAAGATGTATCCTGTGATTGTAAAACTAATTAAGATATAAATTGTTCACAAGTTGTCTAAAAGCTGTGTAGAAGCTGCTTTGATAAACAATTTTGATTCATAATTACAGATATTAAGAATATATAATAATATCATCCACTTTAACTAGTATATTGTTAAAATAAAACATTTCCATTTTTCATATTCTTTCATCTTATGTAGGTATAATAAATGTAATCTTAACTACGATAGCTAGCCTTACATCCCATAACTATAGTTATTAGCTACAATAAAATGTCTAGAAAGAACAAAATATATGAAAGTCCAAAAACCATTTAAAACTAACTATAATTGGGAAAGTAATTGAAATCGCTCCGGCGTAATACAGTAAAAAACAAAAAACACTGTGATTATCCCATTTTCTATCACCATAACAAATATGTATACCCACACCTAAATGACCAATTATATCCTTTGTCCAAAAATGTCTGTGACTTTCACTTATAAATTTGTCACCGATAATTTAAATCCCATTAAGCAAACCACCCATTGCTAACCGTACCATAACCCCAGAGTCAAGTTGGTTACCTACAATAAACATAGTTGGTGGTGTAAAGGATTGCTAAAATGCATCGACGCAGGCGCAAATGTCATAAAAAATGATCATAAAAATATAATTAGGAAAGTACTTTTTATTTGCGAACCATTTATAACTGTTACCAACAACACAAATAGTTATGTTACAAAGGATTTGCTTCAATGCCTCGACGCAGGCGCAAAGGTCAAGGTATTGGAAAAAAATTCATGGAATATTATCCCTTCATAAAAGAGGTCATATAATATATAATTAGGAAAGTATTTTTTATTTGCGAACAATTTATAAATGTTACCAACAACACAAATAGTTGTTACAAAGGATTGCTAAAATACCTTGATGCAGGCGCAAAGGTCAAGGTATTGGAAAAAAATTCATGGAATATTATCCCTTCATAAAAGAGGTCATAAAATATATAATTAGGAAAGTATTTTTTATTTGCGAACAATTTATAAATGTTACCAACAACACAAATAGTTGTTACAAAGGATTGCTAAAATACCTTGATGCAGGCGCAAAGGTCAAGGTAATGGAAAAATTCATGGAATATTATCCCTTGACCAAAAACGAAAGTTTCTTCTATTTGGATAATAAAAAAATATATATTAATTCAATACTTTGATTTTTCCATCAAAATGCTTGATAAATCTAGTTGTTTGATATTCTCTAACTAATTGAGTAATATGTTTTCATGTGCCTATTTAATTTACCAAAAACAGTATTAGTCTTCTCTCATAAAATCCCTCTAATTCCCCACCGGTGAAATATATGTTCCTCATATTTAATAATGATGGTTTGTCATAGATGGGTACTTGTAATTCATATTTAAGATACTTACATCCTTCTCTAACTAATATCCTTTTATCCATCATGTAAGCAGGTTTAGAATTGTATTGCGTGCTTCAACCCCTAGCCACACCCACCACTGTAACAGATTTCACTTTTCCAATGGCTGCCCCAGCTACCTAAACTGTACATTTCTTTTGATTTTCTCTTTTCCTTTCTAAGCAATGTACACAATTTTTAAACTGGTTCTGACCTCCCTCTTTAATGGCATCCTCTACTTTATTTTCGTTATATTTCTGATCTTTTCCTAACAGTAGGTTGTTAAACTTTTATTATTTTATGGGATTATTGAGCACCCGAAATCCCTGATATTAAGTCATAACATGTAACTAGCAGAATATAGTAAAAGACATTAGACTCTAAAAAGACCAGATTTACCTACAATTCAATTTACCATCTACAATCCCTGGAGAAGAGCTTAGTATTTGCAGTTTAATTTTCAAATTTATTGATTTCACAGATTCCCGCTGGTAAATACCAATTTTTAACAAATGGCTGCCAACTCCATACCATTCAGACACTGGTTTACAACCTCATAGAACTGACTCTCAAGGTATCTGTAATGCACAATATATTTCTGTCTCTTTTCTTCTAATCAATATTAAAAAATTTCATAAACTGGTTTTGGAGTTCATTTTATTCTTAGAATTAAATTATTAAAAATTATTAAGCCAACAGAGATAATAATGATTTTGTGATAGTATCCCGTTAATAATACATACATAATTCTTATTTGTATATCTTCAAATTTTTTTATTTTAGAAAATTATTCATTAATCACATTCAAATAATATTCATAATATATCTTACAATTTTTTAAATTTATCAATAATGTTTCCCAATTATTAATATTAAATGATATTGCATCATATCTATTTTTAAGATTAAATATTAAGAATAAAAATTCTTTTCCACTCCTCCTACTTAATGATGACCATTATAAAATTATAATTATCAACAACTATTATATTAAATACAATTAAATGTATGCGTACTCATATAACAACAGTTCCCAATATCGATATATGCTGGCCTACAATCTTACTTTGCCTTTGATTTCCGGTTTCTTATGTATTCTTCTTCTCACTTTGACACAGTATGGAATGGTTTTACTTAAGCTAATCGCATAGGATGGTGGTTTGATTCTTGGGGGAGGGGGTTTGATCCTTGGATATAAAGTACCTGCTCGATTCTACGTTCTCTCTTTTCCTGGTTGATGAGATTACAAAACCTAAAACAGTACAAAATTTGAATCGAAGGACATAAGATGACTGAAATCAACAAGCAAATCAACCACTGTGATTTTAAAATAAATGAAGATTTGTTGGTTGAGATAGGAATCTTCAAGGAAATTTTAAAGGTTTCCAAAGAGTCGCGGCGAGAATTCGGTAGTATCTATTATGATACTATAGAAGAGTTGGACATCCTGAAATGGCGCTTGGTGGATTTGCAGAGCGAAAACAATAACGATTCCCATCTCTTTGATATTGAGAACGAGGAAAATCGAATCACCGAGCTGATGATGGAGACAACCAAGTTTCAACAGCAAATTGATCTTCACGATGCGGAAATCGAAAATAATCCGCTCTCACGACTGCTCCTGGAAGTTAAGGAGATGATTTTTCGTATAAGGGATTCAATATCAGACTTAGAGTATCTTAAATTTAATGGTGAGGCAGAGCAATGTGAGTTGGTCAGCGCTATGTCTCGCGAGGACGACCCCATCTTAATATTTAATCTTAAAAATAGATATGATGCAATATCATTTAATATTAATAATTGGGAAACATTATTGATAAATTTAAAAAATTGTAAGATATATTATGAATATTATTTGAATGTGATTAATGAATAATTTTCTAAAATAAAAAAATTTGAAGATATACAAATAAGAATTATGTATGTATTATTAACGGGATACTATCACAAAATCATTATTATCTCTGTTGGCTTAATAATTTTTAATAATTTAATTCTAAGAATAAAATGAACTCCAAAACCAGTTTATGAAATTTTTTAATATTGATTAGAAGAAAAGAGACAGAAATATATTGTGCATTACAGATACCTTGAGAGTCAGTTCTATGAGGTTGTAAACCAGTGTCTGAATGGTATGGAGTTGGCAGCCATTTGTTAAAAATTGGTATTTACCAGCGGGAATCTGTGAAATCAATAAATTTGAAAATTAAACTGCAAATACTAAGCTCTTCTCCAGGGATTGTAGATGGTAAATTGAATTGTAGGTAAATCTGGTCTTTTTAGAGTCTAATGTCTTTTACTATATTCTGCTAGTTACATGTTATGACTTAATATCAGGGATTTCGGGTGCTCAATAATCCCATAAAATAATAAAAGTTTAACAACCTACTGTTAGGAAAAGATCAGAAATATAACGAAAATAAAGTAGAGGATGCCATTAAAGAGGGAGGTCAGAACCAGTTTAAAAATTGTGTACATTGCTTAGAAAGGAAAAGAGAAAATCAAAAGAAATGTACAGTTTAGGTAGCTGGGGCAGCCATTGGAAAAGTGAAATCTGTTACAGTGGTGGGTGTGGCTAGGGGTTGAAGCACGCAATACAAATTTAAACCTGCTTACATGATGGATAAAAGGATATTAGTTAGAGAAGGATGTAAGTATCTTAAATATGAATTACAAGTACCCATCTATGACAAACCATCATTATTAAATATGAGGAACATATATTTCACCGGTGGGGAATTAGAGGGATTTTATGAGAGAAGACTAATACTGTTTTTGGTAAATTAAATAGGCACATGAAAACATATTACTCAATTAGTTAGAGAATATCAAACAACTAGATTTATCAAGCATTTTGATGGAAAAATCAAAGTATTGAATTAATATATATTTTTTTATTATCCAAATAGAAGAAACTTTCGTTTTTGGTCAAGGGATAATATTCCATGAATTTTTCCATTACCTTGACCTTTGCGCCTGCATCAAGGTATTTTAGCAATCCTTTGTAACAACTATTTGTGTTGTTGGTAACATTTATAAATTGTTCGCAAATAAAAAATACTTTCCTAATTATATATTTTATGACCTCTTTTATGAAGGGATAATATTCCATGAATTTTTTTCCAATACCTTGACCTTTGCGCCTGCATCAAGGTATTTTAGCAATCCTTTGTAACAACTATTTGTGTTGTTGGTAACATTTATAAATTGTTCGCAAATAAAAAATACTTTCCTAATTATATATTATATGACCTCTTTTATGAAGGGATAATATTCCATGAATTTTTTTCCAATACCTTGACCTTTGCGCCTGCGTCGAGGCATTGAAGCAAATCCTTTGTAACATAACTATTTGTGTTGTTGGTAACAGTTATAAATGGTTCGCAAATAAAAAGTACTTTCCTAATTATATTTTTATGATCATTTTTTATGACATTTGCGCCTGCGTCGATGCATTTTAGCAATCCTTTACACCACCAACTATGTTTATTGTAGGTAACCAACTTGACTCTGGGGTTATGGTACGGTTAGCAATGGGTGGTTTGCTTAATGGGATTTAAATTATCGGTGACAAATTTATAAGTGAAAGTCACAGACATTTTTGGACAAAGGATATAATTGGTCATTTAGGTGTGGGTATACATATTTGTTATGGTGATAGAAAATGGGATAATCACAGTGTTTTTTGTTTTTTACTGTATTACGCCGGAGCGATTTCAATTACTTTCCCAATTATAGTTAGTTTTAAATGGTTTTTGGACTTTCATATATTTTGTTCTTTCTAGACATTTTATTGTAGCTAATAACTATAGTTATGGGATGTAAGGCTAGCTATCGTAGTTAAGATTACATTTATTATACCTACATAAGATGAAAGAATATGAAAAATGGAAATGTTTTATTTTAACAATATACTAGTTAAAGTGGATGATATTATTATATATTCTTAATATCTGTAATTATGAATCAAAATTGTTTATCAAAGCAGCTTCTACACAGCTTTTAGACAACTTGTGAACAATTTATATCTTAATTAGTTTTACAATCACAGGATACATCTTCCCCCAACATAATCGGACATGTTCCTCTGAGATTTATATATCAATCTTGAGCTATTTTGGCTTTGCATTCTTTCTTACGTACATAGCAAACACACTGAAAATCAGAGTGTAAGTTTTTACTTCACATCGAAAGTCGTCTAGTGATCAAGAATTTTTGATCATTCTTAACAAAAGACTATAAAAGCTCGTAGACGTTAATAACAACTAGTAACCAGCTAAAGTAAACAGATATTAAAGATATATAAACCAGTTACTAAACAGCTAGTAAGCAACTTGTATACATCTATTAAACACCTTGTATACATCTACTAATCATATAGAAACCAGATACTAAACAGCTAGTAAACAACTTGTATACATCTAGTAACCAACTTATATACATCTACTAAACATAGATACTAAACAACTTGTATACATCTATTAAACATATCAAACCAGATACTAAACAACTTGTATACATCTACTAAATATATAGTAACCAGATACTAAATAGCTAGTAAACAACTTGTATACATCTAGTAAACAACTTGTATACATCTATTAAACATATAGAAACCAGATACTAAACAACTTGTATACATCTACTAAATATATAGTAACCAGATACTAAACAACTTGTATACATCTACTAAATATATAGTAGCCAGATACTAAACATCTAGTAAACAACTTGTATACATCTAGTAAACAACTTGTATACATCTATTAAACATATCAAACCAGATACTAAACAACTTGTATACATCTACTAAATATATAGTAACCAGCTAATCAGTATTGTAATTAAAGAGTTTATTAAACTTATTCAGAATCTTAGACAATGATGCCTTACTCATACAAATAGTATACAAATAGAATAGAATTAGAAAACTAGAACTAGAAAAATAGTTGACAACAAAAACCGATATTACCAGGTCCCAACACCTCTATCATAAACTTCAATCAAAAATTAAATTGATAGGCGCTCCTATGCTAGCTAATGATGCCTTCGAAATATGTTACAATATTATTATGGGATGGAACAAATGAATGCTTTAAAAATAATTCAGCATCTGAGAAAGATTACATTGTGAGAACTATTTTACATCTATCTATGGGAACCAAGCGAAAATCTACGCTTGGAACGAAGATTAATAAGCGACATGTTTCTTACAGAGGGCTGAAGTAAGAAAATTAATTATATACAAATATACATAAAATATAATTAATTATGAATTTAATGAAATATGTTTACAATAATAAAATATATAAAGAAATATTGAATAATCCTACAAATTTTGTATCTGACTGTAATTAAAACTCCAGGTACAAATGAAGGGGAAGTATTTTATTCAATGTCCTTGGGTCTTGGGCATGTGACTTTGATGACGGTCAGGTAATGATAGTTCACTGCAAGTGTGTTTGGCTAACACATCTTAGAAACTTTAACTTGTGTACTTTGATAGTTCTTAATAAGAGACTATAGCGACTCATAATACTTGTTAACATTTAGTTATCATCTAAAACCAAGTACTTTACAGATACTATACAGATAGTAACCATCCAAAATCAAGTACTGTACAGGTACTATACATAAAGTAACCATCCAAAAGCAAGACTAAAAAGAAAGTAATCATCAAAATACTGCTAGGTAACAACTAAATACAACGAGTCCAACGTGTCAAGTCTATGTCGGTTTGGCTACTACCCTAAAAATTTTATATCTCTGGATAATCTTCAAAGTCAATACCTATTAAATTCTGGATGGAGCAGTGGAGACGAAATTTCTACGGGATCCCCAATTAAAATTTTTCTGTACCATTAAAAAATTTGTTGGGATTGACTGAGGATTATAAAAAAGTTTTGTTAAATTGTAAGCATGAACTAGTGTTGATGCTAACCAAGAATCTTGGTGAATAAAATTGGAAATTACGAATAAAATCTGGAAAATTCCCCATGTAACTCTGAGCGATTTTGCAAAAAATTAAGATGTACGATATTATTAAAAGTGGTGTAAACCTACCAATCGCATTCCGGAGTTGGGATTCATATGTTAACGCAAAATTGGGGTATGGAAGTCAACACAGCTGGAATGTGAAATTGTCGGCTAACCGCAAAAAACCAAGATTTGCCATAATTGGATTTACACTAAATGGAGAACTTATCACAAATAACTTATCAAACTTGAAAGTTCACTTGAATTCTGAGTCATATCCATGTGATAATCTGAATGTTGATTTTAGTAAGAATTAGTATGCTCACCTATATGAAATGTATACAAGATTTCAATCTAGTTAATCGTGAATCATAACCATTTTTGACCCCAAATGAATTTAAATTGAAGACCCCTATTATTGTGGTTGATCTTTCATATCAAAATGAATCAGTAAAATTGGTCCTATTGATGTGAGAATTTCAATAGAACTAAAGACACCAAGTCATGAAAATACCCAAGATTATTGTCTCCTCATACAAGACCGTTTAGTTGAATATAACCCACTAAACGGACTAGTACAACGAGTTGTTTAACATTAGAAAAATGTTGAAAGATACTGTTTCGATTGATGTTCAAGGTTTCTTTGATAATAATAATAATTTTATTCTAAAGGAAATTGGAATTGTATTCGAAAAAGATCCAAACTTGAATAATAGTTTTTTAATAGAACCACCATATGATTTTACTTTGCTAAATACAAAAATCTCGAAAGACTGCAATTTGGTTAACCAATACACATCACAAAATTTTTTGGAACGATGGAGAAAATAGTTTTCCACAAACTCGAAAGTATCTAAGGACAATTACAAGCGGAAAACAAATTATTTGTAAAGGTGTGGAAAAGAAACGATTTCTACAGACGTTTTTTGGGAGTCGTCAGCTCATTAATGTCGAGGAAATGGGCTGTCCGTCATTAAACAGGTTTAAAGGAAACCGGTTTCCCTATTGTGAAACACACCTTAAGGGCGGGGTTTGTGCTCTAAACAATGCATACATTATTTTGACATTTTTTAAAAGTAGCTTCAAAATAATAAAATAATTTTTATACATTATTTTAAAGTTGAGACTAGATGTGTAAGGATGTGCAAGAAAACAAAATTAACCAAATTAAGTTTCATGAGGAAATTGACCAATTTATTGAACAATTTAAAGGAGAGATAATTGGTCAGCATTTTCAATACCTTCTAAACACAAAAACTATGTTCATGAATCGAGGTGGACATGACCTCAAAACTACGAATTATGGTGAACACTTTACATTTTGTAATCCAAAAATGACGTCGGAAACGTGCGCCTGCTTCTTCTATGCAAATCGCCGGAATCATAGCAGAAAATAAATTTCTATATATAAAAAAAAAAATGTTCGCAATACCAAAATAAATAAATGTAAATGAATAAATGTATTATTATGCTACAAAATAAACTTCTGACTTTTTATTTCGAGTTAAAATTACAGGTACGGAGAATGGAAAATATTTCCTTGACTGAGATATGTCGGCTACTTGCGAGCTGTTGCGCGGTCGTGATTTCAACCCCTATTATGGGAACGTCGTATGAGCTCGTATGAGGTCGTTGGCGTGAGGCCCATGATCTTGTCAATGAGCGTGCGCCTTCTGGGTTGTGCATGTGTCCCTTTTATTCCGGTCAGGTAATAGACAGGTGCGCATGTTTGGGTAGCTCTTGCTTGAATCCCTTTTATGATATGTTTATGACCCATTTGTGGAAAGGAGAGAATCTTAGACAATTTACCAGTTAAACGTTCTGGGGCGGAAACAAAAATGTGTATTTGAAAATATTCCACATCTGAGAATCATTAACTTGTGAGATTTATTTTATTGGGGTTCTTTTGATTTCTAAATTAGTTTTACAATCATAGGAAACATTATTCCCCAACATGATCGGACATGTTCCTCTAAGATAACCATCTTTGAATACTTTGGGTGTGCGACCTTTCACACGTGCACAGCAACACCTGTGATAATGAGGCAAAAGGGTACGTGATCACACCTTTCCCCAACATGATCGGATATGTTCCTCTAAGATAACAACCTTTGGATACTATGGTTGTGCGACCTTTCTCACGTGCACCTTTCTCACCTGACTATTAATTGCACATAATGAGGGGAAGGATACATGATCAATATTGTTACATGGGGATGTGGGGGCGATGGGGGCAATTAAGTATACTCTTTATAGACATGATCGTGACATTTTTATGACTTCAAAGCCCATTAAAATCAGTTTATTTATTGGATTATGCTAATTGTCCCAGAACCCGCATACGTTAATGAGGGGGGATGGGGGGCGGGGGCCATTAATATGCTAATTGTCCCAGAACCCGTCTTTCCCTACTACTAGTTGGATTCATAAAAACGAAATTCTATAAAGAACAATTAAAATGAAGACATTGACGTCAATGCGTGAAAATAAATTATGGTTCTTCACAATCACGCAATTCCTATTTATAAAGTGTGAAGAACAGCATGTACAGATAAGAATTTGAACAGAACGTTATATATTTATATATACAAATCTGGAGGGTATAAAGGCGGAAGAATTTCAAAAAGTATTCAGTTTCCATCTATTCGTTCACGCAAATCAATTTCGGATCGTTTGCTTATCATTCGTTCGTTCGTTTGTTCGATTGTCAAAAAAAAAAACAAAATAAAAAAAATTAAAATGACGGCTTTTATAATATTTTTGTAATACTTTCCCTCTTTAATCCGATGGTAAAAATGGTACCACTCCCCAATGAAATGACTTTAATTGAAAACCCATCGACTTCCAACAATTCGATTGGGTTATTTATCAATGTTCCAAAACTAAAAAAAATCATTAAAATTGACTTAAATTTTGAGATCCTAGAGGACAGTCATATTTTTATGGATCTCATAAACAAGACAAGTGATGAAAGTGAGAAACCAAACTTAAAAAGTGAACTCGATACTAAAATATTTAATGCTATTAATGGTAGCATTAATGAAAAAGACTTAACAACAAGTACAAGTGCAATCACAGTTGAAGAAGAAACAACTAGATCAACATCTACTACAACTACATCTACCCCAACTACAACAAGTACAACTACACCTACAATGAGAAGGGGAATTCTGGAGGAGGAGGAGGAGAAGGAAGAAACAACAACTACAACAGCAGCAACTACATTAAAAAGAGAACTTCTGGAAGAAGATACAACAACAAAAAAAAACAGCTACAAACACTACATCTGAAACAACTACAATTCCACCCAGTTTTTTTGATTTTAATAGCGAAAATGAAAGTGTTGATCACATAGAAAATAAAAACATAGGAGATAAAAAATCAGAAAAAATTAATATGGGTATAAATGATAGTGAGAGAGAATTTGAAAACGTAAGTCGAGCACCAAAATTTGGTAATATGTCACAAGAATTAGTATTGGGGATCAGTGATAGTGATACAGAATTTGAAAGTGTAAGTCGGGTTCCAATAAAAAGGAACACTACTCATAAATTAAAAAGCACTGAAAACATACACAACTCACAAATCGAATTCACAAAGAGAGGTATAATAGAGAATTTTAAGCAAAAATTAGTTGAAAATTAAAGGAGAATAGGAGGGCATATGGATTTAGGAAGAAGGGGTCTAAACAGATTGTTTACCGTCCAATACAAAACTCCTACAGTAGGAGTTAAATGTCATTACAATAATATTTATGGAAGAACACATTCTAGGCGAAGTCTAAGTAAATCTAAGCGTATGAATTTAAAATATTTATCTAGTCGCCACCGCCACCAAAAATCTAAACGCAATACTAATACCCCCTTAGCAACTTTAAGAATTAATTGTTTTGAATTTGCAGAAGTTTTATCCCAAACAGTAATTAATGCAGAGAGACGAAAAGATAGGATTGTTTATGACAAAATATTGAAAGATGCTGATCTTCTCTCCAAACAAGAGAGTAAAAGAGAAGAGATAGAAGAAGAAGAAACAGGTTATCTTACTGATGGTCCACAAATCCATGAAATTGAAATCGACGAAGCAGTAAGAATTAATGGCGTATATTTAAGAAAGAGAAACTTAGCAGCTCAACTGATGGTCGAATATTTAAATAAAAAAGAAAGTACCATTTAACGATATTAACGACTTCAAAATAAGTAATAGTGATATTATATCATAATCTGATTGAGTAGGGAAATATGTTTGTTCTTGCAGAATATAAAAATAGAAGATGAAAATAAGAATTCGAGTAAATTTAAAAAAATGTGAGTTTAATATATATATATATAATTTTATATACTAATAATATATATATATATGTCGTAGATTAGTTGGCCAATTAAAGTTATAACAACTGTTAGCTTTGATTTGCCTTTCGCTTCCCATTCGTTTTCATGTATGTCCTTCTGTGCTGTTTCTTTGGCTGTTCAAATAGAGGCAATAGTTTCTGTTGTCAACGTTAGTCTGTGCACTGGTGTGAGCGAGATAGAAGGATGCAGGTGTCCGCATCAAAAAGGAATAACGAGAAGTTCTCATTAGTGTGTGTATTGGAATGCGAGAACGAGAGTAGAAGAAAGTAGCGAGTGACGCTGGCGAAAAAGAAAAAGGGAACGCAAGCTGTAAGGGAAAGCATTCGTATTTGAAGAGCCAAACTAAAAAGAGGCCACGCGCCAGAAAACGTTTCCGTTTGGAGCAGCACGAAGAGCAGCCTGAAGCAGAGGAAGGTTCTAGTGATTCCTCGACAGGGGAAGGTTCTAGTGATTCCTCGACATATATATATTTTCAGAACTCCAAAACATTACTAAAAAAGTTGAAAATAATATTATGGATGGAGCTCAAAAATGTTGGTTGAATACATATAAAGTAATATTTGTATATATATATATATAGTAAAATATTTATATTTTCAGAACTCCAAAACATTAATAAAAAAGAAGTTGGCAAATTTTCTCTTATTTGTATGGTGATGATGATGATGATCATGATGATGATGATACAATCCTTTACGATGATGAAAATCCGGAACCATGTATTCCAAGATCATCTAGTGAGGATGAAACTATTGTTGTTGAGGGAGGTATAGATAACTATGTTCAACCTATACCGTTTAATTTAGATGAAGATAATGATAAATACATTAAATCAATTCCTTTAAGTAATGATAACAATAAAGTGTACAGATTAGATAACTATAGACAAACTATACCACTAAATATAGATGAAAGTAAGCAAATTGAACGTAATTCAAAGAAAATATTGTAATTCTTCTGTTAAATTCAAATTTTTTCATGTTCTGTACATTTTTATAAATTTTAACATTAACCTGTAAGTAAAAGCGATGTTTGTTCTGTTAAATAAAAATTTTATAATAATAATAATATTGTGAATTGTAATATTTGGTTTAAACATTACCTTAAATTTTAACCTTTAAATAAAAAAAGCGATGTTTGTTCTGTCTTATTTACAATTATAGGTTATATTTATTCATTTTTTTTTACAATCTAGTAAATTTAATTCTAGTTCTGTATAAAACATTTCAAATTCACATTCATCTATATTTTTCTTAAATTTTTATATTTCAATCTCTTGATAATTATTTCTTTTAGGACAATTCTCTATTTCTTTTATTCTTTGTTCATAAACATAAATATTTGAATCTATTTCATTAAGTTTATTATACCCGTTACTCGTAGAGTAAAAGGGTATACTAGATTCGTCGGAAAGTATGTAACAGGCAGAAGGAAGCGTTTCCGACCCCATAAAGTATATATATTCTTGATCAGGATCACTAGCCGAGTCGAACTAGCCATGTCCGTCTGTCCGTCTGTCTGTCCGGATGAACGCTGAGATCTCGGAAACTATGAGAGCTAGGCTATTGAGATTTGGCGTACAGATTCCTGTAGACTGCCACGCCACTCTTACGCCCACAAACCGCCCAAAACTGTAACACCTACAGTTTTGATGCTAGATAAAAAATTTTAACTGAAATGTATTGTTCTCCTCAATACCTATCGATTGACCTAAAAAAAAGTTTGCAATGTCCACTTAAACGCCCACAAACCGCGAAAACCTGTGACGCCCACAATTTGCATGCTAGATAAATAATTTTAACTGAAATGTATTGGTGTCGTCAATACCTATCGATTGATCCAAAATCAAATTTGCCAAGCCCACTCTAACGCCCATAACGCTTAAATCTGTCTACCGCCGGTAGGTGGCGCATTTTAATCTCGATTTGCTGCTTGCATATCTCTATTTCCCTTTGAGTAACGGGTATCTGATAGTCGAGGTACTCGACTATAGCGTTCTTCCTTGTTTTCTAATCTTTTTTCTTCTATTTTATAATGTCCATATTGTAGTGTATTAATTTTATTGTCTTGTATAAGAACCTTTGTGTCTTTATGACTGAGAACTACTTTTTTACATTTAATTGTTGATAAAAGATGATTTTTAGATCTAATCATTGACATAGAACCTACCACTTCCTCTTCCGAAAACAAACATTTTTTAAAACTATTAAAAGTTTATTGATCTATTGCACTTCTTTTAACACCCTTTGATTTTTTCACTGTTTTTTCAGAGCTGTCATTACTATTAGATGTTTTAAAGGCATACATTTTTGATCTCAAACCAACAAATTCAGTCATAGGTCTTCCATTGAGTTCATCTTTAAAAAAACCCAACGTTTTTTTATTAGCTTTAGGAAAATTATAGAGATTAAGTAATTCATCAGAATAATCTGATGTATCAAACTTCATCTCAACATCATTCTGAATATCTTTATAAAAATCTTCAGTGTTAATAGTATATATAAAAGAATCTGTATCCATATAATTTAGTTGAACATTTTCATTGTATTTAGGTTTGATATAATTATAATGAAAATCATACATTTTCCATTTCGATAAATCTAATACAGCAAAACCTAAATATAAAGGTTTGTTGTACAACACATTTAATTTTTTCATTTGAAAGGCAAAGAAGTTTTCTGAAAACAGTTTGACACTATGGAAGTTTGACTTTGAAATAAGAGATCTACCACAATGCCTTTTTGGACCAGAAGAATAGGATGGTGAAGCACTTTCCCATTCAGTAATTAATTTAATATTAACGCGCTTATCGACATTTTCCATTGTTTTCCCGTAGACAGCATTATTTAAAAGTTTAAAAAAATCTTTTTCAAATGTATTTTTTGCATTAGTTCTATGGAATGTATTCAAATCAATATATGCTTTTAGCCAAGGTTTCTGAAAGAAGCGAAGACCTCTATGAATTTTTGTTAGAATTAATCCATTTTCTATACACTGTTGAAGATTTTTATAATGAATTATATATTTTTCTTTATCCCTTAAATAAGCAATTAATTTTTTTATTTTGTCTGACTTTGTTGGTAACTGATTATTACAACAAAATGGAAGATCATTGTGTTAATTGTGCAATCTTAAAGGATATTTTAAATGTACCTCAAAAATGTATCCATATTCACTATCATCTGCAATCTCTGTAATGTTTATACTATCAAGTTCCCCCCTTGAAATCCATTCAAAACCTCCATATGGTAAAGATTGTGACATAGCCCAACCATATAAATTATTTGCATCCTAATAAATCAAATATGATGATTTTTGAGTACTATCAAAATTCTCAACATATTTATTATTTGCTTTAGCATATCTACATGTACATTGTATTAAGCCACCACGAATACCACTTTGAATAAATTTATACTGATCTATATCAGTTAATAAATCTAATTCAATTTTAGTACATTTTAACATAGCTTCCCATGATAATCCTGGTGTAGTGCAAAAATGTGCTGGATCAAGTGAATAAATTTTACTACAAAGTCTTCGAAAGTTTTCAAAGACATCAGACATTAATAAAACATCTGTTTTTAAATATAATTCTAAATAATCTTTCATTCCATACATTTTGTGCGTGAGTATAATTTTCAATTGAACATTCATTTTCGGTTAAGGAACTATAGAAAGCTTCTCTAAGAGGTAATTTACTTTCATTTAATTTCTCAACTGAATCTAAATATTCATATGGAAATATACCCTTTCTTCGCATTAAGTTGAAATGATTTTCATTAGGGAAAAATGATCTTGTTATATACATTTGTTCACTATCTAGATTTTAAGCTAATGTATCTAATGCAGAAGGCATAAATCGAAACGAATCTAGAAAACGGATTTCAAAGTTATCACCATTACTTAAAGTTATAATTTTTGAAATTGATATATATTGTTCCTTATTTAATGGAATTACCTTTATTTCACCAGGTATGATTGCCAAATCTTTAATAAATAGATGGCAATCATACCTGGTGAAATTGTGAAAGAAAACAGGAATAAATTTTGGAACTTTATATTTTAAATTGCACTCATTATGTGCTGCCCCCCTAAAATTTCCTGTGAAGTGACAGTAATCCTAACTCTGTCCAATAAAAGAGGAGTGTTGCATATATGACAATTATTAGATTTTTGGAAATCATCTTCTTCAACATCTGACATTATTATGGAAACAGGTTTTGAAATATAGTTTTCATATATAAAAGTTAAATTTTCTATTAGAGATAACAGGAAATACATTCCTGAGTTGAAAATAGTTTCTAAAACAAACTTATCTAAACTGTTATCATGTGCACACTTTATATAGTATGCATATGAAACAGGTCTATGTATATTTATAATATTTAAATTTAATGTTTCGTTTTTATTAATTGATTGAAGGATGCATTCAAAGTCAGCGTAAACTGTGAATGGGACCGTCACTTCCTTTTGAACATTTGTGTACCGTAAAGTGGCATCCTTCATGTTGGGTAAGCGTGAGACTTTTTTCCCACAGACTTCTGAATGCCGGTTGGCAGCATCTTCACTCAATAAGTAATTTAAGCAAATTTGACAGAAGCATTTTTTTGATTTGTCTTTTGAAACTTGAGAGGAAACCAAACTAAAAAAAGATAAACAAAAGAAAAAAAAATTTTTTTTTTAAGTATGAAAGCAAATAAATATTATGAAATCTAAAAACAAAAACAAAAACAAGATATAATAATGATATGATAAAACAACTTACTTTGAGAGATTTTTAATCCAAGTATAGTGTGCTTTACATCCTTCCTCCAGTATCAACATATTTATATAATTTCTCCTCACTTCAGGGGAGTAAAATATAGGTCCGAATATAACTCCATCGTCGAACCCGAAAAGTGTACTATTTATATCTTTATTTATTTCCATAAATTTCGATATATCCGCAGGCTTAAGTGGAAATTGCAATCCAGTGAAATTTAGTGTGATCCCATTGACTTGAACGCCTTCATCATTTATATTGACTTTATAGATTGTGCATCTGTTCGCATTCTTATTTAGATTACTTAATGCTGCGATTAAGCTCCATTTAAAACAATATTCATCATTTGTGTTTTTTACATTTATAATTGCTTTTTTAGCTTCTAAACAAGAGGGTAGTTTTATGTAAGATGATCCTCTTAAAGGTGAATATTGATTAATATTCATCTCCAATCGAATGAGATGAAGCAAAGTCCATCCACTATCCCTTTCTTGGAATTCTTCCATCCTCGCCAAAATTTTTTCCATGTGTTCCTTATATTCATTTTCTATATTGGAGTAGGCACTAATTATTGTCATCTTACTTTGAAATGACTTTATTTCAATACATTCCTTTTCTTCCTTCAAAAGTCCGTACTCTCCAAAAAGTTCAAAATTTATTTTCACCGATGAATAACTTTCCAACAATAGATACAAGTGAGGTAGAAAAGCTTCTCCTGCTTCCTCCATAAATTGTGTTGGATAAATTACATCATTGTTGGTGTTTTCATATAGGTAGTGAACAATCCTTCCTTGGAATCCAGAACTGATTTTTTTAATCCTTGAATCCACTGGTTCAACAACATTCTTCTTATGTTGCTCCGTTCGCAGATGATGAGTCCACGAAATGTTACCCGATAGGGTAATGTTGCACTTTGCACAATACTTATTCATTTTTTTTGTTTTGATTTTTTTTGTTTTTGGAAGTATTGTATTGTTACTTGTACTTTTCACTTCGTTATAATTTACTTTAACTGTAAAGTATTTTACGTTTTATCAATTTGATAAGTTTTCACAACACAAATCTGGGTAGTTCCCAATTCACACAACTTTACTTTACAGTTAGTAAAGTATTTTAATTTTTATCAATTTGATAAGCTCACACAAATCAAATTCGGATGGAACGTAAATTAACACAACTTTACTTTAGCTTTGAATTACCGGAGGGTTCACACGACGATTCTAGATGGTTCGCTCAACTCAAATAGTTTTCTAAAACTGAACTACTTTCCACATTTCTCCTTAACACATACATTTTTGAAAACTTAGAAGGTAACCGTTTTCACTTTCTATAAGCGCATGAGATAAAATTTTCAAATATGATTAAATAAAAACGTATTTGACTAAATAAACGATCTCATTGGTTTTTGTGCATATTCTGTTAGGAACCACAACCACCACCACCATTTTGACCACAAGACCGTAGACAGGTTACACTAACAGATTTCATCTACAACCCTAATTGAATCTACCCTATTAAAACTATCCCTAATTGAATCAACAAAACGCCCACGCATAACAAAACAACGTTTTTGTTAGGAACCACCACCACCAACACCCCTGTTACACTCCTACGCTCACTTTCCCATCTAATGCTTGCTAAAGAGGGGGAGGTTATTGAACTCACGCTTGTTTCACACCACAAAGTATGCGGTCTAATATCCCTCAAACCAACACCTTTTGACCACATGACCGCAGACAGGTTACACTAACAGATGCCAACTACAACCCTAATTGAATAAACAAAACGCCCACGCATAACAAAACAACTTCCCCTCCGCCTAAATATAGTTTTACAAATTCATACGCATGACAAAACACCCCTCCAAGACAAAACAAGACATATCAAAACACCCTTCTCTAAATAAAAACGTATTTAACTAAATAAACGAACTCATTTGATTTTGTGTATATTCTGTTAGGAACCACCACCTCCACTATAGAATTGAAACATTTAAGATTACCCTCCCCTTAACTTAATACAAGTTAGAAGCAACATACTTTAAGTGACCTATGTGCAACCATTGCACCCCTCACACACAAGCAATCACAAATTCATACGCATGACAAAACACCGCTCTTACACTCCTACACACCCTATTCGGGTAAAGATCACTCTAAACAACCACAAAATCCTGCACATGTCATTTGCACCCCTCTCACACACTCCTACACACCCCTTTCTAACCTCATTAAGTGACTAAATAGGGTCGCCACCACCACCAACCCCTTTTTTTAATCATGCTAATTAGGTCATTAAAACACCTGCGCGCAACCATGCGTGACTAATTAGGGTCACCCCCACCCCCTTTTTTGACATGATTTATTACCTAGTGAGCCAGCTGCCGTATTACCTATCTACTCTCATAGAGTAAAAGGGTATAGTAGATTCGTCGGAATGTATGTAACAGGCAGACGGAAGCGTTTCCGACCCCATAAAGTATATATTTTCTTGATCTTAATCACTTACCGAGTCGATCTAGCCATGTCCGTCTGTCCGTATGAACGCTGAGATCTTGGAAACTATAAGAGCTAGGCTATTGCAATTTGGCATGCAGATTCCTGAGATTCCTGCGCAGCCCAAGTTACTACTCTTACGCCCAAAAGCCGCCCAAAACTGTGGCTCCTACAGTTTTAATGCTAGAATAAAAATTGTAACTGAAATGTATTGTTCTCATCAATACCTATTGATTGACCTAAACCCAAACGCCCACTTTAACGCCCAAGAACCGACCACAAAAATCGTAAGTATGAACGCGGATATCTCGGAAACTATCAAAGATAGAGAAGTAGGATCTCAGATTTGGATTCCGTAGCCTTGTACGCAGCGCAAGTTTGTTACCCGAATATGCCACGCCCACTCTAACGCCCACAAGCCGCCAAAACTTGTGGCGCCCTCAATTTTCATGCTAGGTAAGTAGTATGAAAATGTGGGTTTTTGGACAATTTGCATATTAATGGCCGCCCCCTTTCTACTAATCACCCCTTACTTATTAACATTTTAATATAATCTCACAAGTTAATGATTCTCAGATGTGAAATATTTTCAAACAAACTTTTTTTTCGCTTCAAAACGTTTAACTGGTTAATTGTCTTAAATCTCTCCTTTCCACAAACGGGTCATAAACATGTCACAAAAGGGACTCAAGCAAGGGCTTCCCGAACAAGCAAACCTGTCCATTACCTGACCGGAATAAAAGGGACACATGCATAAGTCTGAAGGAGCACGCCCATTGACAAGATCATTGGCCTCACGCCAACGACCACACGGCTGACTTCTAGCTCTAATACGTTCCAAAATAGGGGTTGAAATTACGACCGCGCAATAACTCGTAAGTAACCGACATATCTCACTCAAGGAAATATTTACCATTTTCCGTACCTGTAATTTTATCTCGAAATAAAATAAAATAAAATTTTAATACATCTATTCATTTATTTATTTAGTTCATTTATTTCATTTCATTTTATTTTTTTTCATTTAGTTTTTGTCTTTAGAAGGTATGGAAAATTCTGACCAATCATCTATCCATCAAATTGTTCAACAAATTGGCCAATTTTCTCATGAAATTTTATTTCGTTAATTTTGTTTTCTTGTAGAAATTTACACATCTAGTCTAAACTTTAAAATTATGTTTAAAAATTATTTTATTGCTTTGAAGCTACTTTTAAAAAATGTCAAAATAATGTATGCAATGTTGAGAGCACAAACCCCGCCCTTAAGGTGTGATTCACAATAGGGAAACCGGTTTCCTTTAAACTTGTTTAATGACGGACAGCCCATTTCCTCGATATTAATGAGCTGACGACTCCCAAATAACGTCTGTAGAAATCGTTTCCTTTCCACACCTTTAATTGTCCTTAGATACTTTCGAGTTTGTGGAAAACTGTTTTCTCCACCGTTCAAAAATATTTTGTGATGTGTTTTGGTTAACCAAATTGCAGCCTTTCAAGATTTTGTATTTAGCTAAGTAAAATCATATGGTGGTCTTATTAAAAAACTATTATTCAAGTTTTGATCTTTTTCGAATACAATTCCAACTTCCTTTAGGATTAAATTATATATATTATTATCAAAGAAACCTTGAACATCAATCGATAATACAATCTTAATACATTACATTAAACAAATATGGTATTTTGTGGCAATTGTTCCTATGGGAGTTATTGGATATAGCCGTTCGATATGTCCCATTTTATCTAAAATGCTTAGACAAATTTTCAATATTTTTGTTATAAATTTCAGCACGCTATGGCCATTATTAGTATTTTTGGCCGCTCTTCCATGCAAGCGCATCCACTGTGCACTGTGACTTTAAAATAAATGAAGATTTGTTGACTGAGATACGAATCTTAAAGGAAATTTTAAAAGTTTCCAAGGAGTCGCGACGGGAATTCGGTAGTATCTATTACGATACTATAAAAGAGTTGGACATTCTAAAATGGCGCTTGGTGGATTTCGACATCATGGGGTCCCACCTCTTTAATATTGAAAACGTGGAAAATCGATCCTAGCTTAATATTTAATCTTAAATATATAAATGACTAGATATCATTTAATATTAATAATTGGGAAACTCTATTAATAAATCTTAAAAATTTTAAGATTAATTATCAAAATTATTTGAATGGGATATTTTCACAAAACATTATTATCTCTGATGACTTAATATTTTCCTAATTAAATTATAAGAATAAAATGAACTCCAAAACCAGATTTTGAAATTTTTTAACATTGATTAGAAGGAAAGAGACGAAAATATATTGTGCATTACAGATACATTGAAAGCCAGTTCTGAGGTTTTAGGTCAGTGTCTGAATGGTATGGAATTGCCAGCCATCTTGTTAAAAATTGGTATTCACCGACGGGAATCTGTGAAATCAATAAATTAGAAAATTAAACTGCAAGTACTAAACGCTTATCCAGGGATTGTAGATGGTAAATTGTATGTAAGTCTTGTCTTTTTAAAGTCTGATATCCTTGACTATATTCTGCTAGTTACATGTTATGAGTTAATATCTTGGATTTGCGGTGCTCAATAATCCCATAAAATAATAAAAGTTTAACAACCTACTGTTAGGAAAAGATCAGAAATATAACGTATATAATAAAGGTCAGAACCAGTTTAAAAATTGGGTACATTGCTTAGAAAGGAAAAGGGAAAATCAAAAAAATGTATAGTGTAGACAGCTGGACCAGCCATTGGAAAAGTCAAATATGTTACAGTGGTGGGTGTGGTTAGGGGTTGAAGCATGCAATACAATTCTAAACCTGTTTACATTATGGATTAAAGGATATTAGTTAGAGAAGGATGGATACATCTTAAATATGAATTAAAAGAACCCATCTATGTTGCGGAGGTTAATCGGGGTTGGCAAACCATCGTTATGAAATATGAGCAACATATTTTTCACCGGCGGGGAATTAGATCAAAAAGATCAATTGTATGAGAGAAGACTAATAATGTATTTGGTAAATTGAATAGGCACGTGAAAACTCGTTACTCAATTAGTTAGAGACTATCAAACAAATAGTTTTATTGAGAATTTTGATGGAAAATCCAAGTGTTGAATTAGTATATCTATTTTTTATTATCTAAATAGAAGAACTTTTCATTTTTTTTGGTCAAGGGATAATATTCTATGATTTTTTTTTGTAACATCACTATTTGTGTTGTTTGTAAGAGTTATAAATGGTTCGCAAATAAAAATACTTTGCCAACTATATTTTTTTTGAATGGATGATATTCCATGAATTTTTTCCATTACCTTGACTTTTGCGCCTGCGTCGAGACATTTTAGCAATCCATTGTAACATCACTATTTGTATTGTTGGTAACAGTTATAAATTGTTCACAAATAAAAAATACTTTCCCAATTATATTTTATATGACTTTTTAGAGCGATTTCAATTAATTTCCCAATTATAGATAGTTTCAAATCGTTTTTTTTTGACATTCATATATTTTGTTCTTTTCAGACATTTTATTGTAGCTAATAGTTATGGGATGTAAGTCTAGCTATAGTAGTTAAGGATACATTTATTAAAATATGAAAGAATATGAAAAAATGAAATTTTTTTTTTTACATATACTAGTTAAAGTGGGTGATATTATTATATGTTCTTATTATCTGTACAACTAATTTCTTAATTACTTTTACTCCTGTGATTGTTCATCTTTCCCCAACATAATCGGACATGTTCTTCTAAGATATATATATCAATCTTCAGATATTTTGTTTGTGCGATCTTTCTCACGTACACAGCAAACACATTGAAAATCAGAGACTAAGTTCTTACTTCAGATCGAAAGTCGTCTACTGATCAAGAATTTTTGATCATTCTTAACAAAAGTGTATAACAGCTGGTAGAAGTTAATAACAACTAGTAACCAGCTAATACCAATTAGTTAACATCAAATAAACAGATAGTAAACAGCTAGTAACCAGCTAATAACACCTAGTAAACAACTTGTATACATTTTCTAAACATGTAGAAACCAGATACTAAGCAGCTAGTAACCAACTAATAACATCTAGTAAACAACTTCTATACATCTACTAAACATATAGTAACCAGCTTATAACAACTAGTAAGAAACTAGAAAACATCTACTAAACAGATAGTTACCATCTATTAATAGCTCATAACAGTTAACAACAGCTAGCAATCAAAGTCCAAGCAGCTCAACCGCCATCATGAATCACGAAAACCAGATGAATATTGTAATTAAAGAGTTTATTAAACTTATTCAAAATCTTAGACAATGATGGCTAACTCATACAAATATTATAAAAATAGAATAGAAGTAGAAAACTATAACTAGAAAAATATTTGGCAACAAAAAACTGATATTACCAGGTCTCAACACCTCTATCATAAACTTGAATCGAAAATTAAATTAAAAGACGCTCCTACGTTAGGTAATGATGCCTTTGAAATATGTTATAATGTTAATATGGGATAAAACAAATGAATGCTTTAAAAATAATCCAACATCTGAGAACATTAAATTGTGAGAATTATTTTACATCTATCTATAGGAACCAAGCGAAAATATGCGTTTGAAACGAGGATTAAAAGCCGATATAATTCTTAAAGAGGGTGAAGTCAGAAAATTAATTATGTACAAATATATATAATATACAATTAGTTATGAATTTAATGAAATATGTTTACAATAATAAAATAAATAAAAAAATATTCAATGATCCTAGACAATTTGTTTCTGACTGTACCTAAAACTACAGGTACAAATGGAGGGAAAGTATTTTATTTAATGAGGTACGTCGGCTACTTGCGAGTTGTTGCACGGTCGTAACTTCATCCCTTATCAATGGTCGTGAGATGCATGATCTTATCAGTCATCATGCGCCTTGGGTCTTGGGCATGTGACTTTGATGACTGTCAGGTAATTATAGTTCACGGCAAGTCTGTTTGGCTAACGCATCTGAGACACATTTATTTGTGTGCTTGGATAATGTTTAATAAGAGTCATAACAACTCATAACACTTGTTAACAGTTAGTTACCATCTAATACCAAGTACTTTACAGATACTATACAGATAGTAACCATCCAAAACCGAGTACTGTACAGGTACTATACACAAAGTAACCATAAAAAAACAAGACTGAACAGAAAGTAACAACAAAAATACTGCTAGGTAACAACTAAATGCAAAGCGTCCAACGTGTAAGGTCCATGTCGGTACTCGGCGTGGCAAACTTTTTTTTGGATAAATCGATAGGTATCAACAACACTAATACATGTCAGTTAAACTTTTTTATCTAGCATAAAAATTGTGGCCACCACAGATTTGGGCGGCTTGTGGGCGTTTAAGTGGGCGTGGCATCTTCGCGTAACAAACTTGCACTGCGTAAAAGGCTACGAAATCTAAATCTGAAGTCCCAATTCTCTATCTTCTATAGTTTCTGCGTTTTTGGGTTTGTGGGCGGTTTGTGGGCGTTAAAGTGGGCGTGGCAAACCTTTTTTTTGATCAAGCGATAGCTTTTGACGAGACTAATACATTTCAGTTAAAATTTTTTATCCAGAATGACAATTGTGGGCGCCACAGGCTCGGGAGGTTTGTGGGCGTTAGAAAGGGCGTGGCACATTGCTGAAACAAACTTCTGGCTAAGAAGCTTAGGAATCTGCATGCCAAATCTCAATAGCCTAGCTCTTATAGTTTCCGATATCTCAGCGTTCATCTGGACGGACGGACAGACGGACATGGCTAGATCGACTCAGCTAGTGATCCTGATCAAGAAAATATATACTTTATGGGGTCGGAAACGCTTCTTTATGCCTGTTACACACTTTCCGACGAATCTAGTATACCCTTTTACTCTACGAGTAACGGGTATAACAAAACTTTTAAGCTAAAAATGACGAATATAACCTGGAAAATTTCCCATGTAACTCCGAGCGATTTTGCAAAAATTAAGATATTCGATATTATTAAGAGTGTTGTAAACATACCAATCGCGTTCCGGAGTTGGTATTCATTTGCTAACCCCAAATTGGGGTATGGGAGTCAACACAGCTGGAATTTGTAATTGTTGGCTAACCGCGAAAAACCAAGATTTGTAATAATTGGATTTATACTAAATGGAGAACTTAACACAAATAATTTATCAAACTTAAAAAGTTCACTTGAACTCTGAGTTATATTCATATGATAATCTGAATGTTGATTTTAGTAAGAATCAGTACGCTTACCTACATGAAATGTATAAAAGATTTCAATCTAGTTACTATAATCGTGAATCACAACCATTTTTGACCCTAAATGAATTTAAATTGAAGGCCCCTATTATTGTGGTTGATCTTTGAATACTGGTTCTATTGATGTGAGAATTTCAATAGAACTGAAGACACCAAGTCATGAAAATACCCAAGCTTATTATCTCTTATTGAATGTGAACCATTAAACGGACTAGTACAACGAGTTGCTTAACATTAGAAACATGTTGAAAGATACTGTTTCGATTGATGTTCAAGGTTTTTTTGAAAATTATATATATAATTTTATCCTAAAGGAAGTTGGAATTGTATTCAAAAAAGATCCAAACTTGAATAATAGTTTTTTAATAAAATCACCATATGATTTTACTTTGATAAATACAAAAAAATACAAAAGTTTTTTGAAACGATGGAGAAAACAGAGTCGTCAGCTCATTAATATCGAGGAAATGGGCTGTCCGTCATTAAACAGGTTTAAAGGAAACCGGTTTCCTTATTGTGAATCACACCCTAAGGGCGGGGTTTGTGCTCTTAACAATGCATACATTATTTTGACATTTTTTAAAAGTAGCTTCAAAGCAATAAAATAATTGTTAAACATAATTTTAAAGTTTAGACTAGATGTGTATAGATCTGCAAGAAAACATAATTAAAGAAATTAAATTTAATGAGGAAATTTACCAATTTATTGAACTATTTAAAGGATGGATAATTTGTCAGCAATTTCAATACCTTCTAAACACAAAAACTATGTTCATGAATCGAGGTGGACATGATCTCAAAACTACGAATTATGGTGAACACTTTACGTTTTGTAATCCGGAATTGACGTTGAAAACGTGCCTGCATCTTCTATGCAAATCGCCGGAACGAAGCCAGAAAATTAATTTTAATATATAATAAAAAATGTTCGCAATACCAAAATAAATGAATACATGTATTATTATGCTACAAAATAAACTTCTGACCATTTATTTCGAGTTAAAATTACAGGTACCGAAAATGGAAAATATTTCCTTGAGGGAGCCTTCAGACTTATGCATGTGTCCCTTTTATTCCGGTCAGGTAATAGACAGGTGTGCATGTTCCGGTAGCTCTTGCTTGAATGCCTTTTGTGACATGTTTATGACCCGTTTGTGGAAAGGAGAGATCTTAGACAATTTACCAGTTAAACGTTCTGGGGCGAATAAAAATGTTTGTTTGAAAATATTTCACATCTGAGAATCATTGACTTGTGAGATTTATTTTATTGGGGATCTTTTGATTTCTATAATTTTAAAGTTTAGACTAGATGTGTAAAGATCTGCAAGAAAACATAATTAAAGAAATTAAATTTAATGAGGAAATTTACCAATTTATTGAACTATTTAAAGGATGGATAATTTGTCTGCAATTTCAATACCTTCTAAACACAAAAACTATGTTCATGAATCGAGGTGGACATGATCTCAAAACTACGAATTATGGTGAACACTTTACATTTTGTAATCCGGAATTGACGTTGAAAACGTGCCTGCATCTTCTATGCAAATCGCCGGAACGAAGCCAGAAAATTAATTTTAATATATAATAAAACATGTTCGCAATACCAAAATAAATGAATACGTGTATTATTGTGCTACAAAATAAACTTCTGACCTTTTATTTCGAGTTAAAATTACAGGTACGGAAAATGGAAAATATTTCCTTGAGGGAGCCTTCAGACTTATGCATGTGTCCCTTTTATTCCGGTCAGGTAATAGACAGGACTGCATGTTCTTGCTTGAACAATTAGACAATTTACCAGTTAAACGTTCTGGGGCGAATAAAAATGTTTGTTTGAAAATATTTCACATCTGAGAATCATTGACTTGTGAGATTTATTTTATTGGGTTTCTTTTGATTTCAAAATTTGATTGATTCCGCAACATGATCGGACATGTTCCTCTAAGGCATACATCTTCAGATGTTTTGGGCTAGCGACCTTTCTCACGTGCACAGCAACAACTGCTGAATATTAACTGCTGATAATGAGGGAAAAGACACATGATCGATATTTTCACATGGGGATGTGGGGAAGGTCCGCGACCTTTCTCCCGTGTACAGCAACACCTGCTGAACATTAATTGCTTATAATGGGGAAAAAGGTCACTTGATCTGTATTAACACATGGTTGTGTGGGGGTGGGGGCAATTTACTATACTCTAATCGATATGATCGTGACATTTTTATGGCATCTAAACCTTTTAAAATCAGTTAATTTATGGATTCTGCTAATTGTCCCAGAGCCCGCATACATTAATAAGGAGGCGGGTGCCATTAATATGCTAATTAGTGAGGGGCAGGGGTCATTAACATGCCATTTAGTAAGGGGCGGGGGCCATTAATATGCAAATTGTCCCAGAACCCGTCTTTCCATACTATTTAGGTAATGTAAATGTCATGCTGAAATGTATTAGTCAATACCTATCGATTGATCCGAAAAAGGGCTCTTATTTCTTAGAGGGTGTCTCAAGGGTGACTGCATAATATGAGTATGTATGTGTGGACATGTACATACGAGTACCTGATACTATCGATATGTCACTCCCCCATTTGTTGAATTTGGCCTTTCATTACATTTTCTTCTATGCTAATCTTATTGGGTACATAGCTTACAATTTCTGTATTTTTTGGTGTTTCTTCTTTTGGTTTTACATATTTTACAATAAGTTTTCTTGGTATACTCTTAAATTTATACCATGTAACGAACTGATTTTGTATGTCTGCTCGCTACGAGATTCGTGCGGCTAGCTCAGAAGATTGTGCGTTCGTCCCACCAAATTTATATGACGTGATTGCCCGTAGATCAGTGAGAAAACTAAGTGTTCAAATGGTAACAGTGGGATTTATTCTCGTGGTATTGGTACAGCGGGTGTGTGGCTATGCTGGCTTCTGTATCTCCTTGTTCTGGTTCCGCCGGCTGCTGGTGCTCCTCCTTCTGGCTTGTCGACGCGTTGACTCGGCTTCCGCTTGGCTCCTGGGTCTCGGGACGCTCGTAGTGGCCGCCTCTGCTTGCTTGCCGACGCGTTGCCTCGGGGTCGCTTGTAGCGCCTTAGACCCGCAGCGAGTTCGGCCTTATGGGCTTAGGGAAGCGTCACCGTTCTCAGACTAGGGTGAACAAGCTTTGCTCTCCAGGCTGACGCCTTTCGAGGCAATACCTGTCCCTTGCTCTGTCCCGGACGGTCCCGCTAGGTTCTTGCTCAGTTCGCGCTGACAGTCAAGGCTGCCGCCCGGAGGCTGTCTAGCGGTTCACTTCGCTTTACGCCTAGCGCAGACGAACGTTCCACCCGGCTTCACCCTAATGCGTGACGTCCGCGACGCTCCTGCGCTCCCCAATGAGCTCCGCGCGGCGATGGTAACGTGGCTGCCGGAAATGTCTGCTGGCGTTGCTGTCGATGTCCTCTGCGCTGTCTTCTGACCAGTACCTCGTTGTTCTGGCGCTCGGGGAGCTGGGCGGTCGCTGCTCGGGAATTTCGCCGGTAATCGCAGGGCTCTCCAGGCTGACGCCTTTCGAAACCACAAATCGATCTACCGCTCGTCCGTCACGCCAGGTCCTGCTTGGTCGGGCAAGGTACACTGGGTCGCAGACAACTTTCCTCCCCAAGCTTATGGCTCTTCGTCGTAGGACTCTTTTGCTTGTCTCTGACAGACCCGCCGGGCGACTCGCCAGGGTGTGGTCTTGACAAAGTTAGAAAACAAACGCCTTGACTTAGCCGCGTGATGCCTTTCAGAACTCAGCCACCTGTGTCTCAATTCGGAGATTCCTGATGTCCTAATCCCGAACGTCTCGACGTGGCGATCTTGCTCCTTGTATGCTTCCCACGGCGCTGCTTCCGACGACTCGCTTGGTTGTAGCTCCCTCGTAGATTATTTGCTTGACTGACTGTTTATCTGGTACTTTAATTGATCTTGAAGGTTTGACTCCTCGTGATCGACTGATCCAGCTGCCAGCGCTCTGCGGCCTTATATAGGGCCTCCAAGCACCGTTATTTCCCTTTTGCGCACGGCCCGCTGGATCTCTCCACTCTGGGTCCAAAGTTCGTGCCTCCTGGATGACCCACTTGTCCTTTATGTACCGCTTCCAATAGATGTTCCGCCCACTGCTGCCGTTCCGCTGATTCCCGTGCCGCTTTTGGCACGCCTGTGTGCCGCTCCACTGCCGAGATGTGGCACTTCCTCTCCCGGTCCAAAGTTCACGGGAGAGTCCAAAGTCCAAAGTACGGCACTCTTGCTCTGCCCGCGAAGTCTCCATTCTCTCTCGATCTCCATCCTTGGTCTCCAATCTCTCTCGCTCTCCTTCATTGGTCTCCAAACTCTCTCGCTCTCCTTCGTTGGTCTCCAAACTCTCTCGCTCTCCTTCGTTGGTCTCCAAACTCTCTCGCTCTCCTTCGTTGGTCTCCAAACTCTCTCGATCTCCACCCTTGGTCTCCAAACTCTCTCGTTCTCCTCGCCGCTCCGTTACTACGCGAATTCGCCGCGTATCTGGTAAGCGGCCGGCCATCTGCTGCTGCTTCTATTTGTGGGGAGTTATTCAACTCCTCACATTCCCCCCTTACTTCGGGAAACATTTAAGACTGGTTCCTACTCTCCGGCGTTTCCTTGCTTATCCTAGCCTTTGAGTCCTTGTGATTCCCGCGGCGCTCCCTCGTTGCTCCCTCGATGCTCCCTCGACGCTCTTAACTCCCTTGAGTTTCTACAGCGGGGGTCATCCTCCTCGTAGCAACTTTAAATCTCCCGCGCCGATATTTCCTGTGTTCCCACTGGGACATCGATACTCCTGGGCTATCGATCCCCAGCTCGCTGCTCATTGCTGCGTCTCACTCCTTTCCATGTTTCCTCCGCCTGGTCACACCATTCGTGCGTGATTGATATTTGTTCGCATATCGATACCGACGGTGCGGCGTTGCCACCTGCTCGTTTGCGATATTTCCACCTTGGCCGATATTTCCATTGTCGTGTGCCCATCGATCGCACTATCGTCCAGTGCCAACCGATCGCCTATCGAGGCGCCCCCTTCCCTGGCTCGTGGTGATTTTGCAACTTTCATACTATGAAATTCATAGGTAAGTTTCTTTTGCATTTCCTTCACTCCTTTTCATCTCATCCTTTCGTCCTCTCTCGCCCTTCACTCGTCCTCTGTTGGCAGCATCTGACTCCACATTGGCAGCTTTTGAGAGCGGTTGCGTAGAGGACTTCGCATTCGCTTCGCAACCAGGACAGCCGGTAAGTATTTATGATGTCTATCTGCTTCCTGCATTAAGCCCCCTTTAAATTTCAGGTTGCTGGTGCGGCCCATGCATGCCCCGTTCCTTTTCTTGTTTTTAGTCAACTGTTGGTGTGGTGCGTGTTTCTGTTTTTTTTTTTTTTGTGACCAGCTGGCTACGGTGTAGATCTGATTCTGCACCGTCCTCCCCTTTTCCTCGGGTAACAACTAGACGAGCTCGTCCGGCGCATTCCGTATAGAATCTCCGGATGCTGCGGTGTATGTCTGGACTGCGCGTCTTGTGTTGCTTGTCTCCTTCCGCGCATACTCTCTTCTACGTTACCCGTATCCTTGTGCCGTTTTGTAAGTGTCCCTTCCGCCTGGCGTTATCGCGGATGACTCTGGCAACTGCCCGACGCTGAATCCTGTTGCCTTGCGGTCGGGATCACCATCCATCCCTATCCACGTCCTTGTGCCCTACCCTTATGGTTGACCTTTCTGCGTGGCGTGTGGATGACTCTCGCTTCGGCCTGACGCCTAATCCTGTGGCCTCGCAGTCTGGATCAACGTGTGATCCTTATCCATGTCCTTGTTCTATCCTGATTGTCCTTTCCGTGTGGCGTATGGATGACTCTCGCTTCGGCCTGACGCCTAATCCTGCCGCCTCGTACCCGTTGTTAGACATCTGATGTTTCTGCTGTCTGCTCGTTTACTTGTTGTTTGAGCTCGCCAACGTGAACTGTCTTTTCTTTCTTTGACTGTGTGTGGCGAATTTTGCAGATCACTGGAGAGACGAAATCTACAACCTGGTAAGGGCCATCGTACCTCGGGGCTAGTTTTGCGGCGAATCCTTCGGCCGCTTTGGACAGGTGATGTTCCTTGGCCCACACTATGTCGCCCACCGCTGGTGACCATTGCCTCCTTCTCAGATTGTAGTGCCTGGCTTGGTCCTGGGACGCCTTTTCCATATTTCGCCGCACGATCTCGAATACCTCTTTTAGTTTGTTGGCATTTTCCTCAGGGGTCTCCGTAGCTCGTCCAGTGCCTAGGGTTTCCTTATCATATAGGCTGCTGGGTAGACGTGGTTCCCTTCCCTGGGTAAGAAACGCCGGTGTATGGCCAGTGGATTCCGATGTGCTCGTGTTCACTGCTAGCATAATCTCCGGCCACTTCTCGTCCCAGTTTCTCTGGTCCTGCCCTGCGAACTGCGCAATCATGGTCTTGACCGTTCTGTTCGCTCGTTCGGTCGGATTTTCTTGTGGTGTGTATGGTGCAGTGAACTGTTGTCTGATACCCATCTCGGCCAGAAAACTCTTGAAGATACGGCTTGTAAACTGCACTCCGTTGTCCATTATGACCACCTTCGGGACCCCGTACCTTGTGATTATGCGCTCCCTAAACGCCTTCTTGAGCGACTCTGCTGTCGCACTGCGTAGGGGCACCAGTTCCGTCCATTTCGAAAACCTGTCTATCATGACCAGCAGCATTTGGTTCCCGTGCTTAGATCTTGGTAGGGGTCCAACGAAGTCTGCACATACCGTGGCCCATGGTTCCTCCGGCACTTGGGTCAACATCTTCCCAGCCGCCTGCATCTGGTTGGGCTTAAACCGCATGCAAATCTCGCATTTTCGTACGTGGGCTCGGGCGTCTCTATGCATGCCTGGCCAGTAGTATCGGGCTGCCAACCGTGCAATTGTCCTTCGGCTTCCTACGTGTCCCGCGGACGGTGCGTCGTGGTTTTCCCTCAACACTGTTTCTCGTAGCGACTTCGGGACGCACATCTTCCATGACGCGACGTCTTCACTGCCTGCTCGGTGAGGTATGTTTCTGTACAGTGTCTCACCATCCATAACATAGTCCGGGTACTTCTGCGGTTGGGTCCTTATCTTTTCGCCCATGTCCTTGATCCAGCTGCACCCTCCTGAAGCTGTAGTTGCTGATGCCTCCTTTAAACCTCGTAGTGTTTCCGGTAGTGGTTGTCTCGATAATGCGTCGGCCACCACGTTTAGCTGGCCCTTTCTGTACGCCCCACGTTGGGCGCCAGATGTAACGAACTGATTTTGTATGTCTGCTCGCTACGAGATTCGTGCGGCTAGCTCAGAAGATTGTGCGTTCGTCCCACCAAATTTATATGACGTGATTGCCCGTAGATCAGTGAGAAAACAAAGTGTTCAAATGGTAACAGTGGGATTTATTCTCGTGGTATTGGTACAGCGGGTGTGTGGCTATGCTGGCTTCTGTATCTCCTTGTTCTGGTTCCGCCGGCTGCTGGTGCTCCTCCTTCTGGCTTGTCGACGCGTTGACTCGGCTTCCGCTTGGCTCCTGGGTCTCGGGACGCTCGTAGTGGCCGCCTCTGCTTGCTTGCCGACGCGTTGCCTCGGGGTCGCTTGTAGCGCCTTAGACCCGCAGCGAGTTCGGCCTTATGGGCTTAGGGAAGCGTCACCGTTCTCAGACTAGGGTGAACAAGCTTTGCTCTCCAGGCTGACGCCTTTCGAGGCAATACCTGTCCCTTGCTCTGTCCCGGACGGTCCCGCTAGGTTCTTGCTCAGTTCGCGCTGACAGTCAAGGCTGCCGCCCGGAGGCTGTCTAGCGGTTCACTTCGCTTTACGCCTAGCGCAGACGAACGTTCCACCCGGCTTCACCCTAATGCGTGACGTCCGCGACGCTCCTGCGCTCCCCAATGAGCTCCGCGCGGCGATGGTAACGTGGCTGCCAGAAATGTCTGCTGGCGTTGCTGTCGATGTCCTCTGCGCTGTCTTCTGACCAGTACCTCGTTGTTCTGGCGCTCGGGGAGCTGGGCGGTCGCTGCTCGGGAACTTCGCCGGTAATCGCAGGGCTCTCCAGGCTGACGCCTTTCGAAACCACAAATCGATCTACCGCTCGTCCGTCACGCCAGGTCCTGCTTGGTCGGGCAAGGTACACTGGGTCGCAGACTACTTTCCTCCCCAAGCTTATGGCTCTTCGTCGTAGGACTCTTTTGCTTGTCTCTGACAGACCCGCCGGGCGACTCGCCAGGGTGTGGTCTTGACAAAGTTAGAAAACAAACGCCTTGACTTAGCCGCGTGATGCCTTTCAGAACTCAGCCACCTGTGTCTCAATTCGGAGATTCCTGATGTCCTAATCCCGAACGTCTCGACGTGGCGATCTTGCTCCTTGTATGCTTCCCACGGCGCTGCTTCCGACGACTCGCTTGGTTGTAGCTCCCTCGTAGATTATTTGCTTGACTGACTGTTTATCTGGTACTTTAATTGATCTTGAAGGTTTGACTCCTCGTGATCGACTGATCCAGCTGCCAGCGCTCTGCGGCCTTATATAGGGCCTCCAAGCACCGTTATTTCCCTTTTGCGCACGGCCCGCTGGATCTCTCCACTCTGGGTCCAAAGTTCGTGCCTCCTGGATGACCCACTTGTCCTTTATGTACCGCTTCCAATAGATGTTCCGCCCACTGCTGCCGTTCCGCTGATTCCCGTGCCGCTTTTGGCACGCCTGTGTGCCGCTCCACTGCCGAGATGTGGCACTTCCTCTCCCGGTCCAAAGTTCACGGGAGAGTCCAAAGTCCAAAGTACGGCACTCTTGCTCTGCCCGCGAAGTCTCCATTCTCTCTCGATCTCCATCCTTGGTCTCCAATCTCTCTCGCTCTCCTTCATTGGTCTCCAAACTCTCTCGCTCTCCTTCGTTGGTCTCCAAACTCTCTCGCTCTCCTTCGTTGGTCTCCAAACTCTCTCGCTCTCCTTCGTTGGTCTCCAAACTCTCTCGATCTCCACCCTTGGTCTCCAAACTCTCTCGTTCTCCTCGCCGCGCCGTTACTACGCGAATTCGCCGCGTATCTGGTAAGCGGCCGGCCATCTGCTGCTGCTTCTATTTGTGGGGAGTTATTCAACTCCTCACATTCCCCCCTTACTTCGGGAAACATTTAAGACTGGTTCCTACTCTCCGGCGTTTCCTTGCTTATCCTAGCCTTTGAGTCCTTGTGATTCCCGTGGCGCTCCCTCGTTGCTCCCTCGATGCTCCCTCGACGCTCTTAACTCCCTTGAGTTTCTACAGCGGGGGTCATCCTCCTCGTAGCAACTTTAAATCTCCCGCGCCGATATTTCCTGTGTTCCCACTGGGACATCGATACTCCTGGGCTATCGATCCCCAGCTCGCTGCTCATTGCTGCGTCTCACTCCTTTCCATGTTTCCTCCGCCTGGTCACACCATTCGTGCGTGATTGATATTTGTTCGCATATCGATACCGACGGTGCGGCGTTGCCACCTGCTCGTTTGCGATATTTCCACCTTGGCCGATATTTCCATTGTCGTGTGCCCATCGATCGCACTATCGTCCAGTGCCAACCGATCGCCTATCGAGGCGCCCCCTTCCCTGGCTCGTGGTGATTTTGCAACTTTCATACTATGAAATTCATAGGTAAGTTTCTTTTGCATTTCCTTCACTCCTTTTCATCTCATCCTTTCGTCCTCTCTCGCCCTTCACTCGTCCTCTGTTGGCAGCATCTGACTCCACATTGGCAGCTTTTGAGAGCGGTTGCGTAGAGGACTTCGCATTCGCTTCGCAACCAGGACAGCCGGTAAGTATTTATGATGTCTTTCTGCTTCCTGCATTAAGCCCCCTTTAAATTTCAGGTTGCTGGTGCGGCCCATGCATGCCCCGTTCCTTTTCTTGTTTTTAGTCAACTGTTGGTGTGGTGCGTGTTTCTGTTTTTTTTTTTTTTGTGACCAGCTGGCTACGGTGTAGATCTGATTCTGCACCGTCCTCCCCTTTTCCTCGGGTAACAACTAGACGAGCTCGTCCGGCGCATTCCGTATAGAATCTCCGGATGCTGCGGTGTATGTCTGGACTGCGCGTCTTGTGTTGCTTGTCTCCTTCCGCGCATACTCTCTTCTACGTTACCCGTATCCTTGTGCCGTTTTGTAAGTGTCCCTTCCGCCTGGCGTTATCGCGGATGACTCTGGCAACTGCCCGACGCTGAATCCTGTTGCCTTGCGGTCGGGATCACCATCCATCCCTATCCACGTCCTTGTGCCCTACCCTTATGGTTGACCTTTCTGCGTGGCGTGTGGATGACTCTCGCTTCGGCCTGACGCCTAATCCTGTGGCCTCGCAGTCTGGATCAACGTGTGATCCTTATCCATGTCCTTGTTCTATCCTGATTGTCCTTTCCGTGTGGCGTATGGATGACTCTCGCTTCGGCCTGACGCCTAATCCTGCCGCCTCGTACCCGTTGTTAGACATCTGATGTTTCTGCTGTCTGCTCGTTTACTTGTTGTTTGAGCTCGCCAACGTGAACTGTCTTTTCTTTCTTTGACTGTGTGTGGCGAATTTTGCAGATCACTGGAGAGACGAAATCTACAACCTGGTAAGGGCCATCGTACCTCGGGGCTAGTTTTGCGGCGAATCCTTCGGCCGCTTTGGACAGGTGATGTTCCTTGGCCCACACTATGTCGCCCACCGCTGGTGACCATTGCCTCCTTCTCAGATTGTAGTGCCTGGCTTGGTCCTGGGACGCCTTTTCCATATTTCGCCGCACGATCTCGAATACCTCTTTTAGTTTGTTGGCATTTTCCTCAGGGGTCTCCGTAGCTCGTCCAGTGCCTAGGGTTTCCTTATCATATAGGCTGCTGGGTAGACGTGGTTCCCTTCCCTGGGTAAGAAACGCCGGTGTATGGCCAGTGGATTCCGATGTGCTCGTGTTCACTGCTAGCATAATCTCCGGCCACTTCTCGTCCCAGTTTCTCTGGTCCTGCCCTGCGAACTGCGCAATCATGGTCTTGACCGTTCTGTTCGCTCGTTCGGTCGGATTTTCTTGTGGTGTGTATGGTGCAGTGAACTGTTGTCTGATACCCATCTCGGCCAGAAAACTCTTGAAGATACGGCTTGTAAACTGCACTCCGTTGTCCGTTATGACCACCTTCGGGACCCCGTACCTTGTGATTATGCGCTCCCTAAACGCCTTCTTGAGCGACTCTGCTGTCGCACTGCGTAGGGGCACCAGTTCCGTCCATTTCGAAAACCTGTCTATCATGACCAGCAGCATTTGGTTCCCGTGCTTAGATCTTGGTAGGGGTCCAACGAAGTCTGCACATACCGTGGCCCATGGTTCCTCCGGCACTTGGGTCAACATCTTCCCAGCCGCCTGCATCTGGTTGGGCTTAAACCGCATGCAAATCTCGCATTTTCGTACGTGGGCTCGGGCGTCTCTATGCATGCCTGGCCAGTAGTATCGGGCTGCCAACCGTGCAATTGTCCTTCGGCTTCCTACGTGTCCCGCGGACGGTGCGTCGTGGTTTTCCCTCAACACTGTTTCTCGTAGCGACTTCGGGACGCACATCTTCCATGACGCGACGTCTTCACTGCCTGCTCGGTGAGGTATGTTTCTGTACAGTGTCTCACCATCCATAACATAGTCCGGGTACTTCTGCGGTTGGGTCCTTAACTTTTCGCCCATGTCCTTGATCCAGCTGCACCCTCCTGAAGCTGTAGTTGCTGATGCCTCCTTTAAACCTCGTAGTGTTTCCGGTAGTGGTTGTCTCGATAATGCGTCGGCCACCACGTTTAGCTGGCCCTTTCTGTACGCCCCACGTTGGGCGCCAGATGTAACGAACTGATTTTGTATGTCTGCTCGCTACGAGATTCGTGCGGCTAGCTCAGAAGATTGTGCGTTCGTCCCACCAAATTTATATGACGTGATTGCCCGTAGATCAGTGAGAAAACAAAGTGTTCAAATGGTAACAGTGGGATTTATTCTCGTGGTATTGGTACAGCGGGTGTGTGGCTATGCTGGCTTCTGTATCTCCTTGTTCTGGTTCCGCCGGCTGCTGGTGCTCCTCCTTCTGGCTTGTCGACGCGTTGACTCGGCTTCCGCTTGGCTCCTGGGTCTCGGGACGCTCGTAGTGGCCGCCTCTGCTTGCTTGCCGACGCGTTGCCTCGGGGTCGCTTGTAGCGCCTTAGACCCGCAGCGAGTTCGGCCTTATGGGCTTAGGGAAGCGTCACCGTTCTCAGACTAGGGTGAACAAGCTTTGCTCTCCAGGCTGACGCCTTTCGAGGCAATACCTGTCCCTTGCTCTGTCCCGGACGGTCCCGCTAGGTTCTTGCTCAGTTCGCGCTGACAGTCAAGGCTGCCGCCCGGAGGCTGTCTAGCGGTTCACTTCGCTTTACGCCTAGCGCAGACGAACGTTCCACCCGGCTTCACCCTAATGCGTGACGTCCGCGACGCTCCTGCGCTCCCCAATGAGCTCCGCGCGGCGATGGTAACGTGGCTGCCGGAAATGTCTGCTGGCGTTGCTGTCGATGTCCTCTGCGCTGTCTTCTGACCAGTACCTCGTTGTTCTGGCGCTCGGGGAGCTGGGCGGTCGCTGCTCGGGAACTTCGCCGGTAATCGCAGGGCTCTCCAGGCTGACGCCTTTCGAAACCACAAATCGATCTACCGCTCGTCCGTCACGCCAGGTCCTGCTTGGTCGGGCAAGGTACACTGGGTCGCAGACAACTTTCCTCCCCAAGCTTATGGCTCTTCGTCGTAGGACTCTTTTGCTTGTCTCTGACAGACCCGCCGGGCGACTCGCCAGGGTGTGGTCTTGACAAAGTTAGAAAACAAACGCCTTGACTTAGCCGCGTGATGCCTTTCAGAACTCAGCCACCTGTGTCTCAATTCGGAGATTCCTGATGTCCTAATCCCGAACGTCTCGACGTGGCGATCTTGCTCCTTCTATGATTCCCACGGCGCTGCTTCCGACGACTCGCTTGGTTGTAGCTCCCTCGTAGATTACTTGCTTGACTGATTGCTCACTTGGTACTTTGACTGATCTTGAAGGCTTGACTCCTCTTGATCGACTGATCCAGCTGCCAGCGCTCTGCGGCCTTATATAGGGCCTCCAAGCACCGTTATTTCCCTTTTGCGCACGGCCCGCTGGATCTCTCCACTCTGGGTCCAAAGTTCGTGCCTCCTGGATGACCCACTTGTCCTTTATGTACCGCTTCCAATAGATGTTCCGCCCACTGCTGCCGTTCCGCTGATTCCCGTGCCGCTTGTGGACCGCCTGTGTGCCGCTCCACTGCCGAGATGTGGCACTTCCTCTCCCGGTCCAAAGTTCACGGGAGAGTCCAAAGTCCAAAGTACGGCACTCTTGCTCTGCCCGCGAAGTCTCCATTCTCTCTCGATCTCCATCCTTGGTCTCCAATCTCTCTCGCTCTCCTTCATTGGTCTCCAAACTCTCTCGCTCTCCTTCGTTGGTCTCCAAACTCTCTCGCTCTCCTTCGTTGGTCTCCAAACTCTCTCGCTCTCCTTCGTTGGTCTCCAAACTCTCTCGATCTCCACCCTTGGTCTCCAAACTCTCTCGTTCTCCTCGCCGCGCCGTTACTACGCGAATTCGCCGCGTATCTGGTAAGCGGCCGGCCATCTGCTGCTGCTTCTATTTGTGGGGAGTTATTCAACTCCTCACAACCATAAATACAATAAAATGCTTATAATAATGATTACACAAGTTGCTAAAGTAATTGCTTGAAATACAATATAATATTATGTATGTGATTCTATTATTTCCTTTGTTTGAATATAAGAAAATGGTTCCAATTTGTTTATATTATTATTTAAGTAAACACTGTGTGTTTAATCCAACATTGAATTTGAATGAGTGAGTTCGTC
The DNA here is from genome assembly GCF_043229965.1 of Drosophila suzukii. NCBI lineage: Eukaryota > Metazoa > Arthropoda > Insecta > Diptera > Drosophilidae > Drosophila > Drosophila suzukii. Next base: position 34,020,518 of record NC_092082.1, on the reverse strand, counting down.
CGATTGTATTGAACAACTAAGGATAACGAGGTTACTTCCGACTATAGATATTTATTTATTAATGCAACTTTGATTTAACAATGTTTTAGGGATATTCCATGTCAATAAAATATTGGGTTCAATATAATTAATTTGGACATTTTTATAAGTTTTAGTATAGTTGCATTCCTGTCTAATTATTCCATTTTTAAACTCATAAATTACAATTTTCCTGTTTCCTTATTAAATATTTAATCTTCGTATAAGAAGTATTTATCAAGTATATTTTCATTTAAAATATTGTTATTTTTAGGGGATAAGGAATAATTTCAAAAACGGGAGATTTGACTACCTCTGAAGGAATATGGGAAATAATCAAAAATCACGCTGAATTGATGATCTCTTCCTCATTTATCTTTTAATATGTTAATTATTTCGATTCCGTTATTTATGACATCGATAATCATATTTAAATCAGTATTTTGAATACTAGTATCTGCCAAATTAATGATTTTCTGTTCCATCTCAGCTTTATCATCTTGATCTAAAGTTCCGAATAGATATTAGTAAACTGTTCCTACGATGTTGAACAGTCCTCTCTTACTACGTTTTGCATTAGCATTACATTAGTAATCCCATTAATTTATATTTTAAGTTATTCTACTAAATATCGGATTTGGATAACATTATTAAATTCATCGGCTTCTTTTGAAAGATTTTCAAATGTTTGCTCGGTTTTTGTTATATTTACACTTAACTAATGATATTCATAATTAGTTGATCCTGTTTTAAATACAAGATATCCATTTTGGGTCTTAGTGGGATTTATTGTAATGCTTTGTCCAATTGTCAGTTGAATTACGGTTGCTCATATTATACAGAAAATTATTGTTTTCACCGAGTTGTTCCCGAGTCCCTTCATTTCCTTATGTTTTCCTGAAATTATCATCATATATACTTTTATAAATTTTGTTCTTTCTTTTGCATTTTTATTTATAATGAACAATCTTTCTTCCTCTATTCGTTTCTTTAAAATGTTTTTCATCTATTTCCTTCAAGGTTCCTGTCTTTTTAAATGGATTTGTGGTCTTAGATTTCACTAAAGGAGCTTGTTTGTATTTTGGATCTACTTCATATTTCTAACGTTTTTTGTTTAATTTTTCAATTCTATTTATTTTGTTTTGTTGTGTGTCATAATCAGGAGTTCCTGCATACATAAATATGTCAGCTGGTATTTGATTTGTAGCATTATGTTTTGAAAATGTAAACAATTAATTCGAACTTAGTATTTCTGTTTTCAATGTCTGATTCGCTTCCTATAATTCTTAATTTTTGATTTACTGTTTTATGAATCCCTTCTGTTGGGGCGGTACGGCTTGATCGTTGTAAATAGGGGAAGCCCCAGGATCGAATGGTACCCAAAACACGCGGGAGTACTTTTCGGTTTTTACGCGACGTGCGTAGATGTTTATTGTATCACTTTGAAATAAGAACCATAGAGTAATGAACTATATAGAGGCGCCAATTGCTCTGCCGCTCTCTTTAGATAATGAGGCTATGATGCCACCTAGGCGAAAAATGCTTATTTCCCCTCTTTTTGACAAGTTCGATCGAACTTGTAATTCATTCCCACCTCATTCTGCACCGCTCTTGCTCACTGTTTTGTTTTTGTTTTTAATCGAAATCCCTATTGCTGTTGCTTCGCACCTAAGTTAGCTTCAAACTTGGCCTTGAATTGGCTCTTAGCAGAGGTTGGGCAGAGGTTCGGGCAGAGCAATTGGCGGCTCTATATAGATTCTTACTCTATGTAAGAACTGCTTAAGCCTAACTTAACTTAAGCGCTCCAGAGCAGAGCGGAGACTTAAGGGAGAGATGGAGAGGGAGAGCGGACGGCAGTGCGAACGCGCGAGATGTAGACATCTGTATAAAACTGCCGCTCGACACTACCTCCTGAAATTAAACGCCCTTTTGACGTAAACATTCTTAGGAGGGACTTTTTGTACGGAAACTTGCGCTGAATAGGACGAAATGATGTGTGGAAGTGAGGCGGATACTGGCCTTGGAGGGTCGGATGGAATCGGCGGAGTAGTAGGGCCGCTGTTTCGATGCAGCAATGTGTGATGCCGATCTTGGCAAGTGAGACAGTTGTGAGCGCTTGTGCAATCCCGGAATTGATGACTGCTTGCAAAGCAATTGGAGCACAACTGCTTCCTTTGAATATAGGCTAGGCAATCGTTTACCGTCATTTGTAGGAAGCGTGGACATATACGCACGGGGTGGTTCTTCTTCGAACAGAGATCACAGCCTTTGGGTATCGGAACTAGCCTTGTGTTAAAGGAATTTATTTTTGGAAATTCTGCCACTCGATTTGTGGCTTTGGACTGGACGTGGTGGAAATTGGCAGATCGGAAGCTATCGACGGCCTCAAGAGTTCGATGGCGCTCCGTCAAATAGGAATCAAGCTCAAGCCACGTAGGAATTTCGGCTTTATTTTGGATGGATTGCTCCCATAATGAGAGAGTAAGCTTTGGTAGTTTTGTCGAGCACAATATTAACACCGGAAAATTTTAAAAAAGTTAAGCAACCTTGAAAAGTGCGTTGAAGTTCTTTTAAGGCTGCTCCCGACTCCTGTGCTATGCATTGCACATTGAAAAGTGTTTTCAGGTGACTGTTCACCTGCAATCGCTTATTTTCGAAACGCTCAGTTAGGTTATTCCAGGCTGAGCGAAAGCCATCATTGGTGAGTGGGGATCTTGAAACTATGGAATGAGCTTCGCCACTTGTTTTTTGAATTTAAGTGGAATAATTTTTCAACGGGCGTTAGACCTGGATTGTCTATGTATATTGCCGTGAAAAAGTCCTGGAAAGTCGGCCAGCGAAGATAGTCGCCAGAGAAAACCTCTGTGTCGATAGGAGGGAGCCGACAGCCATAAGGACGTGGAATTTTGGGATGGAGTTACTGGAGCTTGAGGTATTTGGGAGGAGCCTTTTTGGTTTTGTTCCATCAGCTGCGCGGCAAATATTTCGTAAGTGGAGTACGTTTGGTAATACTTGGACTTTAGTACTGATTTTGTGTCTGCGGCGCTCTCGCCTGCAGCTATAATGCAGCCGGAGCATATGTCGAATGCTGCCTTTACCGTTTTCCACAAGGAATTGAGGTGATCGCGACGGATTTTACAGGCGGATAACGTTGGGGTAGGAGCACCTGGAGCGTTCACAGTGGCCTCAAAGCGTTAAAGCGGATTTTACTGATGTTGCCATGACGTAAAATAATTTAGTACTTTAATTCAGAAGTAAGGAAACGGATTGAAATCAGATTGGAAATTAGGAACCAATCAAGATTGTAAATATATACGGTCACACTGTCGGATAGGCAAAGTCAATAAATAATTATTATATCGGATGGGTGGCCTTATGTAAAGAGTTACGGACTTTAATATTTTATGTTTGGAAGGAACATTTATTGTGAGCTCTTGACCCTCTGTGCACTGGCGAAAATATCGATATACGTATGTATGTACACTGTACATATGCACATATGTGGGGTGCGAATAGCGGAATAACGTTGCGGGAATTGGAAAGACTTCGCTTATGTTTGTATGTCGGTGCGTTTGTTTGTCACCTGCACAACTAAATTGCAAACGATTTGCTGGAGTAAATTTGTGGATATTGTAACTTTGTTTTTAATTTTAGAAATAGTTTAGCCGTATTTGTAGGTCGAGAAAAGTAGTTGGAGTGGACTGTATAAGAAAGAGTACTTAGAGTGGACTGTATTAGAATATTTATGTAAATATACACACGCAGCTGGAACACAGTAAAAATAAAGAGTGCAAATCCTAATGAAAAATTGTATGATCGGGAATTTTTTACTGTGGCTGAGTTATATTTTACACACAATTGGAATTGAAAATATATTTGAGAAATATTTTAGTCGAATAGTAGCACTGAAATATCTACTAGAATTGTTTCAAGTGAACAATTGTGGGGAAAGGAAACTGGAATATTTTCGGGCACAAGTAACGAAATTGAAATACATATATTAAATGCCGTTGCGTCGGATTAATAACTTTTGGATTTAGACAATATATCATACAGAAAGTTAGTCGAAATAGGGTTCGAAAAACTGGCTGTATGACCGGCAATTATAGTAAGTGGAACTTATCTGGAGCGGTTCAAGCCTGCTGGGACAAAATCAAAGAAAACTCCAGGAGAGGAAAATCCAAAGATTTTGAAATCCGGCTCGAAGGACCAAAATGCTGGGGCGGGGTGGCTTGATCGATGAAAATAGGTGAAGCCCCAAGATCGAATGGTACCCACAAAACTCGGGAGTACTTTGGGGTTCTACGCGACGTGCATAGATGTTTATTTGTACACTTGGAAATAAGAACTGCTTAAGCCTTTCTTAACTTAAGCGCTCCAGAGCAGAGCGGAGACTTAAGGGGGAGATGGAGAGGGAGAGCGGACGGCAGTGCGAGCGCGCGAGATGTAGACATCTGGATAAAACTGCCGCTCGACACTACCTCCTGAAATTAAACGCCCTTTTGACGTAAACACTTTCTATGTCCGAAATACCGTTTTTACTTGTTGTTACTTGAATTTTTACTCCTTCCGAATTTAACCAAATGTGTAAGTCTACGCACATAAATGCTGAGTCTTCAGCTGCTTTGATATCCTGTGGTTTTCATATTTCATTGAATAATTTCATAATATCTCTTTTGGCTTCTATCCAATCTCTACCTGTGACTTTTACTGGAGTGTCAAATTTTGAGTATGCATCGATACTTGATAAGAATTGTTGGTTACCCACCATATAAAAATCCATAACAAATTGTTCTCTAATATTTTTAATTTCTGGAGCAAGTTCAAAAGGCAGTTTGGTATTTCTGTGTTCTGTCTTAGCAATGTTACAAAGTTCAGATTCATTTATTATATTTTGAATTAATTTTTGGTAATCAGGAATATAATAATATTTTTCTCTAAGCCATTTAGTAGTTTTTTCGATTCCTGGATATAAAAGTCCCTTATGTCTTTTCAAAATTTTTTCTTTAAAATATTACTAATTTTGTTAAATGATTTGTCTGAATGTGAGAAAATCTGAGTCATTATGGAAATAAATCGCGATCTTTTATGTGCATAAATATTCCTTAATTATTTCTTTTGTTGAGGTTGTTGTCATTTCTTTATAAATATTTTACATTTTTAATTTGTGAAGAAGTGTGTTACTTCAATTGTATCTTAATTTCCTTTAATAAATTCGATTTGTCGGGAATGGATACTGGATATTTAATTTGATAATGTTGAACTAATAAGCTTTTTTATTAGTTATTGCTAAACTAAAAATACGAAGTTTAGGTTGCTTTATGCTTGCTAACAATTAATTAGCGAAAGAGAGTACTGCAGGCGAGACGAGAGTGCATTTAATGTCGAGATCAGCATTCGTACTGATTTTACAAAGGGACAGCCAGCCGAATGCTGGGCCCAAGAATGCAAGAACACAAAAAACGAGAGAGCTAAATAGAGAGGTCTACCTTTCGCGATGCAATTAATATAAGAGATCGAATTAAGACGTTAATTAGCTGCTGCGGCTCCGTGACCCGACATTCTCTCCCCGTTGGAAGCCTAGGTTTCAACATCATCCTTAAGGGGAAGCAGACACAGCTTGTTTACTGCTCGCTTTGTCACTCCTGATGCTGTCTTCAGAACGGCAACTCGAGCAACCCAGTCTCCCGATCACTCTGGCGAGGGGCCACTTCATGAGAGGCAAGTTTTCGTTCTTGAACAGAACTAAGTCATCGACAACCAGGCCAGGTTTTGGGGTGCGCCACTTGGAGCGCTGCTGCAGTAATGTTAAGTATTCTTCCTTCCATCGGAACCAAAAGATCTCCTGCAAGTAAGCCACGCGTTGTTATCCATCCAAGCGATTAAAGTTGAGACTGGTCACACACGGCTCGACGGAAGAGGAAGGCGGACCACCATTCAAAAATGTGCTGGGGCTAATACATCCAGATCAGCTGGGTTTTCTGAAATCGAGACTAATGGTCGAGAATTAACAACCGCCGAAATGTGACACACCAGGGTCCGCAACTCCTCCAAGGCTAAAACAGCAGTGCCAATAGCGCGGTAAAAATGATGCTTAGCGATCTTCACAGCCGCTTCCCAAAGACCGCCAAAGTATGGCGACCTAAGAGCAACGAAACACCAATCAATAGCCTCCGCTATGCAAAAGTCCAACGTAGCTTTCTGGTGATCACTGCTGAGGAATAGGCGCCTTAGTTCTAGAAGCTCATTGCGAGCGCCAACAAAGTTGGTTGCATTATCAGACGAAATCTGCCGCGACCTTCTTCTAGTGCATATAAATCGTTTGAGGCCATGTCGAAACGATACCGTAGAGAGATCCTTCATCAACTCCAAATGAATAGCCTTCGTGGCGAAACAAATGAAGACACAAATGTAGCATTTTACTGGAGGCTTGCTTCGCGCCTCTGACTTGTAGAAAAATGGCCCACAAAAGTCAATTCCAGTGACTTCAAATGCATGAGATCCATCAAGTCACTCCTTTGGAAGATCAGCCATGATATGCTCCACTACTCGAGGCTTCATTCGAAAGCATCTAATACATTTGTTTACCGCCTTCATAACCGTCTTCCTCCCCCCAATAGGCCAATATTGGGATCGAATTATGCCGAGTAATGCCCGTGGCCCAGTGTGCAGATTGCGTTCATGAAAGTGAGTAATAATGACAATAGTGACAATATAATTGGATGACGCCCATTAAAATCCAGAGAAGAATTCCTTAGCCGGCCATCCACTCTAAGAAGCCCAAATTGGTCAATGAATGGCGAAAGAGATGCGAGCGAGCTGGAGGAGTGCACCATTTCCTTTAACTGCAAAGATTTGTTATCATCCCATAAATATGAGCGCTGGGCAAGACGAAGCAACAGCAGAGTACCGCCTTGAAGGTCAGACACCGTGAGCGTAGGGCGATGGATGCGATTACTAAACTTATAGACGTATCCGAAAATTCTTTGAAGGGCAGCAAAGGAATTGGCAAATTTTGAACTGGCCACTACGTCTTCGTATGGAGATTTTGTTAGTAGAATCCTCCGGCGAACCTCAAGCGTTGGCTTTTCAGCAGTGATTGGCGTCGGCCAGTCAGTTTTGGAGCCACAGAGGAATTTTGGTCCATGGGCCCAGAGAGGAGTCTCGTTGAGCTCAGCAGGAAAAGCACCTCGGTAGAGAATGTCAGCTGGATTTAAAGAAGTTGGAACATATTGCCACTCCACTGACTCATTTAGCTCTTGAATGGCAGCTACTCGGTTCGCTACAAAAATATTGAATGTGGACGGGTCGTCTCGGATCCATGAAAGCGCAACAGCAGAGTCGCTCCAGCAGTAAACCTTTTCCTCAAATTCACTCGTCCCAGCCACTTCTGCGATGAGCCTAGACAGCTCCAGCTTGGGCACAGTGAGTGTTTTCAAGGGGGCTACCCTTGACCTTGAGCAAAGTAATTGAGATCGGCCGTTGCAAACGATGTAGACATAGGCACCATATGCTTCTATGCTGGCATCACAAAATCCATGAATTTCACTCTCAGAGTTTGGAGAACGAACCAGCCGAGAAAATGACGCATGCCTAATCTGCCCAAAACTTGCATTCCATATTCTGTGACTCAGGAAGGCTTTCATCCCAGGATAACTTCTCCTTGCACAGTTGTTGAAGGAAAATTTTCGATTTTGTGATCACAGATCCAACCAACCCGAGTGGATCGCAAAATCGCGCTATTGCAGACAGGACAGATCGTCTGCAGGGGCTTGATGTTGACTGTAAGACCGAAAAGGAAAACAATAGTTGGTCAGAAACTGGATCCCAAGCGAGACCTAAGCCTAAGACCTAAACTTCAAATAGCACTCCTTATCCTTGTCTGCAACTCCATCCGACACACATAAGAACATCGTTGAGAGAATAGCCTGAGGAACTGGCCGCCGATCCATCAAAAACTACGAGAAGCTTTGTAGTGGAGCTATCTTCCTTTATGACACAATGATGAGGCAAGAAGTATCGGCACAACCCGATGTCAGCGGCAGAAACTGATGACATATGTCCTAGATTGAGGTATTCCTTTATGAATGCTGTATATCGAGCCTGCAAGGCTGGCTGACGATTCAACTTTCTCTCGGGACAAGAATTTTCAATAAGCTTGCTGGTAGGACTCTCCCAAAAGATCTATATTGAACTTGGCAGGCAGCCGATCAGCTGGCAAACGAACGACGTGTCTTACAAAATGTGCTTCACAGTCCAATTCTTCCTTAGTAGCGCGTATAATTCGCTCGGCGCAGCTTTCAACTTCCCAAAATCGTCGAAGAAGATCATCTAACCGATCGAAACAATTCTCTCTTCTAGCGAGAAGTATATCTTGAGACGACATTAACGCCGAGCCATTGGAAAGGCCATAACCTCCAGAAACAACCCAACCCAGACGTGTATTTTGAATTAGGGGTACTCCAGGTGGGAGCTTGATTTGGCCAACGCACAACATCTCGAAAAAGAGGCTGGCTCCGATTAAAAGATCCACCCGATGGGGAGCATAAAACCTTGGTTCAGCTAACTGTATATTTTTGGATATGTTCCAGCTGCCAATGTCGACGTTTTAGCTGGGCTGTCGCTCTAATTTTGGCTGAGTATTCGGAAATTCGGGACTGAATTGTAATATTGACCGAGTGACCATCCGTCACAAAACTGGAATCTCCTATTCCAGTTACGGATGCTGAAGACTTTCTTTTCTTTTCTTGAAGCTGATTAGCGAATCGGGACGTTGTTAGATGCAGTTGGGAGCCCGAATCGAGTAGAGCTCGACAGGGAACGAAAAACCCGGAACGGTTTTTTACTAAAACGCTAACCGTTGCTAAGAGCACAATATCATTATGGTGTAGAGGGTGCGGCAGAGGAAAGTGCTTCTTGAAGCTGTGCTCCTTCTTGTAAAGGAATGGAAGGTGAGTTTCCCAGGTGAAGCAGGGTGTGGTGCTTAGATCCGCATGCACGACAACTACTGAAGTTGCATTGCCGAACTTGATGACCAACCTTAAGACAATTTATGCAAAGACCGAGCCGTTTCGCTTCTTGAAGCCTATTCGCAGGAGACAGGATTTTAAAATTCTGACAATAAGAAATGGAATTCCCCGCATCATTACAGAATATACAAATCCAAGGGTTAGCATTCGAGGCAACAAATGCTGATCTACGCGCATTGGGTATTCTGTTACTTAACACCTGATTGCCCGGCGCATAGTTTGCCATGGCGAAATCCATAGTCTCCAACGTCCTGCATCGCTGCTCCTGAAATGATGTCATTGACTCCTACGTAGGAATTAAATTGACGAAGGCAGCGCCTCTAAGCGCTCTTCCCACTTTGCCTGACTTGCCGAATCCAACTTTTGGAACAGGACTTGAACGATGATGCATCCTGCGATTTGTTCCGTCGTGCACAGTCCTTTGAGAGCACGAATATGAGCGTTGAATTTATCGGACAGCTCCCGAAGTGTCGAGACGGAACATCTCTGCACCGCATTAAGTCCCAGGATCTCAGTAATGTGTGCCTGAAAAACCAAACGTCGATTATCAAGCAATTGCGTAGTTGCCATCCGAAATTTCCAATGAGCGAATAGTTTCCAACGCTGCGTCCCTCAGGCATGATCGTAAATGCTGCAGCTTTTTTACGTTGGTGAGGTCCGGATGACTATCTATGATCGTGGTAAACATGAATGGAATGACTTTGCAAAAGAAATCTTCGTACGGCCATTCCTTTTTTCCTTGCTATTAATATTATTATATATTTATTATTATATATATTTATTACTGAAAAGGAAAAGCTTTCCGTCCTCGCACGGAAACATACATACATATTTGTACCAGTAAACAGAAAATATTATATACAATATAACTTAAATAAAAACAATATTAAAAAATGCAAAAATATGTAAAAGCTAAAAATGTTTAGAACCAAATTTCTGTGTATGCCGTAACCAGGGTTTTTGACTGGGGGCTACTCAGCAGTATTGTGCAAAGTGAAAAGAAAAGTTTTCCCATTTCCGGAAGAAAAATATTAAAAATGTATAAACATTTCTTTTTTGTCTTTTTATTTGTTTAATTTCTTATACTAATTAAAATGATTTAATTTTATTTTAATACGCTACTACATTTTTCGGGTCTTTGATAATGGTTGAAATGTCTTCCCGCGCCTGGATACCGAGACCAGGGCTTCTGCGGTAGAGCTTACGGGCAGCGCGGCTTATGCGCCTCCCCACTTTCCCGGTCCCTCTCTGTATCCGGGTAATTCGCTTTTGGGTACGTTGTACCAACTGGTTTTGATCTACTTCTTGATTCAGGCTCCGTTGCCGGATCTCACGCTCCTGTTTTCCTGCCAGTTCAACATTTTCCGTTTTATGTAGCATTGCTAGATCCTGCACTGCTAGATACAGTCCTCATTTAACTGGATGCTCCGGCAGAGTCCGTTCAGCCAGTCGACGAGGACCGCCAGATACGACGCCTGGTCCTCGTATCTAACCTGCAGCCGCCGAAGCCGGCGCGCAGCTCAGATGGCTCGGTTGTATACGGTGCGGCACTGCATCATTTCTGGTAACATGACGGTCCCTGGTTGTGCCTTTTATAGCAGAATCGGGGTAGTTCTGATGACGTGATCTACTTATAATGTGATCGGGAACTCCTGATTTGTGTAATCCTGCAATTCTTAGGGGCTTAGGTGACATACAGGTCTTTGGCATAGAATACCACGACACTTTTCCCCACTGCATTGCCCAGCTCATACAGCGCTATGCCCTTACGCTGGAGTACAGCACAGTGAATTCGATTCAGCTTTGTTACTCTGCCTGTAGTTTTTCCTATAGACAACTTGTCCCACGGAAAATTCTACGAGTTTACTACGGGTATTATATGCCTTTTCCGCGCGTACATGAGTTCTGTTTAGTCCCTGGGTAACTTTTTGTCCATCTTGTCTGGGATACTTATCCGTGTATCTCCTACCTGTAGTCCTCCCAGCTTTCGTAAAATCGGGTCGGCGTAATACGGTTCCATGCCTATCGACTCGTGCAGGCCATTCCTAGGAGCACACTCTATTCGACAGGGTATTAAACCGAGCCCGGAGAAAAAAGAAGCAATAAACAAATTCGAGATTCCCAAGACTAGGGATTATTAGGATACTACAGGAAATTTATAAGAGATTCCGCGGCTTCAACAAAGCCAATGACAAGACAATTGAAATGGAAGAAGACCGTACAGATAGATCAGGAGTACATAGAAGCATTTGATGTATGCAAAACCTTGTTATCCAATGACCCGATTTTAAGAAAACATTCATCCTTAACACGGAAGCCAGCAATTATGCGATTGGAGCCGTCTTATCCCAAGGTAATTTGGGAACAGATAGGCCAATAGCATATGCTAGTAGAACCTTATCAGGAGCAGTGTGACGATCCTGCCTGACGGCTAGACCGCCGCAATATGTATATAAGGAGTAGTTATCTAAGTTTGGCGTTATTATCATTAGAACGTAAGAGATATAAAATGAAGGTTTATGATTTAGTAAGTGGAAAGCGAACATATGGATTTTTGGGTGCAAAACCAAAATAGGTCAAGTTTCGTTCCGCACCACGCGCCCGAGGTGGCAACCATAGGGAAAAATACTAGAAAATAGAGAAAATACGAAACCGATCTGGCAAGGCAAAGGGCCACACGGCGGTTTCCGGACTCTCTCTGCTCTGATACCTCGAGGTACCACTAACCTACCTGCGCAGTGAGGCGGAAGACTCCTCACCCTCCCGCTTAATTCCCCCCTCCCCACGAGGTGGTAGATCCATATGTCTCAGTGACTTTACAAATTTCTTGTAAAAGGTCCTCTGGATTCGACTGAGAGTTATATCCTGGCCAGAGAGCATCCTTACAAGTGGCGCCCGAACAGGGACATTGAGGCTAACTAGAGCAACACCAAAGTGGCCTAAAGACCCACTAAGATAATGATCTTTATCCCGAAGGATCGCGCCACTGCCGAGCGTTACCAACCGTTAGAGTGAAGGACCTCTAAAGAGCAAAAGGAGAAGAAAAAGGAGATTCGCGCACTGCAACAAACTATGGCTAACCCGAAGGAGTCCGACGGCGAATACGAAGAAACCGATTCGATTGTAAACCCAGGCGTAGGAGTACGATGGATTTACGCCCGCCGCAAAGATTAATTAGCCGCTCTAACACTCGAGTTCGGGTTTAGCGCCGACGGCACCGTAGCAGAAACACAGAAGGCATTCGGTATACTCGTGAGCACAGGATCGTTTCCAAAATCGGTGTGGAAACGACTCGCTCAACTACAGGAGCAGTATAGCTCGAGAGCTACAACTCCAAACCGACTAGGAGACGACAAAGGGTTTACGTCGGGAGCCAAGATGACCCAAGTTAGCCAGAGGCAGGACCCGCATTTCGCCGGCTACACCTCTCCCGGAAGACTGACAAGCCATCGAGGAGTCCATCCCGACACGTCACGAGATTTCATCGTCCCGTCCCTCGGAAACCACGGCGGATCGAAACCGCCCGAGTCAGAAGCTCCATTCAACGTCACTCTACCCCGACATTTGCTTAACCAGGATGAGGTGCCTCGCGCCATGTCAGAGATTTTTAAAGATAGAGCAGCACGATGGTTCCGCACGAGCCACTTACAGACAGCTACGTGGGCGGAGTTGCGGGCCGAGCTCTTAGGTTTATTCTTGCCCCCACTTTACTTTGAACGACTAGAGGACGCGATCCGAACCCATATCCAGGGAGTGGATGAGACATTTAAGGAGTACTTGGTCGAGTTAAGGACCAAGATGCAGCAAGCCGGATACCAAAAGGAGGAAGAACTTTATCGGATCTATGAAAATATGGCACCAGAATATTCTCTGTATATAAGACTCCACGAGTTCGAGACGCTGGAACAATTAACCCGCATGGCGACGGAATACCAAAGTGTGAGAAAGCTGACGTCGAGTCGCGCAGGCATTCCTAGCATGGGGGCTACGGACCGTCATAAGACCAACCCTTGTCGGACGCCGAACCCCTTTCGAAGCCCAGAGGTACCCATTCAAGGAGGGAATGCAACTCATCAAATGATCAGACAGCCCCTATCAAACATCGACGTTCAGCGAGCTTGTAGCAGGTGCGGAGAAGTCGGCCACTTTAGACGGGGTTGTACTAATGCACGCCTGAACTTTTGTTGGGACTGTGGTCGTAGGAATATGTTGACTGTCGATTGTTGTCGCCGAGATACCCCGGGAAACGAACGACGTCTTCGCCGAGATGCGGGCGCAGCGGAGACGAACGAAGTAGCAGCCCGACATCAAGGAACCCACCACTAAGGATAAGCAACGGCCTGATCACTGCTACCGTGCAGATCGGAGGCCGATGGGTGGACGCCACGGTGGATACGGGAGCGTCGAGGAGCTTTGCGAGCGAAGGGTACGTTCGTACGGTATCGAGACCGGAGGAGATGCAAGAGATCATCACTACGATAGTGTTAGCTGATCGGTCAAGCCTGGCAGTGAAGAAGCTATGGCGCACTCGCGTGGAAGTAGCTGGCACGCGAGTGTGGATGCCATTCTTGGTGATGCCTACCATGTTAGATCGCGTCAAATTAGGCATGGACTTCTTGGCGGCGATGGGAACACAGATACAATGCGGAGAAGCCACCTTAAAGGTAAAATTGAGCCCGTCGGCGGAAGAGCCCCGACTGCGGCCAAGTAAAGTCGATCGGATGTCGTCAGAGGATACGAGCCCGGAAGTACTCGAAGGAAGGAGTACGATGGTTCTAGGAAAGCAGCACTGTGTATACAGAGCAGAGTGAGGTCCCCGCGCACAACCGGATCATGCGCCAGATGACCCCATCAGGAGAACGAAAGAACGACCACGGAGGAGACGAGATCAGGAGGTACGACGAACCGGGAAGAGCCTTGGAGGACTTTCGGCCGGACGAAATCGACGAAGCAGAGGATGGAGAATCAATGACGGAAGAGGATGACCTAAGACCCGACCAGCGGGAATTCATCACCCGTTTGTTGACGCTTTTCAAGGAGCTTCGAGGTGTATCACACGTGGCGGAGCATCGGACTATAATGCGAGACGATAAACCCTTGAAACAAAGGTTCTACCCAAGGAATCCGGCAATGCAGAGCGTGATCGACGCCCAAGTGGATGAACTACTCCGAGAAGAAGCCATCGAACCTTCACGGAGCCCGCATAGCGCACCCATAGTGTTGGTCAAAAAGAAGACGCAGAATGGCGCATGTGCGTTGATTATAGACAATTGAACGCTCACTCAGTGCCCGACGCGTACCCCGTCCCCAGGATCAACCACATCCTGGAAAAACTACGTCAAGCCCGATACATTTCGACGTTGGACTTAAAACACGGTTATAGGCAAATACCCATGGCCAAGGATAGCCGTCAGTTCACGGCCTTGACCGTTCCGGGCATAGGCCTATACCAGTGGAAGGTCACGCCCTTCGGACTTCACTCGGCCAGCGCAACCTTTCAGCGCGCCTTGGATAGCGTGATTGGTGCGGACGTGGAGCCGTTCGCCTTCGCCTATTTGGACGATATCATCGTTATAGGCGGAGGAACAACATTTGTCAATCTGGGCGAAATCTTCCGTAGGCTGCGAAGGGCGAACCTGAAGGTGAACCCAAAGAAGTGCGCGTTCTTCAAGCGAAGGTTAGTTTACCTAGGCCACGTGATTAGCGCCGAAGAGGTCCAGACCGACCCGGAGAAAGTGACGGCAATTACCAACCTTAAGTCCCCTTCATGTCTCAAGGAGCTCCGACAGTGGCTAGGCATGGCCTCTTGGTATCCCGGTTCGTCCCTAACTTCGCAACCGTGGTACAACCAATGACTGCCCTGTTGAAGAAAGGCCGGAAGTGGGCATGGAGTCCCGAGCAACAGAACGCGCTAGAAGAGGTAACAAGAAGGTTAACCACCACCTCCGTATTAGGATGTCCCGACTTCGACAAGACGTTTGTGTTGCAAACTGACGCTAGCGACGTGGGGCTAGGAGCGGTCTTGTCGCAAGACATCGAAGGCCAGGAGAGTGTCATCGCGTACGCCAGCCGTCGACTCACAGCCACGGAGGGCAATTACACGACGACGGAAAAAGAGTGTCTGGCCATCACATGGGCTATCAGAAAAAGCGGTGCTACTTGGAAGGGTATCGGTTCGAGGTGGTTACCGAAATGGTTGAACTCCATCGAAAGTCCTTCCGGTCGGGTAGCAAGATGGGCGCTGGAGTTGCAACAGTTCCAGTTCGACGTGCGGTACCGTCGAGGCAAATTGAACGTGGTGGCAGACGCGTTATCCCGGCAACCCTGTGGAGTCTTGCAACAGATGGCCGAAGTGGCCACACCCCGTAAATGGATACAAGGTATGCGAGTTAAGATAAAAGAATACCCCGAGAAGTTCTCGGACTACATGATGGAAAATGGACAACTATACCGGAGCTGATGACGAGGACTACTTCCCGTGGAAACTGTGTGTCCCTAGTTCAAATAGAGTCCGAGTCCTCCAAGAATGCCACGACGCACCCACGGCTGGACACCTGGGCGTCCGAAAAACCGTTTCTCGACTATCTCAGAGGTATTTCTGGCCCGGCATGTTTAGGGACGCGAAGCGTTGCGTCCAGCACTGCGAGTCGTGCCAGAAGTTCAAAACCGCCCAGACGAAAGCGGCAAGCAAAATGTTAACCCGCATAATAAGCGAACCGTTTGACGTTTTATGCGCAGACTTTGTCGGTCCGGTACCCCGGTCGGGACGCGGTGTCACCATGCTCCTCGTATTTCATGACATCTTTTCCAAATGGGTGGAGTTGATCCCGTTACGGAAAGCTACCGCCGCCCAAGTTCAGAAGGTATTCCGGGAACGGATACTGGGCCGAGTCGGCATCCCTCGGAAGTTCGTCTGCGATAACGGTACTCAATTTACCAGCCGCATTTTGAAAGAGTACTTCCACACGATAGGGGTAGAGATCCAATATACTGCTCCATACTGTCCACAGGAGAACCCTACCGAGAGGACGAATCGGACGGTCAAGACAATGATAGCCCAACTCACCGAGGGAGACCAAAGTTCCTGGGACGAGCTATTACCGGAAATAGCGCTCGCCATCAACGCAAGTGTATCGGACTCTACGGGATATAGTCCCGCCTTCCTGACGCAAGGACGCGAGCCCAGACTCCCTACTATGTTATACGACGAGGTCACCCCTGGATCAGCGGTGATATCAGAGGAATCTTCGATATTGTCAGATCCAACCTCCAACGTGCTTCCCAATATCAAGCACGCCATTACAACCTTCAACGCCGTGAGTGGAGACCGAAGCTCGGTGACAAGGTGTGGCTACGCCAACATCCTCTCTCGAAGGCGGCCGAAGGTTTCGCCGCTAAATTGGAATTTGGGAATGAAGCCGCGTAAGAAGACGACGGGACTGCCCTGTAGAGGTTCACACGGTAATTTCTAAGTTGAATTGTACTAACACACACAATGTTATTAGCTAAGTTTTCTTAGTCGAGGTTTCACTGCACCGATAGGTAGGAGCTTGAACAATATGGGTCTCGTATCTATAAGTTTAGTCTCCGCTTTCAGATGGAAGAAGTCCTCGAGTTGTCGGATGGATTGGCACTACCTCATCATCAGCCACGGGTAGGAAAGGGAGGTGTGAGGATCCTGCCTGACGGCTAGACCGCCACAATATGTATATAAGCAGTAGTTATCTAATTTTCGCGTTATTATCATAAGAGATATAAAATGAAGGTTTATGAAGTGGAAAGCGAACATATGAATTTTCGGGTGCAAAACCAAAATAGGTCAAGTTTCGTTCCGCACCACCCGCCCGACGTGGCAACCATAGGGAAAAGTACTAGAAAATAGAGAAACTACAAACCGATCTGGCAAGGCAAAGGGAAAAACAATGAGAGGGCCACACGGCGGTTTCCGGACTCTCTCTGCTCTGGTACCTCGAGGTGAACGGTCGCGCACGCGGACGAAAGAAACAAAGAAACACGCGGGAAAGAAAGCACGGTCGGAAGGAAGCAAGGTCAGTGTAATCGGCGAAGTGAAACCCAGGAACAATTAAACACGATAAATAAATCGTAGTGGCGCCAGAGCTTAGTGTGCTGGAGAAGTAGGGACAAACGGGGAGACGATTCCCAATAAGAGAAAAACCGCTGAATGAAAACTACATTCCCAACATTCAAGTGGTTATAGAAGAAGGAAGAACATCAAGTATAATCGTAGGGGTACAGATGAGACCTTAACACCTTTGAAAAGGAAGGTGTTTTTTCCGCACATGAAACAGGCAATAACGCAAACGATTGAAAATTGCAATAGTTTGCCAAATTCAACAAGGAAGAACGCTATAGTCGAGTACCTTGACTATCAGATACCCATTACTCGGCTGAAAGGACAAAAGGGAAATGGAGATACTCAAGCAGCAAAGCGAGACTGAAATGCGCCACCTACTCCTGATCTCAATATATGGTTATGTGGGCGGTAGACAGATTTTAGCGTTATGGGCGTTAGAGTGGGCGTGGCAAACTTTTTATTGAGTCAATCGACAGGTATTGACGAGACTAATACATTTCAGTTTTTTTTTCTAGCATGAAATTTGTGGGGGCCACAGGTGTGAGCGGCTTGTGGGCGTTAGAGTGGGCGTGGCATATCCGCGTAACAAATTTTCGCTGCGTAAGGCTACGGAATATAAATCTGAGATCCCATTTCTCTATCTGTGATAGTTTCCGAGATATCCGCGTTCATATGTACGATTTTTTTGAAGTTTGTGGGCGGTTTGTGGGCGTTAACGTAGGCGTGGCAAACTTTTTGGTTCAATCAAGAGGTATTGATGAGAACAATACCTTTCAGTTAAAATTTTTATTGTAGCATCAAAACCGTATGAGCCACAGTTTTGGTCGGTTTGTGGGCGTTAGAGTGGGCGTGGCACGCTGCTGAAACAAGCTTGCGCCGCGCAAGAAGCTCAGGAATCTGCATGCCAAATCTCAATAGCCTAGCTTCTATAGTTTCCGAGATCTCAGCGTTCATCCGGACGGACAGACAGACGAACAGACGGACATGACTAGATCGACTCGGCTAGTGATCCTGATTAAGAATATATATACTATATGGGGTAGCAAACGCTTCCTTCTGCCTGTTACACACTTTCCGACGAATCTAGTTACCTTTTTACTCTACGAGTAACGGGTATAAAAATACGACAGGAAACCACACAAGATCAAATAAAGCTTGACAGATACACCAGAAAGACCCTTGGAAATAATACACATAGATTGTGCTTTGTAATCAAGGAAATGTGGAAACCATCATCGATAAATTCTCAAGATATGGTTGGCAGTTACGGTTCCAGGAAAAGAATGCGTAAGCATAGTCAAGGCGATGAAAAGTTTCATGGCCTTGTTCGGGGTACCTGAAAAGATAATCTGCGATCAAGGAGTAGAATTCTCTTTCAACCTGTTTAAGGACTTGTGTAAGCAGCACGAATTAGAACACGATAATAGAGATATAGAAGCTAATAGAATAAAATAGTCACAGACCATAGGCCATTAACTTGGCTAATGAGTGTCAAAATGCCCGATTGTAACAAGTAAGTAAGTAAGATGTAGAAACCATCATCAATAAATTCTCAAGACATGGTTGGCAGATAACGATTCAAGGAAAAGAATGTGTAAGCATAGTTAAGGCGATAAAAAGTTTCATGGCCTTCTTCGGGGTACCTGAAAAGATAATCTGCGATCAAGGAGTAGAATTCTCTTCCAACCTGTTTAAGGACTTGTGTAAGCAGCACGAATTGGAACACGATAATAGAGATATGGAGGCTAATAAATGAAACAAAGAAAACAAACAGACTAGAAATCAGACATAAAGAAGTACTGGATGAGGAGTTCAAACGCTATTCATTCAGCTACAAAACTAATACAGCAGGAACTGTTCACGGGCAGAACGCATATCTTTCAATAATGAACACGATTATCTACAGAATATCAGTGCGTTCCAAGCCGAATTATACCCATTAATTAAAGAGAAGCAAGAGGTACAATATTAAGAAAAGATAACAGGAGAGACAAGCGAAACAACTAAATGCGTAAAAAAAAACTAGAAAAGCAGGGCACACAAGTAGTAGCGGAGGAACATATGTACGAGTTTCCAAAACTAAAAGCGATATTGAACAAGACAGACTTAATATTTGCAAAAAATTACCAATCTTTAAAAAAGAATGGTATTCTTTGCCTTGAATTATATCACTACCTATGAATAAGACAGAAATTGTTATAGCACTGGAATATGTAGTAATTAATAACGAAGAAATGTATTATTATAAAAAAACAAATGTCAGAAAATAAGTAAATAAATGAGAACGACTAAATTGTAAATCAGATTAACGAAAACTGTCTTAAAAAACTGACCAGCGAAATGGAATTGGACTGCGAGACAAGAGTTGCCGGGCTCATAGCCAAAGTTTTTGAACCGGAAGAGGGATGTATTGTAATTTTCAACGGAGAAAATGTGAAATTGCAAACGGACTGCGGACAAGAGAGAACCGTGAATGGATCAATAATGATTGGATTTAGAAAATGCAGAACTATGGTAAACAACGTCCAGTACGTCATAGAGTTGCTTGGCGCAGCAAAACTAAAACTGGAGATACCTCAAATGGGAGCTATTAAAAAAAATAGAACAACCCAAGAATTGGGAATACACGAGCTAAAGATGGAGGATATCGAAACGAGGCTACAGATCAACAGAATACAAACGGGAACAAAAATACCCACAACATCGACGCACACGATGTTAACCGTACTGCTGATAGTGGTGTTGGCCACTGGTGTCACACCAGCTACACCACTTGCGACGTTCACGTTAACTATTGCTCCACACACCTTCACACCTTCGCTCCATTATGGAAGGTAGTTTAGTCTGAGGGGGGAGGAGCTACCGCCTAAGCACTTTCCTTTGGCGAATCCCAGCGGCACAATTAAAATGCAAATCAAACTTAAATATCGGGGCCAACTGAGAACCAAGTCCTACTACTGCATACGGTCCGGTTTCAAGTCCATTCCGCTAGGTCAGCAGAATTAGGCATCAATAATAAGCATTGAAAGACAAAATTCATTCTGAAAGATACCATCAAACCTTTCACGGCAAAACCCGAACCTTATAGGAAGTTAACTCACGCTCATTGATCATGGGCCTCATGCCAACGACCTCACGGCTGACTCTCTAGCTCTGGCACGCCCCATAATATTGGTTGAAATCACGGCCGCGCAACAACTCGTAAGTAGCCGACATACCTCAGTCAAGGAAATATTTTTCACTCTCCGTACCTGTAATCTTAACTCGAAATAAAAAGTCAGTAGTTTATTTTGTAGGATAAAAATATATTTATTCATGTATTTTGGTATTGCGAACATGTTTTTTATATTATTTAATCTTTTTCATTCTTTTTTAGATTATAATATATATTCATAACATGTGCTTCCTTTTTGAAATCCGAAATTCTATGGCATACACAAGGTCCACACACAGGTGTCTATATGATTTCCATGAATAGATGTCTTCATATTATATCCACCACATTCACAAAGTTTTGATTGTATGAACTGGAAACGTACATAGTGTGCATTGAACAGAATTCCGTCAAATTCATTCAGGAAATTTTTTATTTTAACTGAATGCATGATATATTTCTAAATACGCTTACACAATTTATAAAGAAATTTTATATCTGTTTTAATCTTTTTCTTTTACCATTCTCGAAATTGAACAAACAAAAATCTTTGATTTTTCCCAAATTCGAAATGATTTTTTTTAAATGATCTTTACTTTCCCTCCTGCAAGCAAAGTATGTGCGACCTCTGCTAACCAACACTCTCCTTAATTCTATGATTTTGTGTCCCCTTCAAATATTTTTCAAATCAATACTTCTCATGACCAATAAATATTGAATGTAACCTGCTAGAATTACATATATTGTTTTCAAATTTACAAAAATCTTAAGTATGCACATTCCATCTTCAATATTATCCTACACGCCCACTTCAAACACTATAAATGATCGAGGACAATAGCTAGTCTACCAAAAATAGTTTTGAAGTGGGATACTCTGCTACGTCAAACACAACTTAAGTAGAAGTGAAAGAGTGATCGTGAAAAAAGAATTTAAAAAAAAAGAATAAAATAAAATGAATAACCAAAATCTGATTTGTCAATCCTACAAGTGTTTCTTGCAATAGAATAAGTGGGCAAATCATAGCCGTTCGGAGTTGCATAAGCGAAATGCAATTCAACCCCTTGATGGAAGAGTCAAAAATATATCTGAGGGATTCAAGGGAAGAATAATTCATTACATCTACGTAAATGATGGGTCGGACTTGATCTTACATGAGAATTTCTTAAGTGAAGCTGGATTGTCACTGCTACCTCATCTCAGCATTCTATAAGAAAGTTATCCTTCAGCAAAAGTCAACTTTGAACTGTTTGCAGAGTATAACCTTTTAAAGATGAATCTGAAGAAATTGAAATGAAAAGTTTTCAAAGTAAAATGACGATCATGAATAAAGATTCTGACTTGGAATGTATCTTCCACGAACATACCATGGAAATAATTTCAAGAACACAAGAATTTCAAGAGAGAGACAGTGGTTGGTCTCTTATAAAATTGATTCGCTTGGAAATGAATGTTAATCATTATACACCGCTGGCTGGTTCATCTTTCATACCACTACCTCGTTTCCTTTTAACGAAAAAAGCAATAGTTAACGTTTGTAACGAAAGTGATCAATATTATTTTAAATGGGCCTTGATTTCTGTCTTAAAAATTGTTAACAGGCCGCAAAGATGTTCGGCATATAATATTGACATATCGTTGGAGATAATTCGTTTAAGTGATGAAATAAAAATATATTTCACTGGGTTGACTTTCCCCCTTGAAATAAAATGTGTAACATTTCTTAAAAAGAATACTCATATGAGCTTAAACCTTTTTGTATATTATGAAGATACGAAGGAAATAATTGGACCACTTTTTCAATCGGAAGTGGAAAAACCTCTTCTTATCAATACGTTGTTTTTGGAAGACGGTGGAAATGGCAGCCCCCTCTAAATGTAACTTGGGTTATAAAGTTAACAAATTCATATCAGTATTTTTTCATAATTTTTCGAAATACTACTGTCATTCAAGAGTTAGAAAAGATTTCCGGTGAAATTACTGTCATACCAATGAATAAGGAAAACTATATTCTGTCTCAAAAAAAAATAAAATGTTTAAGTGGAAATAGTTTTGAAATTCGTTTTCTCGATACATATAGATTTATGCCATCAAGTTAAGATACACTAGCTTCTAATTTAGTTGATGATCAATTGAACACTGTAAAATAACTTTTTAGTAATGATACAGAATTTCGACTAATGCATAAGAAGTTTATTATTCCCTATGAATATTTAGATTCCGCTAGTAGACTCGAGGAAACTTCCCTTCCACCATGGGAAGTATTCTATAATAATTTAACGGAAAGGGTATGCTCTCTTGAAGATTATGATTACGCTCGTAAAGTTTGGTTACATTAATGTTCCACTCCTAATCATCATTTAGAAATTTATTTTAAAACTGATGTATTCCTTTTAACTGACATTTTTAAAAATTTCCAAAAAATTTGTATACAAATTTATTCACTTGACACAGCTCAGTATTTTACGACAACAGGTTTATCTTGGGAGGCAATGTTGAAAACCACAAATATTCAACTTGAATTGCTGATAGATATAGATATACATATACTTATTCAAAATAGCATTCGAAGTGGTTTAGTTCAACGTTTCATAGATAGACAGAATATGATTCCTCGACGGAGACTTCATTTTTAATGTATGTGGATGCGAATAACTTGTATGGTTGGGCAATGTCACAACCTTTACCATATAAAGACCTTCAGTGGATGTCTACCACAGACATTAACAATTTTGATATTCATAATATTCCAATTGATAGCAAATACGAGTAGCTATTAAAAGCGGTTGCGGTGGTTTTTAAGGCGGTTTTAAATGTATTTTGTATGAGTTGTTTTTAATTGCAAGCGTATACTCATCCCATAATCAGTGTGTTTGGTATTCCACGGAACCCTCCCGTTTTATTGCATTTCAAATATTGGGGTAGGGGTGAGATTCGGGTTCGTGGGTACGCTCGTTCACTTTCTCCTGCTCATTCTCAGAAGATAACGAGGGGTCACAATATTTGAAATGCAATAAAACGGGAGGGTTCCGTGGAATACCAAACACACTGATTATGGGATGAGTATACGCTTGCAATTAAAAACAACTCATACAAAATACATTTAAAACCGCCTAAAAAACCTCCGCAACCGCTTTTAATAGCTACTCTTAGCTAAGGCCCTTAACTGACCATTTATTCATATCTTGCTTACACAGAGATTGCCTTTCCTTAACCTATGTCGAAGTTGTACACCTTCGATATTTACCTACATCCAGACCCCTCCTACACCACGTTCACCCCCGGTAACTTGTTATCAATCCTTGAGTTCGTTTTCCTTCTAATAACCATTCTACTGGGGTATTGGGCTGCTCCTTATGTTCGAGAACCAATCGGATTGTTTCTAGGCGTACAACATGGCTGTATGCACTCCCTGTAGATGTCAACCTGTTAAGTGAACATTCTGGACTATAAAAATAACACCACTCAAATTGCTCAGGATCAGTTCTTCAAATGCCTCAGTACTGCATACCTATGGACCTAACCGTAGAATTTATCGATTCGGAAAACGAGGTTGAGATTGACAACCTGGAATTACCACTCACGCAAGATTCTGATCTTGAAATAATCGAAAACTCGGATCTGGACCTTGTGCAGGTTTCCGAAACAGAAGATTCGGTTGATCGCCTTCTACAAAGCGTATTTCAACCGGCTGCATCGTCGACCCAAAATAGGGACCCAGGATTGAAGTCTCTTGAGTGGAGCCAGTTTCCATTGGGGACTACTACGCAGGCTTTTTTGGAATCCCTTATCACACACGAAGAAGGTGAAGATGTATTTCAGTGTGCACAGGAATTTCAATTGGACGACGACCTTACCAGGCCAGAAGATAAGGTTTTACCTAACGACGACCACATCTTTGAAGAAATTATGGGACCTCAACCGCCACCGACTAACAATTGTTTAACTTTGCTGGATGATGGAGATGACGACGCATTTCTAGATGTTTTATTTGATCTAGATTCTTAACTTTTTAATTATAAATACACGATGCATAAAAATTAAATTAAAAACTATTTTAAAATTGAGGGCTTATAATTGTTTTTTATTTATTGAACAATTTTTTTTTGCCTTACAAATACTTTTTAGCTCTGCGTTGTGAACCAATAGACGATGCATATTAAAGTCGTATCGCAACCAAATTTTCCGTACTTTAGGACAGAAATAACAATAATAAAAGGAGGATTTAGATTTCGGATAGGCGAAGTTGTGTATTTTTAAGGTATGCGCTTTTAGGCCGCTGCGAGTAGTAAAGGATTTTGTTTCTGAACACAACTCGCAATGATACTTCACCATTTCGATGTTTTTAAAAATAAACGGACTTTTCTATAAAAAATGTATCTTATATAGCATTTGAAAGACAATTCTTACGTTATATATACTATCTTTATTTTAACGCTATTGAACG
Organism: Drosophila suzukii; assembly: GCF_043229965.1. Taxonomy (NCBI): domain Eukaryota; kingdom Metazoa; phylum Arthropoda; class Insecta; order Diptera; family Drosophilidae; genus Drosophila; species Drosophila suzukii. Next base: position 33,995,775 of record NC_092082.1, on the reverse strand, counting down.
ATTTATATAAATATAAAAGAGATAGACATACTGATATGTACTTCTGACTTTATTCTTAAGTATTACATAGTTGGAATAAGTATTTTGGTACATATAATGAAGACATATTGTTATCTCATTTACTCCACATGAATTGATAGAAATGTATTGTTTTTGACAAGTATAAAAGACCATGTAATTTTTGGTTAAAGAATTAGTATACAACAGTTAGGTACTAGTGCACCACGAAGCCAATCTTACGCTGATCAAAAATGGTATGCATATAAATTAAAAGTAAATACTTTATCACCTAATTTTGTTGAATTTGATAGGACTTCTTAGAGACCTTAAATGACGTGATGCCTGTGATTGGCTATACAAAAATTGAAAATCTATGTATTGGATTTGAGTATAAGATCACTGGATGTAAGCTGAAAAAGACACCATATGGAACTAAAATAGCTCTGTATTTAACTGATAAGGACGATAAAGATGTTTGGATATTTTTACCTAAAAGTTATGTGAACAAATTTTCTACAAAGACTCCATTTAGGAAATTAAATGAGAATGGAATAACTCATATGGTATATAAAGGAAAAGATCTGAACAGATATAGTTGTGCTCAAATTGAATTTTTATCAGTAAATAAGTAAAGTAAATAAGATTCTTCAATATAAAGAGCAGAGTTTTTAAATCCAACAACAGTCTTAAATCAGTCTCAAAAAGAAATAGTTTTTCTTAAAAATGTACGCTCAACAGATAGAACTATTCTTGATGCAATTTGAAGGCATGCTTTTCGAGCAACACCTACAAAGGATGGAGTTCCTAAAAGCTACTTTGGAGGATTTAGAGGAAAAAGAGTTGATCCATTCGAAGTTTGGATTCCATTATAAACTTTGTCCCTGGATCGACGATGATGCCTCATCTGGACCAGACACATGTCAGTGTCATATGCTGCTTGCACTAAAAGAGGAAGCCCTTAGTCTAATGATTAAATATTATAAGTTAAACAAACGTATTGCTCCAAAACCATAAATAAAACGAATTAATTTTACTTAAATATATATGTTTTTTATTTTTTAAAATGGTTCTTAAACATTTTTATTATAAATTTATCATTAAATGAATAGTCGTTTTTCTTGAATTTTCTTTAAAAAAAATTTAGTGTTTTCTTTCTACTTTTAAAAAGACCGTACAGCATACAATAATGTCCGCAAGTGTTAGAAAAGTATCCCTGCAGTTGTTGCTTATTAAAAAAAAATTTAAAAGCGTTAGATTTAAGAAATTTTAAAAATTCTTTTTTCTGGGGATATTGACCGTATGAATCGAAAAATTCTGCTGACCTACGACTCTCAAAATAAAGTGCAATCCAATGATTTCCAGGTTGATCTGAAGTGTCGGTATTCGCAATTATTAGTGTGGGATACTTTAAAATAGTTTTTGGTAACCTATCCGAAGGAAAAACTCCTTTAAAAATAGATTTTGTTTTTGAATGCTTAGAAAGAAAATGTTCAATTTGTAAAGTATTCATTTTAAAAGAGCGTCCGAATATTTCTATGCTTATCAATATCAATCATTGAATCGTATTCACAGTATACCAAGCAAGTAACTGCTTCAGCAAGTGGTTCCGAAAATCTTCCTTCGATTCTTATAGTACCTTGAGAGATTAAATTTGAACATATAGTTGAATTTGAGTGATCAGCAGTTAAGTCAAAGGCTAATATACAACTGTTTGAATCAAAAATTTCCTTGGTAATTTGTAGTCCACGATCGTAATGTTTAATTCTACATGATTTAAAAAGCATATTATAACCTCTTGAGCTTTGAACCTTTTCAGCGCTCGAGTAATCGAACTCCAGAGCCTGGGAAGGAACTTGAACTCCATTAACCAATAGGTTAAAGCGTTGAATTTTAAAATGTTCAAATTGAAATGGGTCTAAGGCTCGGTTTCCTGAGTATGAGCGGTTTTTAACCATACAAAAGGCTAGAAAATTTGGTATTGGACTAATAACTGCATTGTCTATCGACAGTGTATTGTTGCCCGGATATATTGTAAATGATTTGACTTTAACCTTGCTGAATGGGTACAGAGCATTTTTTGTTTGTAAAACATGATGATGAGCCAATAAAATGCTTGGGTTAACTGTTATGTGGTTCATGAAAAGTTGTGCTTCAAGTATCTTTAAATTTGATTCAGTACCAGTTTCCAATAAATAAAGCGATGTTTTTTCAATATTGAAATTAATTCTTAAATCAACATTGTTAACAAGCAGTTTGGTTTGATTGAAAATATCTCCATGAACTTTTCTGAATAACTCAACCTTGTTACTATTTTGAAACATATTTTTAAGGGTTTCATTCGAGTCCAGATAAACATATTTCCCTGCTGTTATTCTTCCAAAATTGGGAAAATAACCTTGGGAGGTCAAGTGACCTTTAGAGGCGTCACTCCCATAGTTTAAAATTCTTTGCACATACGCTCTATAGTTATAATTATTATCACTTTGCGATACCAGTATATTATTTAAATAAACTGACGAACATCAAAATATTGAATGTAGAATATTGTTTACAACACCAACAGCATTTCCTTCAATGCTGTTGTTATCATTTTTTTTAAGTTGCACAACAAGTCGTAAATAAACCCTTGATAAATCTCGATACGTTTCACCATTTCCCAAGCAAACAAATTCGATTGAAGAGGTGCCGTCCAAAGAAGCAATTGGATTGTATGAGACTTCTTCAGTTCTTAGAATAGAACTTTGCGTGGGGTGTGCCGCAAACAAATCTAGTTCACTTTTCATACATTCGATATGCGTACTCATTTTGCTTTAGAAAAAATATCTTTAATATTTAATTTTCTTGTTGATTTTTTTTTTATGTTGCGTTTGGGTATGTTTACGTTGTCGGTTAGTTGTGTAATGAAGTCGTTTTTTCCTATTACCTAGCCTTTTATTTCTTTTTCCACTTCCACTTTGAAAACGGGTAATTTTATCAATTGCTTTATTTGAAAGATTTTGTAAAGCAATTTTACTTTGTTCTTGAATTATATTTCTTAAAGGCTTTCTCCCAAATTCATTGATTACAGCCTTACCAGTCTCAGCAGCCTGATTTTTTATAGCAGTTATGCCCGAAAGAAAAAGTGGTATTATGTAATTAAGAGACCGCTAAAAAAATTTCTGATTCCTCGTCCTTGTTGCACTATATGCGGAGATATGTAAAGACTTCCGATGTTACTTAAGCCCCCACCACACTGATTTACATAATAATCCTGATAAGATTTCTCCATGATGACTATTTTGGTTCTAAATAAATAATATTTGGGTATGCATTATTTATAGTCCTGACCTTCTCCTTCTTCTAAAGTGAAGAGTAACGAAAATCGGAACAGCTGAAGTTTCAAATGGTACCTTATATCCATTGGAATCAGTAATTAGTATTGAGATTTCATTTGGTGACCATACGTCCAAAGGGTAATATTCAATATTTTTAAATTGAATATTTTTTTCCTTTCCATTATAATGCATTACACGAAGAAATCGCGGTCTTTTACTACCTACTGACCTTGGTTTTATTATGTCAGTGTAAATAAAAATCAATCCATTTTCAGGAATATTCGTTTGAACGGATACATTTTTATACCTAAATGTTTCAGCATTTACAAGACTAACAAACTCGGTTTCTTCAACGACATTTTTATCTTGGTTAGGTGTATATTTAATGTAATTATTCAAATATATGTCTGAAATACCGACTTCCCAATCATCGTTCATGTCTTCTGGAATGTTTACAATGCACACTTTACGTTGTCGGGAAATACATTCATTGAGTCATTACTTAACAATGTGATAAAAATCTCATTTAAATAACCCATATTTGATTTTTATGGAAGTTAATGATACGAAATCCAATTTAATTTATTTTTACCAGTTTGTACTGGATTTTGTGTTCTAACCAATCGCATCAACCTTTCACGTCCTGTTACATATTTAAAATTTTGATAAGGTAAAGTTTCTGTTTTCAATTTTTGTAGTTTTGCTTTGAATTGGGTTGTCGTTCATTAAGCTTCACTTTAAGCACTGGATTCTCTAATCCTATTTTCTTTTTATCTGTTTGACTATTTAAAAAAGAGGTATCACTTACTTTTCGTTTATCTGATACAACATTTTCTTTTTTATTTGAACTAAAATCCTGATCATCACTTTCAGGTGGTAAATCAGGAAACTCAAATTTTTCCGGACGTGAGTGATCGTACTTTGGTGTTGATTTTGATGTGCTGGGTTTTATATCAATCCAATCAGTGGTTTGGGATTCAATTGTTTTGGTTGTAATATGATTCGCTTTTTGTTCATTTTGAAAATTCCATAATTTATTACGTTTTTTATTTTGATAGTAACTTAATTCTTGACGAATTTTGATCCATTTATCGAAATTACTTATTTTGTTATTATTTAATATTGGTAAAAATTTTATATTTATTAATTCATTTCCTCTATCATTGTTTATCAATTTCTGATAGCTGTTAGGATGCATTAAAATTACTTTGCTTAAATTATGTTTATTCTTAATCATTTTTTAATAGTTTTCCAAAAATTTCAGAAAGCAATGAAGTTATTAGAATCGGTAGAAATCCCCCTTTTTGAATAAGGAGCTTTCTCTTAGAGTTTAATGTACGCTTTGGGCACGAAAGGTAGCGCAATGCATTTTTATACTTTTTTAGAGCATTAAGATGGGATTTAGTAACTTTATGGTTTCCCTGTAATGTGTTCAATACAATCTCTACTATTGTTTTTACCAGGTCACTATTACTATTGCTTATAATTGCCTTACGTAGTCTATTGTCGGCCTTTTTGAGCACATACAATAAATGTTTGTTCGCTTTTAAGCGATTTAGGCTCTTTTTGTAAACCATTTTCATTTGAATAGCACACAGAATATTCTGAATTAAAAATGTCAGATCTAAATCTTAAGAGATCGTTAATGCCCTGAGTGAGATCAATAAGTAAATATCCGTGAGGTTGCTCCGTTACTTCTTTATATATTCTAAATAGCTCCGTTGGGTTTTCTGGGTAAATTTGACTTGCTAAACATTGAAATTGAAGCTTATCACGAGGATTTTTGAAAGCAACAATGTATTTGGTTTTTAGAGAAATATCTCTGGTGTGCGAAGATTTATGAAATATGTTCTGAGTTACCACTATTACTGATAAATTCCTATGGTGTGATCCTTTTGTAAAAAGCTCACACACATTTTTAATAAAGGCTCCCATTATCAAGTCATCCAATATTAAAAGAATTGGTTCATTCGTTTCATTTTCAACTGTTTCAGGGACTCCTTTAAAATATTCAATCTTTTCGAAATTGGGCTTGGCACTCTCCTCTGCATAACACCAAATAATTCGATCTATTGAAATATTAAAAAGATCATTCTTTTTGGTGATTAGATGTTCTAAAGAGGTTGTTTTTCCCGATCCTGAGGGTCCACAAATAAGCATTGTAAAAGGATGTATAAATTGTGTAAACATATTTTTATTAAAAAAATTTATTTTATTCGGAATAAATTTTAATATATTATATTATTACTAATTGCTTATATAATGTTTTTAAGTTACACTAGGTTTTATTAATATTATTAATATAAATGAGTATCAGATCCGCAATAATTACAATAAATAAGTTGCGTGTATCCATTGGTGTTTTCTAAGAATACAAACAGCTTAAATAAATTATTTAATGAACATCGAAGTGGAAGTTTTTTCTTGCGTATTCTACAATTCGTAAAAAAATTGGGTAGTTGAGTTAAACTTCTTCCAATATCTATATCGATAATGTTTGTTGATAAATACTTGATTAAAAAATTCTTTTTAATTTCACCACGAACAAGAACTGTGTGATACTTATTGAGTGGTGTGAGTATTTCTTCAAGACTTGTGTATGGAATAACTCCAGCTGACCAATCCAATCCGTTTACGTTCTGCTGGTTAAGGTGCTGCTGCTTAAGAGCTCCATTATCCAATTCTTTTATGTTATATGGCGGTTTAAAATATAAAAAAATTAGGTATAACAGTTCCAGCAGGAATAATCGCCAGCTCCTTAACGAAAACTTGTTTGTTGTTACCAAGTACATATTGAAAATCTACTATAATGCTTGAATTACGATCGACTGTGTTCATCATTGGTTGAGATTTTTTAATCAACTGAAGGTGTGCTTGCTAGGGCTTTCTCCTTTATATACCGGTAAGACTAGAACATATTTACAGTTTATTTAAAGTAGTCTTACCTGATGGACATGTGTGTAACTAAAAGAAATAAAACTTATCGAAAGAAACAGGACCACGAAGTCATTTTTGGATTCGAGTATTATGTTGTCCATAACTTAAAATTGAAATGAGGTCTGTCAACTATTCGAAAATGTTTGCCGATGGTGTTCACGCTTGCCTCTTTATTTTAAATGAAATTGTATGCTAAAAGATTACCCTCTATTGTAAAGCATTATGATCCACAATGAAAACGGTGAATCATAAGCTTTCTTGTTATGCGCAGCCCAACCAAGTGTATAACCAAAAGCAGAATACAGTCTCACACAGTACTTCGTGAAGTAAATATCATTGACTCCGTCGTTTTAATTTTTGGATCAAGCTCCGCCATCTGCACAGGGGCAGAGGCGGTGCAATAACAACAACCACTGGCATTTGCACAAGGGCAAATTTCACCTTTGGCTGCCTCCCATTAGGCAGGGGATTAAACATTGGCGACCGTGACAGGACAGCTAAACCTTAACAACTCGGCTGTGAGGGATCACAAGGGATTCAGTAGCAGCTACAATTCAAGCGGATCAGTTGGAAAGTTATCTCAACTTGGACTTTACGGCATCACACCATTACGTCACCAGTACACCTGAGACACATACTGGAGCACGTAAGCTTTTAAATCGGCAGATTTAACCCAGTTCACTTGTGATTTGATCTTTCGAACGCAAATAATACAAATAAAAGAAAAGGAAAGTCTGGGTTTATCTATATATATAGGTGTGATTTATTTAACCTATGTTGTAAAAGCTTCTCAGAACACGCAGGCTTGCTGTACCCCAGTTTTACATCAAAAGGTTTCGCAGTTACTCTAAAACTGTTGTAGGGTTTCAAAACTTGTCAAAGCTTCTCAAACGCATTTTCCTTACAGTTTGGCTGATCGTTCATCTCTTTGCAAACATGACCAAACCATCTGTAGAAGAACAGCTAGCTGCACTTAGGCGCAAAAGAACTCTGCTGCAACGAAACATGCAACGAACTTCGAATCGAGCGGTTACAGACACAGCAATGGATGCTGCATCGGCAGATTGTCACTTGGCCCTTTTGGAATCGCACTTTAGGCAATTGTGTCAAGTTCAACAGCAAATTGAAGAAATAGACTTCGAAGAAGATTCTCGCGATCAGTTTGAGGCAGATTTTATAGCAACAAAATCTACGCTTTTAAAACGTGCAAATGTTAGCAAGCGCATTGGCCCTGAGGACTCCGTCTTGATATATTCCACATGCTTAGGGGCCAGTTCCCATAATCGATTACCTTCTCTTAAGCTACCAAAATTTGACGGAAAATATGGGGAGTACAACCGTTTTATTGCAGCCTTCAATCATATGGTTCATGATGATGTCTCACTGTCTGATATTGACAAGTTTACGTATCTACTCGGATGTCTTTCTGGTCCTGCATTGAGTGTAGTGGCTGCATTTCAAGTATCAGAAGAAAATTACAAAAAGGCATTGGAGCGCCTTAAGGAACGATACGATAAAAAGGTGTTGATCTTACTCGAACATGTATCTAGCCCTTTTGCCATTTCTTAAATGAGAAAATCTGATTCTTCATCCTTTCGAGAAATTTTAGACACAGTGGCAGCTTTGCGTGGTTCACTACTCTCTCTTGGCACCGAACAAAATGCATTTGAAGCCATTTTAATTCAGCTCGTTTTGCAAAAGGTTGATTCAGATTCAAAACATGCTTATGATCGAGGTCAGAACTATGAGCAGTTTCCAACTTGGGACAATTTCTACAACATATTAGGTAGGCATTGTCAGTTTCTAGAATGCAGCGCAAAGCCAGGCCAGGAGTTCAAGCAGTATGATAAGCGTTCAGAAAAACTAAATCACCCCCACAAAAAGGCATTCCTAACGGCTAGAGGGAGTTGTATAAAATGCGATTCTACAGATCACAATCTAGGATCGTGCCCTTCGTTCGTTGCACTTCCACATGAGAAGCGACATGCTTGGGTCAAACAGGCAGCGCTATGTTTAAACTGTCTTCATAAGGGCCACATCGCAGCTGACTGTCCTTCAAAATTTCGCTGTCGGACTTGTCGCGGGTTGCACCATTCTTCGTTACATCGCAGGAGTGAAACACAAGAAACTTCTCAATCAAATGTAGAACAGACAAACGAGCAACCTCGTTGCTCCACACAGGTAGTCGCATGTCTTTCTCGTAAATTAAATCGAGCTCTTATCCCAACCGCTATAGTTCTTATCCAGGATAAGTACGGAAAGTTCCACCCGGCAAGGGCCTTGCTTAATTCTGGCTCGGAAATTAACTTTATCACAGATACTTTGGCCAATAAATTACAACTTCAGCGAAAGCGTCAACATTTTGAAGTTTCTGGTATAGGAGATGTTAGAGCAAAACTTCAGTTCTCAGTCTCGACGACCATACGCTCACGTTTGTCTGCTGACGAATGGTCATTGCAATTTGCTGTTACCAAAACAATAGCGTTGACTCAACCCGCCACTCGAATAGAATCATCAACGTGGTCAATCCCTGACGGAATAGATTTGGCTGACCCATTGTTTTTTAAACCACAAAAAATTGACATTCTACTAAGCACCCAGGAATTCTTTGAATTTCTCACTGGCGGAAAATTATCACTGGGGCCTGGGCTGCCATGCCTACTTAACACTACACTCGGATGGATTATTGGTGGACAAGTTGTTGACAATCCGCAATCTAGGGCGAAGGCTAATGTTCTTATGTGCAAAATCTCGCAGTCCGAACAGCTGAATGAAAATCTAAAAAGGTTTTGGGAAATCGAATCATTTCCAGAATCATCTCAAAACCAATACACAACTGAAGAGGAAGAATGTGATCGCCTTCTTCTGCAAAAACTCTGCTTTTCTCGAGAATGGGCGAGATCAAGTTCGGCTTCCTTTTTCGAAATCTACCCAACAATTGGGAAGTTCAGTGGATATTGCCAAGCAACGATTTTGGCAAATAGAGCGTCGTTTACAACGTTTACCCGATCAAAAAAAAAAGTATTCTGATTTCATGCAAGAATATATTGATCTGGGGCACATGCAACCTGTAGATAGATTTGACCCAAACCAACCTCTCTATGTAATCCCGCATCACGCTGTACTGCGTCCAGACAGCTCAACAACAAAGTTGCGTGTAGTTTTTGACGCATCTGCGAAGTCGTCGACAGGAGTATCATTAAATAACATTTTAATGGTTGGACCGACAGTTCAGCAAGACCTTATCTTAACCCTGCTTTCATTTAGGTTGTATAGGCATGCTGTAACAGCTGATATAACAAAAATGTATCGGCAATTCATTGTAGATCCCCATGACCGCAAGTTTCAGTTGATTTGGTGGAGGCACAACATTTCTGACCCGTTGAAATTATATCAGTTGAATACTGTCACGTATGGGCTTGCTTGCGCACCGTTTCTCGCCATCAGAAGCTTGCATTTCATAGCAGAGAAATATAGGAAAGAATTTTCGATAGGATCTGAAATTATATCTAAAGAGATGTATGTCGATGACCTCCTTACAGGAGCTGACTGCATTGAGGATTTAAAATTGAAGATTGATCAAGTTACTGGAATCTTATCTTGTGCCGGATTGGAGTTAGCCAAATGGAATTTTAGCAAGTTGGATGATAATATCAAAGAACATCGATTCAAGTTAGACAGCAAAGATATCACAAAAACCTTAGGAATGTCGTGGAGGCCCCAGGTGGACGAATTTTGCTTTCGGTTCGATTTGCCAAAAACTAACGCTATGACGAAAAGGAACATTCTCTCAATTATTGCACGCGTATATGACATACTTGGCTTGTTAGGACCAGTGGTTATAAGATGCAAAATTTTTGTGCAGGAGCTGTGGATGAGTCATTTGGACTGGGACGAAATACTGCCGCAACAATTAATAGATCGTTGGCAATCTATTTATCCTGACTTGCACAATTTAAACCAAATCGCCATACCCCGATATGTAGGATTTTCCCCAAAACATGACTGCGAAATACATGGATTCGCAGATGCTTCACAGCGTGCATATGGCTGTTGTATATATCTGCGCTCAATTCAAAATGGTAGAATCGCATTTACTCATAGCAAAGTCAAAGGTTGCCCCAATTAAAGTCCTTTCTCTTCCACGACTAGAGCTCTGTGCTGCATCAATTCTTTGTGATACGTGGAACAAAATTAAAATATTAAATTATTAAAATTAAATAATATAAATATTAAAATTAAAAAATTAAAATATAAGTTCAGCAACATACAAAAAGTTGTTTTCTGGACAGACTCCACAATCGTATTACGCTGGCTCACTATGCACTCTTCCCAATTAAATTGCTTTGTAGCCAATCGGATCTCAGGAATTCAAACTCAATCATCGAACATTTCTTGGCGTCATGTGCCCGGCTGACATCATATCTCGTGGATGCAAGGTCAGCGAACTTCAAAATACAAGTTGGTTTACGGGGCCAACCTTTCTTAAGTTGGAAGAACATCTTTGGCCGCAGTCGTTGGACAAAATCGAAACCACAGATGCGGATTTGGAAATAAGAAAAATTTCATCATTCAAATGCACCGAATCTAAAGGAAACATCCTTGATCAAATTCTGAATCGAATCTCTTCCTATCATCGTGTTCTTCGAGTCACAGCTTACGTTTTGCGAGCGTTTAACAAGATCCCTGCAAGCAAAAACCTCTGCGTGTCGCAAGCGGTTGAAATGCTAGCAACTGAGTTGCAGCACTCGTTCCTGTTTATTGTAGGACTTATTCAGCATCAAACGTATTGGAAGGAAATATATTGTTTACAGAAGGGTAAAGTCCTCAGCGCAGATCTTCAAAGGCTGACACCTTTTCTGTCGCAATCAGCTATAGGAACTCGCACGGTGACACTGATTCGTGTTGGCGGGCGTCTAGAAATTGCGCAAATCCCGGTAGAAGCCAAGTACCCACTTTTACTGCCAAAAGATCACAAATTCACATATAAACTCGTCGAATTTCTTCACCATACTAACATGCACGCAGGGCCCAAGGCTCTAATCGGAATCCTGCGTCTCCAAGTATGGATCGTTAATTCTCGTCGACTAGTTAGCAAAGTGGTGCGCAACTGTGTCCACTGCTATCATTACAAGCCTCATTTGCTGGACCAGATCATGGGGTCACTTCCTGCGGACCGGTTGTCACTCACAAAACCCTTTGCTGTATCTGGAGTCGACCTGTGTGGTCCATTTTTGACGTCCTATCGCATTCGCGGAAAGGCTCCATGCAAAACATATATGGCCGTCTTCGTTTGCTTTGCCACCAAAGCAGTACATGTAGAACTTGTATCTGATCTGTCAACTAATACCTTTATTCTCTGTTTAAAGCGCTTCATCGGGCGGATAAGTTTTCCAAATCGGATATTCTGCGACAACGCAACCAACTTCGTTGGAACCCGCACTCAATTAGAGGAATTTAAAATGCAACTCTTCAGCCAGCAAGCGTTGAAGGACCTACAAATGTTCACCTCATCCAATGGCGTAGAATTTAGCTTCATTCCACCCCGTGCACCACATTTTGGCGGCTTGTGGGCGGCGGCGGTAAAGTCCATGAAGCTTTTATTGGTAAAAACACTGGTCACTCACATCTGACGTACGAGGAACTCCAAACTGTCGCAATTGATGCTGAAGCGGTTGTCAACTCACGACCCCTCGCGCCTCTTTCAGAAGCCCTCACTCCATCGCATTTTTTGGTCGGAACGTCTTTAAAGGCACTTCCAGAGCCAAGTTTAGAGGAATGCAACCTATCGCACTTGACACGTTGGCAACGGGTCTGTGGGGGACCCGTTGCCAATTGCAACAATTCTGGGAGCTTTGGCGACGAGATTACCTGCACACCTTACAGGCCCGCAGCCAGTGGCTCTCTCCAAAGGCGAACATAGTCCCGGGGCAGCTGGTCATGATCCATGAAGACAACGCTTCACCTCAGCAATGGCCCTTGGGACGCATTACCAATACTTGCTCTGGGGCGGACGGAAGAGTCCGAGTCGTCGATATTAAGACAGCAAAAGGAGTCATTCGTCGTCCAATTCGTAAGGTTGCGCCCCTGCCTATCTCACCTGTATCTTGAAAGAACGACCGTCCTTCCAACGGGCGGAGTATGTTCACGCTTGCCTCTTTATTTTAGTTGAAATTGTATGCTAAAAGATTACCCTCTATTGTAAAGCATTATGATCCACAATGAAAACGGTAAATCATAAGCTTTCTTGTTATGCGCAGCCCAACCAAGTGTATAACCAAAAGCAGAATACAGTCTCACACAGTACTTCGTGAAGTAAATATCATTGACTCCGTCGTTTTAATTTTTGGATCAAGCTCCGCCATCTGCACAGGGGCAGAGGCGGTGCAATAACAACAACCACTGGCATTTGCACAAGGGCAAATTTCACCTTTGGCTGCCTCCCATTAGGCAGCGGATTAAACAGATGGTTTGGATGCAGCAAAGTAAAAATAATTTCATTGGATTTGACAAAGACGAATGGATGCAACTGCTTACGTATAAGGAATTTATACAGTTGAAACTGGACCAGTATGACTTCTTGATGCCTGATAAAATTATTGATCATCCGTGCTTGCACTCCATAAAATGTAACTTTAGATTTAGGAAATCAGATAATCAGTACGTTTTTGTGATTAATCAGTATGGTAACAAAACTGAGTTTGATTCTGAGTCCTGGAGATCATTACTAAGATTAGGCATATTTATACCCGTTACTCGTAGAGTAAAAGGGTATACTAGATTCGTCGGAAAGTATGTAACAGGCAGAAGGAAGCGTTTCTGACCCCACAAAGTATATATATTCTTGATCAGGATCACTAGCCGAGTCGATCTAGCCATGTCCGCCTGTCCGTCTGTCCGTCTGTCTGTCCGGATGAACGCTGAGATCTTGGAAACTATGAGAGCTAGGCTATTGAGATTTGGCATACAGATTTCTGAGCTTCTTACGCAGCGCAAGTTTGTTTCAGTAGACTGCCACGCCCACTCTAACGCCCACAAACCGCCCAAAACTGTAACTCCAACAGTTTTGATGCTAGATAAAAAATTTTAACTGAAATGTATTGTTCTCATCAATACCTATCGATTGACCCAAAAAAAAGTTTGCCACGCCCACTTAAACGCCCACAAACCGCCCAAACCTGTGACGCCCACAATTTGCATGCTACATAAAAAATTTTAACTGAAATGTATTGGTGTCGTCAATACCTATCGATTTATCCAAAAATAAATTTGCCACGCCCACTCTAACGCCCATAACGCTTAAATGTGTCTACCGCCGGTAGGTGGCGCATTTTAATCTCGCTTTGCTGCTTGCATATCTCCATTTAGCTGAGTAACGGGTATCTGATAGTCGAGGTACTCGACTATAGCGTTCTTCCTTGTTTTTACTACATTTTTATGTTGGAACTCCATATTAAGACAGCAAGTAATTATACCCGTTACTCGTAGAGTAAAAGGGTATACTAGATTCGTCGGAAAGTATGTAACAGGCAGAAGGAAGCGTTTCCGACCCCATAAAGTATATATATTCTTGATCAGGATCACTAGCCGAGTCGATCTAGCCATGTCCGTCTGTCCGTCTGTCCGTCTGTCCGTCTGTCCGTCTGTCCGTCTGACCGTCTGTCCGTCTGTCCGTCTGTCCGTCTGTCTGTCCGTCCGGATGAACGCTGAGATCTCGGAAACTATGAGAGCTAGGCTATTGAGATTTGGCGTACAGATTCCTGAGCTTCTTACGCAGCGCAAGTTTGTTTCAGTAGACTGCCACGCCCACTCTAACGCCCACAAACCGCCCAAAACTGTGGCTCCTACAGTTTTGATGCTAGATAGAAAATTTTAACTGAAATGTAATGTTCTCATCAATACCTATCGATTGACCCAAAAAAAAGTTTGCCACGCCCACTTAAACGCCCACAAACCGCGAAAACCTGTGACGCCCACAATTTGCATGCTAGATAAAAAATTTTAACTGAAATGTATTGGTGTCGTCAATACCTATCGATTGATCCAAAAATAATTTTGCCACGCCCACTCTAACGCCCATAACTCTTAAATCTGTCTACCGCCGGTAGGTGGCGCATTTTAATTTCGCTTTGCTGCTTGCGTATCTCCATTTCCCTTTGAGTAACGGGTATCTGATAGTCGAGGTACTCGACTATAGCGTTCTTCCTTGTATATCTTTACAATAATCATATTATTCCTAAGTGTGTATCTTTACAAAAATTTGATATTCAACCATCTGATTTAGAAGGTACCTATGATAAGGATGTGCAAATAGATTTAACACGATTATGTTTTGAAATTTCAAAAAAAATGCGTACAGAAATAGAAAGGGATGTTCTTGTATATAAGCAAGCATTATTGACTAAGCAACCACCGTCATCAAATAAAAAATAACACTAATAAATCAACACCTTAAGATGAGCAAACAACAAGTTGTCGATGAAATTCATAAGGCAGCGCGAAAAAACTTTATACGGCGAAAATTCGTTCAAAAGGGGATAAATGACACATGGCAAATTGATTTAGTTGAAATGATACCGTTTTCGAAAGAAAATAAGTGTTTTAGATATTTACTGACCGTTATTGACACGTTCTCAAAGTATTCATACGCCGAGGCAGTTAAGTCAAAGTCTGCCCTGGATGTAAAAGGGGCAATGAAATCTGTTTTTAAAAAGAGTAAAAGTACACCCAAGAATATTAAGTCAGATCAAGGGAAAGAATTTTTTAATTCCACTTTTAGGAAATTAATGGATAAATTTGATATAAATCATTATCATACTTATACGCATCTCAAGGCTTCTATATGTGAACGCTTTAATCGAACATTAAAAAATCGTATGTGGGAAATGTTTAGTATGCAGGGTAAATATAAGTGGATTCATAACATTAATTATCTCGTAAATCAATACAATAATTCTTATCACCGAACAATTAAAATGAAGCCTATAGATGTCTGCACGAAAAATTAAGAGTTTATTTTAAAATCAGTATATAATATACCAAAAATATTTCCAAAACATAAATTTTTAGAAGGTGATTTTGTGAGAATAAGTAAATACAAGGGAGCATTTATGAAGGGATATGAACCTAATTGGACCACAGAAGTTTTTAAAGTTTTAAAAGTCAAGTCTACATACCCCGTAACATATGTAATACAAGATTATATGGGTACCCCTATTAATGGGTCATTTTATGAAGAGGAACTTCAAAAAGTGAAAGACAAAAATGCTTTCCTAGTAGAGAAAATACTAAAAAAGAAAAATAATCAAGTGCTTGTAAAATGGAGCGGTTTCGATTCCAGCCACAATTCATGGATATCTGTAAATGACCTGCTAAAGTAATAAAACGCAACAATAACAAGTTAAATTTTTTATCTATTTATTTACCAATTTGTATTCTTATAATATAAACATATAAACATTTATTTAATAATGGGTTTAATTTTGGTTACTACTTAATATATGTTCAATATTATAATGACCAAGCCAATGTATTACAATTATCTGGTAAAATATATCTCTTATCATCCTTATAATTAAGACTTATTTTATTCATCATTTCAGTATAGAGGATGTGCGACCTACTTCGAATAACTCGCTGGGATCCATAAAATGTTTTTTTATATTTTATACATTCTATATAATCTTCATGACTCAGTTTTTTAATAACTGATTTCTTAACTCCTTTAATTTTTTTTATACATTCGTTTTCGTTTCCTTTCTTATCAACTAAACAAGAGTATGCCTTAGCCTTAAGTCCAGCAAAAGAATTCATAACCCTACCTGCATGTTCATCCTTCAATTTTCCAGGTTCCCTATTATTAGCTTGAATTATACTAAATTGGTTTTCTAGTTTATAATTTGAGGTATCGAATCGTTCAGGATTTTCTTTTATAATTTCGTAAAAGTCTTCCTCTAGAGATTGAAAAAATCTCTATCCATATAAATTATTTTCGAAGAAGGACTTTTAAGTAATAGAAAATTATAATAAAATTCATACATTAACCATTTAGATAATTCTAAAACAGCAACTCCTATGTATATTGGCTTATCATACATAATTTTTGATGGTGTTGATTCAATCGCTGCAAGATCTGTCCCAAATATCTCAAGGCTATGGAAGTCATGCCTAGCTATGCGTTGCCTGAAGCCTGGCGAATTTTGTCTTGATTTATAATGTTTTACTAATGCTATATTTCTTCGCTTGGCGACATTTTCCATTGTTTTGCCGTATACTGCACTATTCATTAACTTAAAAAAAATTTTTTTCAAAATCATTTTCGGCTAGTTTTTTTTGATTAGTGTTTAAATCAATATAAGGCTTTAACCAGCATGATTGTGTAAAAGACAAAACCCTATGTATTTTTTTTACAATTAAACCATGCTGTATACAAAGTTGAAGCTGTTTTAAGTGGATAATATTATCGCTTTTATTCGTTAAATCAGCTATAAGTTTTTTCTGCTTACCTCCTAAAGGAACTTTGTTTTCTGGACAGAAAGGCAATTAGTTATGTGAGTCATGCCGATCAGTAGGATATTCTAAATCCACTTCTAATATATATCCTACATTTCCCTCAGCAGAAATATTTTTATAATCGAACGATTCTAATTGATCATTACTTAAAAATTTAAATCCTGAAAGCGGTAAGGGTTGACTCATTGCCCAACCATATAAATTATTTGCATCAATATAGCTGAGGTAGTTATTTGGTTTACTTGAATCGAAGTTAGTTATATATTTATTATTAGCTATAGAAATTCTTTGGGTACATTGAGTTAACCCACCCCTTATCGCTCTTTTTAAAAAGTTGTACATGTCTCCGTCACTAATAAGTTCTAAATTTACATTAGTATACTTGAGCATAGCATCCCAAGATATTGACGGTGCTGTAACATAGTTAATAGGGTCAAGCTTATAAATTTTCTGACAAATTTTTCTAAAATTTTCGAAAACATCGGTCAAAATTAAAACATCACTTTCTAAATAAAGTTTTATATAATCTTTTATAGTATTACAGTTGAAAGTTTTCCAAACCATTTGTGCAAAATTGTAATCATCTATTCTACAATTTTCTTCGCTGAGAGAATTGTAAAAACTATCAATGTCAGGAAGCTGGGTATCCTCAAATTTTTCAAAACTATCTAAATAGTCGTAAGGGAAAACACCCTTCCTACGCATTTGCTTAAATTTTTCTCCCTGAAATTTAGTACTTAGAATTTTACAATCTTTGTCCTCCATGTAGCTCGATAGTTTTTCTAATCTAGAATTTAAAAATCTAATCGAATCGATATATCTTATTTTATATCTATTTGATGCATTTATTTAAATTGTCTGCGTTAGCGCTATATAAAGCTCTTTATTATAGGGTATGGGGCTTAAGTCTCCTTCTAGTTCAGTAACGAATAAATGTATGTCATATTTAGATATGTTATCAAATACTACAGGAAAGAAGGGATCACTTAATTTTTACTTTGGCTTACAATTTTTATGAATGGGACCCATGTATTTTCCAGAAAATGGATCAAAATATTTTTCCAGGTCGTCAGCGTTTATTTCCTTTTCACAGGCACAGCAATTGCCTTCCTGTTCATGGATTGTTCTAGCAATCGGGTTTTTGGGGGTCGACCAGTACATGTAAAACAAGCTCGTAGTTTTTTCCTTAAGTGATTTGCAGAATTTTTGTATGCAGTCAGCGCCTATAAAATTATACAAAATTTGAATTAGTTTTTAAAATACTAAGAAATTAATTATTTGTTGTTTTTTACATACCTTAAAATGTCCACAATTCGTTAAGATCCGGATTATATTTATGTGCTACATAAAATGATACGGCACATGCAGTATGCTTCTGCACTTTTGTTGTTGACGACGTTGAAGACGAATTTAGGCATGTTCTATAGTTTTCAAAAACAACCTCAATATTGGCATATATCACCACGGGAGGAGATAATTTTTTGTGAAAGCCCTTGAATGAAGTTGTAGTATTTGGTTCAGGATAAAACGAGGCCACTTTTCCGCATTCAACTTTGTTGTGGGTAGTATTATTAACTGTGAAAAACTGTAGACAGTTATCACAAAAATATCCTCCTGATTTGGCCTTGGAATGCTGTGAGTAGCATAATCTTTTTACACTTGTAATGTAAGCGTAATGCATACTTTTTTTGGCTTACGTTATTTATTCCCAATGTATTGATGTGGTCAGTTCGAATACATTTGGTTCTAAACGTTGGACCGATAATTTTGTCACCATCAGCATCGATCTCAAAAACATTTATACTAAAGTCTTTATTATTTTTCTCGAAATGGATAATCCCTTTATTCGTTATTGGAAACTCGATTCCTGAAAAATTCAATCTTATTCCGTCATATACAGTTATTTCGTTATTAATATTAATGTGGTAAGTTGTGGTCTTTGTCATTTTCTCTCGTGAATACTTTTTTTGCTTTGCTGTTGTAAAGGTAGCACTCTCATGAGTTTTGTTAGCTATGAATGCCAGTATGCACCATTTGAAACAAAATACGTCAGTATTCTGTACGTTTATAAGTGCATTTCGGCCTCTTATATTCCTCGGGGCCTGAATGTATCCGCTAGCAGGAATGTTTTCTAGCTTTATTATAGTAATTTCAAAATAATTGAAATTTTTTATTGCCCAACCAGAGTCTTTTTCTTGAAACTCACTGCTCGATGCTAATAGGCTATCTACTGCCATATTAAGTTCATCGATAATGCTTTCATTTTGGTATACAGATTTATATGATGTCCCAAAATGTATTGTTGTTTCAACAGTAACTCCTTCGTCTGTTTGTTTAATATAGGTACCATAAACTCTTAGGTTGAATTTAATGGCTCTATATTCTATCATGCAATGCTTTATAATTTCAATTATATTTTTTTGGCAATGCTGATAAAAATCTTTTAAATCAATAGTCTTTTGGACTGTACTTTTGATTCGATATGATTTGACAGGAAAAACAGTTTGAGAGTTAAGAAGAATTATATTTTCATTATTTTTTACTTCTCTGGCTGATGCATTTTTATGCTTATCGGTCAATATGTGTTGACGTTCCCTTGATGCAAGATATTTATCACCACAAGTAGGACATAAAAGTTCTAATTTTAAATCATTTTTATTTTCGCTAATCTTAGCTTTTTTCCTTGGTTGAGTACTTTCTTACCCTCATCCATTCTCATCCGTTTGAGAGCATTTGATGATGTTGTGGGATGATCGTCCAGATGATTTTGCCTTCTGTTTTGTGGTTGCCGTTTTTCAACATTCATTAAAACATTAAATGCGTTTATAGGTCCATTACAATTTTGATAGTGCTCGTCAAATTCATAATTATGAACTAAGGTAGAGCATAAGTCACACCTTATTTGCGATTTACACATTAAAACCTCGAAGGCATTCCGAGGCTTTGAGCACTGAGCATAATGAGCTTCAAACTCACTCATCTCCACATTTTTGGTGCACAAATCACAAGCAACAAATGACTCCATTTTTAGGGTTTTAGCTTTAATATTTTTATTCAAAAAATATATTGTTATATGTTGTAATGTTGTTAACAATTTTCACCAACTCGTTAAAAAGGTAAAAAGCACGATAATGTTGTTAACAATTTTCACCCACTCGTTTAAAAGGTAAAAAGCACGATTAGAATTGTTAGGCGCGATTGCAAGGACCGATGTGGATCTAATTATTTTATTAGAATACAGTACTGAGGCATTTGAAGAACTGATCCTGAGCAATTTGAGTGGTGTCATTTTTATAGTCCAGAATGTTCACTTAACAGGTTGACATCTACAGGGAGTGCATACAGCCATGTTGTACTCCTAGAACTAATCCGATTGGTTCTCGAACATAAGGAGCAGCCCAATACCACAGTAGAATGGTTATTAGAAGGAAAACGAACACAAGGATTGATAACAAATTACCGGGGGTGAACGTGGTGTAGGAGGGGTCTGGATGTAGGTAAATATCGAAGGTGTACAACTTCGACAAAGGTTAAGGAAAGGCAATCCCTGTGTAAGCAAGATATAAATAAATGGTCAGTTAAGGTCGGGCCAGCATTGGCATAAGATGTCGCGATGCAACCATTCGAATTTTCTAAGCCTTAAGCTAAGAGTAGCTATTAAAAGCGGTTGCGGAGGTTTTTAGGCGGTTTTAAATGTATTTTGTATGAGTGTATACTCATCCCATAGTCAGTGTGTTTGGTATTCCACGGAATCTCGTTCCGTTTACATGATCTTCATATTGATCTTCCATTTTGACCGCCAAATGGTGTGGCATCAAAAGAGGATAGGTACAACATTATTTGCTAATCTTGGAAATAAAAAAATTTTGTATTACATAATCGAAATTTGCAACATTTTGTACAGAATGCGTTAGTACTGAAAAAAATCCATAGAGGAGTTCAATTCTTCCCAATTTTCATAGTGCACCTAAAATGTTTAATGTGTCAATGTATTTAGAATTTGCAGTTTTAGACTTATCGAAATGGAGAATGTATGTTTTTTACTACAAATATATGAAGCCAAAGTTTCAGGAAAACTTACTCTTAAATTATATGCATACTGATTCATTTACCTAAACAATAAAAACTGAGGATTTTTATAAAGGTCTTCGTAGTGATCTTGAAGCAAAATTTTATATATCGTACTGTTCAGGTGAAAGAATTAATCTTGTATAACGTCAAAAGAGTTATCAAATAATGTTTAGGGTTTTTTAAAGATTAGCTTAACGATAAATTCATGTCAGAATTTGTAGGACTGTGCTCAAAAGTTTATTGTTATAGAAAAGATCAAGTTGAATCTTCATATACTAAAACAAAGGGAGTGAGTTCCCAAAACTTTACAATTGAACACTATTTAAACGATTTATTATCTGGGACCCAACTATAACAACGTTTAAAATAAAAGCACAAAATAACTACAAATAAAAATTTATAAAGAAATTCTGTTCTGTGTTCCATGACCCGATCTAAATATTCTCTCCATGGCTTGGGAAACATCATTTGCATTTTTTGATTTTAATGCCTCACCCCAAGCATATTTCGAAAATGTGTCTATAACAGTCAACAAGTATCGGTACCCATCATTAGATTTTGAAAAGGCTACCAATTCAACCAAATCTGCTTGCCACAGATCGCTTATACCCCTTGTAATCACTCGTCTTCGTTGAAAGTTTTTTCGAGATGGTCCGTGCAACTCATTTACGATTTCTCGCTTAATCATATTCTTCTAATAGGCTGAAAAGCGACACCTTCTAACTCAATTGTGGTTTTTTCGGTAATGATATCGGTTTTGTTACATATTTAAATATATAGTCCTCAATGGTTTTAATCTTTTCCAGAATTTTGGCAAAAATTTGGTCAGCGCTGTCTGCCCTCTTATTATTCAATTTAATTTTAATTTCTAAGCTTGAAATTTTTGTGAGTCGACGATTAACATTTTGAGTTATAATTTTTCTTAAATCTTCTCCCAACTTTCCGAAGATCTCATCAGTATATTGTGATATGATGTTTGTAAGATTTGTTTTACGTTGGAAGAATTGAACTTACTTGGACTCATTTGTATTGTTCTATGCACTCTGTTATTATATTTGTTAATTAATTGCTTTTACAAGTTATCCAGCTCATGATCCCAGCCTCCTTACCCAATTTATAAACAAACTCTTCATATACAGTTCTTAGCTGAGAACGCCTTCCAGTTCGAGCACCCAGCCGCCTTACCTAAGTCGTAAACAAGTTCTTATAAACAATTCTTAGCTGGCAACCCCTTACTCAGCATTCCCACAGAATCCCAATTAGCTCCCCCACTTCAATCGAAGTTTATTATTAAGATTCAATTGCGCCGCGGTCCTCCTAACATAAACTAAGCTGGGTCCAGCTAATGTAAGCACACGCAAAAAAAAAATCAAAATTCTTCAAATTAGAAACCACATTTCTTAATTACGTTGTTTCTCACAATGTAATCAAAACAGACCCCGAAAAAAAATATATACAATTTTAAAATATCCAATTTCAAAAAACATTCGAGAGCTTAGAAGCTTCCTAGGCCTTACCGGCTATTACAGAAAATTTTTACAAAACTACGCAAAAATTGCAAAACAACAAAGAGCAAAGTGTTTGGAAGGTCAAAATGGTAAAGTATCCAAAAAAATGTCCCGTAAAACTTCCATACAGTTGGACGATTCAGCTGTAAGAGCTTTTAACAAGCTCAAAAATAATTTAATTGCAAAAATCGAATTGGTACAACCTGATAATAATAAAAAATGCACTTTAACGACCGATGCGTCCGATCTAGCTATTGGTGCTGTTCTTTCTCTGGAAGGAAAACCAATAATCTTCATTTCAAAAACTCTAACTAGGTTAGGTTAGGTTAGGTTAGGGCGGCTGTCGGACTATAGTCCGACACACTTAGACCTCAGTGGGTCCGTTGTGATACCGCATGATCTCGTTTCTTCCTTCTCTAGGGTCCCGTTTCTAGTAGTTTCAGCGTGTGTTAAGCTGATCAGCATGTCTTCCACCCGGAAGATTTAATAAAGGCACTTATGCTTTTGAGATTAATCTCCGATATTTCGGTAAGATCGTCGATGAAGGGGTGTCCTAAGTGTTTCAGTCTGAGTCTGCATAGGGCTGGGCAGAAGCAGAGAAGGTGTTCTACCGTTTCCACTTCTTCCTCATCCCTACAGCTTCTGCAGAAATCATTTTGCGGGGCTTTTAGCCTGCCGGCATGCGCGCCAACAAGCCAGTGGCCTGTAAGAGCTCGGATCAACATGCCACACTCTGTGCGGCTGAGCTTGAGTAACTCCGAGGTTTTCTTGTTGTCTATCACAGGCCATGTCTGGTGAGAGATGCGACACTGTGGTGCGTTTTGCCAATGGGTGTTGGCTAGTGTGTTGAAGTGGTTTTTTATGTTTAGCTTGCAAGTAGCCATGGGCATACCGACATTTTCCTCTCCTGGTAGGAGAGGCTTGGTGGTGCCCTGCCTGGCTAATTCGTCCGCTATGCAGTTGCCTACGATGTCCCGGTGACCCGGAACCCATATTAGGCTGATAGTAAACTGGTTTGCCATCTCGTGGAGAGATCTGCGACAGTCTGCTATTGTACGGGAGTTTGTGTTTGTCGAGTAGATCGATTTAATAGCCGCTTGGCTGTCACTATATATGTTTAGGTGTCCTCTCTGGAGGAGGAGGAATGTTCCCATTCCTTTCTATCAGAAATCAGGGCCTCAAAGGGTGTGTGACTATATTAAATGGATTTGCATAGATCCGTGATCTTCGGAATCGATTTATCATGCTGGAGAATTTTAGCATGGCCATAAAATTGGGCTTTCCACTGCCCTGTGTCCCTCAGTCGAATAGCTGCCGATTTGGACCTTCCATGCCTGCTAAGTCCAGGCTAGGGAGGTTCAAGATCGCATTCAGCGCTTCATTCGGGGTGGTTCGAAGGGCTCCACTAATACACAAAGTCGCCATTCGCTGTACTTTGTTTAGAGGAGTCAGTATGCATTGTTTTTGCAAGGCGGTCCACCACAGAGCCACTCCGTACAGTAGGATTGGCTTGACTTCCGCTGTGTATATCCAGTTAACTATTCTTGGGGACATGCCCCATCTTAGCCCGATTGCGTTTTTACAGGAGTAAAGTACAATGGTCGCTTTTTTGGTTCTCTCTTGGTTGTTTAAACCCCATTTGAGGCGCTTATCTAGTACTAACCCCAAGTACCTGGCGTGATCGCTAAAAGAGAGATTACAATTGTTTAGAATGGGTGGGTTCAGTTGTGGAATTTTGTACCTATTTGTAAATAGAAAAAGTTCTGTTTTCGAGGGATTTACCTCAAGTCCGCTCGCTATCGTCCATTCCGATAGTATTTTAACTTTAGCGGATATTTTCCATTAAAGATGATAGCGACGTCGTCTGCGTATGCCACGACCTTACAACCTCCTCTTTCCAGAATACGCAGTAGTTTATTTACTGTGATATTCCACAAGAGGGGTGATAGTACACCTCCTTGCGGGGTGCCTCTGTTCACTAGTCTAGTCTGGGTTGAGGTGTCTAGTGTGGCTGTGACCATTCAGCTTATCAGCAATTTATGGATTAGCCTCACAATTGGAAACTCAACCCCTAGTTCTGTGAGAGATTCTGTTATAGCAGTGGGGAGCACGTTATTGAAGGCTCCCTCTATATCCAGAAAGGCGATCAGTGTGTATTCCTTGGTGCTGAGTGATTTTTCGATGCTGCTTACCACCAAGTGTAGCGCCGATTCGGTTGACTTACCTTTGGTGTAAGCGTGCTGTGCTTCTGATATTTGTGTCGGGTCTACGGTGGCCCTTCAAAGCTCTTTGGCAGGAATGATGTTAGGCTTATTGGTCTAAAATCCTTTGCTGTGGTGTGAGTGGCCTTCCCTGCCTTGGGAATAAAAACCACCTTTGTTTCTTGCCATGCTGTTGGTAGTTCTCCTACCGCCAGGATGGATTGGAAGATTTTTTTCAACCAGTTTATGGCTATTTATCCTGCTTGTTGGATGTGAGCCGGTGTTATCCCGTCCAGTCCCGGCGATTTGTATGGTTTGAAACTATGAATGGACCATTTCATGTTGCGGTCTGATAGGAGTGGATCTAATTCGATTCCCTCTCCTGCTCCTCTGGTTGTTGGCTCCCCGGGAAGTGAGCGTCTAGGAGTCTGACCATGATCCATTTGCTTTTTGATGATAGCCCAAAGGCGCGGCTGTCTTAGAGAGTATTTTTCTGAAACTTGCGGCATCAGTTGTTTTTTCTATGTCAGAGCAGAAGGTCTTCCATGCCGTTCGTTTTGCTCTTCTAATGGCCTTTTTGTAAGAGGCTAGTTCATACTTGTAGTTCAGACTATTAGTGTCCTCATTTCCCGCCTTTGCTCTGCAGTTGGTTCTGAGGATTGATAGTTGTTGGGTCTACCAGGGGGGTTTTTTCCTTCCCCTTGGTTTCTCTGTGGGGCATGCCACTTTGAAGGCAGTGTTGCATGCCACTGCGAATTTGTATACTGTTTCGTCCAGCTCCTGTGGGGGGGATATTTGTCAGAACTTCTTTGTACCTGTGCCAGTCGGCTCGTCTAGGGTCAGAGAAGCTGACAGGCAAGGGCGAATCAAGGGACAATACAGTTTCTATGAATCTATGGTCTCTTTTTTGACTGCGCCTACGAGTGAATCTGATACCAAAGTTAGATCTATGATCGTTTGGCAAGCTTTAGTTATGAATGAAGGGAAATTGCCCCTTGCATAAGAATAGGTTCGAATTTAGAATAAAATCAAAAAGAGACTCACCTCTGTCGTTGTTGTTTGGGCAACCCAACTGGGTGTGATGGGCGTTGGCGTTACAGCCTATTACCAATCCGCACTTGAGCTTTTCGCATTCCTCTGCTAGTCCTCTGACCAGCGCATCTGGGGGGTTTTCCTTCTCAATGGCCAAATAGGCCGATAGAACCCTTATAGAGCCACTCTGCAGCTCCAGGCTTACTGCGGTGTTGTCTCCGTTGCTGTAATTGCGAAGTAGAAATATACTAAGATGCCTTTTGGCTAATATGCAGGTTCGAATTTTACCTTCTTTGGGGTCAAGCATAAGCTTGTATTCCTTTGTTCCTAGTCCAGCAACCTTGCCTCCTACCACCCAAGGTTCCTGTACGAGGACTAGGTCGGCTCCGCCTTCTGTCAGGCGAAGCAGAAGTGCAGCAGATGCTGCTTTACTGTGGTGAAGGTTTATTTGTAGAAGTCTTAGTGACATCTACAGCTTCAACCTCCACCACAGTGACGTCGGCCTCCTCTGTGTCGCTGAGGTCCACGTCCTCGATTGCCGGTCCGAGCGCACGCATCTCTCTGCTCAGCGACGAATCGGTAGAGTAGCCGTCCTCCGGCCCACCAGGTGCCTCCAACTCCTCAGCAAGCACCTGCTCGGCTGGGTTGCCGGCAGAGCTGCTAGCGGCGTTGGAGTCGCCCTTATACACTTTGATGTGTATCGCACTGAACCCGAAGTTCAGCACTCCACGAGCAGTCTTTTCCTGCCCGTAGTTTGGGAGCACCTTCCTTGCCCACTCTACCTTCTTAAGCCATTCAGGCGAAGGCGTGGCAACGGTGCTCCTG
Source organism: Drosophila suzukii (assembly GCF_043229965.1). Taxonomy (NCBI): domain Eukaryota; kingdom Metazoa; phylum Arthropoda; class Insecta; order Diptera; family Drosophilidae; genus Drosophila; species Drosophila suzukii. The sequence continues at coordinate 33,969,375 of NC_092082.1, read as the reverse complement.
GTGTGTGAGCGCAGAGTCTGGGCGGCAGTCCGCCTTTCTGCGTATGTATATTTTGCACCAGCGGGTGGCCCGAGCGCCTTGGCAGTGCCTACCGTTGCTTTCGGCGCAGATGCGCACGACGCGGAGGCGTTTGCGGTTGGCTTTCTGCCACCCATCATCCCCAGTTTGGGATGCGGCCCTTTCTGGGCCGTGCTGGTATGGAAGGTGGAACCAGTGTTCGTCTTATCCATGGGTTTTTTAAGAGTACCCGTCTCTGTGTTTGGTGTTGTGTTGTTTGTTTTCTTGATATGTTCCATAATTTGGTCCCACGAGTTGCGGAGAAGGGGAAAAGTCCGGGGTAAGGCGGTAGTTAGAACAGGGGGTGGCCATGTCTCTGAGCACACCGTTTGAGACTGGGCTATTTTTGATCCGGGCCCCCAGCCAGGCTGACTCTTGGCACGGTCCGTATTACACCGTAGTCCGGCCCGGAGTGAGATGTTGTTTGGGAGGGGAGTTGGGTAGGTGTTGTGTTGGGAGTGGGTTTGTGTAAAGCAACTATTTAGATGCGGCTGAACAACTCGCATCGTCGGTATTGCTTCGTTGCAAAATACCCGCTGGCTGTCCGGGACTGTTTATTTACTGGGGTTTCCGTCCACGGTACCGTGTTTGACTTATCCCACCAGCTTATTCACAGTTGACCTCGAGGGAGGTCGTCCGCTATCCGCAACCTGCGACCCGCTCGGTTGCCCCAGCTAGGCGACTTTGGAACCATCTCACAAGTTCCTCAGCCGAGAAAAAAAAAAAAAACTCTAACTAAAGCCGAGCAAATATATGCAACCAATAAGAAAAAACTTTTAGCATTAGTTTGGACATTTAAAAATTTGCGAAACTATTTATACGGCGTTAACAACATTGTAATCTATACAGATCATGAACCACTGTCTTTCTCGATCTCTCAAAAAAATCAAAACGTCGAGATGAAAAGATGGTACTCATTCATTGAAAGTTACTCTCCCAAAATATCTTATAAACCAGAAAATACCAATGTAGTTGCTGACGCTATATCAAGAATTCAAATTAACAACCTAACTGACAGTAACGAGTCGGTCTCAGATCAAAACACTCAGCATACAGCAGAGAGTAGTTTTCAGAATGTTATACAAGAAACCCGCAAGACCTTAAACCAGTTTAAGCAACAATCGCTAATAGCAACGGGGAGGTATACAATACATGAGATGGTCAATATATTCGGAAATACCAGACATATAATAGAATTTGATACCCCGGAAAATTTGGTATCAATCTTAAGGGAATATATCCCTCCTAACATAACAATAGGTATTCACTGTACTCTAGAAGACTTATACAAAACTGAAAACCCACTTAAAGAAAATTTTACGAATAAATTCCTATATACAAAAATATTCGTCCAAGATGTAGAAAACCCTGAAGAGAGAGCATTAATAATAGAAGAAACTCATTGTAGAGCACACAAAGGACTGGATGAAAATTACAAGCAAATTAACAGACTATACTATTGGCCAAATTTGAACAAAAAACTCCAGGAGTACATAAAGAACTGTACAATTTGTAATAGCAACAAATATAATAGACACCCTGTACTAATTCCTATTGGTCAAGCATATCGACATTTTTTACGATCAGAATTTAATGTTCATTACTTGTATTGATTCATATTCAAAATACTTAGTTGTAAAGGAGATTCAAAATAAACTCAACATAGAAACCAAAGCAACCAAAACCGAGCCTAGTTTTTCATCAACACAATTTAAATCCTTCGCACAAAGCTGCGGTATTAATTTATATTTCGCGGATCCTCGCTATAGGGAAAGGGCTCATTCTACCCTTACAGAAATTGCTCGCTGCATCAAAGATAAACTTAATTTAGTTGATTATTCTGAAATTATAATTAAAGCAGATCAGAATTATAACATGACTATGCATTCTCCATTACCAACCAAAGACCGTACGATTTGTTATACAATAAAATCGAACATGATACTATTCCACAGATATTAAGAGAAAATGCAAAATTCTCACAACAAAGGCAGAAAGGAAAAGGACTATCTCGTAGGGGAAGTCATTTATGAAAAAAAACACGGGGAAAAAAATAAGCTTAGCTCCAGATATATAAAACAAGTAGTTAAGGAGAATTTACATAATAAGGTTTACAAATAATAGAAATCGTACGATTCATAAAGACAGCATCAAATCTAAAACACAGTTTGTCTTAAATTAAAGAAAATGAATTCAATAATATATGTATTATTGATATTAACAGCCACCAATTCCAAAATAATAGATCACACGTACCATGATTTTTTCCTCTACAAGGATACAAAAGACATTCTTATTTACGATTCATATGCTGACCTATTTCATATAACTAATTTAAGTTTATATAAAGACATAATCAAACTCGAATCAACACACATAAACAAAAGTAATCATTTACAGTGGCAAAATTCCTATGATTTAAATATTATTGAAATGCTTCTCTCACAAATTTTACCAAGTAGGGAAAAAGGAGGAATCAATGAAATAGGCACCCTTTGGAAATGGAGGTACTCCCGAACATGATGATTTGGTAACGGTCCAAAATAAAATTGATGATTTAATCCAAAATAACAACAATCAATTTGTTATTAATTCTAAATTATTTAAAGAAATAAAAACCCTATCTGAGAATCTTCAAACAGTTCCTTTAAACCAAGAATTTGCATTCAGAAAACACCGTCTTCGCTTACTCACTTACGATCTGACAACTTTAATGGATACAATTACATTAGCAAAAATAGATGTTTTCAACACTAAAATTGTAAGCGCTGAAGAAATCCAAGAAATAAATAAACACGAACAGAAACCTGTAGTAATTACTGACATATTAGATATATCAAAATTTAAAATCGCCATACACCTAGAATTAATTGTAACGTATATATAATATACCCCATCATAACAAACCGTTGCGAAGTGTATAAGGCAAGATACATCTCACACAATGATGGAAAACTATTAATTGATAATCATGTCGCTAAGTGTAACAATAGGTGCTATGTAATTTCTAAGTTTAAGACAGAAATTTTTAATAATTATGGCACTTTAAGCCCAGACAGTACTTGTTTTACTAGGCTACTAAATGGAGAAAAATCTCTTTGTAATAAAATTAGGGAATATAATAAAAAACAAGGAAGAACGCTATAGTCGAGTGCCTCGACTATCAGATACCCGTTACTCAGCTAAAGGGATCAAAGGGAAATAGGGAGATATGCAAGCAGCAAAGCGAGATTAAAATACGCCACCTACCGGCGGTAGACAGATTTAAGCGTTATGGGCGTTAGAGTGGGCGTGTCAATTTTTTTTTTGGTTCAATCGATAGGTATTGACAAGACCAGTACATTTCAGTAATTATTTCAGTTAATTTTTATCTAGCATGAAAATTGAGGGCGCCACAGGCTTGGGCGGTTTGTGGGCGTGAGAGTGAGCGTGGCATATTCGCGCTGCGCTCAAGGTTACGAAATCTAATTCTGAGATTCCAATTCTCTATCTTTGGTAGTTTTCGAGATATCCACGTTCATATTAACGATTTTTTGAGGCTTGTGGGCGGCTTGTGGATGTTAAAGTGGGCGTGGCAAACGTTTTTTTGGGTCAATCGATAGGTATTGACGAGAACAATACATTTCAGTTAAAATTTTTATTCTAGCATCAAAACTGTAGAAGCCACAGTTTTGGGCGGTTTGTGGGCGTAAGAGTGGGCGTGGCACATTGCTGAAACAAACTTGCGCTGCGTAAGAAGCTCAGAAATCTGCACGCCAAATCTCAATAGCCTAGCTCCCATAGTTTCCGAGATCTCAGCGTTCATCCGGACGGACACACAGACGGACAGACGGACATGGCTAGATCGACTCGGCTAGTGATCCTGATCAAGAATATATATACTTTATGAGGTCGGAAACGCTTCCTTCTGCCTGTTACATGCTTTCCGGCGAATCTAGTATACCCTTTTACTCTACGAGTAACGGGTATAATTATGATATTAATATCAGTAATTTGACTAGAGGAAATGTGTTGGATAAAGGTTATGGACCTAAAATAACTGCAAACAAATTATTTACATTGGGATTTAAAGAAATAAATATTAAAGATATAAAAAATATCATTTTCTAGTGAAATGAGTTGTGCTCTGACTCCTGGTCTGTACTCTCAAATTTTTCTTAGTAAACCTGAAAACTATGATAACAAAGATTTGAAAATGTATAAAAAAATGATTTTAGAAACATACATACACAAAGTATGTTGTATGTTGTTAAGCAACTTTGAAAAGTGCGTTGAAGCTCTTTTAAGGCTGCTCCCGACTCCGGTGCTATGGATTGCACATTGAAAAGTGTTTTCAGGTGACTGTTCACCTGCAATCGCTTATTTTCGAAACGCTCAGTTAGGTTATTCCAGGCTGAGCGAAAGCCATCATTGGTGAGTGGGGATCTTGAAACTATGGAATGAGCTTCGCCACTTGTTTTTGAATTTAAGTGGAATAATCTTTCAACGGGCGTTAGACTCGGATTGTCTATGTATATTGCCGTGAAAAGGTCCCGGAAAGTCGGCCAGCGAAGATAGTCGCCAGAGAAAACCTCTGTGTCGATAGGAGGGAGCCGACAGCCATAAGACGTGGAATTTTGTGATGGAGTTATTGGAGCTTGAGGTATTTGGGAGGAGCCTTTTCGGATTTGTTCCATCAGCTGCGCGGCAAATATTTCGTAAATGGAGTACGTTTGGTAATACTTGGACTTTAGTACGGAATTTGTGTCTGCGGCGCTCTCGCCTGCAGCTATAATGCAGTCGGAGCATATGTCGTATGCTGCCTTTACCGTTTGCCACAAGGAATTACGGTGATCGCGACGGATTTTACAGGCGGATAACGTTGGGGTAGGAGCACCTGGAGCGTTCACAGTGGCCTCAAAGTGGATCAGACAGTCAGCTGTGGCCATAAATCGGGTTAAAGCGGATTTTACTGATGTTGCCATGACGTTAAATAATTTAGAATTTTAACTCAGAAGTAAGGAAACGGGCTAAAATTCAATTGGAACTTAGGAACCAATCAAGATTGTATATATATACGGTCACACTGAAGGATAGGCAGAGTCAATAAATATTTACTATATCGGATGGTCGGACTTATGTAAAGAATTACGGACTTTAATATTGTATGTTGGGAAGAAACACTTATTGTGAGCTCTTGACCCACTGTGCACTGGCGAAAATATCGACATACGTATGTATGTACACTGTACATATGTGTACATGGGTGCGAATAGCGGAATAACTTTGCGGGAACAGTAAAGACTTCGCTTATGTTTGTTTGTCGGTGCGTTTGTTTGTCACCTGCACAACTAAATTGCAAACGATTTGCTGGAGTAAATTTGTGGATATTGTAACTTTCTTTTTAATTTTAGAAATAATTTAGCCGCACATATTTGTATGTCGAGAAAAGTAGTTGGAGTGGACTGTAGAAAGAGTAGTTAGAGTAGACTGTATTAGATTGTTTTTGTAAATATACACACGCAACTGGAACACAGTAAAAATAAAGAGTACAAATCTTAAGGAAAAATTTTATGATCGGGCATTTTTTTACAGTGGCTGAGTTATATTTTACACACAATTGGAATTGAAAATATACTTGAGAAATATTTTAGTTGAATAGTAGCACTGAAATATTTACTGGAATTGTTTCAAGTGTACAATTGTGGACAAAAGAAACTGGAATATTGTCTGGCACAAATAACGGAATGGTAATACATATATTCAATGCCGTTGCGTTAATCACTTTTGGATTTAGACAATATATCAGACAAAAAGTTAGTCGAAATAGGGTTCAAATAACTGGCTGTATGACCGGCAATTATAGTAAGTGGAACTTATCTGGAGCGGTTCAAGCCTGCTGGGACAAAATTAAAAGAAACTCCAGGAGAGGAAAATCCAAAGATTTTGAAATCCGGCTTCGACTGGACCAAAATGTTGGGGCGGGGTGGCTTGATCGCTGAAAATAGCTAAAGTCCCCAGAACGAATGGTACGCAAAAACACGGGGGTACTTTGTGGTTTTTTGCGCGACGTGCATAGGTGTTTATTAGTACACTTTGAAACATAAACTAGTTCAGCCTAACTTTACTTAAGCGCTCCAGAGCGGAGCTGTGTCTTAGGGGAGAGATGGAGAGGGAGAGCGGACGGCAGTGCGATCGCGCGAGATGTAGACCTCTGGATAAAACTGCCGCTCGACATTTCCTCCTGAAATTAAACGCCCTTTTCACGTAAATACTAATTGTCCCAGAACCCGCGATTGCATACTACTGGTTTCCCTAGGATCCACATCGATACGTGTCTCGGAACTGCTTGCGTAAAGCTTCTTTGGTCTTTATTTTTTTTTTTTTTTTTTGTAAAAGTGTATATTTATTCAGGATTAACAGGTATACTGCTACCTATGTGGCAGCTTGAGCAGGTTGTAAATATAGGGGATAACAAAGTGTTGGTATACAAGATTATACATTAATTCTTTTCATTTGATATTTAGTTAGACTAGGTGTTAAATATATCTTAATAGAAGGTCATGTGGGTGGTTTCTTTTCAGTCTTCTTCTTGTTGTTCTCCAAATTAGCCTCTTCGCCAGGGAGTTAGGATGAGTGCCAAGGCGTCTGAAGTAGTTTTCAGCATGAGTACGACAAACATCGCCCATCTTTGGGATTTTGAGATCTCTTTCAATATCTCTGGTTCGCATGTACCAGGGGGCATTACACATCGATCTTATACTCTTGCTTCGCGCTACTCGTATTTTGTTTAGATTCGTCTTAGACGCTATGCCGTAGACTTGTAACGCATACTTCCAGATTGGACTGAGAATCGATTTATAAATTCGAACTTTGTGGGACAAAGAGAGCTTATTTCTTGACGAAAGAAGCCAGGACATACTTGCTGCCTTTGAAAGCACTGACTGCTTGATCATGGTTGTGTGCCTCTGGAATGTGAGTCCTCTATCCAAAATCACACCAAGGTACTTATAGTAGCACTCGTGTCGAAGTACAGAACCGAACATGGAAATGCCTGGGCAGTTCTTTGGCCTTGTGGAGAATGTGACGCAAGCACATTTGCTGCAGTTTATGCCTATATTCCATTCTGTTGTCCATTTTTCAAAACGTGATACGTACTCCTGCAGGCCCAAGGCTGCAATGTCTATGCTTGGACTCCTGACCATAACCGCTGTGTCGTCGGCGTATGTTGCGATGAGCATGTCATCATCGTCAACTTCGGTACAACCCCACGAATCTGGCATATCTGACGTATACAGTAAGTAAAGTGTCGGACCTAGTACACTACCTTGAGGTATACCCGCTGAGATTGGACGTTTTGACGACTTTTCACCATCGACAACAACACTAAATTTCCTTTCCGATAGGAAGCTCTGAATGAGGAGGAAAAGCTGTGGCGTTAGTAGGATCTTTAGCTTGCTTAGGAGGCCGTCGTGCCATACCCTATCAAAGGCTTGTTGTATATCCATAAACACAGCAACTGTGTACATTTTGCTTTCCATAGCTTCCAGAGCGAAATTGACCACGCGATGGAGCTGTTCAGGTGTGCCGTGACTTTTTCGGAAACCAAACTGCCACTTAGGAATAGCTCTGCTCACACTTTCTAGTCCAAGGATCCGATCCAGTATCACTCTTTCCATCATTTTGCCCAATGCAGGTAAGAGACTTATTGGCCTGTATGCATCGACTTCGGTGGGTTGCTTTCCAGGCTTGGGGATCATCGTGATAATTGCACACTTCCATGAACTTGGGTAATGACTCAGCCTTAGGACGCTGTTGAACAACAGGACTATAAATAGCAGAGCTTTGGTGGAAAGAATCTTGAGCGTTTTGTTGTCTAAAAGGTCTTCGCCTGGGGCTTTTTTGTTTTTGAGCTTTCCGATCTGTGTCACAACTTCTTCTAGGGTAACAGGCTTTGTGGGAAGACCCATTAGAAAAGGCCTGTCCAGACGCATTTGCACAAGCAAACGATTTTCCATCGGAGTTAGGTTTAACGGCTTGAATCTGTTCTCCAGATTGTCAGCAAAGATATCATCCTTCTGCTGACTGGAGCCACACCAACCACCAGCGGGATTTCTGATAGGAGCCTTTGGGGTAATCTGTCTCTTAAATCGATTTGTTAGCTTCCATAGAGAGTAGTTAGTCGATGCATCCGGTCCCGCATTTTCCAACATATGGTCAATTTGATCTTGCTTGTTCTTTTTCAGGACTTTGCTTAGGCGATTTGAAAGCCTTTTGGAGATGTTGTCGACGCGCATATCTCCTGTTCTTGTGTATTCTCGACGAACTCTTCTTTTTAGCTGTATAAGAACTAAAGCATTTTGTGGGAGCAAATTGCTTCTACTTTGATCCGGAGGTTGCCGTTGTTCCGGGGTAGCAGCAGTAGCAGCAATGTATATTTGCTCCATAAAAGCCGTTACCGCATCTTCAAGATCATCTGGATGGTTAATAACAGTGTTGAGATTTATACTTCTGTCCAGGGTTTCCTTAAACTTTTCAACGGAGGAGCCGGGCGGTAGTAATGGTTTTCTTTTGGCCTTGTATTGAGGTGTTTGACTAAGCGTTGCAACAATTGACTAATGGTCCGAAGATAGCTCGTATTTTGTTTCGATCGGGAGTTGATTTAGTTGTACTCCATTTACGATGAAAAAGTCAAGAGCTGTTGGCGTAAGCCTAGTATTCGACGAATAAAAGGTAGGTCCCCCAGTAGCTAGAATTTGGCAAGAGCTAGAAACTATGGCCTCTTGAAGACGCTTTCCCCGACAACAAGACCTTAAATTGCCCCACCATTGATGCTTGGCGTTAAAGTCGCCTCCAGCCAAGAACTTCGGGCCCAGAGACGCTAGTAGCTGGTCAAAATCGTTCTTTGTCCAGGGCTCGCTGGGAGGAATATACAACGACGCTATTTTAAGGACCCCTCCATTTGTTGGAATATCAAGACTAGCTAGCTGTAACTCAGTTCGCGTTGTGGACTCAGTCTGGGTGTGAATAATGTTGGTCTTGATGAGGATAGCAGAACCGCCTTTAGCGGTATTGCTAGGATGATTGGCAAAGTATTGGTCATAACCAGGAAGGTACATTTTAAGACCGGGACGCATATGAGTCTCAGTAATGAGCATTATGTCTATTGAGTTGTCAATAAGGAAAAGACGAAGTTCTTCGCTTTTTTTAACTATTCCTCTTGCATTCCGTAATCCGATTTTGATAGCTGAGAATGTCATTTTCTAGAAATAAGAACCTGAACTAGATCGCGAAAAGCCTTGTTCGACTCAATCGTTTCCATGACTAGCTTGAAAAGTTGATCCAGCCTAGCGTTTATATCAAATATTGCCTTCTCCAAGGTAGATAAATTTCGGTTTGGGTTGCGGTCAACTTCAGGTACATGTGCAACAGTCTGCCTAGCTGCAGCGCTGATGTTGTTCGGAAGGCTATTTCTTGCCATATCTGCATAAGATACGCCATCTCTGGTAGCTGACATGGAAAATAGTTGACCGTGTCTGCTTTCGTTTGTCCTACTGGTCGTCGTGTTCCTTTGACTTACTCCAGCTTTTAGTTTTTGGCTTAGTTCCATCCTAACTTTGCAGCCCTTAAAGCCCGCAGGGTGATTTTCTCCGCAGTTTGCACACATGCATTGGTTGTTGAGATGTGACTCACACGATTTGGAGTTGGTAGGATGATCTCCGGCACAATTCCCACAAACAGGCTTTATAAAACAACAATTTTGAGTGTGTCCAAAATTTTGGCATTTATAACACTGGACGAGGTCCTTATTACGAGTGGCCTTTTCCACGGTAACTCTGTGCCTTCCAATTTGCTTAATCTTTAACGACTCGGTGACATTTGGCGACATCTTGAGATTGACATAGAACAAATTTTGCCTTTCATCATTAGTTACGTCGGACATAGTCCCGCGCAAGCCAGGCTTTCTTGGGCAGTAAATATTTGCAACGTTGAAGCCTTTGTCCGTGAAACAACGCTCTATTTCCTCCTTAGGGACTGTCGAGTGTATGTTCCTTATCACCAGCTTAAATGGCTTGTCCTCACGGAGTTGATGATGCCAAAACTCGCAATTCAAAGCAGTCACGCTACGAACTACCTTGCGGAAAGAATCGGCACTGTCAGTGTATATGCGAGTAATTCCGAATTTGGATGTACGTATCTCATACTTATCTGCAGAGATGATTTCATCTAGGGTTCGTTCTAGAGTGAGGATATTAGTAACTTTTGGAACACATATGGGCGGAGGTTTCGGCTTCATCAAATCAGGTTGGCTTGAACTTTGAGCTTGGCTATTGGGATCAAACGTCTCCTCATTTGTCTCCATCTCCTCAATAGAGTTAACTTCCTCAGCTAAAGGGGCAAAGCGGTTGTTGCGAAGTCCATTGGACGTCGAAGCCTGACTGGATTTACCGATTTTGGCATTATTTACATTTGCTTTGCTCTTCTTTATGTTGGCTGGTTCCTTACTGCAGTTTGAAGGGTTCCGTTTCCTGCGAAGAGAAGTACTTGGTGCTTGAAACGAGCACCCGATAGGGGGCATTGTTGAGAAGTTATTAACCCCCAAAGACAATTCTGCTGTAGAAACTGGAGTCATACATGAAGAAGCTGCAACGGTGTAAGTGGTGGTGCCAGAACTGGCACTTGTTGCTGTAACGGTGTTAGTTACAGGTGTTGCTGAGCTGGTTTTAACAGCATCTGCGTTTTGTTGCCGTAGAGTGTCCAAATGCCGTCGAGCCAAATCTCTTGCAAGCTTGACTCGTAGTTCCGCTGGAGATTGGCCAGCGATTTCCTTCATCTTCTCAAATCCGGACAGCTCTTTCGAGAGCACCGGATAAGAAGGTGTGTTGTTGTCCATTTATTAATTTACTATATTTTCGATTAGGAAAATAATAGAAATCAAATACAATAAATTCAAAGTCTATACTTCTTATCTCCCGCTGGGCAGTGGGTGCACAAGCGAGAGACAAGACCTAGCCCAGTGGGCAAAGTCGTACACAACGCTTACACTTTCGCTCGGGTGATAAATTGATCGAGCTCGGTAAAGACACCGGCGGGCGGTGTCTAAAAATAGATTGCGCGCAGATAAGCACAACAAAAGAAGTCCGAGATCACTCTCTGGTTGCTGATTAGAAGCTTAACACGACCGTACGTAACCAATGCATAAGCTCGACTGATCTTTATGAAATCGCCAATAAAATTCGCGAGCCTTTTCCTCAAACAGAACACTGGCGTTGCTACCGAGCAAGTCAAACCACGAATTAAGCGTCTGGCGTGTTAGAGCCTCCGCCCGATTTAAGAATTTCTCCACACTTAGCCGCCCTGATCTCCATTGAAGCGGGACGACTTCCCAAATCAAAGCTTGAAAAGGCTGAGATAGTCCGGTCCGGAATTTTATTATCCTCTATTTTCGACGGAACCCTAAATTTATGGATAGATTCGGCTGGCCTGAGCGGCTATTGAATCTGTGTAGCTACATTTGTCTGAATCATTTCCTCCATCCGTTCGGTCAGTTGGGCTAGCAGGTCATGTTGCAGCGCCTGTATTTGTTGTGCAACAATGTTGACGATAGCCTCAGAATCAGCGACACTAGTTGCTTGTTTACCAGAAGTACGAGATGGGGCTTTCGGCTTAACACATTCCCCCATGGGCTTGCAACCAGCGCAACTACCCTTGACCATGATAAGATTGTCTATGCATTCTTTGTAAAATTCATGGTGCCATTTTGCCCGCCCTACTTTGTCTGCTGACAACGACTTGTCGCAAAGCACGAATTTGGTCGACCCTGAAGCCTCTAAATCCATTATTTCGTAGGAAAATTTTATTCTTGATCAACAAATAACTAACATAATTAATTAATTATTAAATTTATTTCGTAATTCTGAAAAACACAAGAAATGAATTTCCCAATAGTATAAGATAACTTGTCAAAAAACACCGAAGCTATAATTTGTTTCACATTATTTTTCCACCAATTTTCCGATCGATCCTAAGGCAGCTATATGATATAGTCGTCCGATTTTGATAAAATGAAATTCGAAATTAAGAAATTATTAAAAAATGTTATTTCCAAGCGTACGAGTTTATATGTAAAAAAAAAAACACCAAAGAAATAATTTTTAAAAATTTGTTTTCCTATTATTCCTATGGGAGCTTTAAGATATAGTTTTCCGATCCGGCTGGTTCCGGCTTATATACTAAAGTTTCAGCCCAATAGCCTTAAAACTAAGAGACTAGCTTGCGTAGAAACGCATGGACAGACGGACATGGCTAAATCGACTAATCTAGTGATGCTGATCAAGAATATATATGCACTATGGGGTTGGAAACGTCTCCTTTACTGCGTTGCAAACTTCTGACATTTAATCTGAATCAGAACAATCAGAATCATTATTTGTTTTCGAAAAATTGATAAGCTGTCTAGCAACGGCGTTATCATATGAATAGACTTCGCCGACTTTGTTGACGTTTTAGATAATGATAAAATAGTGGGGCAGAAAATACCAGCAAGGCGTGCATGACATCTTCCATTATATTACATCTATTATTTTTTCGAGAATGATTCTGTCGTATATTCCGGCAATCTTTATTTTTGGCTTCAAAAGTTTCTTCAGACATTAAACCAATAGGAAGACCCACATGATTTATGATGACTGCACCATGTATTAATATCTTATGGACAGAAGATGGCAGGATATATGGATATGGATATACAAGGGCAGTCCGATAAGTACTTAGCCTCACCGCCCGATGGGGTAGCTAACGCAAAAAAAATTTACTATCGTGTAGTACATTCTTGTAGACGGGAGATAGCTGAGACAGTAGGCATGTCAAAAGACCGCGTGGGTCATATCCTGTTGGAAATTTTGGGTCTGAGAAAGCTGTCGACGCGATGGGTGCCGCGCATGCTCACTGCGGACAACAAACGCAACCGTGAGACCACTTCAGAGCAGTGTTTGACGGTGTTTAAGCGCAATCCGAAGGAGTTTCTGCGTCGTTTCGTGACCGTCGACGAAACATGGATCCACTGGTACACACCAGAGACCAAGTCGCCAACAGTCGAAACAGTGGACTTCACACGGCTAACCTGCTCCGAAGAAGGCGAAGACTGTCCCATCGGCCGGAAAGGTGATGGCCACCGTTTTTTGGGACTCACAAGGTGTGATCTACATCGACTACCTGGAGAAGGGCAAAACGGTCACAGGGCTGTACTATGCCAAATTATTGGGCCGATTCTCCGCCGAATTACAGAAAATACGGCCCCATTTGGCGAAGAAAAAAGTGCTCTTCCATCATGACAACGCACCGGCTCACACTTCCGCCCTCGCCAACGCCAAATTGTTCGAATTGGGCTACGAACTGCTACCCCATCCATCATATTCTCCAGATTTGGCCCCGTGTGACTTCTTTTTGTTACCAAACTTGAAAAAGTCAATCGCTGGACAGAAATTTGGGTCGAATGAGGAGGTCGTCGCCGCCACAGAGGCCTATTTTGCAGACCTCGAGAAAACGTATTTTTCAGACGCGTTAAAGAAGTTGTTGCATCGCTGGGTCAAGTGTATCGAGCTAAAAGGAGTTTATGTTGAGAAAAAAAACGCCACTTTTCCAAAATTTTCGTTTTTCTTTTGGAGGCTAAGTACTTATCGGACCACCCTCGTAAGTCGACAATCATTTCAGCTGTTTTCATAGCATATGAACTGAATGCATCAATATTGATTTCATATTCATAAATTGTAAATAAGTGCCTCGCTAACTCCTGTAATGCAAGCTAGATTGGCTGAAAAAACGTCTAGCAGTATTACCATTGTTGGTATTGCCACTACCAGCCATTGGTATTTCCACTAATACGCCCATTTCTTTCCTAAGCTCGACCTATATTTTGCCTTTTCTAGCTTCCACCTCCGGCTTATCGAAACCACTAACTTGCCATTTCTTGATTCAAAGAATCGTATCTACGCATGAAGACTAGATAAGCCGTATTTCAATAGATCTAAGTCAACCGGGACACGTTTTACCAAATCCAAATTGTTCATATATTTTGGTACTGCTCTACAAATACCTCATGTCTTTTACCATACAGCATCGTCATATGAAACTCATGGAGTATGGTAAATGAGCTGGTAATCGTTGGCTTGATGGACAATAGTTGGCTTTTCACGCTGTCAGTTTCCAAACGTATTTACTCACTTCATTGTTTCTGACAAATCAGTTTTATAGGCCGACAATAGCGGGTTGATGAAAATCGCGTGTTTTTCCACAAAATTGTAGAACCAAGTTGAATTTGTAAGGGTACGAGACAAACAGTAAATAAATGCTGGTCGACCACACAGAAGCAAAAATTGATATGATGTGATGGTCAATTTGATAAAATCCAGTATCAACTCGACCTTAATACGGCACATATCAATTTGATTTGCTCAAAAATGTAAAAACGATATTTCGGTAATATCATTTTTTCATTATAGCGGTATATATTTCTATACCCGTTACTCGTAGAGTAAAAGGGTATACCAGATTCGTCGGAAAGTATGTAACAGGCAGAGGGAAGCGTTTCCGACCCCATAAAGTATATATATTCTTGAGCTGAGTCGATCTAGCCACATCCGTCTGTCTGTATGAACGCTGAGATCTCCAAAACTATAAGAGCTATAATACTGGGATTAGGCATGCAGATTCCTGAGATTCCTGCGCAGCTCAAGTTTGTTTCAGCAGGGTGCCACGCCCTCTGTAATGCCCACAAACCGCCCAAAACTAAGGCTCCTACAGTTTTGATGCTAGAACACAAATTTTAACTGAATTGTATTAGTCTCGCCAATACCTATCGATTGATCTAATAAGACTGCCACGCCCACTCTTAGGCCCACAAACCGCTCAAATCTGTGGCGCCTACAATTTACAGGCTGGAAAAAAAATTTTAATTGAAATGTATTAGCCTCGTCAGTACCTATCGATTGACCCAAAAAAAGTTTGCTACGCCCACTCTAATGCCCACAAACCGCTCAAATCTGTGGCGCCCACAATTTTCATGCTAGAAAAAAATGTTAACTGAAATGTGTTAGTCTCGTCAATACCTATCGATTTTTATGATTCATACCTATTTCACATAACTAACTTAAATTTATATAAAGACATAATCAAACTCCAATCAACACACATAAACAAAAGTAGTCATTTACAGTGGTAAAATTCCTATGATTTAAATATTACTAAAATGCCTCTCTCACAAATTTTACCAAGTAGGGAAAAAGGAGGAATCAATGAAATAGGCACCCTTTGGAAATGGATAGCAGGGACTCCCGAACATGATGATTTGGTTACGGTCCAAAATAATATTGATGATTTAATTCAAAGTAATAACAATCAATTTGTTAATAATTCTAAATTATTTAAAGAAATAAAAACCCTATCTGAGAATCTTCAAACAGTTCCTTTAAACCAAGAATTTGCATTCAGAAAACACCGTCTTCGCTTACTCACTTACGATCTGATGAATTTAATGGATACAATTACATTAGCAAAAATAGATGTTTTCAACACTAATATTGTAAACGCTGAAGAAATTACTGACATGTAGGTATACCCAAATTTAATTGTAATATATATAAAATACCCCATTATAACAAACCGTTGCGAAGTGTGTAATTAACTGATTTTATTGGTCTGTTCGCTACGAGAGTGCAGCTAGCTCAGAAAATTGTGTGTTCGTCCCACCAGATTTATATGACGTGACTTCCCCATAGATCAGTGAGAAAACACAGGGTTCGAATGGTAACAGTGGGTTTAATTCTCGTGTTATTAATGCAGCGAGTGTTTGGCTGGGCTGGCGTCGGTATATTCTCGCTTTGGTTTCACAGGCTGCTGATGCTCCTCGTCCTGGCTTGTCTACGCGTTGACTTGACTACCGCTGGCTCCTGTGTCTCGGGATGCTCGTAGTGGCAGCCTATGCTCGCTTGCCGACGCGCTGCCTCGGGGTCGCTTGTCGCGCCTTGGACTCGCAGAGAGTTCAGCCTTGCGGGCTTAGGAAAGCGTCAACGATCTCAGAATAGGGTGAACAAGCCTTGCTCTCTAGGGCAACGGACGGCTCAGATAGCGCTGACAGTCAAGGCTAACGCCAGGAAGCTGCCTAGCTGCTCACTTTGCTTTACGCCTAGCGCAGACGACCGTTCCACCCGGCTTCACCCTAATGCTTGACGTCCGTGACGCTCCTACGCTCCCAAATGAGCTCCGCGCGGCGATGGTGACGTGGCTGTTTCTGGTCTTGCGTGTCCTTGGGCAACCGCCGTTCCGGGACTTGCCGAACCGCTGGGCTTGTCCAGGACAACGCCTCTTGAATGCCTCAACGGGTCGATCGCTCGCCCTTCCTGACTGGTAGCTTTTCGTTTCCGGTACTCGGGGTTCGGGGACTTCGCCGGTAACCGCAGGGCTCTCCAATACAACGCCTCTTGAAACCACAAATCGATCCCAAGCTCAAGCGCCAGGTCCTGCTTGGTCGGACAAGGTACCCAGGGTCCTAGACAACTTTCCCCCCGAGCTCACGTTTCCTCGTCGCAGGTCTCTTTTACTTGACTCTGACAGACCCGCTGGGCGATTCGCCAAACCAAACGCCTTGACTTAGCCGTGTGATGCCTTCCGGACTTCAGCCACTTGTGTCCCAATTCGGAGATACCTGATGTCCCAATCCCGAACGTCTCAACGTAGCCATCTTGCTCCTTGTAGGCTTCCCACGGCGCTGCTTCCGACGATTCCCCTTGTGGCTCCCTTGTAGTTAACTTGGTTGACTGACTGCTCACTTTGGTATCTTGACTGATCTTGATGGTTTAACTCCTCGTGATCGACTGATCCAGCTGCCAGCGCTCTGCGGCCTTATATAGGGCCTCCGGGAACCGTTATGCGCACAGCCCGCTGAATCTCTCCACTCCGGGGCCAAAGTCCGTGACTCCTGTTTGACCCACTTGTCCCTTACGCACAGCTTTCAACCGATGTTCTGCCCATGCTGCCGTTCCGCTGGTTCCCGTGATGCATGTGGCACGCCTGTGAGCCGCTCCGCTGCTGTGGCACTTCTTCTCCCGGTCCCAAGTTCACGGCAGAGTCCAAAGTCCGGTGGAGTTCCGTTATCTCCTTTTGCACACTGCACTCTTGCTCTGCCCGCCAAG
Source organism: Drosophila suzukii (assembly GCF_043229965.1). Taxonomy (NCBI): domain Eukaryota; kingdom Metazoa; phylum Arthropoda; class Insecta; order Diptera; family Drosophilidae; genus Drosophila; species Drosophila suzukii. The sequence goes on along the minus strand of NC_092082.1, from coordinate 33,952,150 downwards.
TCTCCACTCTCTCATTCTCCGCTCTTTGGTCTCCAAACTCTCTCATACTCTATTCTTGGTCTCCAAACTCTCTCATACTCCATCCTTGGTCTCCAAACTCTCTCAAACTCCAACCGCTCCTCGCCCCGCCCTTACTACGCGAATTCGCCACATATCTGGTAAGCGCCGGCCATCTGTGGCTGCTGCTGCTTACTTCGCTTACGTCTTACTTACCCTTACTTCCCTTACTTCGGGAAACATTTAAAAGCTATATCCTAGTCTCCGGCGTTTTCTTGCATATCCTAGCCTTTGAGTCCTTATGATGCTCCTGCCGATTCCCCCGGCGCTCCCTGGTTGATCCCTCGATGCTCCCTCGCCGCTTTTAACTCCATTGAGTTTCTACAGCGCTGGTCATCCTCCTCGTAGCAGCTTCAAATCTCCCGCGCCGATATTGCACATGTTTCCACTGGGACATCGATACTCATCGGCTATCGATCCCCAGCTCGCTGCTCATTGCTGCGTTCCACTCCTTTCCATGGTTCATCCGTTTGGTCACATTATCCGTACATGATCGATGTTTCATCGACTATCGACACCGACAGTGAAGCGTTGCCACCTGCCCGTTGCGATATTTTTACCTTTTGCCGATATTTCCATTTTGTGTGTGCCCATCGATCGCACTATAGTCCAGTGCCAATCGATCGCCTATCGAGGTGCCCTCTTCCCTGGGCAATGGTGAATTGGCAAAGCAGCATGGCTTTTCAGCCCGTGGTGAGTTGCACTTTTGGTTGACCCGGCATTAACTTCTCTTTCATTCAAGCTTTTTACCGTGTTTTTTCCCCCCTTTTAACTCTTGGTGCGATGCGTGTTTCTGTCTTTTGTGACCAGCTGGATACGGTGTAGATCTGATTCTGCATAGTCCTCCCCCTTTCGTCGGGTAACAACTAGACGAGCTCGTCCGGCTCATTCCGTATAGAATGCTTCGGTGTGTGTCTGAACAGCGCGACTTGTCTCGGCGGAGCATACTCCCTTCTACGTGGCGTAATCGGTTTACTCTGGATCGCGCCCGACGCTGAAACCGTTGCCTCGTTGTCGGGGTCAGCGTACACCCTTTATATCCTATCCTTACGATTGTCATTTCTGCGTGGCGTGTGACTCTCGCTTAAACCTGACGCATAATCCTGTGGCCTCGAAGTCTGGATCAATGTGAAATCCTAGCGTATATCTTTCCTGCGTTGCGCCTGGATGACTCTCGCTTCCTCCTGACGCTAAATGCTGTTGTACCTCTTGTTAGTCATCTAAAGTGAAACGCTTGTCTAAGATGCTAGATGGTTTAGCAGCTCCATCTGTGGGTCGGATTAAACTTAGCGGTGGCGCCACCTGTGACAGCCCCAGAAAGGGGTTATAGGTAGCTGGTGGGTCTAGGAGAATAACAGCAGCAAATGTCAAGCGGCCCTAGAAATTCCCCTTGCCCCACGATCGAGGTTACCGGCGGGTCGGCAGCGGCGGATGCTGTCTTTTCTTTTTCGGCAGCAGCGTTGGAAATCAAGCGTTAATTTTATATATAAAATTTCGACCTAACCTGACCCAAATTTTACTAGCTGCTTGTGACCCCATAACCCAAGGCGGTACAGGCCGTGCATTTAAGAAAGAAAAAGGAGAGGAGAGTTCCAATTTAGATACCCGCGGATTAAAGTTACAAAAATCCCGACCTACGACAGCAAAATTTAAATTGAGCCATAAGAGCAGCAGCTATCGGTTACGTGTGTAAAGAGAGGCGGGGCTACGCATAAGCGGGAGCTTTCAGTCTTCCATACGGATCGAATCACGCAAGTCGCCTTCGTTTCGCTCCGCAGCGAAAAGGAGAATTTAGTGGAAAAAAATCAATTTACGCGAAAGTAAACGTTTTTCGCACCAGCCGCACGCGTCGGGGAAAGCCTGAAGTTACTTCCCGCGAGTTAGTTGGCGGCTAGAATATAGTTTAAGTAAATTAAGTGTAAGCATAGTTTTTTTTTGTGTAGGTGCTTGTGAATATGTGGGTGTGTTAGTGCTTTGGGCAGCTAGCTAAGGAAGAAAGAAAAAGAAAGGCGAGCATGCGATAAATCCGCGGTCGAAATTTCTGCCAGCCCCGAAAGTAATTTTTTTTATAAATTTTTGCTGTGTCGGTTTGAGTGTCTCCTTTTCCCCTCTTCTTTTTTTTGCATTTTCTTTCCCCTTCACAGCTCTCATCATCCCGAGGAAAGCGCTTTCGTCGATGGATTTGAAACAGTGAGTCCAAATTTTCATCTATTCGTTACATAAAAAAGGGGAGTAGGAAGGAAATGGAATAAATTGATGTAAGAAGGAAAGATCAGAAGGGACGGCCGAGAGAGCAAGAAATAAGTTTAGTTTTATTTGCCAGTCGACGAAATTGTCTGACAAATTTTCCTTAAAATTTGAATTTGAAATGTCCATAAAGAAATCCTAACATTTGCAAGCACGGCAAAAAATCGTACAATTAGTAATTTAGGCAAAGTCCACCACGGGGATTTGCGAAATCGCTCACCAGTTTTGGTCCCAAAAGTCTTTAATCTTGTAATTTTTAAATTGTCGTCTATTCGTATGAGATTTTATATCGTTTACCTCAGGATAAGTTATGTTTGAATTTCACTATAATTAAAATGCTTATAATGTGCTAAAAGTAATTGGTGTTGTCCGCGGCTGGCGTTGACCTGCAATGAAGAAGTGCACTTGAGAAAAAAAAGGGGTCGCTCAGGCTATTAAGCGCTGAGGGTAAGAGCGACCATTGGTAGGGTGGGCGGAACAGTCGGAATGGGAGTGGATAAGAAAGGTCTAGCATTATGATGTATGTGATTTTCTCTATACTGGTTGGATTGGTGAAGCTCGCGAGTATCGGAGTTTTATTAGGAATAGGCATTCCGAGATGTCAGCAAGACCATCACACCCATAGCCGAAGAGCCAGAGCCGGAGAATAACTTATCGCGTGCGCTGGCATCTCGAGGTGACATCTGGCCTAAATTTTTTATGATGTGTCTGCTGTCTGCTCGATTTGTTGTTGCTTTAGCTCGCCAACGTAAACGGTCCGTTCTTTCTTTGAATGTGTGTGGCGTATTTTGCAGATCATCGCAGAGACGAAATCTACAACCTGGTAAGGGCCGTCGTACCTCGGGTCTGGACAGGTTATGTTTCTTGGCCCACACAACGTCGCCCACCGTTGGCGTCTATTGCCTCCTTCTCAGATAATAGTGTCTGGTTTGGTCCTGGGATGCCCTTTCCATATTTTGCCGTAAGATCTCAAATACCTCAGTTTGTTGGCGTTTTCCTCCAGGGTCTCCGTAGCTCGTCCAGAGCCTTATCATTATCCTTATCATATAGGCTGCTGGGTAGACGCGGTTCCCTGTCCTGGGTAAGAAACGCCGGTGTATGGCCGGTGGATTCCGATGTAGTCGTGTTCACTGCTAGCATAATCTCAAGCCACTTCTCGTCCCAGTTTCTCTGATCCTGCCCTGCGAATTGCGCAATCTTGACTGTTCTGTTTGCTCGTTTGGTCGGATTTTCTTGTGGTGTGTATGGTGCGGTGAATTGTTGTCTGGTACCCATCTCAGCCAGGAAACTTTTGAAGATACGTCTTGCAAACTGCACTCCGTTGTCCGTTATGACCACCTTCGGGACCCCGTATCTTTCGATTAGCACTGCGCAGGAGCACCAGTTCCGTCCATTTCGAAAATCTGTCTATCATGACCAGTAGGATTTGGTTTCCGTGCTTAGATCTTGGTAGGGGTCCAGCGAAGTCTGCACATACCGTGGCCCATGGTTCCTCCGGCACTTGGGTCAACATCTTCCCGACCTTCCCGGCCTTCATTTGATTGGGCTAAACCGTATGCAAGTCTGGCATTTTCTTACATGAGCTCGGGCGTCTCTACGCATGCCTGGCCAGTAGTATCAGGCTGCCAACCGTGCAATTGTCCTTCGGTCTCCTACGTGTCCCGCCGATGGTGGGTCGTGGTTTTCCCTCAACACTGTTTCCCGTAGCGTGTAACGAATACACTCTATGAGCGTTGTCCACCCTAACACCTCTGTCTACGCTTTGACCGGCCTGCTCAGGGAGATGGGTGTGGGTTTGTGTTAGGATGAAACAAAAGTGTCACAGAACTAACACTAGTAGACAGAGAGACGGTAACGATAAGGATGTAAACCCAACGGACACCTTCTATAGCCACCCTACCTGTGAATTCTCATTAGACTCCACCCTTAAAACAACCTCTGCGCTACATCCTCTAAGGTGCCCTCAAGAGATCACAAATTAATTAATCTTAAATTTCATTTAATACGGCAAATACGATAATATGGTTCATGGTTCTTATTACTACAAGTCCTAACACTAAAACCTTAAATCTAAGCGTTCTACACGCCAAACGACTCTCTACATGATAATGTGTCAGAACAAGATTATCAATTAGGAAAAGAAATGAATATTTAGTTTACGTTAAATTATTACGAAACTGATTACATATTTTATCTATATGCGGTGAACTTATTCAAAAATTGCAGAAAGGCACTTAGGCAGATTACGTAAAATTATATAAGGGCAAAAGATTCTTATTTAATATTTATTAATACACGAATGTGGGCAAATTTACATGTATATATTAGAACCAAAAGTGTGTGGGCTCAGACAGGAATGAATACATATATGTAGGAATGTAAATGATTTACGGCTATGCCGTACTTACGAACTCTCCAACGAAGCCAGCAGACCTGATGACGATCGATGTGCGCTGTAGAATAGTTTATGTCGTAAGCACACACGCAAGTATAACGGCTAAATAGGAATCGTAAATTAAATTAGAAACTTGTCTTAAAAATATTTAGAATAAGAAAATAAAACTACAATCGCTTTAGCGATACAAAAACAAGTTGGCAGTGCCTTCCAAAATTAACTGGAAACCAGAATTGGAACTCAAATTCCAATTGGGATGCGGCATCGTGCTTCCGCGGTCTTTCCCGAATTACGCCGAATCGGCGGCGGTGCGATTTTCGCTCGAACTGCAACGTGATCTGACTTGTAGATCGTGGTGCGGACTTGGTAAAGTCAAAACCTCACGCTCCTTGCTGTGCGCAGAGGGGGGACTGTAAAACTTCCGACAATTCCGAGAATTTACACGTGTCTCTGGTCCCTGCTGTTTTCCGGGAATTACGATTAAATTCTCTCAATATATCGTCCCAATGATCTTACCACCATAACTGGGAGTGATAACAGGTCGTACTGGTCAACAAAATTCTGAGAACAAAATTCTGAGAATTCTTCACACGCGGGTGTATGGACGCGGACGGGTTTGAAAATTGTAACACTTTACGCAGGGAACGAACCGATCTCGGGAGAAGCTTGCGACAAAGAGGAGGAAATCATGGCGTCTAGAGTGGATGTAGGATGCACAAAATCCCCAAAATTCATCAATATGGTACTTTTGGTATTCGGGCGAGGATCGGATCGTTGCTAAACTAAAGGGTTGCATCTGGGCTATTTATGTTAGTTACTATGGGTAATGTCCTAACTAGGAATGCCAACTTAGTCGAATATACTGACTCCCCCAAGGGACTTTGGGACGCACATCTTCCATGACGCACCGTCTTCGCTGCCTGCTCGGTGTGGTATGTTTCTGTAGTGTCTCACCATCCATAACATAGACCCTTTCTGTCGTACTGTTGTAGCTCCAGGGCCCATCTGGCGATCCTTCCTGAAGGGCTTTCGATGCTATTGAGCCACTTCAGGGCCATGTGGTCGATTACTACCTTAAAGTGGTACCCTTCCAGATATGGCCTGAGCTTTCGGATCGCCCAGACGATCGCAAAGCACTTGAATAGTTTTTTTCCGCGCCGTTCAGTGTTAGTCTCGAATAGGAGATTACTCTTTCGCCCTTTTCGGTGTCCTGGGTCAGTATTGCTCGGATTGCTGTTTGCAGGATGAAAGTTATACTAAAATCCGGGCATGCTCGCACCGGGTCTGCCACGAGTCTTGCCTTTACTTCCTCAAACGCCATCTGGTGCTCTGGTGCCCACTCCAACTTTCTGCCTTTGCGTAGCAGGTCGGTCAGTGGCTTGAAAATTCTGGAAAAATCTGGTGCAAACCGGCGGTACCACGACGCTACTCCTAAGTATTGCCGGAGCTCTTTGACGGTCGATGGTGGTTGCAGTTTAGCGGTGGCGGCTACCTTTTCTGGATTTGTTCCTTTTCCCTCGCTAGTCACTCGATGTCCCAGGTACAGCAGATCCTTCAAGGAATTGGCATTTTTCTGGATTCAGCCTCAGGCTTGCTTTCTTTAGACGCCGGAACTCTTTTCTAAGGTTTCTCTTGTGTTCTTCCAGCGTGCGACCGATCACTATTATGTCATCCTGGCAAGCGAATGTGTGAGGTGACATCTCGGGGCCAATTACTTGGTCCAAAACCCGCTGAAACGTTGCCGACGCCGAGTGGAGTCCGAACGCCATACCCTCCGTGTATTGCCTGCTATTTTCTTCCAGTGGGATCTGCCAGTATTCATCCTTCAGGTCCAAACTGCTGATGTACCGCGCTTTCCTTAGTTGATCCAGGATGTAGTTTATGCGGGGAATTGGTTAGGCATTCTTAACTGACTTCGCGTTGAACTGTCTGAAGACGACACACAGTCTCCACTTGCTTGTCTTTTTTTTCACTATCACGATGGGGAAGCTGTATGGGCTCTTTGAATGCTCTATAAACCACATTTGGAGAAGCTCGTCCACCTTTTTGTTGATTTCTCTTTGGATTTTTGGGTTCTTCGGGTAGTATCTCTGCTTGATTGGCTTTTCGTCCTTCATTTTGATCTGGTGCTCTGCCAATTTCGATGTTCCCGTCATCGGGCTGAAGTCTGCCAGCTCTGCTTCCAGGAACGCTGTAGTATCATCCAACTCGTGTCCTTGTTGAACGACTGCTACCGATAGCTTCTCCTCGAGCCATCCATTGTGTCGGTTCCTGGCTGGTATTATTATCTCGTGTCCAGCACACCTAATCTCGGTTCCGACTTGTTTCAGGAAGTTTCATCCCAACAACAACGGATCCACTATTCCTGGTAAAATCAACAGGCTCATAGTCACTTGTTTGTTGCCGAATTTGACCTCCACCTCGAGCCGCTGATGCTCCTTGTCCCGGCCTGTCGACGCGTTGACTTGGCGACCGCTGGCTCCTGTGTCTCGGCATGCTCGTAGTGGCCGCCTCTGCTCGCTTGCCGACGCGCTGCCTCGGGGTCGCTTGTCGCGCCTTGGAGTCACAGAGAGTTCGGCCTTGCGGGCTTAGGGAAGCGTCACCGTTCTCAGACTATGGTGAACAAGCTTTGCTCTCCAGGGCAACGCCTTTCGAGGAAATACCTTTCTCTTGCTCTGTCCCGCACACCTTATCTCGGTTCCGACTTGTTTCAGGAAGTTTCATCCCAACAACAACGGATCCACTATTCCGGGTAAAATCAACAGGCTCATGGTGACTTGTTTGTTGCCGAATTTGACCTCCACCTCGAGCTGCGCATTAGTTCCGCCGCACCCTTCGTCTGCCAACCCAAGTTGCCGTCTCGTCCTTGTAATCCTTCCTAGAGCAGCAATACTGTCCGCCATTTCTTCGCTAACGAAGCTTGCCGTTGCTCCGATGTCGATTGTGGCTTTTTAGCTGTTCCCACCAATCATCACAGCTGCGGACAACTGCTGTTCCCACTCGATTAGCTACCCAGTTAGTTTGAAGAGGTAGTATTGTGCGATCCTCGCTCGGCCCTCTGCGGCTGAGATCGCTGGCCATTTGCTTCGTGGTATGCTGCTTCCAGCTCGGCCCAGATGTCTACGAGTTGTGGGTCGTTTTCCGTTTCTGAGTAGTATTCCGACAGTGCCCTCGTCGTGTCGTCTAGCCTGCCCTCCAGGGCGACATTAAGCCTCTGTGCGACATGGGCGAAGTCCTCCTTCTTAAGGCGGTAAATCCACTTCTTTCCCATTATTATTGTGTTGCTCTCACTGTTGGGACAATCACGTTGGGCGCCAGATGTAACGAACTAATTTTCTTGGTCTGCTCGCTACGAGATTCGTGCGGCTATCTCAGAAGATTGTGTGTACGTCCCTCCAAATTTATATGACTTGACTGCCCCGTAGATCAGTAAGAAAACACAGGGCTCGAATTGTAACAGTGGATTTTATGCTTGTGTTATTAATACAGCGGGTGTGTGGCTGGGCTGGCCTCGGTATCTCCTCGCTCTGCTTCCACAAGCCGCTGATGCTCCTTGTCCTGGCCTGTCGACGCGTTGACTAGGCGACCGCTGGCTCCTTCCTGGTACCCTTCCAGATATGACCAGAGCTTTCGGATCGCCCAGACGATCGCCAAGCACTCCTTCTCCATTGTTAAATAGTTTTTTTTTCGCGCCGTTCAGTGTTCGGATCGAATAGGAGATTACTCTTTTGCCCTTTTCGCTGGGGTCTGTTTGCAGGAGGAAAGTTCTACTGATGTCCGGGCATGCTAGCACCGGTTCTGCCACGAGTCTTGCCTTTACTTCCTCAAACGTCATCTGGTGCTCTGGTGTCCACTTCCACTTGCTGCCTTTGCGCAGCAGGTCATTCAGGGGTTTGACTATTGTGGAAAAATCTGGTACAAACCGGCGGTACCACGACGCTACTACTAGGTATTGCCGGAGCTCTTTGACGGTCGATGGCGGTTCCAGTTCAGCGATGGCGGCTACTTTTTCTGGATCTGTTCCTATTCCACTCGATGTCCCAGGTACAGCAGTTCCTTCTTAAAGAATTGGAATTTTTCTGAATTTATCCTCAGGTTTGCTTTCTTTAGACGCCGGAACATTTCCCTAAGGTTTCTCTTGTGTTCCTCCAGCGTGCGACCGATCACCGTTATGTCATCCTGGTAAGCGAATGCGTGAGGTGACATCTCGGGGCCAATTACTTGGTCCAAAACTCGCTGAAACGTTGCCAACGCCGAGTGAAGTCGAGTGAACGGCATTACCCTCCACTGAAATAGACCTTTGCCTGGTACCGCGAACGCCGTGTATTGCTTGCTATTTTCTTCCAGTGGGATCTGCCAGTATCCATCCTTCAGGTCCAAGCTGTTAATGTACCGCGTTTCCCTTAGTTGATCTAGGATGTAGTTTATGCGGGGCATTGGGTAGGAATCCTTCACTGACTTCGCGTTGATCTGTCTGAAGTCGACACACAGTCTCCACTTGCCTGTCATCTTTTACACCATCACGATGGGGGAGCTGTATGGGCTCTTTGAATGCTCTATGAACCCCATTTGCAGAAGTTCGTCCACCTTTGCGTTGATTTCCTCTTGGATTTTTGGGTTTTTGGGGTAGTATCTCTGCTTGATTGGCTTGTCATCCTTCATTTTGATCTGGTGTTCTGCCATATTCGATGTTCCCGTCATTATGCTGAAGTCTGCCAGCTCTGCTTCCAGGAACGCTGTAGTATCGTCCAACTCGTTTACTTGTTGAACGACTGCTACCGACAGCTTCTCCTCGAGCCATAAATTATTCGGTTCCTGGCTGGTATTATTATTATTAGATACTTCAGCGTTCCTGGAAGCAGAGCTGGCAGACTTCAGCACAATGACGGAAACATCGAACACACCTTATCTCGGTTCCGACTTGTATCATGAAGTTCTATCCCAACACCAACGGATCCACCACTCCAGGTAAAATCAACAGGCTCATGGTCAATTGTTTGTTGCCGAATTCGACCTCCACCTCCAGCTGCGTTAATTCCGCCGCATCTTCCGTCTGCCAACCTAACTTGCCGTCTCATCCTTGTAATCCTTCCTAGAGCTGCAATATTGTACGCCATTTCTTCGCTAACGATGCTTGTCGTTGCTCCGGTGTCGATTGTGGCTTTGTAGCTGTTCCCACCAATCATCACAGCTGCGGACAACTGCTGCTCCTCCTCGATTAGCTTGCCCGTTAGTTGGGAGAGGTAGCATTGTGCGATCCTCGCTCGCCCATCTGCGGCTGAGATCGCTGGCAATTTCCCGAACGTTGGCAGCAATCGACGCTCCTGACACCCACCTTGCCGCATATCCAGCAGAATAACAGCCGTTGGTTTCGACACCCTCTAGCCCAGTGTCCATTCCCACCACATTTTCGACAGGCCTCCTGCGGGTCTGTGATATGGGTGGATCTTGTCGCCTCTGTGTGTTGCTTGACGGCCTCCACAATGTATTGTTTGGCTGTCTCTGTTGCTGGGGGGTGGTGTCCATTGGCCTCGCGTGGTGCGTCTGTTGCCTGCTGCCGTCTGGCTTGGTGTGGTGGTGACCATTGGTCATTTCTCCGTGTCTCCTGGTTGTCTGTCTCCTCGCATCTTCTGCATGTGACTTGCGTTGGTGATGCCGACTTGGTCTTCGAGAACTTATTCTCCTGTGCTAAAGCTTCCCGTTATTTTTTGAGATCTTCGTACTCGTCCGCTAAGATCGTTAGCGTATCCAGGTAGGACACTTTGTACGCTATTAGGAAGATCCTTAGACTTAAGGTGCAGTTCTCTTTGATGATCCTTAATGTCTCTTTCGAAGAATAGCTAAGTGGCCTCACCATCGTTTGCATGTCGATCATGTAGTCCTTGAACGACTCGCTGAAGCCCTGCTTCCGTTGCCGGACCTGATCCGCCAGCCTGGTGAAGAAATCTTTCGGCAGAAAACAGGTGTGGAAGCTTTCTATGAACTCCGCCCAGGTTTTCCATTGCTTGTGGTTGGCGATGAACCATTTCAAAGCCCTTCCCTTAAGCAACTCCGGCAACGCTCGAAGAATCATGTCTAAATCGAAGCCGTATGTGTTGGCGGAATATTCCACCTACTCCAGGAACTCGAACGGTTTTCCCGCCCAGTCGAACCTGAAGGACCATTTGCGGAACTGTTTAGCGACTCTTGCATAGTCTGACTGACTGGGTCTCGAGATCAGCGCTGTTATTTTCCTGTCTTGGCTTGACTCTCTCCTGTGTGCCTCTTTTTGCAAGTGGTCAACTCTCAGACTTGCCACTAGGTTGTCCCCTTCGGCGTTCGTTAACGTTTTGCTTGGGCCGGCTTTGTCGTGGTATGAAGCTTCCAGCTCGGCCCAGATGTCGACGAGTTGTGGGTCATTATCCGTTTCTGAGTAATACTCGGATAATGCCTTTGTCATGTCTTCTAATCTGCCGTCCAGGGCGACATTAAGCCTCTGTGCCACACTGGAGAAGTCCTCCTTTTTAAGCCGGTAGATCCACTTCTTTTCCATTCTGTTTAAGTTGCTTTCACTGCTGGGATAATCACGTTGGGCGCCGAACTGATTTTTGTGGTCTGCTCGCTACGAGATTTGTGCGGCTACCTCAGTGGACAGTGTGTTCGTCCTACCTAATTTATATAAACGTGACCGCCCAGTAGCTCAGTGAGAAAGCACACAATTCACGGATTCGTAGTATGTTTATTTCCTTTATATTATTACAAAGGCCTTGGTAGTTTGGATGGCCTTGATATCGCCACTTGTGGGCATCGTTACCTCCGACGGTCCTGGTTGTCACGACGACCTCTGGCCTCGTTGTCTCGGTGCCCCAGTCCTGAAGCTCCCTGAAGATCCTTGAAGCTCCCTGAAGATACTTTCTCGCTGCTCATGCCTGACGCGTTGACTCGGTGGCTGCTTATAACGACTCGTACTCGTGAGGGGGTCAGTCGTGCGGGCTTAGGGAAGCGTCACCGTTCTTAGACTAGGGTGAACAGATGCTTCGCTCTCCAGGATCATTCCCTTCGACACACCGCCGCCTGTCCTTTGCTATGTCCCGAATGGTCCCACTGGGGTTACTGCTCAGACCGCGCGGACAGTCAAAGCTAAACGCCAGCAAGCTGCCTCGCGCTTTACTTCGCTTCTACGTCTAGTGTAAACGAACGTTCCACCCCTGCCTCACCCTTTTGCTTATTGTCCGGGACGTTTCCGCGTGGCTCAATCTGTCTTGCGTGCCTGTCGTGATGTGGTGGCTGGCTTGCTGCTGACAATGACTTGCGCACTGATCCTGGCTGTGCTGGCTGCGCGGCTGGACGTAGCGTGCTTCTTGGTGCTTGGGGTTTTGGACTTACGCCGATTCGGTACTTCACGAGTCGAAACCGTAGGATTTTCATGAACAACTCTACTCGAAACCCTACCGATCGACCGCTCTCCCTTCTTGCTTGTTATACTCGGGATTCTCCAGGCGTGACGCCAGGACTTAGTTGATAGGGATAAACAGCCCGCCTTGACCTAGCTGTGTGATGCCCTCCGGACTTCAGCTATTTGCGTCTCAATTCGGAGATTCCTGGTATCCCAATCCCGAATGTCCCGACGTAGCGATCTTACTCCCTGTAGGCTCCCACGGCGCTGCTTTTCCGACGACTCGACTTGTTGTAGCTCCCTTGTAGTTTATTTGGTTGACTGACTGTTCACTTTGGTAACTTGACTGATCTTGACGGTTTGACTCCTCGTGATCGACTGAGTATGCTTCCAGCGATGGGCCCACTTATATAGGGCTCCTGGTACCGTTAATTCTTGGCATCTGCGTACGGCCCCCTTTCGCTCTCTGTGCACGGCCCGACACTAGGGTGCTAAGCGCGGCGATCTACCGTTAACCCTACGCTCTTTCTCTCCAAGCTCTCTTTCCTCGAACTCTCCAAACTCTGTTGGGCCGAATTCTCCAAGCTCTCTCGTACTAAATTCTCCAAAACTCTCCCGAACTGAAAACTCCAAATTCTCTTGAACTAAATTCTCCAAACTCTCTTGAACTGAATTCTTTAAACTCTCTTTAACTGAATTCTCCAAACTCTCTTGAACTGAATTCCCCAAACTCTCTTGAACTGAATTCTCCAAACTCTCTTTTCCCGCAGTGCCGTTACTACGCGTATCCGCCACGTATCTGGTAAGTGGACGCCGACCTGTCGCTGCTGCTGCTGAGATTTGTGGGGAGTTATTCAACCCCTCACAAGTGAATACAGCGATAACATAAAGCATGAAATGACTATAACATGTATGCGAATTGGCTTATGCTAACGTGGCTCTTAATTTTCAAAATTATAAAGTACAATCGCTATTTCAATGTAAATAACACATACGAACTGGACTACTTCGAGCAGAAGTCTACTCTGGGGGTTTTTAACACACTTTGTAATAAAAACTCAAAATATGTTGAACTTCGCCAGTTGTATTCGGTTGTTTACTTTAAATCCTTGACTTATTGCTAACTTTTTGATTTACAAATTAGGGAATATGAAAGCTCGGTTATAAAAACGCGACCAGCTTCTCCTTATGTCGTCTTCGTATTGTTGCGCTGCTAACATTAGCAGCAGAAATCTAACATTCCAGTATTCAAAACCTTCGACCATGCTGAGCTCTGAAAAGGTTGAAGTTTGCTATAGAGTGAATGCGGGTATATTCAAAGGTGCATGGGTTTTGTACTTGTCCTTGACATAGACCTCTTGTAAATACCCGTTGAGGTCTTAATTGTAGCTACTCGAACGAGCCCATCGGCCCCAGGATGTAAGTCGATGATTCGCCCTAATTTCCAGTCAGAAGGACCAGTTCGATCATCCTTGATGATTATCACGTCGTTACACTGAAGATTGTCAGATTGTCGTGGCGCCACTTGGGGCGCGCCTGCAGATGAGATAGCCAATCTGCACTCCATTTTCTCCAAAAGAGGCGAAACATCCTTTTACCATTCAGGAACTCTGTGTTTAGTGAGTGACATCATCGAATAACCGGTTAAAAAATGTGTCTGGGTGAGAGCTTGCAAATCATCTAAGTCAGACGTCAAGGGGCATAATAGCCGAGAATTCAAGCACGCTTCTATCTGGACAAGAATAGTAGACAGCTGCTCGTACGTCATTCGAATACCATTAAACGATCGATGAAGATGGGTTTTAAGAGCTTAAACGTCGGATTCCCAGAGTCCTCTAAAGTTTGGACTATTTGGAGGATTGAAATGTCACTGAATGTTTCGACGAAAAAGTTCAGGAACTACTGTCTCTTCAATTTCTTGATAGAATTCATTGGTCCACAGCTTAAGAGACTTGTCGGATGAGATAAAGTTGGTCCCACAGTCGCTGTATAGATGTTGACAAAAACCCCTACGCCCGATATAGCGCTGCAGCGTCCACAGAAAATGCTGTGCCGACATTCCCGTGACCGCTTCCAAATGAATCGCTTTGCTCGCTAAGCAAATGAAAACTGCAATGTATGCTTTATAGCAAGTGTGTCCTCTGAATCTGGATGACTTTATCTCAATCGCACCAGTGTAATCAACTCCAGTTGCTTCGAACTCCCGTTTGGGCGGATTGACACGGTGCGCTGGTAAATCTCCCATCAGTTGGCTTGATGGTGACGGGCGGTCCTTGAAACAGGCTACGCATTGCCGCAGAATCCTTTTTACTGCCTGTTGATGAATTGAAGATAAAGTTAGTTGCACACCGCCATGTAAGGTGTTGTGATGAGCGTTCCTTATAACCAAAATCATCAGGTGGAAGAATTATTGGTGTGCGTTGAGACATGGAGAGCTGCAAAAGCATTCTGAAGTCTGCCTTTAAGGGGTTATATACCTTCTTTGTCGAAGAAAAAGAGGAAAGTTTTGATTTTTTTTTATGTATGTAGCAATTATTTCATTACACGAATGTTTTAATTTTTTGATAGTACACTTTATTAACAATGTTTGTGCAAAACTTCGTGGAAAAATATAAAATAGTTTTTAAGGGGTGGCTGTTTCCCTTAGAGGCCTTTTTTTGAAGAGCCTTGCGGTGATACTTACCCAGGTCGAACAGGTCAACTGAAACCATAAAAGTAAACAAATTTCATTAGTTTAGTGTAATTCTTTGTGCTTGAACGATCGATTTTAAGATTTTTTTTTTGTGCATACGGGAACGTTTTATGCTAAAAATTAACTTTTTGGTCTCTAGAAATTTCACTAAAAAACTCATTTTGGCGAAAAAAAAGTTTGTGCGTGAAAAGTCGGTCGTTCAAGCACACAAAAAATTGCATTACGAACTTTTAAAAAAAAATTGAAGTAAATCGGTTCAGTAGTTTTCCGCCAATCCATATCACCGCAAAGTCATTTTTCAAGAAGTACCATTTCGAGATATTCGCGTTTAAAGTTTCAAGTTCTGTTTTTGCGCGGTTAGGAGCGCTGTAACTTTTTTTCTACTGCTCGAATCTCTATGAAAATTTGGGAAAATGTTCTCAAGGAGTTGTTGGAAATAGTCTTGATAACTCTTCCTAATAGACTTCTTGTTGAACCATTCGCACCAGTGCGAACGAAGCCTGTTGGAATTCAGGTACCTGAATAGGTCCGGTGAGTCTAACCGCTTTTTTGGGACGAGTATTATAAATGAATGGTTTGACGTAGGCTGTATTGAATAAGAGTTTATTATTGGAGGAATATGATTCGATAAACGGTTGCACTTCTATACAAATGTGGGCTCCGATATGCTTTAAGGGTTGCTCTCCTGAATTAAGTTCTAATTTTTGGGACTGAACTGGATTGACTGGCCAATGCTCCTCTGAAAAATGCAGACAATGTGGTCCGTTCTACCAAAGCGTGTGATGTTTCAGCCGGGAAGGGGTGAGGCCGCGTGTAGCACAATCTGCCGGGTTTTCTTGCGTAAGAACGTGTATCCACTGCGATGGCGAACTTGCCTCCAGGATTGCTCCAATTCTATTCGAAACAAATGTCTTCCGACGCTTGGGGTCACCGCTGATCCAATACAGCACTATCATTGCATCCGCCCAGTAGTGTACGGAGATGGTGTGGTGTGATGCTTAAAGTTGATTGGTCTTGGCTAATTTTTTACACAGCAGGGCTCCGGATAACTCAAGTCTCGGAATTGTTAGCGGCTTAACAGGTGTGACTCGACTGCGGGCGGCTAATAAGATAACCTGCACGGAACCATCCGTACAACTAGCTCGGATATAAGCGCATGCTGCATACGCCATGTGTTTATGCCTAACCGAAGTAGACATTTCCGGGTCACACCGCGGGACAAGGGGGTAATGAGTACTTGTCGCTGGCACGGGGACGCTTTGATGGCAGGACGATCGCGTCGCGGCAATGGTAACGATGGTTACTGTGATGCCGGACCACAGGCGATGCTGGAGCTGCGCTGAGGGTGAGCTAACGTGGTTAGCTGCTAGTTGAAATAGTGTATTACGAGCCCTATTCCCAGTTGTAGGAAGTAGAACCGCGGAGTTAAGAGGTGTGTTGATAACTGTTTTATTCTTCATTTGGAACATGTTTATATACTACTTGGAACACGGAAGTTTAGTGTAATGATTAGTGAAGTGCGCTATATTCTAAAGTAGGTAGGTAGGTCAGGGAGTTTTGATTATGGTAGCAGTTTGTGTAGTTGGCTCGGCAGACACTGCAAAATGTGCTGACTGCATTGGCCGGTCAGTGTGCCGTTGAGTCGGTGAGACGGTGAGTTAGTGAGACATATAATATGCTGATCAGCCATTCTCATATGCAGTGGGTGCTACTGAGCGCCTGGTACTGTTCCCAACTTGGCTACTGCTTGATTTGTTGGGTGTGGTCATGTTGAGTACCTTTGGGTACGAACACCATGGATGATCCGTCACAAAACATGTGTAGTTGCAAAGTCAAGAGATGCCTTAGATCGAAGCCTAACCAACGAGGGATTTGTATCTCTTGAATGTCGGGGAGCTCTTAAACGATCTGTCGCCACCGCTCGGCGAGTTGATCTGGCACCGGGTCGTCCCAATCTAATGATGCGGGGGGCTCATCTTTGCGCTCGATACAAAAACTCCAAACTTCCTTCAACAGGATTTTCGCAGCGATGATCACTGGTGCCAGGTATCCCAACGGATCGAGTAAGCGTGCTACTGTGGATAGTATAGAATGTTTGGTGAATATAGGATTGAGAGAAAACTTTAGATTAAAGCCAAAACCATCTTTGTTTGGGTGCCAATACAACCCTAAAGCTTTAATGGAGTCCTTATTGCCTATCTCAAAAATGCTACTGTTAGAGAGATCTGTAGTTGGGATGCTTTCTAAGATATCTGGATGGTTGGATGCCCACTTCTTGAGCTCCATGCTTGCGGATTGCAGAGCTGCGATGACATCATTGCGAATTTTTAGAGCTCCGTCGATGGTCTCGTGTCCTGTTTGAACATCGTCCACATAGATTTCTTTTTTAAGGACATGCTCGGCCAGAGGAAAGCGTTCGCGTTCGTCGGACGCAATCTGATGTATGACTCGAATCGCCGTGAAGGGTGCCGACGCAGTGCCGAACGTTACTGTAGTCAAAAAATATTCCTTAGTGAGTACTTTTTCATCGCGCCAGAACATTCGTTGATACTGGGCATCTTCTTCATGAATATCTATGCAGCGATAAATTGTTGTTATATCGGCAACGAAGAAAGACCGATGGAGACGCCAGTTGAGTATAACTCCTCCAAGATCGTTTTGTAGGGCGGGACCCGTACATAAAATATCATTCAAAGACCTCCCATTAGACGTTTTGCACGAAGCGTCCTATACGACGCGCGTCTTTGTAGTTAAACTGTCGTCTTTGATCACAGCATAATGTGGAACGGTGCACGCGGAGATTGAAAGTTGCCTTTGAGCGTTGATCCTAGTGTGTTCTTCCTCACTGCTTTATACCTCTTTTATCTGCTTTAGATCAAAGTACTCTTGAATAGTGCTGGCATACTGTTACTAAAATCTAGCCGATGATCAAGTTTCCTTTCCAGAGCGTGGAAACGGTTTAATGTGATTTGCCTTGACCGGCCGATCACCTGTGTGGGGTCAAACAACGTTTTTAAAGGCAAACGCCGTTCGGCTGACGGATATGAGTTTGTTGTAAATGGTCATCACACCATTTCTCCTCTGCGCTGAGTTGTCTTGTCGTGAAAACCTGATCCAATTCGAAAAACCTCTGTACCATGTTCCCCTTGCGTATGTCCGGAAGCATTAGTTGCGGGATAATATCGACACCGATAAGTAGGTCGATGCGACCCGACTTGATGAAATTAGGATCTGCAAAGGATAACCCTTGGAGATGTTTACATGACTTAATGTTCACATTTTGTTTAGGTAAATGACCTGTTAGTGACCGAAGGATGAAAGCTGAGGATACGTACATGAACATGAGATTATGGTGAAGTCGGTGCTGTGCCTGCACTGATTATGCGACGTATTACCAATTCCCGTGATCTCAGCTCGTACAGAACGCCGTTTGAGTCTAAGCGCTTGAACGATGTTTTCCGTGATGAGGGTGCCTTCCGAGCTATGATCGATGAGAGCTCGAACTAAAGCTGACGGCCCGGTGGAGGTATTCCCGATCGGAACCAGTGCAGTAGCAAGAAGGGTCGTTGAGTTCAGCGTCTGCGCTCCGACCAGAGTCTAAAACATGCTGCCGGGATACTCCAAGAGTCAATAAAGAACTTTGTTGAGCATTCGGGAAATGTAACAAAGTGTGGTGCCGTTGACCACATTGCGAGCAGTTTCGGTTGCTGCTGCATTGACTAAGAGAATGGGAAGCACTAAGGCAATTGATGCATGCTTCGAGCGGTCGACTATAACCTTTCGCGCGAAACAATCCTTGGCAAGGAAGTCCGGGCACCGTCTTAGAACGTGATTCTGTTGGCAGAGCGAGCACCTGATGGATCCAGACTCAAGAGTGCTGTGGAAGCTGTGTCCCCTAACAGTGGAGTTTCCCGATGGTCTTGTTGTCTGGCGATGGTTGGTCGACTGTATAGATGATCTAACCTGAACGGCTGGTTTCCTTCCTCAATTAGGTCGATGCTGACCAATCGATTGTGAAGAAACACCTCCAGCTTTGTGAAGGTGGGGATTTCCACGTTGTTGCCCAAGAAATGCTCCCTGGCCTGTGTTGTGCTGATAGGCAGCTTTGTAAGTAAGTGATATACCAACCAATGATCACAGGAATCAATGCCAATGTGTAGTCGTCGGAATTCACTAATACATACATTTGCCATATTTAACAAATTCCTAAGGTCCACCGCGATCTCCTTGGACAGTGGCTCGATTCCGTACAGTGCATTCATTTTGTACATGAACTGCAGTCGAGGGTTGTTGTATCGTTTTACCACAAGGTTCCATGCCACTGAATAGTTGGTTTCTGTTAATGCCATATGGTTTATATCCTGGTCTCGTCCGTCCGGTAGAGCTTGCTTCAAGAAAAAAAATTTTTGAATGTTTGGAATAGAATAATTTTCATGTATTAGCTGCGTAAAGCTGAAACGGAAAAAAGTTTGTGGAAACAGGTTGTGGAAACACCTGATGGATCCGGACTCAAGACTCAAGAGTGCTGTGGAAGCTGTGGAGTTTCCGGATGGTCTGGTTGTCTGGCGATGGTTGGTCGATTGTATAAATGATCTAACTGGAACGGCTGGTTTCCTACTCTCAATTAGGTCCATGCTGACCAATCTATTATGAAGAAACACCTCCAGCCTTGTGAAGGTGGGGATTTCCACGTTGTTGCCCAGGGAATGCTCCCAGGCCTGTGTTGTGCTGATAGGCAGCTTTGTAAGTAAGTGATGTACCAACCAATGATCACAGGAATCAATGGCAATGTGTAGTCGTCGGAATTCACTGATATATACATTTACCGAGTTTAAAAAATTCCTAAGGTCCACCGCGATCTCCTTGGACAGTGGCTCGATTCCGAACAGTGCATTCATATTGCACATGAACTGCAGACGAGGGTTGTTTTATCGTTTTACCACATGGTTCCATGCCATTGAATAGTTGTTTTCCGTTAATGCCATATGGTTTATATCCTGGTCTCGTCCGTCCGGGAGAGCTTACTTCAGGAAATGAAATTTTTGAATGTTTAAAAGAGATTGATTTTTATGTATTAGCTGCGTAAAGCTGTCACAAAAAGATGGCCAACCCGCAAAATTTCCTGAAAAGTGGGGTACGGGCAATTTGGGCAGCTGAATTGTGAAAACAGGAATGGACACAAGGGTGTTGTTTATGGATTAATCACCTGACACCTGTATTGGGACTGGAAACTTGGTTTCGTATTCACCGGCGAATGAACAATAAATGTGGCTGTATGCTTGCTCAAAATTGTCTTTAACAGCATCCGTAAAATATGGATGCGATCTTGGATATTGCTGTAAAATGAGCGCTTGATGATTTTTGTAAAATTGTTTTGAAAGCTCGTTGAGCTTGTTGAGGCAAAACACATAGTAGCATTTAGTTTTCTTTATTTGACCATAATTTTTAGCATTTTTAATTAGTTGGGTCAACCTGGAAGATAAGTCCATCTGCATTGAGTACATGTCTGCAAAAGGCTCGACCATAGCCAATGGTGCCGAACTCTGTTGTTCCAAATCACTACCATTAATTTTATTTTTACCCATTTTAATGTTTTCCTATTTCACTCTGCTTTGAATTACAACGCACAAATACTTTCACAACCACACTCACCTGTTTCACTCGTTCCGCTCGTATTGCGATCTGTTCACGCCAAAAGCGCGTTTAATTTCAGGAGACAGTGTCGAGCGGCAGTTTTATCCAGATTTCTATATCTCGCGCGCTCGCACTGCCGTCCGCTCTCCCTCTCCATCTCTCCCCTAAGTCTCCGCTCTGCTCTGGAGCGCTTAAGTAAAGTTAGGCTTAAGCAGTTCATGTTTCAAAGTGTACTAATAAACACCTACGCACGTCGCGTAAAAACCCAAAAGTACCCTCGTATTTTTATGCGTACCACTCGATCTTGGGGCTTCAATTATTTCAACGATCAAGCCGCACCGCCCCAACATTTTGGTCCAGTTCGAGCCGGATTTCAAAATCTTTGGACTTTCCTCTCCTGGAGTTTCCTTTGATTTTGTCCCAGCAGGCTTGAAACACTCCAGATAAGTTCCGCTTACTATAATTGCCGCTCATACAGCCAGTTTTTCGAACCCTATTTCGACTAACTTTCTGTATGATATATTGTCTAAATCCAAAAGAGATTAATCCGACGCAACGGCATTTAATATATGTATTTCAATTCCGATACTTGTGCCCGACAATATTCCAGTTTCCTTTGCCCACAATTGTACACTTGAAACAATTCCAGAAGATATTTCAGTGCTACTATTCAACAAAAATATTTCTCAAATATATTTTCAATTCCAATTGTGTGTAAAATATAACTCAGCCACAGTAAAAAATTCCCGATCATAAAGATTGTACTTAAGATTTGCACTCTTTATTTTTTACTGTGTTCCAGCTGCATGTGTATATTTACAAAAACAATCTAATACAGTCCACTCGAACTACTTTTTTCTAATACAGTCCACTCCAACTACTTTTCTCGACCTACAAATACGGCTAAACTATTTCTAAAATTAAAAACAAAGTGACAATATCCACAAATTTACTCCAGCAAATCGTTTGCAATTTAGTTGTGCAGGTGACAAACAAACGCACCGACATACAAACATAAGCAAAGTCTTTCCCATTCCCGCAACGTTATTCTGCTATTCGCACCCCACATATATACATACGTACAGTGTACATACATACGTATACCGTATATCACCAGTGCACAGTGGGTCAAGAGCTCACAAAAAGTGTTCCTTTCAAACAAACAATATTAAAGTCCGTAATTCCTTACATATGTCCGACCATTCGATATAATAAATATTTATTGCCTATCCGACAGTGTGACCGTATATATTTACAATCTTAATTGGTTCCTAAATTCCAATTTGATTCCAATCCGTTTCCTTACATCTGAAGTAAAATTCTAAATTATTTAACGTCATGGCAACATCAGTAAAATCCGCTTTAACCCGATTTATGGTGACAGCTGACTGTCTGATCCACTTTGAGGCCACTGTGAACGCTCCAGGTGCTCCTACACCAACGTTATCCGCCTATAAAATCCGTCGCGATCACCTCAATTCCTTGTGGCAATCGGTAAAGGCAGCATACGACATATGCTCCGACTGCATTATAGCTGCAGGCGAGAGCGCCGCAGACACAAAATCCATACTAAAGTCCAAGTATTACCAAACGTACTCCACTTACGAAATATTTGCCGCGCAGCTGATGGAACAAATCCAAAAGGGCTCCTCCCAAATACCTCAAGCTCCAGTAACTCCGTCCCAAAATTTCACGTCTTATGGCTGTCGGCTCCCTCCTATTGACACAGAGGTTTTCTCTGACGACTATCTTCGCTGGCCGACTTTCCGGGACCTTTTCACGGCAATATACATAGACAATCCGAGTCTAACGCCCGTTGAAAAATTATTCCACTTAAATTCAAAAACAAGTGGCGAAGCTCATTCCATAGTTTCAAGATCCCCACTCACCAATGATGGCTTTCGCTCAGCCTGGAATAACCTAACTGAGCGTTTCGAAAATAAGCGATTGCAGGTAAACAGTCACCTGAAAACACTTTTCAATGTGCAATCCATAGCACAGGAGTCGGGAGCAGCCTTAAAGGAACTTCAACGCACTTTTCAAGGTTGCTTAACTTCCTTAAAATTTTCCGGTGTTAATATTGAGAATTGGGACCCTATCCTGGTTTATATGTGCTCGACAAAACTACCAAAGCTCACTCTCTCATTATGGGAGCAATCCATCCAAAATAAAGCCGAAATTCCTACGTGGCTTGAGCTTGATTCATATTTGACGGAGCGCCATCTAACTCTTGAGGCTGTCGATAGCTTCCGATCTGCCAATTTCCACCACGTCCAGTCCAAAGACACAAATCGAGAGGCAGAATTTCCAAAAATAAATTCCTTCAACACAAGGTTAGTTCCGATAACCAAAGGCTGCGATCTGTGTTCGAAGAAGAACCACCCCGTGCGTATATGTCCACGCTTCCTACAGATGACGGTAGAAGATCGCTTAGCCTATATCCAAAGGAAGCAGTTGTGCTCCAATTGCTTTGCAAGTAGCCATCAATTCCGGGATTGCACAAGCGCTCACAACTGTCTCACTTGCCAAGATCGGCATCACACATTGCTGCATCGAAACAGCGGTCCTACTACTCTGACGATTCCATCCGACCCTCCAAGGCTAGTATCCGCCTCAGTTCCACACATCATTTCGTCCTATTCAACGCAAGTTTCCGTACAAAAAGTTCCTCCTAAGAATACTCCATCCGAATGTTGGGTTCCATACCCCGCCTTGGATGGCAGACGTACTCGAGGTATTAAATCCTACCAATGCCGAGTCTGCCAAAAGATCCATCCTCTACGGAAGTGCCACCACTTTCTACGGCTAAGCCCCCAGAATCGGCTTCAGGAAGTACATATCCAGAAGTACTGCTCCAATTGCTTGGCTCACAATCATTCCAAGGACTCCTGCCGCAGTGGTCATCACTGCCACAAGTGTGGAAAGGCCCACCACACTCTCCTACATACGGACGACCGATCTACACTTCCAACATATTCCTGAGCCTACTATCCTGAGGTTCTTGCTACGGGTGTCCTCGCAAGGGGGGGGAGAATGTTCACGCCAAAAGCGCGTTTAATTTCAGGAGACAGTGTCGAGCGGCAGTTTTATCCAGATTTCTATATCTCGCGCGCTCGCACTGCCGTCCGCTCTCCCTCTCCATCTCTCCCCTAAGTCTCCGCTCTGCTCTGGAGCGCTTAAGTAAAGTTAGGCTTAAGCAGTTCATGTTTCAAAGTGTACTAATAAACACCTACGCACGTCGCGTAAAAACCCAAAAGTACCCGCGTATTTTTATGCGTACCACTCGATCTTGGGGCTTCAACAATTCCATCGATCAAGCCGCACCGCCCCAACACGATCAAACTTTGAAGGAAAGGGATGGCAAACTTCACGAGACTAGTGTGACGCATGAAATGTCAATAGGCATGGGTTGAATTCGCTATTATCCTCGACTTCTTGATTTCCTCCGTTATTCGAGGCTCCGTTATGGCGATGTACGTGGCAAAGGATGCGTAATTTTGCTGCTTAAAATTAATAGTAGATTTCCAAATAAGTAAGCACAAAGATTGAAGTAAGTTTACAAATATTGGAAGCTGATGAAGTTATGAATGTATGCATTCCCCTCATGGGCCACCAAAATGTTGTGACGATTCGCACCCGGTCGTCAAAGTTGAGCAGAAGTCTACTCTGAGGGTCTTTCACACACTTTGAAATAAAAACTCGGAAATGTGTTGAACTTCACCAGTTGTATTCAGTTGTATACTTTCAATCTTTGACTTATTGGTAACTTTTTGATTTACAAATTAGAGAATATAAAAGCTCGGTTATGAAAACACGACCAGCTTCTCCTTATGTCTTTTTCGTATTGTTGCGCTGCTAACATTAGCAGCAGAAGTCTAATATTGGCTGTTAAAACTGCTGTTGTCCACTGCTTCTCAGAGTCGCAAAAAAACAGCTGTCCAGCTTCTCTTAATCGACAGAAACACCCGTTCACGCTTTGTTGCTTGTGTATCTCCATCTCGCTTTTGCTCCTATTAGCTGAGTAACGGTTATCTGATAGTCAAGGCACTCGACAAAATAGAATACTTTGGCCCACCTCTAGTTGCCTATACAAAACCTTTGTAAAAAGAAGAGTGTCAAGCCAATAACGCAAAAGATCCATAACTCCGACCTTCTGTAAATAGGCCTTAACGTTCAAATGCTTAAGTGATCATAACTTTCTATCCAATTAAATCCATGTAAATTTCATATACATTCTTGAACCATTTTCAATTTTTTCATTTTTGTATTTTATTTTATCAAGCCGACTTAGCGGCTTTAAAATATAACAACCCATTACTCGTAGAGTAAATGGATATATTGTACTTGGGGAAAAGTATGAAACAGGTAGAAGAAAGCGTCTTCGACCCCCTCTTCGATCAGGATCACTAGCCGAGTCAATCTAGCCATATCCGTCTTTCCGTCCGTCCGTCTGTCCGTGTGAACGCTGTGATCTCGGAAACTATAAGAGCTAGAGGGACTTTTATTTGTAAGCAGCACAAGTTTGTTAAGTGAACGTGCCACGCCCACTCAGACGCCCACAAACCGACCAAAACTGTAACTCCTATAGTTTAAGTGCAGGAAAAAAATTTAAATTTATTTAACAGAATTTAACTGAAATGTATAGTTTACACAAACTTAAAAAAAAAAAACCTCAAAAGATAGAGAATTGTGATTTCAGATTTAGATTCCTGCTCTGTACGCAGCTCATCTTTGCTACCCACAAGCCCACCAAAACTTTGGGTTCTACAGTTTTAGAACTGAAACCAATTTTAACTGATAAATATTAGTTTCTTTAATACCTATCGATTGACATTAAAAAAGATTGCAAGCTCACTCACAAAAAATCGGCCGTTCACATAAAAACTATAATGTTGTAACAATTGAGGATATCAACAAAAACAAGAAAGAACGCTGGAGTCGAGTATCTCGACTATCAGATACCCGTTACTCAGCTAATGGGACCAAAGGGAAATGGAGATATGTAAGCAGCAAAGCGAGATTGAAATGCGCCAACTACCCGTGATGTCAATATATGATTATGTGGGCGGTAGACAGTTTTGACGAGACCAATACATTTCAGTTAAAATTTTGTATATAGCATGCAAATTGTGGGCGCCAAAGGTTTGGGCGGTTTGTGGGCGTTAGAGTGGGCGTGGCATAATCGCGTAACAAACTTGCGCTGCGTACAAGGCTACGGAATATAAACCTGAGCTCGGGAATCTGCCTGCCAAATATATAATATATATATATTTTCCGAGATCTCAGCGTTCATACGGACAGACAGACAGACGGATAGGGCTAGATCGACTCGGGTAGTGATTCTGATCTCACATATATATACTTAATGGGGTCGGAAACGCTTCCTTCTGCCAGTTATATACTTTCCGACGAATCTAGTATACCCTTTTACTCTACGAGTAACGGGTATAACTAGTAATAGACGATAAGACAGCGTTACGCAACGGAATATTTTATAAGATAACCAATTTCAAAAAAGAGGTGTTCAATAATTATTGTAAACTATCTCACGAGAGTTCTTGCTGTATAAATCTGTAAAATGGAAAATAACAAACTGTTTAAAAATTAGGAAAAAAACAAAAGCTTTGAAAATTTGGACGATGGCGCTATCCTCCTCACCGGAGAATGGCGCATTTTTGGTCTTTTTTAATAAAAGCATCGTCATTAATAACATCGTCTTTAATAATAATACAACAAAAAATGTTGTATTACACAGACTACATTTTCTTTAACTATTCCGAAATAAGTTTAGACAACATAAACATCATAAATCCATTTTTAAGAATCGGAAATACAAAAATATCCCTCAAACTTATATTGTTACTGTTATTAATTACTTTTTTAACATTATATAAGTCACGTATAATCGTAAACAAAATAATATAACAAATTCAAAAATTCCCACCAAAACAGAAACAGAAACAGAAATTCCAGAATCTAAAACTACAACTGAGACCATTAAAGAAAAAGAGACCAAAAATATTGTTGAAATAACATTTGCAGTACTCAACAATAGAATTTCCTCCCTCACAACCCAAATGTAATAAATCAGGGCTTTTCATCCTAGGAGGGGGAGAATTAACTATAACTTTAATTAACTATTCCTATTAGTATTGTAAACATTTTATTTTGGCAAAGCTTGCTACTGAGTTCTCACAAGTTCTTATCACATGAACATTCCCACACTCGCACCTAATAAACAAACGGCGAGCCAAGCTTGAGGCAGATGTAAACAAATCCCCCCCTAGATAGCCAGCAATGGCGAGACAAGCTCAAGACTAAACATCCGCTAGAGGATCCGCGATCCCATATTTTAGGCGCCCCTTTGCTTCCAATTTTTTATGCCGACCACAGCAATCCTAGGACAAGCTTTCAAAAGCTTCGATCCCAAAGTAACAAGGGAAGAGAACCAACTCAAGCTTGGGCAGTCGGAAAATTAGCATAAGATATCACTGTCGAAAATAATTGTAAAACTAAAGTTTAATTAAAAGATTATATATTAAGTTGAAGTAAAAGTTTATATTTTTTATTAAATCGGTATCCGTTTTTGTAACTTACATACCTACATACATAATACGAATTAATAATATAAGTATTTTTCAAGGTCCCCCTGTTAAATATCATAATAAAAATGCACATTTTTGTATGAACATTTATGAAGTAATAACAAAATAATATATGAAATAGTAATAAAAGAGAAACTATATAGAACGTGATTTTGTTGGGATTAATGATTGGATTATTGGGATACCACGAAAAACGATTTCGATAAATAGCTTAATAAGTATTCTACAGCTCTCTAGGTTAGTATAATATGTATGCGAAATAGTATATAACGGAGACCACATAGCATAGAGTGTGGCGTTAAAGTGGGCGTGGCAAACATTTTTTTAGGTCAATCGATAGGTCTTGATGAGAACAATACATTTCAGTTATAATTTTTATTCTAGCATCAAAACTGTAGGAGCCACAGTTTTGGGCGGCTTGTGGGCGTTAGAGTGGGCGTGACATTGTTTGACACGCCCACTTTAACGCCCACAAACCGCACACAATCTTCAAAAAATCGTAGATATGAACGGTAATATCTCGGAAACTATCAAAGCTAGAGAATTAGGATCTCCGTAGCCTTGTACGCAGCTCAAGTTTGTTACGCGAATATGCCACGCCCACTTTAACACCCACAAGCCGCCGAAGCCTGTGACGCCCACAATTTTCATGCTAGATAACAAATTTTAACGGAAATGTCCACGCCCACTCTAACGCCCATATTGCTTAAATCTGTCTACCGCCGGTAGGTGGCGCAATTCAACCTCGCTTTGCTGCTTGCATATTTCCATTTCCTATTGGTCCCTTTAGCTGAGTAACGGGTATCTGATAGTCGAGGTACTCGACTATAGCGTTCTTCCTTGTTTTATATTAAATATAGCGTGATATGTTTGCTTCCATAGGGAGGAGGAAAAAAGGCCACCTTTAAAGGGAAAGCGACTTCCTGCAGCACCAACAGAACAACACCGTTTCCTTAAGGCCCATGTTGGCTTATTGGGATTTGAAAGTGAACTGCTGATGGAGCGGAGATATTAAAACATCCACGCGACGAGAAGGAAGCCTTAAACTATTAATTAAAATAAATTAAAACATACTTTAAACATTCCATGTATATTTATTTCGTTGTGCACCAGCAGATTCGTATTTTATAAATCGTCAACAATACCAACCCAGCTTCTTGACAGTTAGAGCATGTGTTCAGTCCCACGGTACTTGGTTCGTATGCACAGCTGATAGCCCTGCCAACTGAAGACGAAGGTCAGGACATCTGGCAACCCGACAGAACGAGAGAGCAAGGCAGTGAGAACTACAAGCTTCAGCGACCGGAACAACATTGTCTTCTTTTATTTTGCTGTCCATTGCGACCCATTATTTTGTTAAAGTTAATTAATGAAGAAGAGTGAAGTGAAAGCTGAAGTGAAGCTAATGAATTAAAGGCTAAACTGTTATATTTGAACTTCAGTCGTTTAATTACTCCCAAGAGCGCCTCTTACAATGACAGCCGTACAGAGCTTTTTTTTGGCACGGCGTCACAACTGAACATGGTGGCCCATGAGGGGACTCTTGCTCGATCGTCTCCGTTTGTGCCCCCAACAAGAGCTCTCACACCGATAGAGCACAGTCACCAATACCAACACACCCGGTCGCCTGATAGCCCTTCTACACACACACACACACGGGTGCTGCAAGAAGCGGAATCGAAAAACAGTACAGCCTGCGCTCACGCTATATTCAACGTTACGTAAACTCAGGCATAAGTAAAAGGGGAAAGATCACGTGAGTACGGGTGCTTTTTTTATTTATCAAGCAGAGCTAGCTAGGCTCAAAATAAATTGGTAAAAATTCGCATAATATGTCTGACCACGAAGCTGATGATCCGGCCTTAGCAGGTTTTATTACAATTCATAAGGAGCGTCTTCAAAGTCTAACACGTCTGCAGCAGAACTATAAGAAGGATTCCGCGTCACGAAAAACCGAGAGCTATTATATGAAGAGCCTGCAGCAGATCGAGAGTTTAAACGCGGCTTTTGAGACCACCCATCAAGTAATCATCTGCACCGAGGGATTTTTCAAAACGGACTATCACACCAAGAAGATCGCCGTCAGTTTCGAGGATCTGTACATGGAAACCTATTGCCTTGTAGCTGAAGGCCAACGAATAAAGTTCCCAGTGACGCCGTCCTCAGCCTCGGCACCCACCGCCGTGTCGACGGTTGCCGACGCACGTGTCCACATGCCACAACTGCCAGTGCCCAAGTTTAGCGGAAACTGTGTGGACTGGCCTGGATATTATGACGCCTTCACTCGGTTAATTCATCAAAATGAGCGGCTGGACGATATTCAACGGTTTAATTTCCTCAAGGAATCTCTGCCAGCTGGTCGAGATTGCGATATTCGTCAAATTCCTTTGACGGCCGCTAACTATACCGTAGAACGGGACACACTAATTCCGCGCTATAACAAT
The DNA here is from genome assembly GCF_043229965.1 of Drosophila suzukii. Lineage (NCBI taxonomy): Eukaryota > Metazoa > Arthropoda > Insecta > Diptera > Drosophilidae > Drosophila > Drosophila suzukii. The sequence continues at coordinate 33,922,701 of NC_092082.1, read as the reverse complement.
CCACGCGAGGTCTTCTCCAATCACATGAACATGTTGTACCAGTTGCCAAGCCTAAGCAAGGAAAAGCCCGATGATATTCGATCTATGATCAGTGCAGTCAACGTCTGCGCAGCCGCATGTAACACCATCAACGCATCGTTGCAGAACAGGGATCACTGGCTCGTCCATTATTTGACTGCAAAATTACCGAAAGAGACGCATTCCGCCTGGGAACATCATCTCGGCAGTCAAACCCACATTCCCTCGTACAAGGATCTCGAACAGTTTCTCAACATCCGGTTAATCACCCTGGACGCCATTGAAAATAGAAACTGTTCGGGCACCAACAAATCTGGATCATCACTGGATCATCACCCCACAAAACGTATCTCGGTTCATAACACCCACGCGCAACCAAGCCCCCCTGTGCTTCGTTGCCCACACTGCAATGGTAATCATATCCTTCGTCGATGTCAGCGATTCCTTAGCTTGGATTGCTACCAACGTAAGGAGGTCGTGAGTAAGTCAAATCTATGCCTCAACTGCCTGATCAAATCGCACATGCTGGCCCGCTGTTCAAGTGTAAAGAATTGCTACCACTGTGGACAACGCCACCATTCTTTACTTCATCCTGCCTCGGCGCCAAGCATCACTCAAGCACCCCAACCTTACTCGCCGACCGTATCATCCAGTCAACCACATATCGCTTCGACTATAAACAACGACACCTCACCAGTTAGCCCCCTTGCTAATCCAAACCTCCAATGTTATTCTTCCACAGCCTCCCATGCAACGCGACAGAATATCTTGGTAGCTACCGCACGGATTATTGTCTGCCACCCCCAGAGCGGCGCTCAAGCAACAATAACTGCCCTCATCGATCAGGGGTCGGAAGCTACAACAATCTCAGAGCATACCGTCTAAGCTCTCCAGCAGAATCCGCGCTTCGATCGCCGGCGTCGGCCAAACTACTGGTCCACGGTGCAACTTTACGGCAAGATGCTGCATCCGAACGTCGCTAAACCCAACGTTCAATCTAGATGTCGACTCTGCGTACGTTATGAACTCGCTGACCTCACATCTACCAAACCAATCGTTTTCGCCTCAAAACTGGAAAAACATCAACGGACTCCAGCTTTAGGATCCTTTATACTATCGCTCGAAACGCATAGATCTCATCATCGGAGCCGACCTCATGGCGGGTCTTATCCTTCCGGGAACCCGAATCGGAAATCCATACGAACCTATTGCACAAAATTCTCACTTAGGTTGGATGATACTCGGCAAGTTCCAGGAATCAATCCACACACTTAATATTCGCTGTCATCAAACCACGCTAGACACGGAATCGCTTTTGAAGAATTTTTGCGAAATAGAATCTGTCCCAAGCCGATCACTTCAATCTGACGAAGAGCGGTGGTGTGAGTCCTTCTTTAAGGAAACGCACACACGTCAACCAAACGGTAGTATTATGGCCCTAGGAAAATCGCATCAAGTCGCTTTAAACAGGTTTCTTCAATTAGAGCGGCGTTATGAACGGGATCCAGACAAATGGATTCTCTACAAGGAAGGAATCGAAGAATATTTTAAATTGGGACAAATCACACCAGCAGTCTCTAGTGAGAGATCAACCGTCAGTACCTCCAAAACATCCTGTCGGGTTGAATCGTGCGTTTTTCCTCATCACGCTGTCTATAAAGAAGACAGTCTCACCACCAAACAGCGCATTGTATTCGACGCATCGGCAAAGACCTCAAACGGTCGATCTCTAAACGATGTATTGTCCGTAGGACCCACTCTACAAAATGATCTCCCTGCAGTGTTGCTGAATTGGAGACAGTACCGGCATGTTTTCACCGCCGACATCCAGCGCATGTACCGCTGCATCGACGTACTTCCGGACGACACGTAGTACCAGCGGATTTAATGGCGGGCGGCGGATGGAAGCATCAAGGAATATTGCCTGTCAACTGTAACTTTCGGTACCGCTTCTGCACCATTCACCGCCATTAGAGTCGTTCGTCAACTTGCAGAGGATGAACGCGAAAATTATCCACTGGCGGAAGAGGTCTTAAAGCACGAAATCTACGTCGACGATATTCTTTCTGGTGATCACACTATCTCAGCAGCACAAAACAAGAGTTTACAAATCCAGAACGCTCTAAAATCCGCAAATATGGAATTGAGAAAATGGTCTAGTAACGACATAGCGCTTCTAGACAGCATTCCTTCATCAAACCGATGCAATCAAACGTCACGAAGCTGGGACAGCTCTGATACAGTCAAAACCTTAGGAATGCATTGGTTTCCTAACCAAGACTGTTTCACCTACAAATTGCAAGCGAGCATTCCCACGGGTTCAACCAAAAGAGAAATTCTTTCGAGCATCGCCAGACTTTTCGATCCCTTAGGACTAATCGCCCCTATTCTCATTTCAGCAAAATTAATTCTAAAGGCACACCTCCATTCCGAGAACGATCGCAAGCACTTAGGGTGGGACGACCCAGTGCCCAGTTCCATCGCTAACAAATGGAAAAAGTTCCGCGTCAATCTGGAGGACATCAGCAAAATCCGAATACCTCGCAGCGTACGGTATATGCCAGACTTTAGCCATGATATCCAGTTGCACGCTTTCTGCGACGGGTCCACTCACGCCTACGCAGCGGCGGCTTACATGCGTATACCCCAACCGGATTCATCGTTTTATACCACTCTCATCACTGCAAAATCCAAAATCTCTCCAACGAAACCCATCACGATCCCGAGGACCGAGTTATGCGGCGCTGTGCTGGCAATCAAACTAACTAAATGGGTAGTAGCAAACAATCGTTGGAAAAACGCTCAAATCTCCGTTACATACTGGACGGACGCCACTATCGTTCTCCAGTGGATCATAGGAGATGTTACTAGATGGAAAACGTTCGTTGCCAATCGCGTTGCCTACATTCTGGACCACAGCGATTCAAACCAATGGAGACATGTTCCCACGGCGGATAATCCAGCAGACTGCGCCACGAGAGGACTATCCCCACCAGAAATCTCCATCTTTGATCTCTGGTGGCACGGACCATCATGGTTGAGGCAACACTCCAGTGAGTGGCCGGACACAAAGGTTCCCGAACATAAAGTTTGATGAGCAGTCCCTAGAAGCAAAATCTTTGCAAATTCGTTTGCACACCACCCAAGTAGACATTAATCTCATTGAGCGGTTTTCGACTTACACCAAACTCGTTCGAGTCATAGCATACAAACTGCGCTTTTGTCACAACGCTCAATCGAAGAAAACCAGATCTTACAGTCAGCTGTCGCCAGAGGAACTGGACAATGCACTTCGCTGCGCCGTGAAAATAGTACAAGCCGAAACCTTTCAATCCGACATGCACGCGATCCTCGCAGAAAATCCTCGGCCTCCGAAGAGCACCCTAAGAAATTTCACTCCCTTTCTTGACGACGACATTCCAACCTTTCTTTCGATCGCAAACATCCAATCATCTTACCGCAGCGTCATTTCTTTACAGAGCTGGTAATTCAGAACTCCCATCAAGCTACCCTGCATGGCGGCGCTCATCTTACTTTAGCCCACACGAGGTACAAGTTCTGGATTCCAAATGGAAGACAAGCCGTCTTCCGCGCGTCACCTAGCATCGGAAGTCAACTGATGGGCGACCTGCCGGTGCACAGAGTCAACCCACCAAACCGCCCATTCATTGCGACCGGCGTCGATTATACTGGGGCAATCGAAATCAAGGCAGCACGGCTTCGTGGGACAAGTACTTACAAAGGATACATTGCTATTTTCGTCTGCTTAACTACGAAGGCAGTTCACCTAGAAGCGGTTACCGGACTCTCGTCGGAACACTTCCTACTAGCATTTTCTCGTTTTACTGGTCGCCGAGGACCAGTTCAACATATGTATAGCGACAACGGAACAAATTTCGTTGGCGCCAATAAGTTATTAGCAAGCGCACAACAGGCGGATCGCGACCACGCTACGTGCCCTACATGGCATTTCACTCCGCCATTCTCTTCCAATTTCGGAGGCCTTTGGGAGGCTGGGGTCAAGTCCGTCAAGCATCACCTGAAGAGGACTGTCGGAAGTCACAAGCAGTCTTATGAGGAACTCGCAACGGTGCTCATCCGGATTGAAGCTTGCCTAAACTCTCGGCCACTTTGTCCGCTAACAGCTGATCCAGACGACTTAGAAGCTCTCACGCCGGCACATTTTCTCATTAGTGACACCCTGCTCGCACCTGCCCATTGTCGCCCTCAAAACTCGTCGTTCCGTGAGCAATTTCTGTCTCATCAAAATTTGATCCGTCAGTTTTGGACGCAATGGAGCCGAGATTGGCTGTCCCATCTTCAAACTCGCCCAAAATGGTGTCAGGAAAAGGAGAATTTTAAAATCAACGAATTAGTACTCATGAAGGACGATCAACTGCCTCCATCGCAATGGTCGCTCGGTAGAATTACCAGTCTCCATCCTGGAGAGGATTCACTCGTTCGAGTTGTAACACTGAAAACAAAATCAGGCAGTCAAAAACGCTCCATCTCCAAGCTTTGTCGCCTGCCGATCTTATGCTAATATGAACCAGCTATTGCTCCCTTGGTAATCAATTGCATCTGTATGTCATTTCTCTTTCTCTTTGTCTTAGCCGCTACGAGTACAAGGGAATTTAGATCCAGAATCCTGAACAACACATGTATCACGCGGATTTCGCATTGGCGGGCGGCATGTTCAGTCCCACGGTACTTGGTTCGTATGCACAGCTAATAGCCCTGCCAACTGAAGACGAAGGTCAGGACATCTGGCAACCCGACAGAACGAGAGAGCAGGGCAGTGAGAACTACAAGCTTCAGCGACCGGAACAACATTGTCTTCTTTTATTTTGCTGTCCATTGCGACCCATTATTTTGTTAAAGTTAATTAATGAAGAAGAGTGAAGTGTACGCGTTATAAGCTAATGAATTAAAGGCTAAACTGTTATATTTGAACTTCAGTCGTTTAGTTACTCCCAAGAGCCCCTCTTACAATGACAGCCGTACAGAGCTTTTTTTTGGCACGGCGTCACAACTGAACAGCATGCTATATGCAATTTTCATGCTAGATAAAAAATTTTAACTGAAATGTATTGGTCCCGTCAATACCTATCGATTGATAAAAAAAGTTTGCCACGCCCACTCTAACGCCCATAATGCTTAAATCTGTCTACCTCCGGTAGGTGGCGCATTTTAATCTCGCTTTGCTGCCTTTAGCTGAGTAACGGGTATCTGATAGTCGAGGTACTCGATTATAGCGTTCTCCCTTGTTTTATTTATAAATTAACCTATTCATTCTAAATTTTTCAAATTTTTTGATTCCCTTATAAGTTCAAACAAATCAATGGAGCCCCACCGCTTGTCCGCATTTTATTTGTTTTCTGCCTGAAGAATGTTATCGTGGAATTGATTGTCAATATATTGTTGCACGCATATAAGTTACCTATACTTTTTGGACAGGCTTTCAGTTCTTGTCCGGAACTCCTTTGTAGGACACATCATTCCCAGCTTCCATTAAGAACTGGGCCATGTACACGAGGACATTTTTCCGCGCTCCCCGCAACTGCTTGATGTTCTCCTGCCAAATATCGATCAGCAGGAGCTCCATCTCCATATTCAACCTCAGCTTGCTAGCGGCGGTTTGCGTATTATCGACTGTAAAATTAACAAGAAAGGAAGTTTGTATACCCTTGCAGTTATAAATAATAAATTTAACAAGGGAGAACGCTATAGTGGAGTACCTCGACTATCAGATACCCGTTACTTACCCGTTAATCGATAGGCATTGAAGAGGACCATACATTTCAGTTAAAATTTTTATTCTAGCATCAAAACTGTATGAGCCACAGTTTTGTGCGTTTTGTGGGCGTTAGAGTGTCTTTGGACTGGACGTGGTGGAAATTGGCAGATCGGAAGCTATCGACGGCCTCAAGAGTTCGATGGCACTCCGTCAAATAGGAATCAAGCTCAAGCCACGTATTTTTTATTTTGGATGGACTGCTCCCATAATGAAAGAATGAGCTTTGGTAGTTTTGTCGAGCACATATAAACCAGGATAGGGTCCCAATTCTCAATAGTAACACCGGAAAATTTTAAGAAAGTTAAGCAACCCTGAAAAGTGCGTTGAAGTTCTTTTAAGGCTGCTCCCGACTCCGGTGCTATGGATTGCACATTGAAAAGTGTTTTCAGGTGACTGTTCACCTGCAATCGCTTATTTTCGAAACGCTCAGTTAGGTTATTCCAGGCTGAGCGAAAGCCATCATTGGTGAGTGGGGATCTCGAAACTATGGAATGAGCTTCGCCACTTGTTTTTGAATTCAAATGGAATAATTTTTCAACGGGCATTAGACTCGGATTGCCTATGTATATTGCCGTAAAAAGTCCCGGAAAGTCGGCCAGCGAAGATAATCGCCAGAGAAAACCTCTGTGTCGATAGACGGGAGCCAACGTGGAATTTTGGGACGGAGTTACTGGAGCTTGAGGTATTTGGGAGGAGCCTTTTTGGATTTGTTCCATCAGCTGCGCGGCAAATATTTTGTAAGTGGAGTACGTTTGGTAATACTTGGACTTTAGTACGGAATTTGTGTCTGCGGCGCTCTCGCCTGCAGCTGTAATGCAGTCGGAGCATATGTCGTATGCTGCCTTTACCGTTTGCCACAAGGAATGGAGGTGATCGCGACGGATTTTACAGGCGGATAACGTTGGGGTAGGAGCACCTGAAGCGTTCACAGTGGCCTCAAAGTGGATCAGACAGTCAGCTGTGGCCATAAATCGGGTTAAAGCGGATTTTACTGGTGTTGCCATGACGTACAATAATTTAGTACTTTAATTCAGAAGTAAGGAAACGGATTGAAATCAGATTGGAATTTAGGAACCAATCAAGATTGTAAATATATACGGTCACACTGTCGGATAGGCAGAGTCAATAAATATTTATTATATCGGATGGGTGGACTTATGTAAAGAGTTACGGACTTTAATATTTTATGTTTGGAAGGAACATTTATTGTGAGCTCTTGACCCACTGTGCACTGGCGAAAATATCGATATACGTATGTATGTACACTGTACATATGCACATATGTGGGGTGCGAATAGCGGAATAACGTTGCGGGAATTGGAAAGACTTCGCTTATGTTTGTATGTCGGTGCGTTTGTTTGTCACCTGCACAACTAAATTGCAAACGATTTGCTGGAGTAAATTTGTGGATATTGTAACTTTGTTTTTAATTTTAGAAATAGTTTAGCCGTATTTTTAGGTCGAGAAAAGTAGTTGGAGTGGACTGTATAAGAAAGAGTACTTAGAGTGGACTGTATTAGAATATTTATGTAAATATACACACGCAGCTGGAACACAGTAAAAATAAAGAGTGCAAGTCCTAATGAAAAATTGTATGATCGGGAGTTTTTTACTGTGGCTGAGTTATATTTTACACACAATTGGAATTGAAAATATATTTGAAAAATATTTTAGTTGAATAGTAGCACTGAAATATCTACTGGAATTGTTTCAAGTGAACAATTGTGGGCAAATGAAACTAGAATATTGTCGGGCACAAGTAACGGTATTGAAATACATATATAAAATGACGTTGCGTCGGATTAATAACTTTTGGATTTAGACAATATATCATACAGAAAATAAGTCGAAATAGGGTTCGAAAAACTGGCTGTATGACCGGCAATTATAGTAAGTGGAACTTATCTGGAGCGGTTCAAGCCTGCTGGGACAAAATCAAAGAAAACTCCAGGAGAGGAAAATCCAAAGATTTTGAAATCCGGCTCGAAGGACCAAAATGCTGGGGCGGGGTGGCTCGATCGATGAAAATAGGTGAAGCCCCAAGATCGAATGGTACCCACAAAACTCGGGAGTACTTTGGGGTTCTACGCGACGTGCATAGATGTTTATTTGTACACTTGGAAATAAGAACTGCTTAAGCCTTTCTTAACTTAAGCGCTCCAGAGCAGAGCGGAGACTTAAGGGGGAGATGGAGAGGGAGAGCGGACGGCAGTGCGAGCGCGCGAGATGTAGACATCTGGATAAAACTGCCGCTCGACACTGCCTCCTGAAATTAAACGCCCTTTTGACGTAAACACTAGTATACCCTTTTACTCTGCGATCAACGGGTATAAACACCGAAGCTATAATTTGTTTCATATTATTTTCCCACCAATTTTTCGATCATTCCTGTGGCAGCTATATGATACAGTCGTCCGATTTTGATAAAATTTAATTCGAAATTCAGAACTAAAAAAAAAATGTTATTTCCAAGCGTAGGAGTTTATGTGTTAAAAAACACCAAAGAAATAATTAAAAAACATTTTTTTCCGATTATGCCTATGGGACCTATAATATATAGTTGTCCGATTCGGCTGGATCCCACTTATATAGTACCTGCAAAAGATATAAGACTTTTGGGAAAGTTTCAGCCCGATAGCTTTAAAACTGAGAGACTAGTTTGCGTAAAAACGGACGGACAGGCGGACATGGCTAGATCGACTCGTCTAGTGATGCTGATCTAGAATATATATATGTCAGGGGCTGAGACATTTGCTGGTCTCCTTCTTGCATTTTTGCTGCAGTTGCGTAGTGAGTCGCGGTCAACGTCTTCTCCGTTTAGATATCAAAAGCAAAGTGAAGTCGGCTTCCTTCTGCCGGCTTCTTCTTACACACGTCAAAGCGTATTGTTTCATCCATTTGCAAATTCCTTTTTTTCTCTCTCTCTCTCATTTTCAATTCCTTTTTGGTCCTTCTCTCTCTCTCAGAGTCCTTGACCTTGACCATGAACGCGCCACACTCGGCTGAGACGACACTCTCTCTCGTTCTCAATCCACGCTCTCAGCAATTGTGCACATAAAAGGAACCACAAATAACCTAGTGACTAGTTTATTTTATTCTTTATTCTTTATTTCTTAATGCTCTACAGTTTCTTTTACATTTTCTTTCTTCTTATACATCTCCGACACGGCCATCCTGACTTTCACACGTCCTCGTGTGCATACTGTAACTCTAGGTTGGTATCATTTTTGCTTTATTTCTCTTTTCATATTTTACATCTCTCAACATCATTCTTAGCTTAACAAATAGTCTACACACACAACTTTATAAATTACGTATCAAATGTCGGTTTCGCAGGCTATCTCGCTTTTTCACATCATACAGTGAGTCAAATAAAACTTGTCACACCAGTCAACCGCGCCACACACCATGACAGAACACTCCTGGTTCCACACTTGTGCCTTGGGCTTGACCTGGTTCAACTTTCTCTCAGTAGCTCGTACTCTTCTGCGCAAACCCGACCATTTGGCTATCCTTGTTATGAAACCACAGTTACAGGCTTTTGCCGCCCCACGCAACGCTTTGCACCTTTAGTGCCACGATCTGCTCAGATCCAAATTGCATCACACAATATCATCCATACTAGGCATGACTATTGTTGATCAAATCTAGCCCATGTGTTTGATGTCTCACGACGAGTGTCTTTTTCACCACTGTCACTTTCCTCAATAGTCTCGTCAGAGATCTGCTCGTCCGGCAGCCTTCGCAAACTCTCGTGCGAATACTTGTAGGTTCGCTTGCTAGTTAACGATTTTAACAGGTATCGATCACCTTTCAACAACTCGGCAACCACAAAAGGTCCTTTGAACTTAGGATCCAATTTGGTCTGATGCCGCTCTTCACTTCTAAGCAAGACATGATCCCCAACCTTGTGTTTTAGTGTTTTACAATCTTGGCCTTATTCTTATCAACTTGATTCTTTTCATATTTCGCATTTATTTTAATATTTTCTTTGGCCTGTGCCCTCGCTTGCTTGCCATTGGCCTGGCCTCTCTTCCAATCAATATTTCTAATGGGCTATTCTTTGTTACCCTGTTCGTTGTACAATCCATGGCTAACTGTACTTCACTGAGTTAATCCTGCCAGGAACGTTCACCTATCTCTACCGCTGTCAACATACTTTTCATCGTGCTCATGATTCTTTCAACCTGTCCTTTGGCCCTACTTGCACCTGTTGCTATCAAATGTGAGAAGGGTAGCTTTTTGAGTGGTGTAGGTTTTATTTAGGATAGTTGTGTTGGATATAAGGTTACATATAGAAATTATAACTATAAGTGTTCTGCGCACGTTCTGCTCTTGAGTACGACTCTGTCTCGACTACCTTACATTTGTAGAGTCTGTTAACATTATCAAAAAAAGACTTATTCTACACTTATATTGAAGGTTTGGTATATACTATATTAGGCGCTGTTCACAAATGTAACTCTATTTTATGCATTGAACAGAACTCACGAAATTTTCCAAAAGAGAAACTCCTGCCTTGATCTGCTATGATACGGTTAGGTACGCCAAAAAGTGATATTGTTGATTTTACAGCCTTAATACAGTTTTCGGCATCTAAATGCAAAGTATAATATAGGTGAACAAATTTAGTAAATGCGTCCTTGGTATCATTTTTACCATTCAGCTTTCCACTAATAACAATGTGCACAGTATGCCAAGGTATCTCAACTTTCGGAATTGGATGCAATTCCATTTGAATTTTCCCTGATGGAGGCTTTGCTAGTTTGCATGTAATGCAGTTTTCTACAAATTTTCGTACATACTTGGACATATGGACCAATACTGCTCATAAACCTTGTCTAACGTTTTCTGCCACCCCAAATGCATGATTGCTTCATGGACGTGATTTACTACTGACCACCTAAAGGCTCTTGGGACTACAGGTAGACAGCGTGTTTTTCCATTTCTCTGAATTTTCCGATACAGAATTCCTGCTCTTAGCTCATACGTCTTCGCTAAACTCTCCAGCAACTCCCCATCATTCAACTGGACTATAATTTCCCTTACACACGAATCACGCTGCTGCTCAGCTACAAGCCAGTTGTCTGTCACTGTCAGGTCGATGCGGACTTCGGGTACTCTATTTGTTGCCTCACATTCAGTGACAATCGGATTTCTGAATAAAAAGTCCACGTGCGCCATGCGATTTCCATTGCGGTACTTTACAGTGAAATCAAATGATTGCAAATATGCCCACCAACGGTGAACTCTCGGCGTTAGTTCTACTTTAGCACGACTTGCTTTCAATGAATTACAATCTGTGAATATTACAAACTTTCGGCCGTGAAGGTAATGTCGGAAACTTTTTACAGCGTTGTATACTGCCAGGGTTTCTAATTCGTATGAATGATACCTCGTTTCTGGGGGCGATGTACACTTGCTAAAGTATTCAACCACTCTAGGCTTACCGTCTATTTTGTGCTTGAGAATGGCACCAAAGCCACTTGCACTTGCATCTGTATGCAGCTCTATGGGATAATGTGGATCAAAAATAATTAAAACCGGATCATGAGTTAGTACTGAGATGGTCTTCTGCCGTATTTCTTCATGCTCAGCTTTCCAAACGAAACTATTAATTTTGGAAGTCAACTGATATAACTTTTTCACCTGTTCAGAGAACTGTGGGACAAATTTACGGAAGTACGACGCTAATCCTATAAATTGTCGCAATGGTGAAACATTCTTTGGTTGAGATAGTCCAGCCAGAGCTTGCATTTTTTGCGGATTTGGTTCAATACTACCGTCCTTGACCAAGTAGCCAAGATATTCTATTTCAGTTTTCAGAAAACAGCATTTTTTTATATTAAATAAAATTCCTGCTTCCGATAGAGCCTTTAGCACAACTGTCAATCTTTCAAATGCTTCCTCTTATGACCTTGCTACTATCACTACATCATCAATGTAAACAATTGCATAGGAGTACGCCAGGTCACCCAGTGCTCGCGTTATAGCTCGCTGAAAAATCGAAGAGGCATTCTTTAGCCCAAATGGCATAGATAGAAACTCGTACTGGCCCTCAGGGGTTACAAAAGCAGTTCGCTCTATAGATCCTACATCTATTGGAATCTGATAAAACCCACTAGCCATATCTAAACAAGAGAAGTATTTACCCTCACGCAGTCTGTTTACTTGATCTGATATTAGAGGCAAAGGATATTTGTCAGCCACTGTATTTGCATTTAGCTCTCTATAATCTATGCACAAACGATCACTGCCATCTTTCTTCTTAACTTACTCAGTCTTGTTGGCATCAAATAAACGAATTTCTAACTCTCCAGTCGTGACACGTCTGCTCGGTATTCCAATAATAAAATGCTCAGTATACTAGTCAAAAATTTTCTTCAATTTAGACTTATCATTATTATAATTATATATAATAATAATTATATAATAATTATATAATTATATATTATATTATAATTTGGAATAGTTTCATCGGATATTGAATTAATTTGTTTACTTTTAAAAATATTAAATTTATCAGCATCCATCGTTATGCCAAAGCCAAGTGCCAAGATCTCACGACCAATCATTATGTCATGTTTCAAATGCTCGTCCATAACTACATTAAACATGATTTCCAAATTAAATTGACAAATTTGTAAATTAAAGTGTACAACGTTTGTTCCAATTCCTTTTAGAATGACTAAATTATTAAATCTTTTTCCGGCAAGCTTGACTGCTAACTTTTCCTTTATTAAGGAGCACTCGGCACCCGAGTCGAAAAAGAATGGAAAGGCCTCACCAAATTGATATAAAATTCCTTTCGGCTCCAACACTGCACAGAGATCTACTCGCCTCTCGTTCATACTGCTACTCAATGCTGCTGTTCCCTTCATACATGCGGTTGCAATATGACCGACGATTCCACATTTAAAGCAAGTCACTCCAGTCCTGTCTCGTCCCGCCAGTGGTCTACCAAACGATTGATATGGTCTTGATTGTTCTGCCTTCCTTTTACGGCATTCCAGCATTTTGTGTCCAGAAATTCCACAGTAATGGCACTTCATTGGTGTGTGTGCCTTGAATCTCTTCCTGTCGGGGCCTGTCGGAAGATCTGAAGCCAGATGCTCACTTCGCTTGCTGTATGCATACGCCTTCAACTGCTGCTGTAGTTCATTTCTGTTCGTTATATTGGTGGTGAACAGTAGACGCTGCAGTCTAGTGTCGATTTGTGAAGTGTGTGCCAGCACGAAAGAAACAGCTATTCCCTCGATGTCCATCGACTTCCATTTTGTCAAAAGTGACGTCACTAATCGGCTACCGTACGCTGACAAACACTCGCCCGATTTCGGCCGTCCGTTGAGAATGTTCAACAAGGTGGCGGCCGGCGTCTTAGAATCGTCGTAGCGCTGAACAAACAACTCTTGGAATTGTGGCCAGGTAATACGAGCATAGCTGATCTGTGCAAGCCATTGGGAAGCGCTCCCTTCTAGTGCTCCACTCAGCGACATAACCAGCGCACTGCCCTCCAGAGGATGCTCCGTGAGAATCATGTCGGCTGTTTTGAGCCACGCGCTGGCGTCAGCTTCAGCCGCGTCTGGATTAAACTTTGGCAGTCTCAATGATTTTTCACTTGTTGTTGTTGAAGCAGGCTGCTGCATTGTTTTTAGTATTTCGATGAATCGTAGATTTTGTGCTTCCAACAGAGATCGCCATTCACTATCACGCTGGGCCTGAGCCGATCCCACTTCTGATGTCAGGGGCTGAGACATTTGCTGGTCTCCTTCTTGCATTTTTGCTGCAGTTGCGTAGTGAGTCGCGGTCAACGTCTTCTCCGTTTAGATATCAAAAGCAAAGTGAAGTCGGCTTCCTTCTGCCGGCTTCTTCTGACACACGTCAAAGCGTATTGCTTCATCCAATTGCAAATTCCTTTTTTTTCTCTCTCTCTCTCAATTGCAATTCCTTTTTGGTCCTTCTCTCTCTCTCAGAGTCCTTGACCTTGACCATGACCGCGCCACACTCGGCTGAGACGACACTCTCTCTCGTTCTCAATCCACAAATAACCTAGTGACAAGTTTATTTTATTCTTTGTTCTTTCTCTTTCTTAATGCTCTATAGATTCTTTTACATTTTCTTTCTTCTTATACATCTCCGACATATACTTTAAGGGGTCGGAAACGTCTCCTTCACTTCGTTGCAAATTTCTGACTGAAATCATAATACCCTTTGCAAGGGTATAAAAACCATGAAACATTACAAATATAAAGAGAATTTATCGTTCATACCTATTGCTTTGGCTCCTTCCATTTTCAAAAGTTCGCCGTCATCATTGTTAACGTTTTCATTCTGAATGTTTAAATTTTCACTGTCAAGAAGGAGAACTCAGAGTCTATAAAATTTGGATGGGGAACTAACTAGGACATTTTTGGAACGGCAAAGGCTTATGGACCATCAGTTCAACGGATGGTAGATGGTAGATGGATCTCTGTCGGATGGAATTTTGTTTGTTTTATTAATACCAACCTATGTGTATTGCATTTGTGCAAAAAATAATAGAAACTTCAAACCCAATTGCTTAGTATGTACGAAAGTGCTGGGCATCAAGCCAATAATATGTAAAGTACTGATAACTGGACTTAATTTTATTTTAATCCTTGAGCCCTTCGCGCCCTTATTATTTGCTGTGCGCATAGGTCTTAAGGGCGACCGCGTGCATTGCCTGGAAAAAATTGAATAAAAAAAGGCTTCACTTCATCTTCTGGAGTATGTTCATGTTATGGATTAAGGAAAAAATGTTTGCTGAGGACTACCGTAGCATACTTGAGAGCACAATGCCGATGGAGAACCCCCGCTAAAATCGGAGTTAATGCAAAACAAACAGCCAAACAAACATTACAATTTTTACAAAAATGGTTCCAGGACCAAAATTCGCCAGACTTAAATAAGAATGGGATCTTATAAAGACACCCAACACCCCAACGACCCGTTCAGATCCAAAAATCAGTTTTCACCCGTGAATAACCTGGTTAATCACCGTGTGTATATATATACATATTTTTGTACCAGTTACTCGTAGAGTAAAAGGGTAACTAGATTCGTCGAAAAGTATGTAACAGGCAGAAGGAAGCGTTTCCGACCCCATAAAGTATATATATTCTTGATCAGGATCACTAGCCGAGTCGACCTAGCTATGTCCGTCTGTCCGTCTGTCTGTCCGGATGCACGCTGAGATCTCGGAAACTATAAAAGCTAGGCTATTGAGATTTTTGCGTGCAGATTCCTGAGCTTCTTACGCAGCGCAAGTTTGTTTCAGCAATGTGCCACGCACACTCTAACGCCCACAAACCGCCCAAAACTGTGGCTCCTACAGTTTTGATGCTAGAATAAAAATTTTAACGGAAATGTATTGTTCTCATCAAAACCTATCGATTTACCCAAAAAAAAAGTTTGCCTCGCCCACTTTAACGCCCACAAACCGCCCAAGCCTGTGACGCCCACAATTTTCATGCTAAACAAAAAATTTTAACTGAAATGTATTCGTCTCGTCAATACCTATCGATTGACCAAAAAAAATTTGCCACGCCCACTCTAACGCCCATAACGCTTAAATCTGTCTACCGCCGGTAGGTGGCGCATTTTAATCTCTCTTTGCTGCTTGCATATCTCCGTTTAGCTGAGTAACGGGTATTTGATAGTCGAGGTACTCGACTATAGCGTTCTTCCTTGTTTTTAATTGTGTTATTTAAGAACTGTCCGGATCCTTAGAATTTTTGGGCAATGTTGCTGAACAAATATTAGGTCATATACGTTTTAAAAATGTGTCTTACTTGTATAATTGTATATTTACCTTTTAGAACTATATATAACTCTTTGCAAGATTTCTTGTGGCACTAAACATTTGGGCATGCCACTTTCGGCTAACGAAACCAGAATTTTCTATTTTTTAAGCGAGCGGGATGGAGATATTACTTAAGCATAGTTCGGAAATAACTGTTGACCCTTTTTGCTTCTTGCGCTCTCGTTGCGAGCACAACCGAAAAAGATCATACTCTCTCGCTCTCGCTCTGAGCAAGTGACTCTTGCTGTCTTCATTAATGTTTTCTATTGAGCCCTTTTCGTTGAGCTCTTTGTATGTTGCTCTTTCAATGAGCAGTGCGTAAGGAGCGGAACGAGAAACGCTCGCACAATGAGAGTCAGCAAAAGACCGATTCACCGAAAAACTCAACGCAAACGGTCTTCACATTTATTTTCGTTGTTGTAAAAAAGAAATAATATAATTCGTTTAATAGAAGAATTTAAATATATTTTCAAATATTTTTGTTAACGATTGCAATTAATATACATATTTCGTCTGCAAAACAGACGCTTAACGATTTCCTTGCCCATGCGTGTGAATGTAGACCATTCCATACGCAAAAGACCTTTTGCTTCACTGAACACGACAAAACGGTTTTGGAACAACAAGAACAAAACAGAATAGAAAAAAAAAGGTTTCGCTCTGAGCGCGAGCGAGCTCATTCAAGAACCCATAAATCGGTTGCTCTCTGAGTCTTATCGTAAAGAGTCAGGAAAAGACACTTAATTGCAGACAACGAAAAACGGTCGACAGTTATTTGCGAGCTCTGGCTTTAAGCAACTCTGCTTTTTTCACTAACACACCTAGCCTATAGCGCCACCTATCTCCATCTTCTATAGCACCACTTAGCCTACAACGCCTATAGCGCTCCTAGCGGCTTGGTGGGGTATTAGTGAAAACAGCTTATTTGCTGACTGATGTGTGCAATCTCGATTGAATTCCAAATATTTAATTATTATTTGGTTATTACTTTTTTGCGACTGGTCCGATTTCGAAAATAGTTGGCATATAGATGGGTATTAATGAGAAAAAGAAAATCTTAGTTTTATGTAAATATTAATGGACGAAATTCTCAAAAATAATCTTAAAAATTAGATTACATACAAATATCATTATAAGTACATTCAAATTACTTAATTTTACTATGATCAACTAAATTGCTTTGATGTTTTGGTGAGTCTGCGGGTGTCTTCTTAAAAAAGTTCGTTTGAATATGGCAATCTGACAAATTACAAAGCATTTCGCAAACGTCGCTTTTTTCAAACAAGCTGTTCGACTTGCAGATTAGTTGTGTATTGGTTGCTGCGCACAGAACACTTTCTATTGCGGTGTAGAGATTTTGCCTCGCGGATTCCACGACCTCAGTCGATATCGTTCTCGATGTTAATATGTGGGGTTATATCAATGTGCAAACTTCCGTTCCGTTCCTATTCTGCGTTTAAGAGGTAATAGAATTCCGGTGGTATCGTCTTAGACCTTTTTTCAATTTTAATTATTTTTATTTTTAGCAATTTTTGCCAAACAATTCTTTTTATACCCGTTACTCGTATAGTAAAAGGGTATACTAGATTCGTCGGAAAGTATGTAACAGGCAGAAGGAAGCGTTTCCGACCCCATAAAGTATACATATTCTTGATCAAGATCACTAGCCGAGTCGATCTAGCCATGTCCGTCTGTCCGTCCGTCCGTATGAACGCTGAGACCTCGAGAGCTCTGAGAGCTAGGCTATTGAGATTTGGCATGCAGATTCCTGAGCTTCTGGCGCAGCGCAAGTTTGATTCAGCAATGTACCACGCGCACTCTAACACCCACAAGCCGCCCAAAACTGTGGCTCCTACAGTTTTGATGATAGAATAAAAATTATAACTGAAATGTATTGTTCTCATCAATACCTATCGATCGACCCAAAAAAAAATTTGGCAGGCCCACTTTAACGCCCACAAACCGCCCAAGCCTGTGACACCCACAATTTTCACGCTAGATAAAAAATTTTAACTGTAATGTATTGGTCTCGTCAATACCTATCGATTGACCAAGAAAAAAATTGCCACGCCCACTCTATCGCCCATAACGCTTAAATCTGTCTACCGCCGGTAAATGGCGCATTTTAATCTCTTGCTGCTATCTCCATTTCCCTTTGGTCCCTTTACCTGAGTAACGGGTATCTGATAGTCGAGGTATTCGACTATAGCGTTCTTCCTTGTTTTCACCTATGATGTTTACCGTTTTTATACCCGTTACTCGAAGAGTAAAACGGTATACTAGATTCGTCTGAAAGTATGTAACAGGCAGAAGGAAGCGTTTCCGACCCCACAAAGAGTATATATTCTTGATCAGGATCACTACCCGAGTCGATCTTGCCATGTTCGTCTGTCTGTCTGTCCGGATGAACGCTGAGATCTCGGAAACTATAAGAGATAGGCTATTGAGATTTGGCATGCAGATTCCTGAGCTTCTTACGCAGCGCAAGTTTGTTTCAGTAGACTGCCACGCCCACTCTAACGCCCACAAACCGCCCAAAACTGTGGCTCCTACAGTTTTGATGCTAGATAGAAAATTTTAACTGAAATGTAATGTTCTCATCAATACCTATCGATTACCAAAAAAAAATGACTACGCCCACTTTAACGCCCACAAGCCGACCACAAACTTAAAAAAAATCGTAAGTATGCACGCGGATATCTCGGAAACTATCAAAGATAGAGAATTGGGATCTCAGACTTAGATTTCGTAGCCTTGTACGCAGCGCAAGTTTGTTACGCGAATATGCCACGCCCACTCTAACGCCCACAAGCCGCCCAAGCCTGTGGCGGCCACAATTTTCATGAAAGAAAAAAAATTAAACTGAAATGTATTAATCTCGTCAATACCTATCGATTGACCACAAAATAAAGTTTGCCACGCCCACTCTAACGCCCATAGCGCTTAGATCTGCCTACCGCCCACATAACCATATATTGAGATCGCGGGTAGGTGGCGCATTTCAATCTCTCTTTGCTGCTTGCATATCTCCATATCCCTTGTGTCCCAATAGCTGAGTAACAGGTATCTGATAGTCGAGGTACTCGACTTTAGCGTTCTTTCTTGTTTTTTAATTAGTTTGACATTTGGATTTCTTTTTAAACCTTTTTTTAAATTTTCCGTTAAGTATTATAAATGTACTTAAAGAATTGTGAATGTGGTATTTTGTTAGTATGTGGTCATCCTTTACGTCTGGCTAGTGCCAGGAATAGGGAAAAATTGGGGAACTTTGTAAAGGAGGCTGAATTTTAAAAAATGTAACTGCAGTTATTTTAAAGTAAGCCTTGAGGATATGAAGAGATCGTATGAAACCACTTTAGTTACATTTGTTACAAAGAAATAGCAAAAGAAGCAAGAAAGGAAGCTAGCCTCGGCAAGCCGAAGTTTCTATACCCTTGCAGGGCGTTCCCGTGGGAGCGTTGTATTTTCAGAGCTTTTCGATTTTTAGAAAACTTAAAACCAATTACAGAAACATTAAGATATTATTCCTTATTAATTTACTACCGTATATGTTTACCGAAAACGTAATAAAATAATATATATGAAGTACATTGGGTGCACCGCACTCTCGATATGTGTGCATAGCACATATCATCTCTCACCTTTTTAAAAATAACGTAACATATTTCTTATGTACTTTATTTTGAAAGTTTTGTTCAAAACATATTTTTAGCTATCCTGTGAGGTATTTTCCGTCTCGTTCTGCTGAGCTATGCTTACCCCAGAAAACACGTCAGTGCTGCCATTTTGTACTATAACGCTGCGTATTGTTTTAAAGGTATTTCGAGTACTTCTCCAAAAAACATTTATATGTATGCTTGCTAAACATACACAATTTTAAGGGACATTCTGTATTTCAAAATATTTGGTTGAATAGCTTTGTTTGAAAGAATTCTATTTGCCGCGGATATTAGATTGCAATTTTTTACGTCCACACACATGCATAAATACATATGTATGTATGTATGTATGTCGTTTTCTGGCTCTAACCAGTCGTAAGTTGCGGAACGTGTTTTAAAAAAACATAGTTCTGGGTCGTACCTTTTTTACGCAAAACAACACGCATGCAAATTTTCCAAGGCAAATGTGCGTGCTGGGTGCATTCTATTGCGGTGCCTTCTAGAAGTGTTTCAGAATAATGCATCCAGAAGCATGCCCAAACACCCGTTTCGGGAACGTATTCCGAAAGAAATAGTTCTGGGTCGTATCTTTTTTACGCAAAACAGCACGCATGCAAATTTACCCAGCAAAATGTGCGTGCTGGGGGCAGTCTTTTGGGTGCCATCTGGGTGTATTTCAATATAGTGCATCCAGGTGCATTTTAGTGGGAATGTAAAAAAACCAAACTCAAACCCGAAGGTTGCCGATGCGCATTTTTTTTACAATCGTCTTTTTTCGGAACGGTTCTCTTGACAAACAAATAATAAAGACAAAAGGGAACATGCAAGGAAGCGAGCGGTTTTTCTTGTCTCTTGCATTTCTCGTCAGTTGCATTTTTAGTTCTGAAAAGTGAAGTTCGTGCCACGTGTTTTGAAAAAGTTTGTTGTTTTCTGCCACCAATTTTGCATCAATATTTTCACAGGTAAGTAAAGTGTAGATAATTTAGTTCAATATGAACACAATAAAATATCACAGTACATGTACACTGAACATTCAAACTAAAAACATATTAAACAAATAAAATAATAACTATTTGTATGTAAATTGTACATACAAAATAAACATATTGTATATTTGTAATGTATATACACATATTTCATATTCAATTTGCTTTATATTTTTCAGAATCGCAAAAAATGAATGGGCACACCAAGGACTGAACTGCGTAAATGACAAAAGTACATAAACAAGAAGGAAGCACCAAAGCACCGTACAGAAGGGGAGTTACTCCGATTAAAAATTAGTTGCCTTTTTGAATATTGAAATGAAAATAAATATGAAATTGAAATCCAGTTTTATGTATTCCTGGGGAAAACTTCCAGATATTTCGTTTTTGAATGCTTCTAGGTGCATTCCTGGGTACATGTTACAGGTGCATTAAAAAAGAGTACACCCGGAAGGAGTTTAGTATGTTGCTTCCAGGTGCATTAAAAAATAATACACCCAGAATGTGTTTAGTATGTTGCTTCCAGGTGCATTAAAAAAGAGTACACCCAGAATGTGTTTAGTTTGTTACTTCCAGGTGCATTCCAGATATATGCTTCCAGAAGCATGCAACGGGTGCATTCTTTTTTGTCCCGCACCCGTGTAAAAAGAATGGACAGACTCATCACTTCCGGAACACCTTTTTGATGCCATTTCATAATGAAAGAACGCGTGCTGGAATGCTGTCATTTACGACTGGGAAACGTCCCTGCAGTTCCACAATTGAGTTAAGCGCCCAATCATCACGAAGCCGACTGCGACGTCGGCAGAGAAGCCAGCGACGCCGGCAGAGCTGAGCGCAACGGCGGCAAAGCGACGCGCTCTCGCCGGGTCCGCAAAGAGAACGCACAAAAAGTAATTTTGGGCTCTCCCTCTCTCGCCATGTCTCAGACGGAAAAGTGCGTGTGATGGGAAGGAGGCCCAGCAACTAAAATATATAGACTTTTGTGCACCCTTGCCTTTTGAATAATGCGACATTTGTTCGTAAATGATAAAACAACCATTTAAAATAATAGGTTTCTGTTTTAAAATATTTGTATTTCTTAAAAAAATTTATAGGTTTATTAATATTATTTAATAATATGTGAAGTTTTAAGAATATATTTTTATAAACCGATTTGCATAGTCGGATATGTCTATAAATACGCTGCTTTTATGTGCAAGATGCATAGACCAAACGGGACATGCCAAAAAAACAGAACGACAACGGATTAGCGGAACCGTTGTTGGTGTTGTTTGTTGTTTTTCTGGAAGGCACGCGACTTTTTTCGTCGTTTTCACTTGGGTTCACTTATGTGAAGGAGTTAGAATTGCACGCAATTAAGGTAGTTAAGTATAGTAATACCTATACGATTCCCAGGTAAGTCTGTCGCAGACCAATATTTATTTAATCAGTGAGAGTAAAAACAAGTTAATGTATATTAAAAAAATGGAAAATACAAGATTCCCAAAAAAACACGTGGCGGAAAAAAAAATAGCTGTGAAAAATATTAATTTTGGACGTGAAAAGCAACAAATGATGCATATAAATAAACAAATGAATGAATCTGTGAAAAAATTTTAAAATCTTATTGAGTGCTGAGTTCCTAGGGACCAAAAATAAGAGATGTTTGTTTTTATAACTTGTGATTTTTTGTATTAATAACATTAAAGCACAACATTTATTTTTGTGTAAGTAAACAAACATGGCTATTTAAATAAAAATCTCAAACATCTCTAATTTTCCGTCCCTGGAAAAGTGGTATTTTTTCCGCATCTGCAAAATAAATAAATGATTTATTAAATAATAAAAAAAATACATAAATATTTTTTTACAACAAAATAAAATAAATCAAGTGACCGAAAACAAAAGTTTGCAAATTTCTTCTCGATATTTTTTTAATTTTCTTTATATTTTTAGACATCTTAAGCATATTATCCGAGGAACTTGTTCTGTCCCACAACTTGGAAAGGGGGCAAAACAAGAAGAGGCTCAGACTACCCAAATTTCGCCCGTGCCTTATTAAGTAAGTTTTTGTTGAGGCTGAAAACTATTGTTTGTAAGTTTAATTTTTAAAAGACTTCTGGGATTTTTACATTAAATGCCAAAGATAACATTTCTTTTTATATAAATAAATCTTACAACTAACGATTACTTTCGGTCACTCGTTTTTATTCTAGTCTTGTTTTATTTTTAAAACTAATTTTTTTCTAATACTAGATGCAATCGCCCTGGTGGATCCCTCGGAGCCTCCCGAAAAGGCGCTGCGGTGCGTTAAAAACTTGAGTTGTACCAAAAAAAAGGCAACGCCGGCACCAGATGCTGAGAAGGGGGTGCCAGCGACCCCGATAACACCGGAAACCCCCGAGCGCAAATTTTAAAATAAACAAATAAAAATAAAAATTACAACTGAAATTTTATTTGCTGCTAAGCGCTGAAAGTGCGCTTTTTCGCTGCTAACGTGTGCTGAATGTGTGCTTTTACCGCTGCTCAATCGAGCGCTCAACATGTGCTGAATGTGTGCTTTTTCCGCTGCTCAATCGAGCGCTCAACATGTGCTGAACGTGTGCTTTTTCTGCTGCTCAAAAAAGCGCTCAAGAGGGAGCTCAAAAAAGCGCTCAATGCGTGCTATTTTTTGAGCACTGATGAACCCTAGGACATGCCTATGTTAATTTACGCACTTAGTTCCATACAAATTGTGCGCTTATTGAGCGCTCAGTGATGAGCTTTTTGCAGTGATTGAGTGCTCAATAAGCGCTGAATGGTACTGCAGGGTATTTACATACACACACATACACGCGTAAAAACATTTCGCATTGTCTGGCTCTGACGTCATAGCTTTTTTCTTTGGAGGTTTGTGGGCGTTAGAGTGGGCGTAGCAAAATTTCAGTTAAAATTTTCTATCTAGCATCAAAACTGTAGGAGTTACATTTTAGGGCGGTTAGTGGGCGTTAGAGTGGGCGTGGCAGTCTACTGAAACAAACTTGCGCTGCGTAAGAAGCTCAGGAATCTGTACGCCAAATCTCAATAGCCTAGCTCTCATAGTTTCCGAGATCTCAGCGTTCATCCGGACAGACGGACAGACGGACATGGCTAGATCGACTCGGCTAGTGATCCTGATCAAGAATATATATACTTTATGGGGTCGGAAACGCTTCCTTCTGCCTGTTACATACTTTCCGACGAATCTAGTATACCCTTTTACTCTACGAGTAACGGGTATAAAAACGGTTGGAAGAGGTTTTTGTGACACACGCGGACATGACGGCCGAAATTATAATACCCTATTTCCCCAATTGCAACGGTGCAATGGTATTGTCTGCTGCTTTACTGAAAAGAAGTGCAATTAATAAAAATATATTTTGCAAGTATTTACCAAATAGATTTTTCTGCAGTCTAAAGTAGATTTTCCCTTTGGATTAAAATAACAAACAAATTATTGCAGTTCTAATTTGTAATAGTAACATTATTGTTTTGCGCATGCGCTAAGATATGATAGGAATGCAAATTCTCAATCATATAAAAACTGTGCTCTAGATAAGGAAGTTCTAAGAACCTTAAAAGTAACTTTTTCATTTTTTAAACTTATATGTCAAAATACAATTTAATTACAATTTGTAGCAAAATTAAAAATTTATGGATGAGAAAGATGAGTTTCCTAATGTGTATGTGTAGTACACATTGTGTACCCCACTTTTATTGGGTTTTGTGCTTTTTGTAATTACTTGGACAAGTCCTTTTTAAGATTAAAGGAAAAAAAGTTGTGCACTCAATATCAATAACCTTTTTACTGCTCAATATTTGTTATATGGATTTATGCTGCACCGTTCGGAGGAATGGCCCTAAATATTTTAGTGTGTACAAAATATTTAGGGGAGGAAATGTATATTCCAGTCTCATCTTTCCACGTTGTGGATGTGCAGGGCTGGAACAGAAAGGGGAGGATTCCAAGTTATTTCCATTCCCAGTTTGAAAAGACAATTCCATGGTTTGATAAATACTTCGTGACTCCGCTGACAAATTTTACTTGTATATGGTGTAACACAAATGTGTTATCTTATTTAAACTGTCATTATATATTATAAACAAGACGAACTGTTAAAGGTTTAAGAATCAAATACGTCCATTGTGTCTTTTACCTGTAAACACTTACTGCGTTTAACGACATTTTTCGCCGTATTTTTTAAGAACATGGCCAAGTGACAGTACTTATATTTCGAACCCTTTTTAAATTATCAGGATCCTAAAGCATTCATCCAGGTAATTTTTTGCTGTTTCACAGTGTTATTTAATAATAAAAACATGTAACCCCAAACTCCAAAAAAATGTACTCAAGTTTTAACGGAGCTATTAGCAAAAGAAATAAGTTGACCGGAAAATAAATCAAATTTTTCATATGGGACTAGAACATGAAATGTATCCACAGTTTCACATAAAAGGAAGAACAAGAAAGGAAGTTAACGTCGGCAAGCTGAAAGCTTGTATACCCTTGCAGTTATAATTATTAAATTTAAAAATACAAAAAATGATATTCCCAATAGTATAAGATAATATGACAGAAAACACTGAAGCTACAATTTGTTTCATATTATTTTCCCACCAACATTCCGATCGTTCCTATGGCAGCTAAGCGAGGTTGAAATGCGCCACCTACCGGCAGTAGACAGATATTAGCGTTATGGGCGTTAGAGTGGGCGTGTAAAATTGTTTTTGGATCAATCGATAGGTATTGACAAGACCAATACATTTCAGTTAAAATCTTTTATCTAGAATACAAATTGTGGGCGTCAATCAGAAAAAAAAATTGATGTGATGTGATGGTCAATTTGATGAAATCCAGTATCAATTCGGCCTTGATACGGCACATATCAATTTGATATGTTCGAAATGGTAATAACGATATTTCGGTAATATTATTTTTACATTAAGCGGCATCAATTTTTTAAAAATCATTTTGTTGTAAATTTGATATTATTGTAGATTTGATATTATAATTTCAAATTGGATATTAAAAATACCAAATTGATATTATTGTTAATTTTATATTATAATATCAAAAACAAATTTAAATTAAAAATAATATACCAAATTTTTTTTATTATACGTTTTATTACCTATTTACAGTTTGTACCAAAAATGTACGGTACTTATTTACACATTATTTTAGATATTTACATTGGGTCTTTGACATTATTTATTAACTAAAATTTCTTAATTGTGATTAACATAGTTATAGTTTTTATACAATCTTAAAAGATTCCAGTTCGTCATCCACCACATAAGCTTGAAAGAGTTCGCTAAAACTTGAAACCTTGATTAATTGAGTAATAATAAATAATTTGTGAAAGACATTAAAGAATATGCAAAATTTTATGAAAAGCAAAGAAAATCACGTGCATCTGCATGTACATATATGTACGTAACTATGTGTGTATGAGAAGCGACTTTGCAGGGCGGCGTAGAAAAAAAAAATTAATAGGCATGTACATACATCTAAACATAAATTTAGGCGCATTTCAAAATATGTTTATGTTCAAATGCAATTATGTTTATTGTTAGATGTACATACTTATTAATTTTGTTTTCACGCTGACACGTTTACGCATACGTATGTATGTACATACATAGTTGCACGTGCTTTTGTTCTCGTAGGGCAGTTATATAAAAAAGCCAATAAGAAAATTGCACACGATTTTAGTTTCTACTTATAATGTTACTATGTTATTTTAAAACTTTATACATATACACATTATATATGAAGTTTACTCACCTTTTCCTTGTTCTGCGCACTTAGGGAAACTGAACAATGTGTGTACGTCTGACTGGCTTCACGATAAAACTCAAGTGTCAAAAAATCCATTAAAACGTATGTACATAAGTGCAAGCGAGACATGATCGAAGTAGACCAATACAGACGGACATGGCTAGATCGACTCAGCTAGTGATCCTGATCAAGAATATATATACTTTATGGGGTCGGAAGCCTTTCCTTCTGCCTGTTACATACTTTCCGACGAGTCTAGTATACCCTTGTACTCTACGAGTAACGGGTATAAACACCGAAGCTATAATTTGTTTCATTTATTTTCCCGATCCGACTTTTATACTACCTGCAAAATATATAAGACTTTTGGGAAAGTTTCAGCCCGATAGCTTTAAATCTGAGAGACTAGTTTGCGTAGAAACGGACGGACAGACGGACATGGCCAGATCGACTCGTCTAGTCATGCTGATCAAGAATATGTATACTTTATGGGGTCGGAAACGTCTCCTTCACTGCGTTGCAAACTTCTGACTGAAATCAATACACCCTCTGCAAAAGTATAAAAAGAAAGAATGTTCAGATGTCATCTCAACAAAATACTTTTTTCTTGCGTACTATGACAACCCTAGCCCGTTGTAGCTAAATCCTAGCGGGATTCAGAACAGGGGAGAAAGACTTGCAAAGTTGTATAGGTTAGAATATGCCCGGTTTTGAGGTGCAACCATAAATTAATTAATAATAAATCAAGTATACAACAAATTTAAAGTCTGGTTATGCAAATATGATTATTAAGCATCAACGAATATGATAAAAATATCTTTTGCATATAAAGCAATCCCGAAGTATTTTTAAGCAGTTAATGTTTGTGCTGTCGTATCTAAATCCGCCACCCAAATTCTTGGCGGAAAGTTTCCGTGAGAATTTTTCGGAAGTTTACAGAATAACAATATAGGAAAATTTGAATCCGTGCAGATCTTTCGGATGTAGTTTTAGAGTAAGTCTGGGAAATTCGAATCCGTGTTAATCTTTCGGAAGTGAAAACTGGAACTGGGCCTTTAAGTAAACTTTAGAATATATATTCCTGCCGAAAGTTTCAGCAACTATGGACGATCCCTCCCTGTACCTTAAGTTTTCAACTTTCGGCTACAGTGTATAATAAAAAACAACTAAAAATAAAAAGTTATTAAGAAATTCCTAAGAAGTATACTACAAAACTGCACAGCTTTTCGAAGATTTTCGTGATCGAGACTCTATAGTTTCCCACCTAGCTTAGCATTTGTAACCCCCTTCGATCTCTGAGTTAGGTTATGAAACATGCATATGAACTCAGCATCGGAAACGGTACGTTTCTTTGTACAATAAATTATGCGAAAACTGAAAAATTGTTTTTCAACGTTTAGGCGGTGTGTAATGACCTCAAAGTTTCGCTATAAATTACGTGTACCAATAAAAATTAAAACCATACCATTTGTTGTCAAGATTTCAATAAATTATGGCTAACGAAAGTATATATAGGAAGCTTAGTCCAGAGTGGCAAACGGACAACCTTCCTCAGCAACAGGTGCTGTCTGCCCTATTTTACGAGACAAGGGTGTTATGCCGAACATTTCAGGAAAGCGTTCACGATATCTCTCAAAATTTGGTAGCTGTTTGGTCGGAGCATTATGTACACATTAGACTAATTCAGCACGTAAAATCCCACAAATTGCGTCTTCGTGAATAGTTCTTTGGCATAAAAAGAATAGATGCCGACCAGGAGAGCTTTACCGAAAACAAGAAATGCCTTTAAAAAAAAACTTGGTTGAAGTGTACATTGTACATAATGCTGATCAGCTCCCTAAGTTGTGTGTTGAAATTAAGTCGCGTCTTAGCTTCATATTTTTAAACCTAAACCGACGCTTGACCTCAAGTTAGGTAAAAACTTCTTCAATGATAGAAAACTACGCGGCGAAACGTAAGGGGCGAAATAAAACATTAGAAGTCTTCAGCGAAAATTAACTTTCTCCTTAGTGTATTTACTAAAAAAATTTATTTTATTTCTTAACGTCGCTTATTTACTGTTACATAGTTATAGGTCGAACCTTTTATTAATTCACTGCTCTTTACTTTTCACTTAGTTGAACTGCTCGCTTCGGTTCTCAAAAACGGACTGCCCTGCCTCGAGATCAATGATCAATAATCAAACCTCGGCTTAAGAGATTTATCTCAAAAATTAATTAAGAGAATGACTCAAAAGAGTCGGAAAATAGGATGATTTGTCAATTAAATTTGAAATTGACATTAGGGACCGCGATCATGGACTTATCTCGGAGGCAGTCAGAGTTATATGGAAATTAGCTTTGACTAAAAGTTTTATATATATTGGGTAATAATAATGTGTCATATAACTTCCTCCATTCTAAAAAGAATCGTCCTGATTCATTAGAAATGGTGGGTATATTGAATGTAATTTATTGGTAAATTGGGCAAATATTTTTTCTTCTAGGGTCGGAAATATTATTTTTTTCATTGTCGGTGTTGTTCAAAGAACGAAGTTACGAAAAATCACGGGAGTACTTTGGAGTTTTTACGCGACGTGCATGGGTTTTTATTTGGACACTTTGCAAATAGAACTGCTTAAGGCTAGCTCCAGAGGGAAGCGGAGACTTAGGGTAGAGATGGAGAGGGAGGGCAGAGGGCAGTGCGAGCGCGCGAGAGGTAGACATCTTTACAAAACTGCCGCTCGACACTGCCTCCAGAAGTTAAACACCCTTTAACGCCCATTCTCGTACAAGGGACTTTTTGTACGGGGTACAGAGCGGATAGCATGGAAGGATCATGTGCTCTGGAAACTTGCGCTGAATAGGACAATATTGTGTGTAGAATTGAGGCGGATACTGGCCTTGGAGCGTCGGATGGAATCGGCGTAGTAGTAGGGCCGCTGTATCGATGCAACAACGTGTGATGCCGATCTTGGCAAGTGAAACAGTTGTGAGCGCTTGTCCAATCCCGGAATTGATGGCTGCTTGCAAAGCAATTGGAGCACAACAGCTTCCTTTGGATATAGGCGATCGTCTACCGTCAATTGTAGGAAGCGTAAACATATACGCACGGGGTGGTTCTTCGCATACAGATTGCAGCCTTTGGGTACACAGAAAAAAAATTAGTCAGGATCAATTTGATATGCGCATGGTAAATTTTAGACACATATCATTTCTAAACATGAAGTAATGATACCAAAAAATCTTAATTTGTCGATTTCTCTCTTTCCGGAAATTCCTTGACATCGAATAAAAGAGGATATAGCAAAATGGCGACATCAATCACGTGTGTGAAAGCGAAAAAGATATATTCGTAATTCGAACCGGCCCTGCAGTTCTACAATTGAGCTAAGCGCCCAATCATCACGAAGCCGACTGCGACGTCGGCAGAGAAGCCAGCGACGCCGGCAGAGCTGAGCGCAACGGCGGCAAAGCGACGCGCCCTCAGTCGGGTCCGCAAAGAGAACGCACAAAAAGTAATTTTGGGCTCTCCCTCTCTCGCCATGTCTCAGACGGAAAAGTGCGCGTGAAGGGAAGGAGGCCCAGCAACTAAAATATATAGACCTTTGTGCACCCTTGCCCTATGGATAATGCGACATTTGTTCGTAAATGTTAAAACAACGATTTAAAATAATAGGTTTCTGTTTTTAAATATTTGTGTTTCTTAAAAAAATGTATAGGTTTATTAATATTATTTAATAATATGTGAAGTTTTAGGAATATAATTTTATAAACCGATTTGCATAGTCGGATATGTCTATAAATACGCTGCTTTTATGTGCAAGATGCATAGACCAAACGGGACATGCCAAAAAAACAGAACAACAACGGATTAGCGGAACCGTAGTTGTTGTTGCTTGTTGTTTTTCTGAAGGGCACGCGAATTTTTTCGTCTTTTTCACTTGGGTTTACTTATGTGAAGGAGTTAGAATTGCACGCAATTAAGGTAGTTAAATAAAATAAACCAGTGGTTTAAAAGTGATACCTATACGATTCCCAGGTAAGTCTGTCGCAGACCAATATTAATTTAATCAGTGAGAGTAAAAACAAGTTAATGTATATATTTAAGAAATGGAAAATCCAAGATTCCCGAAAAATATTAATTTTTGACGTGAAAAACAACAAATGATGCATATAAATAAACAAATGAATGAATCTGTGAAAAAATTTGAAAATCTTATTGAGTGCTAAGTTCCTAGGGACCAAAAATAAGAGATGTTTGTTTTTATAACTTATGATTTTTTGATTAAAGCACAATTTTTATTTTTGTGTAAGTAAACAAACATGGCTATTTAAATAAAAATCTCAACCATCTCTAATTTTCCGTCCCTGGAAAAGTGGTATTTTTTCCGCATCTGCAAAATAAATAAATGATTTAATAAATAATAAAAAAATACATAAATAATTTTTTACAACAAAATAAAATAAATCAAGTGACCGAAAACAAAAGTTTGCAAATTTCTTCTCGATATTTTTTTAATTTTCTTATATTTTTAGACAAGGCTGATGGTAAATCTATAAAAAAATGGAAGGCTAAGTCGTTCCATCTTAAGCATATTATCCGAGGAACTTGTTCTGTCCCACAACTTGGAGGGGGCAAAACAAGAAGAGGCTCAGACTACCCAAATTTCGCCCGTGCCTTATTAAGTAAGTTTTTGTTGAGACTGAAAACTATTGTTTGTAAGTTTAATTTTTAAAAAACTTCTGGGATTTTACATTGAATGCCAAAGATAACATTTCTTTTATTATAAATAAATCTTACAAATAACGATTACTTTCGGTCACTCGTTTTTATTCTCGTCTTGTTTTATTTTTAAAACAAATTTTTTTCTAATACTAGATGCAATCGCCCTAGTGGATCCCTCGGAGCCTCCCGAAAAGGCGCTGCAGAAGGCAATGCGGTGCGTTAAAAACTTGAGTTGTACCAAAAAAAAGGCAACGCCGGCACCAGATGCTGAGAAGGAGGTGCCAGCGACCCCGATAACACCGGAAACCCCCGAGCTCAAATTTTAAAATAAACAAATAAAAATAAAAATTACAACTGAAATTTTATTTGCTGCTAAGCGCTGAAAGTGCGCTTTTTCGCTGCTTGAATGAGCGCTTAACGTGTGCTGAATGTGTGCTTTTACCGCTGCTCAATCGAGCGCTCAACGTGTGCTGAATGTGTGCTTTTACCGCTGCTCAATCGAGCGCTCAACATGTGCTGAATGTGTGCTTTTTCCGCTGCTCAATCGAGCGCTCAACATGTGCTGAACGTGTGCTTTTTCTGCTGCTCAAAAAAGCGCTCAAGAGGGTGCTCAAAAAAGCGCTCAATGCGTGCTATTTTTTGAGCACTGATGAACCCTAGGACATGCCTATGTTAATTTCAGCACATAGCTCCATACAAATTGTGCGCTCATTGAGCGCTGAGTGATGAGCTTTTTGCAGTGATTGAGTGCTCAATAAGCGCTGAATTTATAATAAAAGAAATGTTATCTTTGGCATTCAATGTAAAAATCCCAGAAGTCTTTTAAAAAGTAAACTTACAAACAATAGTTACTTTCAGCCTCAATAAAAACTTACTTAATAAGTAAGTTGTGGGACAGAACAAGTTCCTCGGATAATATATGGAACGATTTAGCCTTCCATTTTTTTATAGATTTACTTTCAGCCTTGTCTAAAAATATAAGAAAATTCAAAAAATATCGAGAAGAAATTAGCAAACTTTTGTTTTCGGTCACTTGATTTATTTTATTTTGTTGTAAAAAATTTTTTTGTGTTTTTTTTTTATTATTTATTAAATCATTTATTTATTTTGCAGATGCGGAAAAAATACCACTTTTCCAGGGACGGAAAATTAGAGGTGTTTGAGATTTTTATTTAAATAGCCATGTTTGTTTACTTACACAAAAATAAAAATTGTGCTTTAATGTTATTAATACAAAAAATCATAAGTTATAAAAACAAACAAAAAAATTTTTGGTCCCAAGGAACTTAGCACTCAATAGGATTTTCAAATTTTTTCACAGATTCATTTATTTGTTTATTTATATGCATCATTTGTTGTTTTTCACGTCAAAAATGAAAATTTTTCACACCTATTTTTTTTCCGCCACGTGTTTTTTTGGGAATCTTGTATTTTCCATTTTTTTGATACACATTAACTTGTTTTTACTCTCACTGATTAAATAAATAATGGTCTGCGACAGACTTACCTGGGAATCGTATAGGTATCACTTTTAAACCACTGGTTTATTTTATTTAACTACGTAATTGCGTGCAATTCTAACTCCTTCACATACTCGTAAGTAAACGCAAGTGAAAAAGACGAAAAAAGACGCGTGCCTTCCAGAAAAACAACAAGCAACAACAACAACGGTTCCGCTAATCCGTTGTTTTTCTGTTTTTTTGGCATGTCCCGTTTGGTCTATGCATCTTGCACATAAAAGCAGGGTATTTATAGACATATCCGACTATGCAAATCGGTTTATAAAAATATATTCTTAAAACTTCACATATTATTAAATAATATTAATAAACCTATACATTTATTTTAAGAAATACAAATATTTTAAAACAGAAACCTATTATTTTAAATGGTTATTTTATCATTTACGAACAAATGTCGCATTATTCAAAAGGCAAGGGTGCACAAAAGTCTATATATTTTAGTTGCTGGGCCTCCTTCCCTTCACATGCACTTTTCCGTCTGAGACATGGCGAGAGAGGAAGAGCCCAAAATTACTTTTTGTGCGTTCTCTTTGCGGACCTGACTTAGAGTGCGTCGCTTTGCCGCCGTTGCGCTCAGCTCTGCCGGCGTCGCTGGCTTCTCTGCCGACGTCGCAGTCGGCTTCGTGATGATTGGGCGCTTAACTCAATTGTGGAACTGCAGGGTGTGTAGAGGTGTGAAAACAAATCCAGTATCGAATGAGAATTCCGAATCATTTCACATATGTTCGGATACTAAATATCAGTATATTTTCGAGCGGTGATAAATTCCTACGTCTACATTAGTGTAGGATATATTGTTAATTTTAGAGGTGCCACTAAATTGACATTTTGAACATCATTATGTGAAATGGATCTTGAACTGTAATTGTCACAACGATGGGTAACAACATGGTATTTTATGTATATTATAATAAGATCTTGATGCAAAGAAATTTTAAATTCAGATAAATAGAATAGGTCAATTACAATTAAAAGTTTTATTTTCATGTTTTTAAATTTCTTGTATGTCTTCATTGTTTAGAATTTTAGTATTAAATACATCAATTTTTGCTAGAGTAACTGTATCCAATAAATTCATAAGATCGTAAGTATGCAAGCGCAGACGATATTTTTTAAGTGGAATTTCTTGATCCTTAAAGGATGATTTAATAAATAAAGATCAAGATTTTATTTCTTTGAATATTTTGAGAATTTATAACAAACTGATCGTTATTATTTTGTACTAAATCATTGATTTTATTTTGGACTGTTATGAAATCAACCTGATCTGTTGTTCCTGCTATCCATTTCAAAATGTGGTGCCTAGTTCATTAATACCTCTTTTTGATCTGTTGGATATTATTTGTGAGATAAGTAATTTGAAAATTTTTAGATCGTAGGATATTTCCCAATAAAAATTCTGGCTGTTTTTCAACTTTTATATTCTGCGTATGATTCATAAACAAGAACATCTTTGGTATCCTTGTAAAGAAGGAAATCATAGTTTGCATAATCTATAATTTCTGATTTGGTTGTAGCTACCAGCAATAATAAGTACATTATTGAAATCATTATCTGAAATTTGAGAAAAATTATTTATTATTATCTTTATGAATCGTACAATTTCTGTTATGTATAATAATTTTATTATGAAGATTCTCCTTAGCTACTTGACTTTTACGAGTATATCTAGAATTAAACATGATTTTTTTTGTAGGTTAGCTCTCCTTCGTGATATTTTGTGATAATATATCATAATGTCGTCGGTTCGTTGGGCGTACGATAAGTACTTACCCTCACCGCTACAATCGTGTAGTACATTCTCGGCTACTATCGAAATTTCATACGAATCGGACTCGTAGTTTTGTTTTGACTGCGTGTGGAATCGGACGTGTCCGCGGATTTTAGAAAAATGGAGATGGAGCAATATCGGTCTGTAATTCGATTCATGTTTTTGGAAGGGAAATCGCGCGGTGAAATCAAAGAGCGCTTGGATGCTGTTTACGGTGACTTTTCTCCTTCTAAGGCGACCGTCAAAAATTAGTTTAACGAGTTTCAACGTGGTCGCACGTCGGTTTTTTATGAGCCACGCCCAGGTGCCCCGAAAACGGCTACCACGGAGGATAACGCGACAAAAATCCACGATCTCGTATTGGCAGACCGCCGATTGAAGATACGCGAGATAGCTGAGACAGTAGGCATGTCAAAAGACAGCGTGGGTCATATCCTGTATTAAATTTTGGGTATGAGAAAGCTGTCGACGTGATGGGTGCTGCGTTCGCTCACTCCAGACAAAACGCAACCGTGATACCACTTTAGAGCAGTGTTTGACGGTGTTTAAGCGCAATCCGAATGAGTTTTGTGACCGTCGACAAAACATGGATCCACTGGTACACACCAGAGACCAAGGAACAGTCGAAACAGTGAACTTCACCCGGCGAACCTGTTCCGAAGAAGGCGAAGACTGTCCCATCGGCCGAAAAGGTGATGGCCACCGTTTTTTGGGATTCACAAGGTGTGATCTACATCGACTACCTGGAGAAGCGCAAAGCGGTCACAGGGCTGTACTATGCCGAATAATTAGGCCGATTCGCCGCCGAATTGCAGAAAATACGGCCCCATTTGGCGAAGAAAGTGCTCTTCCATCATGACAACGCACCGGCTCACACTTCCGCCCTCGACAAGGCCAAATTGGTCGAATTGGGCTACGAACTGCTACCCCTTCCACCATATTCTCCAGATATGGACCCGTATGACTTCTTTTTGTTTCCAAACTTGAAAAAGTCACTTGCTGGACGGAAATTTGCGTCGAATGAGGAGGTCGTCGCCGCCACAGAGGCCTATTTTGCAGACCTCGAGAAAACGTATTTTTCAGACGGGTTTTTCAGTTGGAGCATCGCTGGGTCAAGTGTATCGAGCTAGAAGGAGATTATGTTGAGAAATAAATCCCCACTTTTCAAAAATATTCGTTTTTCTTTTGGAGGCTAAGTACTTATCGGACCACCCTCGTACAAATATCGAGAATCCAGAAAGAATAAAGATACCCTGTTTCTTTATGCAAAAGATTTAAATTGGGATGAAGAAAAACTTAGCTCGTTATCTATCATCAAGGTTTCGGCTAATGGAAATTGTTACAAAATTTCTGAAACGTTTTTTTCTATATTTAGTTTATTTGGAATTTCTTTCACGACTAAGCATTTTAAGTATGAATCTATACAAGTAATGAATATACGATTTTGGTCATATATGTCGATATGAAAATGCCGGAATAGGTGTCTGACTGGGTGTCTATTATATTTTATAAGCTCCTTAAGTTTTTTGTATAAATTAGGCCTACAATATAGTCGGGTTATTTGTTTAAAACTTTCATCAAGCCCTTTATGTGCCCTTTAATGCATTTCTGTGATTATAAGCGATCTGTCTTCAGCATTTTTAACATCTTAGGCAAATGTTTTTGTGTATAAAAATTTATTTACAACATTTTTTAAGTGTTTTTTTGAATTCTACAAAAGTCTTCTAGAGTACAGGAAATTCCTATTGTTATTTTAGGTGGAATATATTCCCTCAAGATTGATATTAAATTTTCAGGAGTATCAACTGTACTATATGTTTAGTATTTCCAAATACATTAATCGACTCATTTACTGTACCTCCGTTGCTATTAGCAGTTGTTGCTTAAACTACTCTCTGCTAAGTGTTTTGATCTGAAACCGATTCGTTACTTTTCATTAGGAAATTTATTTGGATCATTGATAAAGCATCAGCAACAACATTTGTTGTTCCTGGCCTATAAATAATTTGTGTGAATAACTTTCAATAAATGAATACCATCTCTTCATTTCGATATTTGGGGTTTTTGAGAAATTGAGAAGGAAAGAGGTTGATAATCTGTGGATATCTCGATGTTCCTAATCTGATATAAGTAATTCCGAAGATTTTTAAAAGCCCAAACTGTGGCTAAAAGTTCAGTATTATTTCGCGTCGGTTTTGGTTAGAGGTTTTGAATTAAACGTAATTCGTTTTCCTTCCCGAGAAAGAACAGCACCAATAGCTAAATCAGACGCATCAGTTGTTAGAGTACATTTTTATACCCGTTACTCGTAGAGTGAAAGGGTATACTAGATTCGTCGGAAAGTATATAACAGGCAGAAGGAAGCGTTTTCGACCCCATAAAGTATATATATATTCTTGATCAGGATTACTAGCCGAGTCGATCTAGCCATGTCCGTCTGTCCGTATGAACGCTGAGATCTCGAAAACTATAAAAGCTACAATACTGGGATTAAGCATGCAGATTCCTGCGCAGCGCAAGTTTGTTTCAGTAGAGTGCCACGCCCACTCTAACGCCCACAAACCGCCCAAAACTGTGGCTCCTACAGTTTTGATGCTTGAATACAAAATTTTAGCTGAAATGTAATGTTCTCATCAATATCTATCGATTGACCCAAAAAAAAGTTTGCCACGCCCACCCTAACGCCCATAAACCGCCCACAAACTTCAAAAAATCGTAAATATGAACGTGGATATCTCGGAAACTATCAAAGATAGAGAATTGGGATTTCAGATTTAGATTCCGTAGCCTTATACGCAGCGCAAGTTTGTTACGCGAATATGCCACGCCCACTCTAACGCCCATAACGCTTAAATCTGTATACCGTCGGTAGGTGGCGCATTTTAATCTCGCTTTGCTACTTGCATACCTCTATTTAGCTGAGTAACGGGTATCTGATAGTCGAGGTACTCGACTATAGCGTTCTTCCTTGTTATGTTTGCGTTCATCAATATTTTAATTATGACAATTAAATCTTTGTAATGTTGTTTAGTTGTTTTTGAAAATATAATAATGTCATGCTTACAAATACGACACGTTTTACCGACTTGTTCTCTTAAAATATCATTTATTGATCTTTGGAATATTCTGGCTGCGTTTGTTAAAAAAAAGGCAGAATGAGGTATTCAGAATGTCTGTTTCATTCATGAGAATCTGATGAAATCCAGATTTCAAATCAATTGTGAAAAAGTATTTATCTTTTCCAAGATTTGACAAAATCACCGAAGGGTCCTGCATTGGAAATCTATCAGGTATGGTATTTTCATTGAGTTTTTTAAATCTATTACTAGTCAGAGTTTTTCAGTTCCATCTTCTTTTTTATGATGGACGTTGATGCATTACGAGCAGTACAAACAAGCGTCCCAACGACACCAAGGACCTGCTTGTTACGTGCGGGACCCTCTTATCAATTTGGGCAAAAAAAACGAGTTGGCAAGGAAGACACAAAAACCAAGTAGAGACGGGACACAAATGAAAATAAAAGAAGCAACTTAGAATGAAGCAAATGAGTTAAAATATTAGTTTTTAATACCGGGATAGAAGTTAAAGTGGAAATTCTATGATAAAGGTTGTTATAATTATTTCATAGAACGCGAAAGGGCTGGTGCAGATAAAAATTTGGTGTACATCGTGGCAAATTAAGGGGATAATAATTTCGTGTTAGTCTAGCATAAAAAAGTACCAAGCATTGCTCTACGATTTAAAAGTGGATGGTGATATGGATGATAGGATGGTAGCCTTACGTTTTGATCCCAGTTCAAGCTATGAAGGGCAAAAAGAAGACATTTTTTTGTACCGACTCAATACAGTCAATATGCACTTGATATTGCGGACTCCAAGCCAAAGAACAAAATTCCAAAATAGGACGGAAAAGAGAGGTAAATAACAATTTTGGTTGTATAAGGGTCATTATTTTGACCAACGCCTTCTAAACCCAAGAACACTCATGGCCTTGTTGACATTGGACATTATGTGGCATTCAAATTTAAATTTTTGGTCCAGATGAACACCTAAATCATTAACTGAATATATACGGTCGAGTGGCGTATATTGAAGGAAGTAACTAACAAAAGTAGGAGTACCCCTATAAAAAGTCATAACGTTGCATTTAAGGCAGTTCAAATTTAAAAGGTTATACTCACACTATCCCTGAAAACAATCAATATCTGACTGTAAGTTGAAACCCGACGCTATATAATTATATGATAAACAAAGCTCAACATGATCAGCCTACATTTGCACACGAGAATGTGTTATGATAAAGGGAAGATCGGTAGTAAACAAATTAAACAGCAAATGGCCCAAATGAGGCACTTCCGATGTCATGTAGATCAATTTTGAAGCAGCGCTCTTGAATATAACCCTCTGAGTCCTACCATTCAAATAACTCGAAATCCAAGTTAAAAGATTACATGGAAACCCAAGCTGATTTAATTTGAGTAAAAGAAGAGAGTGGTTGACAGAATCAAAGGCCTTACTAAAATCTTTCCATTTGTTACAATAGATGACAATTCAAGAAGGTTGGTGGTGGTCGATCTTCGCTTAAGGAATTGCCGACAATTTAGAAATACTTTTATAATTTTGGGAATCCGCCTTCACACCCTTTTTGTAAAGTGGAATGATAAAAGAGTCCTTCCAGATAGTAGGAAAAACTGATGATGAAATAGACAAATTAAAAAGTTTAAGAATCGGTTTACATAGGGTTGACGCATAAAACTTAAGCACACACCCGGGGAGTCCATCTGGACCGGGAGACTAACTTGGCGTTCTTGTTGCTAAGTCTCTTAAGAGAGAACTTTCCGTAATTGCAGAAGTATAAATACAATTTGCCCTGTTTAAGGGATTAGGGTAATTAGAATTTGACCAAGCAACCGAACTACAACTAGTTTGGAAAAACTCGGCAAATAAATAAGCAATTTCAGAATCCGTCGATGCCTCCATTGAGTTAAAACGTACCGATGAAGTCATTGCCGACGACTTATGCTTGACATTAACAAAGTTATAAAACTGCTTCGGATCATTTGAAAATTTAAATTTACATCGACTTAAATACATAGAATAGCAGTGACTATTGAGAACATTAAAATCCGATCGAGCCACTACATAGTATTTCGAAAAATCAGATGGCTTACCCAATTTTTTATACTTTTTATAAGTGTTTGATTTAAGGTTTTTAAGTCTTTGAAGCGCGTTGGTAAGCCAAGAAGGCCTCTTTAGCATTCATTAAAAAAAATATTTAACACTTTATAGAATAGTTCAGTGGTATCCCCACAATTGTACAAGACTGTTCAATTATATTGAGAAATCATATCTTTAAGTTTATTATAGTCACATTTACGAAAACATCTCATTTTAGTTGGAGAAATTGTCAATCCCATTGTTAGATGATATCGTTCTTCAGGTACAATAAAAGCGTCAATTCTAGATACAGTGACTTCAGGCGGGTCTGAAACAAAGACAAGATCTAATTGTCTATTTAATGAATTTCGTCATCCACAAAATCATGGATGGATAAGGGTATAGCAATAAGTGAGTCAGTAGGAGGAGACCAAGAAATATCAGGGAGATTAAAGTCACCCAAAACAATCAAAAGGCCTCTGTTAGAAAGAAGGGATAGAACAGATTTTATGGTGCGCAGACAGATGGTGCTCATAAATTATTAAATCAGAGCCAGGTGGAATATAGGATCATGTAACAAAAATAGATATGGATTGAAAGGAAACTTTCACACTAACAAATTCAATTTCGTTAGGGATATCAAAGTGAATTCTCTCAGAAGTTAGGCTAGTGGTAATGGCAATTAGCACACCCACTCCCCTAAGTGAGGAGCGATCGCTCCTATAGGCATTAAACTTGTTTGACAGAACTTCAGAGTCAGATATCTCTGGTTTCAGCCAAGTTTCCGTAAAAGACAAAATATCTCTAGTAAATGCAGAGGAGTCAACATAAAGCTTGGGTAGTTTTATATTTAGTCCCCTAACATTTTGATAAGCCAAAAATAAACTTTTTAGTTTTTTGGCGCAGTGGAAGGCCTGTTATTTGTTCTCGGTTTATTGGGAACAAATCCTTTTATTACCGAATCATCATGAATCATCATCAGAATGTAGAACCTCAAACACATCAGGCGGAGCAAATATTTTAAAAGACGATATACTACGAGCGTATGAAAATCGAAATTGTTCAACTGAAATATTCTCGGATGGGAATTTTTCACGTTTAAGTTCCAAAACATCCTCAGATGTGGTACTTGGGGTGAATCTAGAAACAAATAATTGCTTACTTTGTGGAACAACCGACAGTTTCTTACGTCCCCCGCAGCAATCTGAACATCACTAAGCTGAGAGTCAGAAACGGTACCTTCTGTACCTATAGGTACGGTCGGCACCGATTTGGTTGACTTAGCCAGCACTAAAGATTTTTTTACAGCCTGACTTTCAGAAACAGTGACTCCACCGGAATTAACTGTATCCATAGGCACAGTTGGCTCACTTACCCCTTTGTCAACCGAAACTGCTGCAGCTACCATGTTCGGATTTGGGTGGATACCATGATCGTATTAACGGCCGCTAAGCTGGCTTTTTTGCTTTTAGGCGACTCAGTTAGTAATTATACCCGTTACTCGTAGAGTAAAAGGGTATACTAGATTCGTCGGGAAGTATGTAACAGGCAGAAGGAAGCGTTTCCGACCCCATAATGTATACATATTCTTGATCAGGATCACTAGCCGAGTCGGTCTAGCCATGTCCGTCTGTCTGTCTGTCCGGATGAACGCTGAGATCTCGGATTCCTGAGATTCCTGAGCTTCTTACGCAGCGTAAGTTTGTTTCAGCAATGTGCCACGCCCACTCTAACGCCCACAAACCGCCCAAAACTGTGGCTCCTACAGTTTTGATGATAGAATAAAAGTTTTAACTGAAATGTATTGCTCTCATCAATACCTATCGATTGACTCAAAAAAAGTTTGCCGCCAAAACCTGTGACGCCCACAACTTGCATGCTAAATAAAAAAGTTTAACTGAAATGTATTGGTCTCGTCAATACCTATCGATTGATCCAATAAGAAAATTTGCCACGCCCACTCTAACGCCCATAACGCGTAAATCTGTCTACCGCCGCTAGGTGACAGAGCTTTACTGCTTGCATATCTCCATATCCCTTTGGTCCCTGATTTAGCTGAGTAACGGGAATCTGATAGTCGTGGTACTCGACTATACCGTTCTTCCTTGTTTTTTATTATTAAGTTTGGCACACACGGAATTGAACCCC
This sequence comes from Drosophila suzukii, assembly GCF_043229965.1. Lineage (NCBI taxonomy): Eukaryota > Metazoa > Arthropoda > Insecta > Diptera > Drosophilidae > Drosophila > Drosophila suzukii. The sequence continues at coordinate 33,881,330 of NC_092082.1, read as the reverse complement.
TCATTGAGCTGTTTAAAAGCACCTGAGAGATTCAAGAGGCTGTCTCGAGTCTGCTTCATAAAGCCGCTCATCTCAACTACCGTTTCCTTGCAGGTTCCACATGACCACATGAGACCAGAATTCAGATCAATGAAGTCTTTGACTCTGCCAGTAAATCCTGCGCATTAAACGTGCGTCATCGATTCGCAAAGCCAGCAGAAAATAAAACGGTCTTTAGTTGAAGACGAACGAGTACAATTTTTCTTAGAGCAGAGAAGAGCAATTTAAAGAAAATGAAATAAAAAAAATAATATATGAAAAATACCTCTAGTAAATTTGGCACTGGGATCAATTTCCAAAACCACAAAGGCTCAAAACACGAAAAAAATAAGATCGCGAGATCGCGTTTTAACTTAAATGTAAGAGAGCACGAGAGAGTAAATCTTCTATCGACTGAGCGTTGCTTGTGGGACACTGACAACTTTACGCACGAACAGTTCCAATGTAAAGCAAGCAAGAGAGAGATTATAAGAGAATACCACACCAAAAGTCTACCAGAAATTCGGCAGGTTCAGAGAGATTGTAAATTGCAGTTTGCAGGGGGGAGAGAGAGGGAGAGCGAGTGTAAAATTACACTAACAAAGAAAGGAGATTAAACAAATCTGATAGAAATGGTAAAATAACTATAACCACATACCCGTTTACTGGGAGATCTAGTCAAAAACACTAACACAACTGTTAGGCTAAGCTTTGTTAATGAACAAGCACAAAACTCTCGCAAGAGGAAACCCACAGGGGTAAGCACATCTGTTCAATTTTAGGCCACAGACCTTTGCCAGTGCAGTGGAAGGATTGGCTGTCTCTGAGTTGGACTCGGCAGACGAAGCAGCGAACAAGTTGGCAGCAAGACTGGAGGAAGCCTGTGACCTAAGCATGCAGCAGCAAAAGACCTATCGGAAGCACCACGTGCCAGTGTACTGGTGGAGTGAGGAAATCACTAGCTTGCGCAGGACCTGCCTTTGAGCCAGGAGGTTAGACCAAAGGGCGAGAGGTACCGCACACCTCCCAGCCTGCAACTCGAGCTTTAGGAGTGGAAAGATGGCACTCAAACTGGCGATTCGGGACAGCAAGAGGCAAAGCTACCTCAAGCTGTGCGACGAGCTGGAAAATTACCAATAGGGAAGAGCCTACAAGACGGTGGTCAAGCGGGTGAATGCCGGCATTAGATCGCCTACTGACCCAGCGGTACTGGAAGGTTTTGTATGAAGACCCTGCTATCCCTTCAACCGGGTGCGGTATCATCGCTCTACAACACGTGCCTGCTGGAAGGGACCTTCCCCGACAGGCGGAAGCGCCAAAAACTCCTGCTTCTGCCAAAGCCAGGGAAACCAACGGGTGAAGCCTCTTCTTACAGGCCCATCTGCCTGTTGGACACCATAGGCAAGGTCTTCGAAAGGGTCATTGCAACAAGGCTTAAGGCAGCTATGGAGGATGCCGGTGGACTCTCTTCCAACAAATACGGTTTCCGGAAAGGGAGATCGACACTGGACGCGATAGAGAGGGTCACCAACATTGCTTCTAAAGCCATCGCTGGTACCAGATGGAAGGGTGGGACGAAGAAGTGTTGTTTAGTGGTCATGCTGGACATACGGAATGCGTTCAACTCAGCCGATTGGGGGAGGACACTGGAGGCACTGCGGTCCTTCAACATCCCGGAATACCTGCTGAATGTAGTGCACAGCTACCTCAGCAAAAGGGAGCTGGTCATAGAAACCTCTGTGGGCCCCAGGACTTACGAGGTGACTACCGGTGTTCCTCAGGACTCGGTACTGGGCCCTCTACCTTGGAACACGATGTATGACGGTGTTCTGAAGCTCCCACTGCCGAGCAGCACCAACATTGTGGGCTTTGGGGATGATGTCGCGCTGGTTGTGGTGGCCAAGGAAGTTGCTGCCGTGGAAGCAGCTGCAAACTGCGCAATTCGAGCAGTGGAGGAGTGGCTCTCAGTGGCGGGCCTAGAGCTGGCATCACACAAGACAGAAGCGGTGCTGATATCAAGCAGGAAAGCAGTGGAGTCAGCGCATATCCAGATCGGAGAAGATCAGCGTGCCATAAGGTACGTGGAGTTATGCTGGACACCCGCCTCTCCTACAGCGAACACCTAGATTACGTCAATAAAAAGGCAAGTGAGACCACAGGATCGCTCTGCAGGATCCTGCTGAACACCAGGGGACCGAAGCACCGTTGTCAAGTCGTAGTTGCTGTACGCTGCTCCGGTGTGGACCGAGGCCACAGCTGTAAGCAGCTACATGCGAAGGGTTAAATCGACGTACCGCCTGTGTGCCGTCAGAATATCGAGTGCCTTTAGGATGATCTCCGACGACGCAGCGCTTGTCATTGCAGGCCAAGTTCCCCTATGCGAACTGGTGCGCGATCAGACGAACCACAGAACCAAGACCGAGGTGAAAAGGAGTGGCAGGATGCAGAGCGTCGACAACTGGCAGGCAGCCTGGGACAAACCCCAGCTAGGGACGCTGGACGCACCAGCTCATCCCCAGCAAAGAGCCTTGGGTAAACAGGAAGCACGGATAGGTTCATTTTTACCTCACGCAGGCGCTGAGTGGACACGGTTGCTTCCGAAGCTTCCTTAAGCGCTTCGGACACGACACGGAGGACGGTTGCCCAGAGTGCGGCAGTGGGATTGTTAAGGACGCTCAGCATGTCCTCTTTGAATGTCGCCGCTTTGGCTACGACCGCCAAACACTGATGGAGACCACCGGGGCAAGAATTCGGCTAAAAACTTTTGTGCCCCTCATGCTGCGGAATGAGGTGAATTGGCAAGCAACGGCAGCCTACGCAGCAAGTGTACTGCGAACGCTGCGTCGCACCGATAACGAGAGGAGAGGAGCTACAGCATAGGCGGCTACCATTGAAGCAATACCTTGCGGTGATACCGCGCAACCACGGCCCCCTACTCCTGTTGCCTGTACTTATCTTTATCCTGTATATACGTGTAGGTAATAAATGAATATAAAAAAATAAAAAAAAGATATGTTCACAAGCGACGCTAAATCGATATGAAAACCTTTTTTGGTACTACTAGTACAGGGGAATCATGAGGACTTCTACTTGGCCTTATAATTTTTTCTTTTAGCATTCGAATAGTTTCAGAGTTTACAAAATCTGAAGCTGATAAAGCATAAGGATACTGTTTACTGCAAATAGCTTTTTCATTTACGGTATTTATTTCACCGCGTATATCTGTCCTGAAAGTGATATTCATGTTTATTTTTGAATGCTCCTCGTTGATAATATTCAATATTTCATTCCTCATATCTTTTTATTTATCCGCGGATGATATATTTATGTCGCTTATTACTTGGTTGTCGGATAATTCAACGACGGCGTGTTCAGGATTTTTAATTCCGAAACGTTTTTTTGTCAGATTTTTAATTCCCAAACTTTTATATTTGGCGGATAATTCAATGACAACATGTTCAGGATTTTCAATTCCCAAATTTTTAATTTTGTCTGATAATTCAACGAGTGTTCAGGATTTTTGTACCCCAAACTAAATTCGCTTTGATTTCCTTCTTCAGATTCGGATCTGATTTGAGTCTTTTCATCGAAGTACTTTAATACCCGTAACTCGTAGAGTAAAAGGTTATACTAGATTCGTCAAAAAGTATATATATTCTTGATCAGGATCACTAGCCGAGTCGATCTTGTTATGTCCGTCTGTCTGTCCGTCCGGATGAACGCTTAGATCTCGGAAACTATAAGAGCTACAATACTGTATATAATAATAATACCCTACAAAGTGTTTATATTCCTCATCAGGATCATTAGCCAAGTCGATCTAGCCATGTCCGTCTGTCCATCTGTCCGTATTAACGCCGTGATCTCGGAAACTATAAAAGCTGTAAAATTGGGTAGACACACAGATTTTAGAGATTCCTGCGCAGCGCAAGTTTGTTTCGTCAGTGTGGCTCCTACAGTTTTAATGCTAGAACAAAAACCCTAAACTGTATTGTTTTTATCAATACCTATCGATTGACCCAAAAAAAAGTTTGTCACTCCGACTTTAGCGTCAACAAGCCGCCCACAAACTTTAAAAAAAACATTAATATGAATGCGCTTATCTCGGAAACTATCAATGATAGAAAATTTGAATTTCTTATTTAGATTTCGGGGCCTTGTACGCAGCGCAAGTTTGTTACGCGCGTATGCAACGCCCACTTTAAAGCCCACAAATCGCGCAAATCTGTGGTGCCCACAATTTTTTATGCTAAAAAAACATTTTAACTGAAATGAATTAGTCTCGTTCATACCTGTCGATTGACCCAAAAAAGTTTGCCACGCCAACTCTAACGCCCATAAACTGCCCAAACCTGTGGTCCCAACAATTTTCATGCCAGAAAAAAAATTTTAACTGAAATGTATTAGACTTGCCAACACTCATCGATTGACCCAAAAGAGCTTGCCACGCCCATAACGCTTACATTTGTCTGCCGCCTACATAACCATATATTGAGGTTGCGGGTAGGTGGCTCAGTATAATCTCGCTATGCTGCTTGCATTTCTCCATCTCCCTTTGGTCCCCTTAGCTGAGTAACGGGTATCTGTTAGTCGAGCTACTCGACTGTAACATTATTCCGTGTTTACTTTCCAAAAATAAGATTTAGGGCGAATTTAAAATGATAATTTTGTTCTCTTGTGCGTTGTTTTATCGTCCTGGAAATTATAGATGGTGTAAAATTGCTGCGTATAAAAATCTTTAGTTTTACCAAAACCCGGTAGTGCAACGGGAAATCAGTTATAAATAGCTTGATCTCATGCAGTGTAAACTTCTAAAGGTACAGAATTTTCCAAGTCCACTCTAACGCCCATAACGCTTAAATCTGTCTACCGCCCACACAACAATGTATTGAGATCACGGGTAGGTGGCGCATTTCAATCTCGCTTTGCTGCTTACATATCTCCATTTCCCTTTGGCCCCTTTAGCTGAGTAACGGGTATCTGATAGTCGAGGTACTCGACTATAGCGTTCTTCCTTGTTTTTTTTTATTATATTGAGAATATTGTAAAATTTCGGCTTTTATTCTTTTTTAATTTTGACCACGGCCAGACAATTCAATTCATTTATAAATCAATATTACGTGTTATATTTATACCCGTTACTCGTAGAGTAAAAGGGTATACTAGATTCGTCGGAAAGTATGTAACAGGATCACTAGCCGAGTCGGTCTAGCCATTTCCGTCCGGATGGACGCTGAGATCTCGGAAATTGTATATATATTATATATTTGGCATGCAGATTCCCGAGCTTCTTGCGCACCGCACGTTTGTTTCAGCAGCGCCACGCCACTCTAAAGCCCACAAACCGACTAAGCCTGTGACGCTGAAATGTATTAGTCTCGTCAATACCTATCGATTGACCCAAAAAAAAGTTTGCCACGCCAACTCTAACGCCCATAACGCTTTAATCTTTCTACCGACCACATAACTAAATATTGAGATCGCGGGTAGGTGGCGCATTTCAATCTAGCTTTGCTGCTTGCATATCTCCATTTCCCCTTTTTCTCTTTAGCTGAGTAACGGGTATCTGATAGTCGAGGTACTCGACTGTAGCGTTCTTGTTTTCCTTGTTTTTTATTTTAGTCATCATCTGTATTTAACTCGAAATATAAATTACAGCTTCAACAGGGGGTTTCTCCAAAAGCGCAATTGCTTCTTTTGGTAAAGGAACTGACTTATTTATGTTTTGTGATGAGATGCTTGATAAAAAGGGATCCGAATAATCAAGCTCTCTGTGGAACACGTCAGTATGGTTATTTACGCGACTATTCTATTTACCGTGCATTAATCTATCACGTTTATAGAACGTATTTCGAGCCTCGGAAGCGTTTTCCCCCAAGGAGCCGACCGGAAGTACAGAACAATCAATAATCTGGGCACCGTGAACCAAAAGCTTGTGAACAGTAGCTGTCTTCGGATACTACGGATGTTTCTTTAAGTGCAAACGAAGAGTTTCTTCACAAAATTAATTGAACTTTATCGCATTTGCTTGGTACTCGCATTTTTGAAGCGTTTAGCATGCCTATTGTGTTTCTTAAGCAGCTTACTAACATTTCACATTCTACTCCACGAAACACAAATATTTATAGGGTAACTTCTAGATAATACATGGTTCAATAAAACAATTAAATACAGCACGAAGCAAAAGCATTTCTAGTGTAGGCCCTCTAAGCAGTATTATACATAATTTAACCGAAAGGAATGCGCGATATTTGCTAAAGAATAATTTATTAAACTTTTGGCACGCTTCGTAGAAAACTTAAGGCGCACAGCAGACTTTAGAGGGTTGCCAAAGAGCAGGGATGGTCACAAAAATATTTTAAAATTAGTTTTATGATAGTTGAACATTTCTTTAAAGGATTTTAAAAAAAATGCTGAAAATTTCACAAAACAATGTTGGTCTTTATGCCAAAAAAGGCTTTACATCCCAATGTGTGCTGTCTGAGCACTGAATCTTGTTGTTCGTATCCAAAGCCTGCTAAAGGTCCTGTAAACATTTAAAGGATGTTAAACAGATCGATATAAGAAACTTTCGTTCTAACACTTTTGAAAAAACCTACTCGTTTGGCGGTTTCTAGCGCTTTGTTGTGTTTATACAAACTATATTTTAAGGTTCTGGAAACATTTTAATGGAGTTAAACAGCCTAATCACTTTGGACGGTAGTCCACTTAGTGACGAAGCGTATTAGGAATGTGTGCGAAGGTGACTACCCCAGTCGTCAGTTGGGGAACGTGTTTTAAAAAAACATAGTTCTGGGTCGTATCTTTTTTACACAAAACAGCACGCATGCAAATTTACCAAGGCAAATGTGCGTGCTGGGTGCATTCTATTGCGGTGCCTTCTATTTAGATGTGATTCAGAACAATGCATCCAGAAGCATGCCCAAACGGGTATTCGGGAACGTATTCCGAAACAAATAGTTCTGGGTCGTATCTTTTTTACGCAAAACAGCACGTATGCAAATTTACCCAGCAAATGTGCGTGCTGGGGGCAGTCTTTTGTGCATCCAGATGTATTTTATTGAGAATATAAAAAAACCAAACTCAAACCCGAAGGTTGCCGATGCCCATTTTTTTACAATCGTCTTTTTTCGGAACTGATCTCTTGACAAACAAATAATAAAGACAAAAGGGAACATGCAAGGAGGCGAGCGGGTTTTCTTGAAATTTGTCAAGAGAACAGTTCCGAAAAAAGACGATTGTAAAAAAATGGGCATCGGCAACCTTCGGGTTTGAGTTTGGTTTTTTTACATTCCCACTAAAATACACCTGGATGCACTATATTGAAATACACCCAGATGGTACCCAAAAGACTGCCTCCAGCACGCACATTTGCTGGGTATATGTCATTGAAAAGGTATTTTAAAATACCATAAACGCCTTTCTGTCATAATTTGCCTAAATACCATAGTTCGACAATTTGACATATAAAACGTTGTTGGATAAAGTCACATTTGAGAGTTATTAATCAACAAAAATTGCCACATTAACCAGTTGAGAACGCACTCATTTTGCCATAGTAGCTAAAAAATAGTCAGATTCAAAACGCCTGTAGTTTGTAAACGACTTAAGCTACAGTCATGGTCGTTGAAAAAGTATTTTAAAATGCTAACAACGATGCCTTTACGGAATTTGTCTAAGTGAAATTGGTTGTCAAAAACTGTAGTACCGATATGAATATCAATCTGTATAGCCCTTGAGATTCCTTACTTTTTTACTTATAGCACAGTCACGTTTTAATGAACAATTAACGCTGTACGCACCTTGAATTGTATTAAACGATTTACTAAATATCCCATTCGGCAAGTCTCACCAAAATCGCACAGCTAATTGCCTACATAGGCATGCTGAATTGCGGAGTGCCGAATGAGAAAAAATTACAAAGTGTGTATATGTAGTATAATAAATTTTCGTCACAATAGTTGATATCACTACTTTTTACCTCATTAGGAGGTGTTTTTGTTTAATCAGATAGTCGAGTCACTCGACTATATCGTTACCTCTTGTTGATTTTTGGGGCTGATACTTATTTTGGTTTTGTTGTTTAAAACTTGTGAAAGTGTTTCTTTAATTTGTAGAATTACTTCCTCTTTTCGATGGAAAAGATTTTAAATATATTCAGAACAATGACAGTTGGTGTGAGTGTGGTTATTAGATTTAAATTGAAATAGTTTACAAGCGTTTGTAGGTGCATTTTTTTCATTTTTTATACCCTTGCAGAGGGTATATTGGTTTCAGTCAGAAGTTGGCAACGCAGTGAAGGAGACGTTTCCGACCCCATAAAGTATATAGATTCTTGATCAGCATGACTAGACGAGTCGATCTAGCCATGTCCGTCTGTCCGTCCGTTTCTACGCAAACTAGTCTCTCAGTTTTAAAGCTATCGGGCTGAAACTTTCCCAAAAGTCTTATATCTTTTGCAGGTAGTATATAAGTCGGAACCAAATGGATCGGACAACTATATCTTATAGCTCCCATAGGAATAATAGAAAAAACAAATTTAAAAAAATTATATCTTCTTCGTAAGAACGCCGATATCTCGAAAGCATGTAGATTCTTGAAATATTTGCGCATCTCAAATGTATTTCAGCATTGTTCACCCTCCAGTCTAACCTCTATACTTTTGACTTCCCTTTATTCTTGCTACTTAAATTTAAAACATTCCTCACTTTCACACCACCATAGTGGTAGAGCTTTTGGCGCTTTTTTTGTGTTTTTCTCAAGGACCTGTTCCACAATGCAAGTACAATACTTTGTTCAACTCTTATCTTTTAATTTCAAAATGTAACCATCCCTATAACAATATTTTTGCCGCCGTTGACGTCAGCAAAGAAGTCGGCGCAGCGTAGAAGACTGCCTACGAAAAGGATCGTGCAACAAAGAGAGGCAGATATTCGGGAGTCCCCTCTCTTTCTTAGTCTTATAATCTGCCTGCTCTCGGCGCTCTCAGAGACAAATTTCAGCCGATCCGTTATTTATTTTGCGTCTCTCTGTTATGTTCGGCTAGCTACTATCATTTCGGGGGAAAAATTTTCGTGGAGCAGCTACATGTTAATGCTCTAATATTTAAGGAGCATTATTGTATATCGAAAAAAAAACAACTAATATTGCTTCATAAAAGTAAATTATTTAATTATAGTAAAATTAAGCAAATTGAAGTTACTTATAATGTTATGTTTACTTATTGTACATTTTTATTACAATATAATTTTTTAGTTTAGTTATAGAAATTTAGTCCGATAAAATTGTTTTCAATATTTAAAACATTTTAGTATAAAAATGTTTTAAAAATTCATATTGTTTATTTTACTCCAGAAGTAAAAATTATATAGGGGATATTTTTCGGTTCAGAAAGGGTATAGGTGCAGTGGCACGCGCCAACAGCGAAAAGAAAACAAAAGAAATCAAGTAAAGGAGTGAGAAGATGACTTGGTGCATTCTGTTAGAATGATTAAAAGGGAAGCATCAATTTTAATTGTGCGCAGCAGAGTAACTTCAATCACTTTTTTAAGTTAATATAATAAAGTCATGTAAGTACTATATTAAATTTAAGATGTTGTGCATTGATCTTAGTTTATGGGTTTCGTTAGCCGAAAGTGGATGATGTAATGTTTTGTGACAATAAAAATCCTGCAAAGGGTTAAACACAGCTCAAAAAGGTAAATATACAAATAAACAAATAAAACGCATTTTTTTAACATATGCCCATGAATTTTTTCAGGGGCGTTGGCCAAGGATTCGGAGGACCCAGACAAAGGTTTAAGGAAGGCGATGACCAATGTGAAAAGCAAATTAACGTAACATTAAACTAGGCTTACACTAACAATAATTGTCCTTTAACAGAAAACCTAAATAACACTATTTAATTAAAATGAATTAAAAAGTAAATAAAAATGTATGTATTTTAAATTCTATATTTTCATAAGTGAAAACTTATTGGAAATATTCTGATTTTCACAAGTGATTTCACGTGGGACGTGTCACCGGCACATGACAGGCCATACGAAAAATGAGTATAAGGAACAAGTAAAATCCCTTGGGACTTCAAAAAAATTTCATTTGAATTTTCACTTGTGAAAATGCGGACATCTATATGGAGCATCACTTACTGTGTTATTATTATTATTACTTATTACTTACTTTGTTATTATAACACTTTATACATCTACACATTGTATAAGAAGTTAACTCACCTTTTCCTTGTTCTGCGCACTTAGGGAAACACTGACAATGTACCTCTGACCGGCTTCACGATAAAACTCATGTGTCAATAAATCCATTAAAACGTTTGTAAGTGCAAGCGAGACAACATGATCGAAGTAGGCCAATTCGAATTTCGAATATATCTTTTTCGCTTCCACCCACGTGATTGATGTCGCCATATTGCTATATCCTCGCTTTTTCGATGTCAAAGAATTTTCGAAAAGAAAGAAATCGACAACTTGACATTTTTTGGTATCAATTTGACATTATGTAATGGTAAAAATTATATGTGTCTAAAAAACACAAATTTACCATGCGCATATCAAATTGATCCTGGCTCGTTTTTTTTTCTGTGTAATTGAAAACTCGAATCAGGATCTTGGGCAGGTTTCCTATTCAGAAGATTCGGTCGATCGCCTCCTTCGGCCTCCTTCAACCGGTTTCATCGTCGACCCAAAATAATGAGTTTAAGTTTGATGCGTGACGACGATGGCCACGCGTTACTAAACGTTTTATTTGATCTAGATTCTTAATTTTATACAAACATTATAAATTATATCAACATAAATATAAAAAAAAATTTTTTTTAATTGAGATCTGACTGACTGATACTTGTTTTTTATTTGTTAGATAACTTTATTTTGCTTTACAAATACTCTGCTCTGCGTTGTGTACCAACAGATGATGCACATCAAAGTCGTATAGCAACCAAATCTTTTGGACAAAAATAACAATAATAATAGGAAGATCTAGACTTTTAATAAGTGAAGTTGTGTATCTTTAAAATACGAACTTTCAGGTCGTTGTAACGGGCATCTATAATCAAAATAAAGATTTATGAAACGGATGGATTTAAAGCGCACGCAAAAATGTTCCTCGGCTTAGGATAAGGCGGTGTTCAGCCCACCCTTCCATCGGAAGTTCCACAACCGTTCTCCTTCCATCAGATTTCCCCTTCGCGGTGCGGTTTCACCTTACAACATTATAAAAATTTTATTAACCTTCTAACAAATTAAAATTCTCGGAAAACTATCATCGCCCAAAATGCAGAATAAAATCAATATTTGATATAATGGGACGGCATACAGATAATAAGTTGAGAAAATACCACGAATGTAATAAATAGCATAAATAACTTATACAAATAGTGGTGGGTGCAATAAATGTAAATATATTGGTCTTAATAAAAATGCGGCATTAGAGTTATACAATACAATAATGCTCCTAAAATATAAGGGCATTCACATTCACAACAATTATTCCGATAAAATTTTGGTCGCTAAGTGAAAAGACAAAAAAATTTGTTCCTGCGAGCGCCGAGTGCAAGCAGATTATAAGACAATTAAAGAGAGGGAATCTCCGAGTATTTGCCTCACTTTGTTGCACGACTGTTTTTGTCGGCAGTTTTCTACGTTGCGCCGACTTCTCTGCTGACGTCGGCAGCGGCACTGTGTTTTTGGCACTAAGTTCTTGGTACTTTGTTGTTGTTTTATCATATTTCCAATAGTTCTTTTTAGGGTATCTTGATCAACCTTTTTTCGGTAATTATTGTTTGTTTTGTTATTTGTTTCTTTTCTACAGGCAACAAATTAAAATCAATTCTTTTTTATTGATTTTTGTTAGCTAAAAATTGGTCCAAAATTTCTTAGACATGTCTGTTATATATTGAAGTCGAACCTAATCAAATAATAATTGTATTGCTCATAATGATTTAAGGTACTATTTTAAGAAACGAGAAATTACCCGTATTATTACAAAATTGAACATTTTAGGCCATATATGCACAAAAAAAAATTGGGTATTTAAAAAAATGTTAAATTTTTACTCATGATATAAATACAACTTATTTATTTAAGTTTATCTCCCAAATAATATTCTATCTCCTTAAAAAAAAAACACTTTTATTTTGTCCGCGGAATCGACCCGGGGTCTACCGAGCGAGAGTCCAATGCGTTACTTATAACTTGAACTTATATGCTCATGCGTACAGGGTGCGATTGCCCAATGGGTAAGGCGTCTGCCTCTGATGAGAGAGGAACCCGGTTCGCCCCGCTAGGGCCAGAGAAAGTCGAAAGTTTTTAGGAAACACTAAACATTTCCTTAGAAATTTTCACTATAATTATTGTATACTTCGAACCCCGAGAACAAAAAAAGTGCCGGGACGCACCACTTATTATCCCCTTGAGCAAAGTCTATATGATTTTTATAACATTTGCAAAATGCTTTTGTAAGGTCCAACAAATTTTTTTGTACTATATATACAAGTTTATGGATCCGATTACCTAAAATCTACGCAAAAATCTTAAATTTTAGGCCATTTAACCCCAAAAATGTTAGGTCAAGGAATCCTACATTTTAGGCCATACATGGATTTAGCTCCACTTTCAGGCCAATTTTACCTAAGTTCTTGGGCATTTAGGTAATTATACCCGTTACTCGTAGAGTAAAAGGGTATACTAGAGATTCGTCGGAAAGTATGTAACAGGCAGAAGGAAGCGTTTCCGACCTCATAAAGTATATATATTCTTGATCAGGATCACTAGCCGAGTCGATCTAGCCATGTCCGTCTGTCTGTCCGGATGAACGCTGAGATCTCAAAAACTATAAGAGCTAGGCTATTGGCGTGCAGATTCCTGAGCTTCTTACGCAGCGCAAGTTTGTTTCAGCAATGTGCCACGCTCACTCTAACGCCCACAAACCCTCCAAAACGGTGGGTCCTGCAGTTTTGATGATAGAATACAAATTTTAGCTGAAATGTATTGGTCTTGTCAAAACCTATCGATTGAACCAAAAAAAAAATTGACACGCTCACTCTAACGCCAATAACGCTTAAATCTGTCTATCACCGGTAGCTGGCGCATTTCAATCTCGCTTTGCTGCCTGCTCTCCATTTCCCTTTGGTCCCATTAGCTGAGTAACGGGTATCTGATAGTCGAGGTACTCGACTATAGCGTTCTACCTTGTTTTTTTTTATGGATGTACTCTGTAAATATATATATAGTAAATACTTTATCAACTTATATATACCAATTTTGTAGGACATCTTAGAAACCTTAAATGAATTGAAGCCTGTGATTAGTTAAAAAAAAATTGAAAATATATGTACTGGATTTGAGTATAAGATCACTGGATGTAAGCTGAAAAAGACGCTATACGGAACTAAAATAGATGTTTGGATATTTCTATTTAAAGTTATGTGAACAAATTTTTTACAAAGACACCTTTTAGCAAATCAACTCAGAATGGGTTAACTCATAGGCTCATATCTCCATCTCCCTTTGGATTCTTTAGCTGAGTAACGGGTATCTGATAGTCGAGGTACTCGACTATAGCGTTCCTTGTTTCTCTTTACTTTTATTTATTTTATTTTATTTTTTCATCATACCATAATGTCCGTAAGTATTAGAAAAACATACCTGCAATGGTTGTTTGTTAAATATATATTTATTAGCGTTATATTTTTAAAATTTTATACATTTATTTTTCTGCGGTATTATCTGTATGAATCGAAATTCTGCTGACCTACGACTATCAAAAGAAAATGCAAATGGATGGTACTATGGAAAATATCGATTGTTGGACTCTAGTGACCGCCATCGATGATTTTTAGACTATCACGATAATTCCCATCACTTGAATTTCAAAGAAATACGATGGCACGCAGATTTTACATATTGAAATATTAAATATAAGTTAAATTATGTCGGCCAGATTTGTTCTTTTGCCCCACCGCCTCCGCGGTGTGTCGATGTCTGCCTGCAGGTCGAACCTCCACAATAATTAACCTTTTTGCGATTTTAATTGTTATTATTATACAATTGATATTGTTATTTATTTATCTTCCTAGCGCTAAAGCTAACAATTTAACTTAAATATAAAGCACTAGCCACAAGTAAAAATTTACAATCTTAGAGAAAGTTTTACAAAATTACTTTAACATATGCGTTTTGATTATTTTATAAGTAATGGTTATCAATAGTACAATTTTCAATTCTTGTCTAGTATAATGTTGCATTTATAATTAGTTGTGTGTTAGTTATTTTTGAGCTTTAATAATAATTCATTCCGAAACTGTCTAGCACTTCTTGTATTCTTTAAACTGTGTGGTAAATTATTCCAAGGCTTAACAGCCCAAGCAAAGAAGTGATTTTCGCTCGAGGAGTAGTGGTTTCTTGTTGGTATTATATTATTAGTTATGGTTGACAGTGCAAAGTTGAAGAACGAAAACAAGTAACTCGGGTCCTTGGTCGTGACTATTTTGTGGAGCAGAATCAGTGTCCTAAATTCGACTAATGTGGAAAAGTCTAGTCCAAAGATTTAGCATGACTCAAAATTAAATCGTGTGACTTAATATTGAAAATAAATGTTGTTGTATGCTACGGTCAATTTATTCCTACTTATTGAGTCACACTTTCCAAAAATTTCAACGCAGTATAATAATGATGGGATTATTATCCACTTTGCTAATGCCATTTTACTATGGGTTGGTAAAATATTCTGGATCAGTTTTATTTGCCGTAGTTGACAATACGTCTTACCAACAATATAATTAATATGGTTCGACCACGAAAGAGTACTGTTAAACACAGTTCCAAGGTTATTTACTTGACTTTTACATATTCAATCTCATCAGTATCAACCCTGAGCCATTGCATTGGTGCGCTTATTTCTGTTTTAAAAATAATCAAACCTTATTTATATTTTTATTTATATTTTTTTGGATTTATTTGAAGAGCATTATTCCTTGCCCAATTGCTGACTAGTTTAAGTTCACTATTAATGACATCAATACATTCAGATATACAGCTATAGGGAGGACTTACATATATTTGCATATCGTCAGCATACATGTGCACTTCACAATTAGACAAGACATATGGAAGATCATTCACATATATCGAAAACAGTAATGGTCCAAGGACCGACCCTTGGGGAACACCACGCTTGGGTACGAGTATGTTATTATAAAGGTTGTAGCTGGGTTTGAAAAATTATATAGTTTTTCTAACTTAGTGCACAAAACAAAATGGTCGACAGTGTCTAGTTTCTAAAATTGCTCCATTTTCTTAAGATAATTTTGCTCAGGAACTAGCCTGTTATATTGGTTTTCACCCCTTTACCCACAATGTTTAGATATAAGCGATACCATCGCGAAAGTATCGATATTTACTCCTCAAACAATCTATTTAATCCTAAACTATATGCTACCACCGATGTGTTTGGAGCTCTAGATCTGAAGTGTCGGTTCTCGCGAATATTAGAGCGGGATACTTTTAGATAGTAATGGGTAACTGGTCGAAGAGAAAAGTCTTAAAAAAATAAATTGTGTCCTTGAATACTTAAAAAGCAAATGTTGAATTTGAAAAGTGTTCATTTTAAAAAGTCCGAATATTTTTGTGCCTGTCAATATGAATCATTTAGTCGTACTCACCGTATACCAAACAAGTAATTGCTTCAGCGAGTGGCTCCAAAAATCTTTCCTCGATTCTTCTGGTACCTTCAGAGATTAAGGTTGAACATACAGTTGAATTTGATTGATCAGCACTTAGGTCAAAGGCTAATAAAAAACTTTGTGAATCAAACACTTCCTTGGTAATTTGTAGTCCACGATCGCAATGTATAATTCCACATGATCTGAAAAGCATATTATAACCTCTTGAGTTTTGGACCTTTTCAGCGTTCGAGTAATCGAATTCCAGAGCCTAAGAAGGTCTTGAATTCCATTAACCAATTGGTTAATCCGTTGAATTACAAAATGTTCAAAGTAAAATGGGTCTAAAACTCGGTTACCAGAGTATGAGCGGTTCTTAAGGTATTTTTTATGAGTTTTTTGTAAATAATCAAACAGTCATCGTGGCACTGCTTATGTGTATAAAGGTAGTTCAAACAAGGAAGAACGCTGTAGTCGAGTATAGGCTAAAGCTCGTAACTCTTGTCCGAATTCAAAAAACAAAAATTATTTGCTTTTGTTATAAGTTTATCTTCTAGTTGAACTTCACACCCCCGAAAGAAATGATGGCATAAAATCTTTGGAACTTAGAGTTCGAGTTCAAACTTAAAATGGTAAAGTATTTTTTTATAGCAAGAAACATTTTTAATAAAAAATTTCGATATATCCCCCTAAACCATACAAAGATACAGAAAATTTGGTATTTGACCAATATCTGCGTTATCTATCGACGGTGTATTGTTGCCCGGATAAAGATATGACTTCAACTTTTCTGAATGGGTACGAAGCATTTTTGTTTGTAAGACTGACGATGAGCCAATAAAATGTTATATGATTCATAACAAGTTTTTGCTTCCAGTATTTTTATACCCTTGCAGAGGGTATATTGATTTCAGTCAGAAGTTTGCAACGCAGTGAAGGAGACGTTTCCGACCCCATAAAGTATATATATTCTTGATCAGCATGACTAGACGAGTCGATCTAGCCATGTCCATCTGTCCGTCTGTCCGTCTGTCCGTCCGTTTCTACGCAAACTAGTCTCTCAGTTTTAAAGCTGTCGGGCTGAAACTTTCCCAAAAGTCTTATATCTTTTGCAGGTAGTATATAAGTCGGAACCAGCCGGATCGAACAACTATATCATATAGCTCCCATAGGAATAATCGGACAACAAAATTTAAAAAAATTATATCTTTGGTGTTTTTTAGCATATAACCTCCTAAGCTTGGAAATAACATTTTTTAATTAGTTTTGAATTTTAAATTAAATTTTATGGAAATCGGACGACTATATCATATAGCTGCCATAGGAACGATCGGAAAATTGATGGAAAAATAATATGAAACAAATTCTAGCTTCGGTGTTTTTTAACATATAACCTCCTACGCTTGTAAATAACATTTTTTAATTAGTTCTGAATTTCGAATTTAGTTTTATCAAAATCGGACGACTATATCATATAGCTGCCATAGGAACGATTGGAAAATTGGTAGGAAAATAACATGAAACAAATTATAGCTTCGGTGTTTTTTAACATATAACCTCCTACGCTTGTAAATAACATTTTTTAATTAGTTCTGAATTTCGAATTTAATTTTATCAAAATCGGACGACTATATCATATAGCTGCCATAGGAACGATCGGAAAATTGGTAGGAAAATAATATGAAACAAATTATACCTTCGGTGTTCTTTGACATATTATCTTATACTATTTGGAATATCATTTTTTGTGTTTTCAAATTTAATAATTATAGCTGCAAGGGTATATAAGCTTCGGCTAGCCGAAGCTAACTTTCTTTCTTGTTAATTTTGATTCGGTACCGGATTGTTAACTAGCTTGATTTGATTAAAAATATCTCCATAAATTTTTCAGAATTACTTTACCTTATTACTGTTATGGAATATATTTTTATGGGTTTCATTCCCTACTGTTATTCTTCATTTAAAATTTGGGAAATAGCCTTGGGAGGCTAAGTGACTATCGGAGGTATTAAACTGTTTGCAAATACGCTCTATAATGATAATTATTATCACTCTGCGATACCAATATATTATTTCAAAACACTGATGAACTTCTTGATATATAATGTAGAATATTGTTTACAGCACCGACAGCATTTCCCTCAATGCCGTTTTAATCATTTTTCTAAGTTTCTCTACAAGTCGTAAATAAACTCTTGATAAATCTCGATACGTTTACCATTTCCCAAGCAAGCAAATTCAATTGAAGAGACGCCGTTGAAGGTAGAAATTGGACTTCTTCAGTTCTTAGAATAGAACTTTGCGTGGGCTATGCCGCAAACAAATATAATTTCCTTTTCATACATTCGATACGCGTACTCATTTTGCTTTAGAAAAAATATCTCTAATATTTTATTTCCTTGTGGATTTTTTTTATGATGCATCCGTTGTCGTTGAAATGTTAAATGAGGTCTTCTTTTCTAGTACCTAGCTTTTTATTTTTTTTCACTTCCATTTTGAAAGCGTATAATTTTATAAAGTGCTTTATTTTACAGATTTTGTAAAATAATTTTACTCTGTTTTCGAATTACATTTCTTAAAGGCTTTCTTCCAAAGTCATTAACTACAGCTTTAACCGTCCAGAACCGTTTAATGTAAATAAATAGACTCCTCGTTCTTGTTGCAATATTTCGGGTGATGCGTAAATACTTCCGACTTTGCTTCCTGATAAGATTAGCTGTTTTGGTTATAAATAAATAATAGTTAATAATATAACAATATTTATATTATTGACCTTCGTCTTCTTCTAAAGTGAAGAGTATCGAAAATCGAAACAGCTGAAGTTTCAAATTGTACCATGGGAATCAGTAATTTGCATTGAGATTTCATTTGGTGACCATATATGCAAAGGACAATATTCAATATTTTTAAAAATTTAATTTTTTTCATTATTTATTTATTTATTTATTTATTTATTTCGCCAACAGTTGGTACCTTAACTGGCTACTTGTATATTACTAAACTAAATACTAAGGGACGAAAGGTAATTGTAAAGGGTTTTCTTAATTAATTCCCTAGGAGAGCATGGGTCCAGCCGCATGTGAGATGGAAGTTTGTTCCAGTAGAACAAGGCTCTACACAGAGGCTCATTAAAAGCATAGTTAGCTCTATATGCCGGAATAAAAAAAGGTTCAAATGACCTTAAAGACCTACCAGGTACGGAAAAGCCTATGCTACTCAGCAATGCAGGGCAGTCTATTTTGGAGGACAGCAGGTCACAAATAAAAACTAGTGCGCTAGTTGTTCTACGATCTTGTAGGGAAGAAAGGTGCACAAGACGACATTTCGCAGAGTAAGAGGGAACCGGGTCATTAAAGTTTAGAGAAAGAAGGGCAAAAGATAGGAATTTTTTTTGAACACGCTCAATACGATTGATGTGTGTAGTTCCAGTCGGACTCCAGACAAACGAAGCATATTCCAATCTGGACCTAATGAACGAAGAAAATAGGCTTAGTTTCGTGTACGGATCTTTAAATTGCGTGGAATTTCGTTTTACAAAACCATACATAGCGTATGCCTTTGGAATTATGTAGTTTATGTGATCCATGAAAGTAAATTTGGTATCAAACATAACTCCTAGGTCCAGTGATTCATTTCTTAAGGAAAGAACATGGGAACTAATGGAATAAGAGCTAAGGACATTAATTAATCGTTTGCTGTACCTAACGTAGAAACATTTTGACACGTTCAGAGGCAACTTATTACGAGAACACCAATTTCCCACTTTTACTAGGTCATTTTGAAGAAGTTCACTATCGGAGATTGAATTCACAGACCTAAATATTTTAAGATCGTCCGCAAACAACAGGAATTCAGAATTTGTTATGCAATAGCTTAAATCATTAATGAAGATGATGAATAGAAACGGACCCAATGCACTTCCCTGAGGAAGGCCAGAAGTAGCCACATACGGGTTTGAGAAAACACCATTGCACTCTACTCTATAAATCCGCCTATCTAAATAAGATTTAAACCAATTTAATATTGATGAATGAAATCCCAATTTCTGCAATTTTGCCAATAAAGCATTATGGGAGACTTTGTCAAATGCTTTGGCGAAGTCGGTGTAGACTACATCAACTTGATGATGACTGATAAACGAGTGGATGCAAAAAAGATTAAACGTAGCTAAGTTAGTGGTAGTTGACCTTCCAGGCATAAAACCATGTTGGTTAGGACTGATGATCCGACCAGCAAGAAAAGTTAGCTGCTTAGCTACAATTCGTTCAAACATTTTTGAAACATTACTTAGCTTTGCAATTGGCCTATAATTTGAAACAATGTTTTTGTAACCCGACTTGAATATAGGAGAAACTGTGGCAAGTTTCCATCTATGCGCAAATACGCCAGTGGAAAGAGACTTGTTGAAGATCATTTTTAGGGGCTCACAAAGAACACCTATACAGTTTTTCAAAATAAATGGAGAAAGGCCATCGCAGTCTAATTTTCCTGAGTCGTTAAAACTCTCAGCCGCCATATGACAGTCCAAATCAGTAACATCTAAGCATCCAATATTTAGCATCGTGGCAATGGCACCGAGTGAATCATCGTCATTCCACAGCGAGCTCGGTTCAAAGTTAGATACAAAGTACTTAGCAAATAGATTAGCGACCCCAATATCAGAAGAAGCTGAAAGACTTTCATATGACATATGGGAAGGAAAGTAGGAGGTTGTACGTTTAGAATTGATAAAGTGCCAGAATGACTTAGGATTGGTAATTAGTTTACACTCTATATCAGCAATATATTGGCTGTATAAGAATTTATTGAGGAACTCAAACTCACGCTTATGTTGTTTGTACCGATCAAAGTCGGCAGCTTCACCGCTTTCTATGTAGCGCTTATAGAATTTATTTCGGAGATTTTTGTATTTTTTTAGTCCTTGTGTGTACCATGGTAGTCTATAAGAACTTTGAACTCTAGTTTTAGCATATCTGCCTATAATAGTAGAGAGAAAAGATATGAAAACTTCATAGGTTGTATTCACATCCGCATGCGAGAGGACTTCCGCCCATCTGATATTAGAAATATCACTACGGATAGAATCTAAACTGCTAGAATTAATATAGGTAAGAGGCAAGCGAGAATTATTTGGTGAGAAAATATAACAAGTAATTAAGATTAATAGGGGCTTGTGATGAGCATCACACGCGGCTAGCGGATTATCGCTGCAGCATAGAGTAAGGCATAAATCAGGGTGTACAAAAATTAGATCTAGAAGCTTATTTAAGTTATTAAAAACATGGTTAATCTGGACTAATCCCATACTAAGAAGCTCATCGATGACTAAGATTTCATGAGGAAGATGCAGATTACTGGGAACCATTGATGAAGACTCAAGATCATGAGCCCACACGAGCGAAGATAGGTTGAAGTCGCCCAAAACACATATATATTGGCCATCTTCCAGCTCCTGGTATAGGTGGGCAATGTTGTCAACATGCGCTTTATATAAATCAAAACTGCTGCTTGGGGGTATGTATGATACTGTCAGGAAAATTGTTTCCGTAGGACCAGCGAGAGATACACAGAGTTGGTCGAGCAGAGAATCCTCGTTCTGGAGACAAATAGCAATGCAACGCAGCTCACGCCGCACAGCAATTAAAACTCCGCCACCTCTGGAGCATCGTGTTTTAACGGAATCTCGATCCTTACGGAACACATGATAAAGATTTGTATCGAAGAATTCATTATCGAAGAAATCCATGTTGAGCCAGGTTTCAACAAAAATGATGACGTCATGATCACCATGAGACGTTGCCTGGAAAAGGGATTGAGCTTTCGTACGCATACCACCGATATTTTGAAAATAAATATTGAAATTTGTATTGTTAGCGCATATCCGGTCATCCATGGTCATGCTATCAATAACTGGTCCAGCATCATGGCCCGAATCCGTAAGAGGCCTCGCTGGGATTTTATCATAATTAATAAAATTATTTGTAAGAACCTTCAGTAAAGTAGTGGTACGGATACGAATAGGCTGGTGATCGGCGCTCCAAATATTAGGTGGGCAGTCAATATTAGCATTCAAGATATAACTGCACGCAGGTGAATCCACTCCTGGTAATAATGAGCGAGAACGTTCTACAGCAGCCGCAGTCCATTGTTGTTGTTGATGGCGAAAGCATCTCCAAAGAGCACCTTCAGAGAGAGCACTCTTAGAGAGTTGTTGTAGAAAGTCGAACGTCAGAAAGGTAGAGACGGAGAGCGCATAACTATTAGGCGATGAAGAGTGAGAATCCACCCGATTTTCTAGGTACTTCCGGAGAGAGACGCAAGATGATGAGAGCGCAACTCCGAGGAGCGCGCCGATATTAGAGCCAGGCGGACGGCGAATGTCGCGCACAGCGGACAACAAAAGCTCCAGCTGATGTTGTTGACGGTGCAACGGGAGAGAGGCGCAAGATGATGAGAGCGCAACTCCGAGGAGCGTGCCGATATTAGAACCAGGTGGACTGCGAACGTCTCGCAAAGCAAACAACAAAAGCTCCGGCTGATGTTGTTGATGAAGCATCAGGAGAGCCACGGAAAGTGATGTGAGCGCAACTCCGAGGAGCGTGCCGATATTCAAGCCAGGCGGACGGCGAATGTCGCACAAAGTGGACAACAAAAGCTCCGGCTGATGTTGTTGATGGTGCGTTAGGAGAGAGTCAGAAGATGAAGAGAGCGCAGTGAGAAACGCAAGCAGCTGCCGATGTTGTTGCGAAAACGACTCCGACAAATGAGGAAAGGCTTGCAGACGATGTCCCGCAAAAGTATCGACGCCAGTGGCGTCGAACACTAGGGGTTTTTTGACGGCTGACTTGATGATGAAGTTGGCCCAGGCTCCGGCAAATTAGATAAAATTCCATCCCCTACCACAGTGGCCCGCTCTCTATGAATAAATCTTTTGACTTTAACTGAGTTCGGCCAGAAATCGTTTTTGAAGACTATATCGTAAAGCTGATCAGGGATACCAAGCTTGAAATTTACAATTTTTAAAGTTTGAACGTCGACATCTTTTTTTACAAGCTTTGCACAAGTGAGAGAACTAGCATCCACCTTAAGCTTGGTGGACACATATTTTAAAACAGCATTCGGCTCTGTATCAGTTGCAAACTTTCCGACATGCAAAAATTTCTTGGTCGGCAAAACATGAAGGTCTTCAGCATTAGGAGCCACTCCAACAACATGTTTATTGGGCTTGTTGTTGATCCTTCTCCTCTTATTTCGTACTTGTATGAAATTTCCTCTCTCCATATCCAGAGCATGATTAGAAGGGTCAACGACCGCGGAAGCCGTAGCAGCAGCAGCCGCATATGACAGGGGAGCTGCAGCTACGTTGGTAGGCCTCGGTAGACGAGGTTTCGGATTTACATTCTGATGCAATGCATCATCTTTAGGGGGGAACGCCTCCATGAATTTATTTTGAAGGCCCTGATATAAGCACTCCAGGGCTTTCAATTTTTCATCGAATTCATCTATTTTAGAATGCGAATCATTCGCAACCACACAGCTATCACATTGCCATAGTATATTTGGATTTAATAAGAGTTTGAGCACATCATCCGGTAGGGCTACGCAAGAAGTATGATAGGCGCGACGGCACAAAGAAGAGCAGCGAACAGCATCCGAAGCGCGAAGCTGGGCCAATGTAACATCGGTTTTGCACTCGGGACAGCGGGGAAGTAACATAGCGAGAATTTAAGCACGTCTGGACGCAAAGAAAGCTAGATGACGACTGACTTATAATGCATTACACGAAGGCATCGAGGTCTTTTACTATCTACTGACCTTGGCTTGATTATGTCAGTGTAAAAATAAATCAATCCAATTTCATACAATTTATACCTAAATGTTTTTACATTTACTAGACTAACAAATTTGGTTAATTTGAAGAAATTTTATCCTGGTCGGGTGGTCATTGTACATCGATTCTGTACCAACACACCGCCCTCTCATTAAAGGCTCTTATTAAGGCTTAATTTAGTCGCCAAATTGAATAATCTTTTCGAGTGTGTTTATCTCAAACAAACGGCCCCTGCAAGTTGCTCCAACCACCTAGAAGCCAGCCACAACGCCCCGCTGCCCCAGCAAGTCGCCGACGCCGCACTTCACCAACGACGCCACGGGTCGCCTGCAGCCCTCAATATTTTGGTCGTACGGAAATTTGACTAGATAAGTATTTTCTCTTCGTATTAATTGCCGATCTGCAGTTGGCCACTCGAAAATACAATTCGTTTGACTTTCTGAACGATTTGTCTAAAATCCATGTCCGATTAAATCCGACAACGTCAATTAATAAATTACTTCGCCATTTTCCCTTTGCTACTATATTGCCTATCTTCCGGCTCTCTTTTGGATTGATGTACGACAAATTTCATTGCATTTGGCCGTACATACATACATTATTACAAAATTGTTACATCCATACATGCACTTACATACATACATATATAAAATCGAAGAAAAAATTACAAGCATCAAAAATGTTGTGCAAGTATATGCCAAGCATACAGAATTATATGATATTCTGTTTTCTACCCCTTAGGGCCCCCAAAAATGTCCTAACATATTTTGATTGTATGTATAACCGCTGTTGCATAAATATTTGCACGTAACTTTTTCCCCAAATTCAGTTCACACGAAAATGAAAACATCCATCACAACACATACAAAATACATACAAAACAAGGAAGAACGCTATAGTCAAGTACCTCGACTATCAGATACCCGGTATTCAGCTAATGCGACCAAAGGGAAATGGAGATATGCAAGCAGCACAGCGAGACTGAAACCTACCCCTGATCTCAATATATGGTTAAGTGGGCGGTAGACAGATTTAAGTGTTATGGGCGTTAGAGTGAAAATTGTAGGCGCCACAGGTCTGGGGGGCTTGTGGGCGTTCGAGTGGGCGTGGCAAACTTTATTTTGGATCAATCGATACAAATTGACAAGACTAATAAATTTCAGTTAAAACTTTTTATCTAGCATATAAATTGAGGGCGCCACAGGTTTGGGCGCTTTGTGGGCGTTAGAGTGGGCGGGGCATATTCGCGTAACAAACTTGCGCTGCGTAAAAGGCTACGGAATTTAAATATGAGATCCCGTTTCTCGATCTTTGATAGTTTCCGAGATATCAGCGTTCATATTTACGATTTTTTGAAGTTTGTGGGCGTTAAAGTGGGCGTGCCCAACATTTTTTTTCCTACCCTCTCAGCAGTCAATTCCCACAAATAAAAGTCGGACAACCAACCAAATAGTTTCCGCCTTCATCCGGACGGCCAGACAGACGGACAGACGGACATGGCAAGATCGACTCGGCTAGTGATCCTGATCAAGAATATATATACTTTATGGGGTCGGAAACGCTTCCTTTTGCCTGCTACATACTTTCCGAAGAATCTAGTATACCCTTTTACTCTACGAGTAATGGGTATAAAAATAGTGTGTTTCCATCGTGTTGTATTTTTCGGCTGCAGATTATTAAAAAAGGCTAAAATAGTACCAGAACTCCACCGGAAAAAAAGAAATTATACAATACATAAAAACACCAAAATAAATACTTCTGTCTTTCCACGGGGGACATATAAACTCCTTTTACACCGATTCTACACAGTATTATTACTATTAAATTTAACTCCGCAAAGTAATTGATGGTTGGTTCGAGCTAAAATTCCTATTGCTCCGATCCGCCAGATAAAGCATTTGTTTCTTGTCGATACCTCGTTCCACCGTTCCAGAAGTGGGTCACGTATCCTGTTTCTCGACGAAAACATAAACGCGCATTGAAACAGAAACAGCAACGCACATAACATAGTTTCAAATTTCCCCCTTGCCAACGATGGCTTTCGCTCAACCTTGGATAACCTAACTGAGCGTTTCAAAAACAAGCGATTGTTGGTAAATAGCCAATTTAAAATACTTTTCAATGTGCAGTCCGTTAATTAATAATCTGGGTCAGCTATCCGTGAACTTCAAAGCACCATCCAGGGTTGCCTCACGGCGCTGGAAATGTCCGAGATACAAATAGAAAATTTACATTACCTCTTGGTGTACATGTGCTTTTCCAAACTCCCTTAACTCACTATATCCCTGCATAATAAAGCTGAGATTCCGACTGGGCAGGAGCTTAACGCATTCCCTACGGTGCGTCACCGGACCATAGAAGTCAGACTCAGCCTCCAATGCAGCGTCTCGAAGGATAAATTCTTAGGAGACAAGGGTAGCCCCATACCCAAAAGATGTGACTTTTGTAGGAAAGAAAACCATCCTGTTCGCACGTGTGCGGCAGCGGCCGCCTTTGCATCCTAAAGCTAGAAATATCTCATCCTGTCCGATTCCGCAACAGTTTCTACGGAATCTTCCCAAACTGCCGCTATCGGATCCAAAGTTTTATGAGAGCACACAAATAGATATTCTGATCGGGGCCGATGAACTGTCATTCATACTCCTAAGCGGTACCCGGCCGATCATCTGTGGCTCTCTCCTCGGTCAAGAAACCATTTTCGGATGGATCCTAACAGGACCAGTGTCTGTTTCCACGAGAGTTCACCACGTGTTTGACACTCTTATGGACGAACTCATCTCCACATTTTGGGAGGTGGAGAAACTGCATGTAAAAGTGGCAAAAGTATCCGATTTAACTTGTGAGAGGACTACCACGAAGGAGGATACTCCAGGTCCTTTGCGTTGTCGCAACTCCTCAGAACCGCGCAACGCATAAAGAGGGACAGTTAGCGAAAAACCAAATATGAATCCGCAATTCAAGAGTATCTCGATCTCAACCACATGAGAGGTCCTCCCTACCCATGTTTCCGCCAGCTATTGCCTTCCACATCACGCCGTGCTTAAGCCAGAAAGTACGACTACCAAGCTTCGGGTGGTATTCAATGCCTCCAGCTCTTCAGAGAACGGACACAGCTTAAATAATATCCCTCCAATTAAACACCTAAGATCCTGAAATGGCGATATTTCCAATACGTTTACAGTGCCGATATCGAGAAAATGTATCGACTTATCTGGGTAGATTCTAAGCATATGTACACCGTTCCAACGCATCTTATTCTGCAACATCGAGGGGTACATTTGAGATTGATAAATTACAGACGGTAACTTTTGAGGTAAATTGTGCGCCTTTCCTGGCGACTCGAGATCTGCAACAGCTGGCGCAGTCGTCGTGCAGCTCAGTCATTCAAGAGCGAGCAAGGTCATTCGCAATAAAACGTATGTAGACAATTTTCTTTCGGGAGCTGACTCTGCAGAGGACGCTCAGCTCATTGTTCGCGAGTTACAAAGTGCCCTAGATTCCGCGGACTTTCCATTAAGATAATGGACCTCCAACCACTAAGAAATCTTAGCTCATATCCAAAGCGATCATCTTCTGAACATAGATTTCCTCGAGATCGACACTGAGAGTACTGCCAAGACTCTCGGAGTACGTTGGAAAACGACGTCCGACGAATTTTTCTTCGTCCCACCTGATTTAGAAACGCCAGGTCCTTACCAAAATTGCATAGCCAAGTTTTTTTGTGTGTGCTAAAATCTTTATGTAAGAGAGTTGGCTCAATGATCTAGGTTGGGACGATGCACTTCTGACTGAACTGTGCCAAAGGTGGAGAAGCTTTTTCGAGAGCTTTTTGGTCTGTGACGCCTCGCAAAAAGCATACGGAGCTGCGATCTATGTGCACGTAGAGATCGGGCAAACGTCTTCAAAGGCAGGAGCTGTGTGAAGCTCTAATGCTGTGCGAGATGACCAAAGCCATCCTTGCTAGTATTTCGAGGCTGACTTCGAAACTCCATTGCTGGACCGAATCCACTTTTTTGCTGGCATTGCACGTTCGTGACGAAGAAACCCGACTCCACTGACGCAGCCAATTGGTTGCTTGTTCCATCCGAACATAGTCCAACTGATTTGTCTTGTCGAGGAGAGCCCCTTAAAAGCTAGTGGATAGCCCACTTGGTTGCAACGGCCGCGGAATCAATGGCCTAGTCAGGGCACCGACTTGCCGGTCACAGAGGTAGAAAAGCGAGCAGTCAATCCCACGTGGTGCCTGTGCCTCGGCATACCCTAGATCGCTTTTCCAAGTTATATAGAGCATTGCGTGTCCTCGCGTTCATCCACCAATTTGAAAACCAGGACGTTGCCGCCGATGATCCGCTCATGACCATTTGCACTCAGCGCAGATATTTTGCCGATGAATATCGCTGCTGTGATCGCGTCAAGCTCAATTCTCTCCTCGAACCCCCTTTTAGATCAGAAAGGGCTAATCAGGACATGCGGCCGCGTAAGGGCCTCCGAAAGTTTGCGTTATGATGAACGACATAACATAATCCTCCCGTACAAATCTTCACTCTCTCGGCTATTGGTAAGATTTACGCAGCTCGTAACATTACATGGCAGTAACCAGTTAGTGGTACGTCTCACCCTGTCCAAATACTGGGTTCCGAGAACCAAGAACTTGGTGACTCCTGCATGCTCCTCAGAGCATTACATTTCAGTTAGAGTGGGCGTGACACACTTAACTTGCGCTGCGCAGGACTGAGAAATTTGTTGCCGCCTTGGCTCGGTCGTTTCCAAAAGAGGTTCTGCCACCTTGCTTTCCCGAGACTTTCTGCAAGCCGTTAAAGAGTAAGTGACTGATGCGTATAGGCATCAGCAGCTCAGCTGATAAGCCGGTGTCAAGAGCTTCAAGACTTTGTTCTACGCGAAAGTATACTTTTGAAGAGCTTTCGACCCTCCTACCAAAAAACGGGGCTTGTCTGCACTCCAGGCCGCTATCTCCCATGTCCGAGGTTCCAACCAATCTGCTAGCGTTGACAGATGACGTTGAGGTTCATAAGGCTTATCGCAGAGAAGCGGCTGCGTGCACTGCTTATCAAGAAGTACTGCACAAACTGCCTTGCACACGAGAACTCCGCAGGAAACTGCCGTAGCGGTGACCGGCGCAAAACGTGCGACCGGAACCACCATTATCTGTTCTATATGCATGAGCACGCTTCCCGGATAAAGTCCGGCGACACCCTCCACTGCGCTCAGCATCGCTCTCGGCACTTCTCCAGAATCACAGCGTCACTGGCGATCTTCGAGACCGGTGCACCCCGACGAGCTCCATTCACGCATTCTTGGCCTCCGCTTTCGGGTTGCCGACGACGAAAGTGGGAGACGCCTTTCTGCAAGGCGATAATTCGTTCCAAGGCTGATGAAGCGACCAAGGTGGTGTTGGTCCTTAAAATCGAGCCGAACGTACGTATCGGTACTCCCATCCGAGCGCTCAGTGGGAGCTTCCTCGAAAAATTCCGGTATCTACCGCTCGCGGATGAGCGGTTCCATCGGCCAGCAACAATCTCACTGGTCGACGAGAAACTGTCAGTGGCCCAAAACAGTGTTCGAGTGGATCCTCTCCGGCGCCTGCAGTCAAACTTAAAGTCGGGTCTAGTCGCGTCTCTCTCCTTTTTTTCCACGCTAGCTATTGGAAGGGGCGGAATGTTCAGGCCCATTGTACAGCGATTACGTTCCATAGCACCGGTCTCTTATTGCACCGCTCCCCCGCTCTCCCTCTCTCTCGCTCTCCTACTCTTTTTCCATCTCCCCGCCGTTAAGTCTCCACTGCGCACTGGAGCGCATAACTTATGTAAGGCTTAAAATAGTTTTAGTTCTGTCGCCAAATTGAATAAACTGTGGTCGCTTCCCCGACTCTAATAACGAAGTACTTGCTCGTGTGGAGTTTTTTCCTACTGGGCTTTATCGCGCTCGCGCTTTCGAGTGTTTTTAACCCCAATAGCCGACCTAGCAAGTCGCCGAAGCATAACTTCACCAAAGACGTCGCAGCTTACTCCTGCAGCCCTCTACAACCCAGGTTATAAGAAAACGTTTTCAGATTATCTATTTGAAAGTTGAACTTATTTTTTTCATATTAATATGATCAGTTACAAATTGAATTTTTATTGGCCTGCAAAACCAATTGGATTGCGGTGTTTTGGTAACACAGATGTTTCGCTGAAATGGGTCAATAATTTTTACGGGTATATCAGAAGTTACAAAGAGTGTTGTCGTTGACGAGGCTGTTCGTCAGGTATTTTTATTTCAAACATCTGCTTGTATGCACTTTGTCCAATTGACCCATCAAATCCATAATTCAAATTAATTTGACTTTAGAACTATCCGGAATTTGCGTGAAAAAGTCGAATTGCAACTCCATTCAATTCAATTTTAATAATTCGCCGTGAAGTTTTTGTAATACCCATTTCCCAATTCGGTGTCCTAGCTTTTATCACTTTATTGTAACGCGAATAAATGTCGCTGTGATGACTTATTTTCAAGACCCTAGAGTTGACATATGCTGTTTGGTTGATAAATTTTCCAGAATTTAGGCTAGAGCTGGAATTTTTCACCTC
Source organism: Drosophila suzukii (assembly GCF_043229965.1). Taxonomy (NCBI): domain Eukaryota; kingdom Metazoa; phylum Arthropoda; class Insecta; order Diptera; family Drosophilidae; genus Drosophila; species Drosophila suzukii. Next base: position 33,851,221 of record NC_092082.1, on the reverse strand, counting down.
GTCAGCTGGTTGCGGTGGCTGACATCGCTTCTCCTTCGGCTCGTGTCCCTCCTTCTTTCCAGTCTCAAAAATCACCGTCGATTTCTCGCCTTCTCCGCTGTTGCTTGGTGCTCTCCAGCCTCAATATTTATAAGTAGTTGTAGGACTCCTACAACGTATGTATGTGTTTTGGGAAAACTTGGAAATCTTCGGCGAATGAGTCTTTTAAATGAATCTTTTAAATAAGGAGGAATGTGATGTTACTTTTGTGTATCTTGAATTGTCTCAGCGTGGATATTACGTGTCGCAAAGTATTCTGCTACCTTAGAGTGTTCTTCCTTAAGCCTAGTACTCAGATCGACGAAAACCGCGAGCTAATCATAGGAGTGAGCGAGAGGCAAATACGCGGCTAACGCTTTTCGTCGGGTCTGTTTTTCAGCGCGGTACTCAGATGAGCTAAGGAAATACCAGAAAAAATACCAGATTTTGCGAGTGAATTTTCGATGAACGCCGTTAGCCGGGGCCCAAAGAATAGGAAATTTAATCTTTGGCGGTGTTCGTGCAAAGGCGATGTGGAAACTAAAAATTAAAAATGGAAGGAAAACCCCAAAATCGAATCCAGAAGGTCAGAGCAGATGAAATAGGACTCCAAATCCAAGCTTATGCCCTTTATTGCGGGATTTCACCGACAGGAAGCAATTTCACAAAAGGGGCAAATTCGCAGAGTAGTTGAAGTGCTGGAGGAGATCCACTAGAGAATCCCAGTGGGAAGGAACATGCCGAGTGGGACTTCGATCTCTACATGGACATCCTGCGGGGTGTGTCCTCGCAAAGAAAGTAAGATCTGGCCAAAAGAATTTGGTCGCGTTGTACCAATAGAAGTATCTTTTTAGCAGAACCACCAGTAATACGATCTCCGACGACCTCTCCATTAGGACTCCGTACACCACCACCACCAGCTACTTGGCAGCTTAAGCGGAGCGGAAAGACCCGCTGGCTTCTATAGGGAGGAGGAAAATAGGGCGCCCGCTAAGGAACAGTTGGAGAAGCCATAGCCAGCCACTGCCAGGATGCTGGGCGACTTCCTGCAGCATCAGCGGATCAACCCCGTTCCCAATCCGGCTCCCACTTCCTCAAGGTCCAATATGCCCATTGAGACTCGGAGCTGGACTGCGGTGGAGCGGGAAAGATGGCGAAGCATCCGTGGGACGAAAAGGAAGCTTTAAACTACTAATTTACATAAATAAAAACATTCGTTGAACATTCCATTTATTTTAATTTTAATTTCTTTGTTTACCAGCAGACTCCTCCTTTTTAAATTTAATTTTCAAACCCAACTGCTTGACAGTAAGACCATGCTACATGCATTGCGGGTGAACTTTGAAAACTTCGGTCACACTACAAAGAATAAGATTTTTCGACTAGTGAAACTCTTAGCCGATCTGAGTACTAGGCTTTAGAACTAAAAATTGAAAGTAAAAAATGTTAACATAAAAATTTTGACTTTATGCCAAAAAATCGGCCTCTTGGACCATAGTGCAGTGTTTGTAAATGCACACTACGTTATCGGAAAAAACATTCTTAATTGATTGATTTCTTAATGTTGGTTATAGTCCTATTACATCTATAAGATCTTGATATGGTGATGTTTCCGTTTTAACCTACGATGTCGTTCATGAAGCTTCACTTTGGACACTGCTTTCTCCAACCCTAATTTCATTATATCTATTCAAATTTCTAAAAATATGGTATCACCCAACTTTCGTTTATCTGATACTACCTTTGGTTTTTTATTTGACTTAAAACCCTCGCTATAACTTTCAGGTGGTAAGTCGGGGTACTCTAATTTTTCCGGTTGTAAGTGATTGTTCATTAATGTCGATTTTTATGTGATGGGCTTTATATCAACCCAATCAGTGGATTGAGATTCAATTTTTCTTGGTCTTATAGGGACCACTTTTTGTCTATTTTAAATATTCCATGTATTTATACGTTTTTATTTCAATAGTAACTAAGTTCTTGACGAACTTTGAGCCATTTATCGAAATCACATAATTTGTTACAATTTAAAATTGGTAAGCATTTTAAATTTATTAACTTATTTCCACTGTCATTGAATATAATTTTCTGATAGATATAAGGATGCATTAACATTACTTTGCTTAAATTGTGTTTATTTTTTTATAACTTTTTAGAGCATGTAGATGGGTTCTACTAACTTTATGGTTTCCCTGTAATATGTTTTTTTTGGTTTTACTTTTACTGTTGCATATAATTGCCTTACAAACCTGTTTGAGCACATACGAAAAATGTTTATTCGCTTTCAAGCGATTTAGGTTTATTTTGTAAACCATTTTCATCTGAATAGCACACTGAGTATTCTGAGTATTATGCAAGGATCAACATATTTTATTTATTTTAAAAGAATTTTTTTTATTCAGAATGAGTTTATTTTATAATTGCTAGTTTCTTATATAATGTTTTTAAGTAACACCTGTTTTTTTATTATTCTCTTGATCGCGTTTCTTGACGTAGCTCTTCTCTAAATGAGTATCAGATCCGTAATAATTACTATAACATAAGTAAGCGCGTATTCTGTGTATCCATTTTTGCGGAGATCTTTTAAATAAAAATCCTAAAGGAAACCATAAGAAGAGAATACCTGATTATACCACATATTTTTTTTACTGAATGTTAAACACATGTGTTACCATTATTAAATGTATAATAATATGTGTTTTCTAAGCATACAAAGAGCTTAAATAGATTATTTAACATAAAACGAAGTGGAAATTTTTTATGTGTATTTTACAATTGGTATAAAAAATTGTGTAGTTAAAATAAGCTTCATCCAATACCTATATCGATAATGTTTTTTGATCACTAAAATGTTTCTTAATGACTATTTAGCAGACAGAAGGAAACGTTTCCGACCCCATAAAGTATAAATATTCTTGATCGGGATCACTAGCCGAGTCGATCTAACCATGTCCGTCTGTCTGTCCGTCCGGATGAACGATGAGATCTCGGAAACTATAAATATGAACGCGGATATCTCGGAAACTATCAAAGATAGAGAATTGGGATCCCAGATTTAGATTCCGTAGATTTAGATTCCGTGGAAAAAAGATTGCCACGCCCACTCTAACGCCTATAATGCTTAAATCTGTATACCGCCCACATAACCATATATTGAGATCACGGGTAGGTGGCGCATTTCAATCTCGCTTTGCTGCTTGCATATCGCCATTTCCGTTTGGTCCCTTTATCTGAGCAACGGGTATCTGATAGTCGAGATTCATGACTTTACCGATCATCCTTGTTTTTTAAATTTTACAACGACCAATAACTTAATGATACTGGTGTAAGTATTTCTTAAAGACTTGTGTATTAACTGTCTCCAGGGGACCAATCCAATCCGTTTATGTTTTGCTGTTCCAGCAGGCATGAACGCCAGGTGTCCCTGCTCAAGAGCTCTATTATTTAATTATTTTATGTTATATGGCGGTTTTAAATTAAAGACTAGGGGTCTCACTGTTCCAGCAGCCATGAACGTCAGCTCCTAAGCAAAAACTTAGTTGTTGTTTCCAAAAACATGTTGAAAATTTACTATAACCATAATTTACGACAGTGTTCATGATTGGTTGAGAGTTTTATTCAGCTGAGAGTGTGCTTGCTAAGGCTTTCTCCTTTATATACCGACAAGACTAGAACATATTTACAGTTTCATGAAAGTAGACTTTTTTGATGGACATGTGTGTAAATAAAAGAAATAAAAGTTATCGAAAGAAACAGAACCATGAAGCCATTTTTGGATTCGAGTACTATGTAATTAATACCCTAAAATTTAAAATGAGGTCTGTCAACTACTCGAAAATTTGTCACCCATGGTCTGAATGAGGCAAAATAAAAATAATTTTATTGAAATTGACAAATTTTTGCCTTAGCAAATGAGTGCAAGTGCTTACGTATAAGAAATTTATTTAGTTGAAACTGGACCAGTAAGATTTCTTGATGCCTGATACAATTATCATCCGTGCTTGCATTCTATAAAATGTAACTTTAGATTTAGTAAATCAGATAAGCAGTAAGTTTTTGTAATTAATCAGTATGGTTACAAAATTGAGTGTGATTCTGAGTCCTGGAGATCATTACTAAGATTATACCCATTTTTATGGTGGAACTCCATATTACGACAACAAGTAATAAATCTTTACAATAAAATTAATATTCCTAAGTGTGCACCCTTACAAAAATATTTAACTATCTGATTTAGAAGGTACCTATGATAAAGATGAGCAAAGGAATTTACACGATAATGTTTCAAAAATGCAAAAACAATGCGTACAGAAATGCGTATAAGCAAACATTATTAATAATATAATATATATATTATTAATCATCTAATAAAAAGTAACACTTAAAAATATTACCTTAAGATGAGCAAACAACAAGTGGCCGATAAAGTTCATAAGGATAGGCGAAAAAAAGCTTTATACGCCGAAAGTTCGTTCAGAAAGGGAAATAAGAAAGTTAAAATTATATCGTTTAGAAAAGAAAATAGTTTTTAGATATATATTGACCGTTATTGACACGTTCTCAAAGTACGTCCAGGCCATAGCAGAGGCGATGAAAACTGTTCTTAAAAAGAGTAAAACTGTTTTAAAAAAGAATATTCAGTCAGGTCAAAGGAAACAAGTTTTTAGTTTCAATTTTAAGAACTTAATGAAAAAATGTTATATAAATCATTTTCATACTTATACGCATCTTCTTCTATATGTCAGCGCTTTACTCGAACAATAAACAAGACCCTTGCAGGTCGTTCCCATGGGAGCGTTGTATTTTCAGAGCATTCCGATAGGTAATATCAATTATCTTGTAAATCAATATAATAATTCATATCACCAAACAATTAAAATGAGACCTATAGATGTCTGCACGACAAATCAAGAGATTATTTTAAAATCAGTATACAATATTCCAAAAATATTTCCAAAACATACATATTCGAAGGTGATTTTGTTAGATTAAGTAAATACAAGGGAGTATTTATCCAGGGCTATGAAACTTATTTGACCACAGAAGTTTTTGAAGTTTTAAAAGTCAATTCTACATACCCTGTAACATGAAAGACAAGAATATATGAGTTTCCCTATGAAGGGTTCATTTTATGAAGAGAAACTTTAAAAACTTTAGGATAAAAAGCTTTCCTAGTAAAGAAAATACTTAAAACGAAAAATAATCCAAGTGCTTGCAAACTGGAGCGGTAACGATTCCAACCACAACTCATGGATTATTTATTTATTTATAAAATATGATTATTTAACTCGTTCTTTTGAATACATTTGGTCTTAGCCTAAGTCAAGCAAAAGATGTCATACTATGGAAATTATGGGTGTTGCCTCAGGCCTGGGGAATTTTGTCTTCATTCTTGATGCTTTACTCAAACTATAATTCTAAGCTTGGCGACATTTTCCATTGTTTTTCCGTATACTGCACTATTCATAAAAATAACATTTTTTTTCAAAATCATTTTCGGCTTGTTTTTTTTATCAGTATTAAAAACATACAATGCTTTAACCAGCATAGTTGTGTAAAAGACAAAACGCTTTGAATTTTTTTTAATGGATAATGTATTCGCATTTATTGGTTAAGTCCCCTATAAGTTTATTCTGTTTACCCCCGGGAGGAACTTTGTGTTCTGGACAGAAAGGCAAGTAGTTATGTGAGTCATGCCGATCAGTAGGGTATTTTAAAACCAATATACATATATCCAAAATGTCCCTCAACAGATATATTTTTATAATCGAACGATTCTATTTGTTCAGTATTTAAAAATGTAAGTCCTGAAAGCGGCAAGGGTTTACTCGTTGCCCATCCATATAAATTATTTGCATCAATATAACTCAGAAAGATAATTGGTTTACTTGAATCGAATTTATTAAAGTTTTTATTATTAGCTAAAGAAATTCTTTGGGTACATTGAATTAACCCACCGCGTACTGCTAATTTTAAACATAGTTAATTAAGTCTAACATATACATTTTTTGACAGTTTTTTCTAAATCCTTCGGTTAATATTTATACCCTTGCAGAGGGTACATTGATTTCAGTCAGAAGTTTGCAACGCAGTGAAGGAGACGTTTCCGACCACATAAATATATATTCTTGATCAGCATGACTAGACGAGTCCGTCTGTCCGTTTGTTTCTATGCAAACTAGTCTCTCAGTTGTTAAGCTATCGGGCTGAAACTTTCCCAAAAGTCGTATTTCTTTTGCAGGTAGTGTATAAGTCGGAACCAGCCAGATCGGACAACTATATCTTATAGCTCCCAGTGGAATAATCGGAAAAAAAAATTTAAAAAAAATTATCTTTTGGGGTTTTTTAACATATAACCTGCTAAGCTTGGAAATAACATTTTTTAATTCGTTTTGAGTTGCGAATTAAATTTTATCAAAATAGGACGAATATATCATATATCTGCCATAGGAACGATCGGAAAATTAGTGGGAAAATAATATAAAACAAATTATAGCTTCGTTGTGGTGGGAATATCATTTTTTGTATATTAAAATTTAATAATTATAACTGCAAGGGTATACAAACTTCGGCTTTCCTTCGTTCTTGTTATACATCACTTTCTAAATTATGTTTTAAACAATCACGTATGGTGTTACAGTTCAAAGTCTTCCAACATTTTTGGGCAAAATTGTAATCATAGATACTAAAATTTTCTCCACTGAGACAATTATAGAAACTTTCAATGCCAGGAAGCTCGGTATCCTCAAGATTTTTAAAACTATCTAGATAGTCGTACAGGAACACAGCCTTGATCCAGTAGCGACGTACAATCGATTCGTCGTTGGTGGCGTTAGTTTGCTGTAGTTGGCTGAGTAGATGAATTGGACGACCGTCACCTAGTTGAATTCCTGTCGCAAGTCTGTCGAGGCGCATCATCTCGGATTCGGTAAATTTTGACAAAATTGCTTGCTTGAGGGTTGAGTAGGGGTTTGTTTGTGGTGGGTTATTGACAAGATTACTGCTTCGTATTTCTCCTGTTCTTTGCGTGCACCGAGGCCTTGCAGCAAAAACCAGCTTTCCAGTTTGGTGAAACACATTTCGATGTTGGTAATGGAATGTAGTTTAGGGAAGGGCATCTTGGCAGTGGTTCCTGCACGTCGACGAAGTTTTCGTTATCCGGCATTGTTTAAGGTTATGTTAAAGTTCTGAGTAAGTCGAGGTGCTTTCGCTTTGATTGCAGATGTTCGAATCGTCTGGGGTCACCAATTATGGTTTGTCTTCAAACCAAGGTAAGTCCTGCATTTAAGTGAAACACAGATCTGGGGTGCTTAGACTATAATATATATTTTGTAATTTGCTATAACTGAGTGATTGTTCAAAATTGAGATCTCTTGGTGGGCTTTTTAGTGTGGTTCTTCAAGGAGTGTGTCCAGAGAGGTTTTTAGATAGAAATCTATTCTGAGGAGTTTTCAGCGATGCCAGATGGCAGAAAACATGATCGCCACAGTTTATTTGTGCATTTCGGGCACTTATATTTTTTGGAGCCAGTATGTATCCGCTAACAGGAATGTTTTTTAGCTTGATTATGGTAATTTCGAAAGAATTGAATTTTTTTATTGCCCAACCAGATGATTTTTCCTGGAACTCACTGCTCGACGCTAATATGTACAATTATAAGCTATCTACTGCCATATATAGCTCGCCGGTAATATTTTCATTTTGGGATACAGATTTTTGGGAAGTCCCAAAATGTGTTATTTTTTTGGCAGTAACTCCTTCGATTATTATAATTATTATTTATTGTTTAGACTTCCTAACGCTACAAGTTCTAAAACTACTAAATTACTGCGCTAGTCACAACTGGTAAACATACTTAAATTTGGACCAAATTTGCTCTTAAATCTAATGACATACATTGTTACATTAATTGGTGAAAATTTTTGAATGACAAATCGAAATTAAAAAACCTGAGGAAAAGGTTTTGGGCGATAAGTCGCAATGTTAAGATAGGATATGATACCTTATAACAGACTAGAACTGCTATTTTTTAGGTGTGGGAGAAGTTTTATCTTAAATAGTGTTGCGCTCCTAGTTTCTTTTATGTAGTTGGGAAGCTCGTTCCACGTTCTAATCGTATTTATTAAAAATTGTCTGATTGAAAGCAGAAACCTGTGTCGGATGCAGATAACATTCTTTGTTCTTGTAGATCTGGAGAATTGTAATTTTCAAATAAGTATGATGGCTCTCTGGTGTATATAACTTTGTGTAAAAAGATTATTGTTCATCTTTTTATATAATCTGCCAAGCTTATATCAAATATCTTTTAAACAAATTGAGTTACATGGTCAGATCTATGCAAACTAAATATAAAACGCGCAATACTATTGTATGCTATTTTCAGCTTATGTTGACTTGCTACAACACAATTTACATAGATCTCTAGAACATAGAAGAGTGTGGGTATTATACAAGACTTCGCAATTAGAAGACGCACACTAACAGGTAAGGAACATTTAACTAGTGACAAGGATCTTATTTGTTTGTGTCTAACCGAAGTAGACACTTCCGGGTCACACCGCGGGACAAGGGGGTAATGAGCACTTGTCGCTGGCACGGAGACGCTTTGATGGCAGGACGATCGCGTCGCGGCAATGGTAACGATGGTTACTGCGATGCCGGACCACAGGCAATGCTGGAGCTGCGCTGAGGGTGAGCTAACGTGGTTAGCTGCTAGTTGAGATAGTGTATTACGAGCCCTATTCCCAGATGTAGGAAGTAGAGCCGTGGAGTTAAGAGGTGTGTTGATAACTGATTTATTCTTTATTTGATACCTGCTTATATACTACTTGGAACACGGAAGCTTAGTGTAGTGATTACTGAAATAAGCTATATTCTAAAGTAGGTCAGGGAATTATGATTATGGTGCAGTTGGCTCAGCTAAACTGCAACATGTGCTGACTGCATTGGTGCGTCAGTGTGCCGTTGAGTCTGTGAGACGGTGAGTCGGTGAGACGGTGAGTTAGTGAGAGATTTAATATGCTGATCAGCAATTCTCATATGAAGTGGGTGCTTCTGAATGCCTGGTACTGGCACTGCAACTCAACATGTGCTGACTGCATTGGCGGGTCAGTGAGCCGTTGAGTCGGTGAGACGGTGAGTTAGTCTACAGTGAGTGCTACTGAGCGCCTGGTACTGTTCCCAACTTGGCTACTGCTTGATTTGTTGGGTGTGGTCATGTTGAGTACCTTTGGGTGCGAACATTCTCCCTCCCATTGAGGGGCACCCTCAATTAAGTCGTGATGTCGGTCAGCCCTTGACCGAATTCTATAGGAAGCACCTAACAAATCATTGACCAAGGTGGATCTTTCCTTCGACTGCGGTTCATGTTTGTAATTCAGGTCCTTCACATCTTCTTGATGCTGCTTAACACTCCCCTTTGCGATAAAATTGACATTACCGTGGGGACTAAAATTGTGCCCTCGTAGAACTTGATCATTTGGCACGTCTATGGTATGTGGACGTTCTGCAACAAAACTAAGATATTTCTTGGTTAAGTTTAGAAATGTTGAACCAAAGTCAGCCTTCTTGTAGGTTTTAAATTGATGAGAAGTCGGTTCTATATTCATCGGACTTTTATCTTTCGTTGGCTCATAAGCAGCGTTCGGTCCTGCAAATTCACCTCTGCCTTCTACCAGAATAGGCTTGATTTCCGTATCAGATGAGGTTTCTTTATTGAGATAACCTGTGATTACATATCCAAGCCTTGTGCCTTGTGCCAAAGGTTTATTAGGTCCTAGTTCAAGACGTTCACCGGTAATTACACGAGAAAATACTTCAACCCCTAAAGTTAGGTCAATGGGTCCTGGTTGCCGAAAGTCAGGATCTGCTAACGGCAGTCCCTCGGGAATATTAAGATCGGTTGTAATCGGTACTGACGGTTGGTCTGTAATGACTGTGGGAATAATAAATACCTCTAATAGTTTTTCAAACCCTGATGTACATGATAAGAGCTTTAGTGTTGATCTAATTGCTGTTGATATCTTTCCTCCGATTCCAGATATTTCAATCGGTGACCTTTTTTTAAGAGATAGCAGATCTGCCATTCTTCTTGAGATAAGATTCACCTGTGATCCACCATCTATTACAGCGCGACATGTTTGTAATTGACCGTTTAACCCTTGTAATGAGACCTTGGCGGTCGCGAGCAGAGTATATCCTCCTACGTTGTCGTAGCCTGCAATGGTTACTGCGCCGGCCACTGGATTGCTAGTCGGTCCTTGGTGTAACAGTGAATGATGCCGTTGCTGGCAGACTCGACAAGTGGTTGGTGATCCACAATTTGTGCATGCTCCTACTTGAATAATGACTTGACGCCGTGCTTTGGGGTCCATTTGCTGGATACGGCTACATGCTCTAAGATTATGTTGTCCTAGGTCACAAATCTTACAGCTCTCTTCGTTGTAAACTGACTGATGGCGGAGTGTTGCTGTAGGTTGAGCGCTTATCGTCTCCAGCATGCAAGCGCGGCACTCAATAAACGTCAGTACACTCCCTAACGTTGGGATTTCCGTTGGTGCATCCGCTGAATTCTCCAGAGCAGCTAGAGACTGCTTGTCTTGTTTTCTTCTGATAATAAAACACAGGATTGGATCCCAGGATTTTGTGGTGACATCGAGGTTTTGGAGAGTACTTATTGAGTTTTTGATAGAGTCATGTAAGGCCCTTAGTTGGCGCGATGAGCCGTATGGTAAATAATTTTTGCTATGGCGGCGAATACTAGTATTTTGCCGTTCTGGTACCTGGCCTTCAACCGCAACCAGGTGTCGTCATAGCCACCCTGTGAGAAGGCTGTGTCTGTCCAGACTTTCCTCGCTTCACCACGAAGCGAACTCTGTAGAATATGTAGTTTTTGACTGGCCGAATATGGTTTGTTATGTACCAATTCCACAAAGAGATCATGGAACCGTGGCCAGTCTAGATAATCGCCGTTGAACTCCGGAATGCTAATTGGAGGAAGTGCCAAGCTTAGGCTCATTGGCGCGTCGTTTTCTCGTAGCAGGTTCATTTCGTATTCCTCGTATAATGTGTGGAATTGGGCTAGCTCTGCTTCTGCCAGAGCTGCGGCCCCAGGTGTGCTATCCAACTCGTCGTGGGCTTGCCTCAGTAACGCCCAATGGAGATCCAGGTGCCTTTTTAGGGCTGGGGTGACACTTGGGGCGTTCGAGGCTAATGTTAATGATGACTCCAATTCGTTGGATCTTCTCTGCAACTGTCGGCTCACCGTGTCAATTGCGGAATCTCCCTTGACTTGATCTCTTGTTGTGAGCTTGATGTTGGCCGAAGTTCGTCTGGGGGCCTTCGGAAGACCGCTTCCAGTCGGCATGTTGTCCAGAAAGATATTCTGATATTTTTCGACCAGCTCGTTAAGTGCTACTAGTCGTGAAGAGTACTCACTTTCGGTGGGAAGTGCCGCTTGCTGGACTTCTTCATCTAGGTCGCAAAACTGCAAAACTGAATAATAGCCGTCTCGGTTGCGTCGGTCGGCAGAATCCTTGCCATAATGCCTTAATGAGCTGTTGGATTTTCCCTTGCAGCTCGTTTTGTGTGTCTAGTAATCGATTGCGTAAATCGATTCTTGTGTTCCTGTCTTGGAAACGAAGAATCTTGTGAAACTGGATGAAGCTGAGTGTCCTGTGAAGCTGAATGAAGCTGTGAGTCTTGTGAAGCTGGATTAAGCTGAGTATCCTGTGAAGCTGGATGAAGCTGGGTATCCTGTGAAGCTGGATGAAGCTGAAGTTCCTGTGACGCTGAAAGAAGAAGCGAATCCTGTGAAGCTGGATGAAGCTGAAGTTCCTGTGACGCTGGAAGAAGAAGCGTATCCTGTGAAGCTGGATAAAGCTGTGAGTCTTTTAGTGGGAAGGGGGTGCTTGAGTGTGATCCTTTGTTGTTAAGGGATCACGTCGGGGTCACCAATGTTTGTGTCTTACCGAAGTAGACACTTCCGGGTCACACCGCGGGACAAGGGGGTAATGAGCACTTGTCGCTGGCACGGGGACGCTTTGATGGCAGGACGATCGCGTCGCGGCAATGGTAACGATGGTTACTGCGATGCCGGACCACAGGCGATGCTGGAGCTGCGCTGAGGGTGAGCTAACGCGGTTAGCTGCTAGTTGAGATAGTATATTACGAGCCCTATTCCCAGATGTAGGAAGTAGAGCCGCGGAGTTAAGAGGATAACTGATTTATTCTTCATTTGATACGTGCTTATATACTACTTGGAACACGGAAGCTTAGTGTAGTGATTACTGAAATAAGCTTTATTCTAAAGTAGGTCAGGGAATTATGATTATGGTGCAGTTGGCTGAGCTAAACTGCAACATTGGTGCGTCAGTGTGAGTCTGTGAGACGGTGAGTCGGTGAGTGAGACACATAATATGCTGATCAGCAATTCTCATATGCAGTGGGTGCTACTGAATGCCTGGTACTGGCACTGCAACTCAACATGTGCTGACTGCATTGGCGGGTCAGTGAGCCGTTGAGTCGGTGAGACGGTGAGTTAGTCTACAGTGAGTGCTACTGAGCGCCTGGTACTGTTCCCAACTTGGCTACTGCTTGATTTGTTGGGTGTGGTCATGTTGAGTACCTTTGGGTGCGAACATTCTCCCTCCCATTGAGGGGCACCCTCAATTAAGTCGTGATGTCGGTCAGCCCTTGACCGAATTCTATAGGAAGCACCTAACAAATCATTGACCAAGGTGGATCTTTCCTTCGACTGCGGTTCATGTTTGTAATTCAGGTCCTTCACATCTTCTTGATGCTGCTTAACACTCCCCTTTGCGATAAAATTGACATTACCGTGGGGACTAAAATTGTGCCCTCGTAGAACTTGATCATTTGGCACGTCTATGGTATGTGGACGTTCTGCAACAAAACTAAGATATTTCTTGGTTAAGTTTAGAAATGTTGAACCAAAGTCAGCCTTCTTGTAGGTTTTAAATTGATGAGAAGTCGGTTCTATATTCATCGGACTTTTATCTTTCGTTGGCTCATAAGCAGCGTTCGGTCCTGCAAATTCACCTCTGCCTTCTACCAGAATAGGCTTGATTTCCGTATCAGATGAGGTTTCTTTATTGAGATAACCTGTGATTACATATCCAAGCCTTGTGCCTTGTGCCAAAGGTTTATTAGGTCCTAGTTCAAGACGTTCACCGGTAATTACACGAGAAAATACTTCAACCCCTAAAGTTAGGTCAATGGGTCCTGGTTGCCGAAAGTCAGGATCTGCTAACGGCAGTCCCTCGGGAATATTAAGATCGGTTGTAATCGGTACTGACGGTTGGTCTGTAATGACTGTGGGCATAATAAATACCTCTAATAGTTTTTCAAACCCTGATGTACATGATGAGAGCTTTAGTGTTGATCTAATTGCTGTTGATATCTTTCCTCCGATTCCAGATATTTCAATCGGTGACCTTTTTTTAAGAGATAGCAGATCTGCCATTCTCCTTGAGATAAGATTCACCTGTAATCCACCATCTATTACAGCGCGACATGTTTATAATTGACCGTTTAACCCTTGTAATGAGACCTTGGCGGTCGCGAGCAGAGTATATCCTCCTACGTTGTCGTATCCTGCAATGGTTACTGCGCCGGCCACTGGATTGCTAGTCGGTCCTTGGTGTAACAGTGAATGATGCCGTTGCTGGCAGACTCGACAAGTGGTTGGTGATCCACAGTTTTCAACCTTGTGAGCTGTAGACAAACAATTTGTGCATGCTCCTTCTTGAATAATGACTTGACGCCGTGCTTTGGGGTCCATTTGCTGGATACGGCTACATGCTCTAAGATTATGTTGTCCTAGGTCACAAATCTTACAGCTCTCTTCGTTGTAAACTGACTGATGGCGGAGTGTTGCTGTAGGTTGAGCGCTTATCGTCTCCAGCATGCAAGCGCGCCACTCAATAAACGTCAGTACACTCCCTAACGTTGGGATTTCCGTTGGTGCATCCGCTGAATTCTCCAGAGCAGCTAGAGACTGCTGGTCTAGTTTTCTTCTGATAATAAAACACAGGATTGGATCCCAGGATTTTGTGGTGACATCGAGGTTTTGGAGAGTACTTATTGAGTTTTTGATAGAGTCATGTAAGGCCCTAAGTTGGCGCGATGAGCCGTCTATGGGCCTATGGTAAATAATTTTTGCTATGGCGGCGAATACTAGTATTTTGCCGTTCTGGTACCTGGCCTTCAACCGCAACCAGGTGTCGTCATAGCCACCTTGTGAGAAGGCTGTGTCTGTCAAGACGTTCCTCGCTTCACCACGAAGAATATCTGTAGAATATGTTGTTTTTGACTGGCCGAATATGGTTTGTTATGTACCAATTCCACAAAGAGATCATGGAACCGTGGCCAGTCTAGATAATCGCCGTTGAACTCCGGAATGCTAATTGGCGGAAGTGCCAAGCTTAAGCTCATTGGCGCGTCGTTTTCTCGTAGCAGGTTCATTTCGTATTCCTCGTATAATGTGTGGAATTGGGCTAGCTCTGCTTCTGCCAGAGCTGCGGCCCCAGGTGTGCTATCCAACTCGTCGTGGGCTTGCCTCAGTAACGCCCAATGGAGATCCAGGTGCCTTTGTAGGGCTGGGGTGACACTTGGGGCGTTCGAGGCTAATGTTAATGATGACTCCAATTCGTTGGATCTTCTCTGCAACTGTCGGCTCACCGTGTCAATTGCGGAATCTCCCTTGACTTGATCTCTTGTTGTGAGCTTGATGTTGGCCGAAGTTCGTCTGGGCGCCTTCGGAAGCCCGCTTCCAGTCGGCATGTTGTCCAGAAAGATATTCTGATATTTTTCGACCAGCTCGTTAAGTGCTACTAGTCGTGAAGAGTACTCACTTTCGGTGGGAAGTGCCGCTTGCTGGACTTCTTCATCTAGGTCGCAAAACTGCAAAACTGAATAATAGCCGTCTCGGTTGCGTCGGTCGGCAGAATCCTTGCCATAATGCCTTAATGAGCTGTTGGATTTTCCCTTGCAGCTCGTTTTGTGTGTCTAGTAATCGATTGCGTAAATCGATTCTTGTGTTCCTGTCTTTGAAACAAAGAATCTTGTGAAACTGGATGAAGCTGAGTGTCCTGTGAAGCTAAATGAAGCTGTGAGTCCTGTGAAGCTGGATTAAGCTGAGTATCCTGTGAAGCTGGATGAAGCTAGGTATCCTGTGAAGTTGGAAGAAACTGAAGTTCCTGTGACGCTGGAAGAAGAAGCGTATCCTGTGAAGCTGGATGAAGCTGAAGTTCCTGTGACGCTGGAAGAAGAAGCGAATCCTGTGAAGCTGGATTAAGCTGAAGTTCCTGTGACGCTGGAAGAAGAAGCGTATCCTGTGAAGCTGGATAAAGCTGTGAGTCTTTTAGTGGGAAGGGGGTTGCTTGAGTTGTCCTTTGTTGTTAAGGGATCACGTCGGGGTCACCAATGTTTGTGTCTAACCGAAGTAGACACTTCCGGGTCACACCGCGGGACAAGGGGGTAATGAGCACGGACGATCGCGTCGCGGCAATGGTAACGATGGTTACTGCGATGCCGGACCACAGGCGATGCTGGAGCTGCGCTGAGGGTGAGCTAACGCGGTTAGCTGCTAGTTGAGATAGTCTATTACGAGCCCTATTCCCAGAGCTAGGAAGTAGAGCCGCGGAGTTAAGAGGATAACTGATTTATTCTTCATTTGATACCTGCTTATATACAACTTGGAACACGGAAGCTTAGTGTAGTGATTACTGAAATAAGCTTTATTCTAAAGTAGGTCAGGGAATTATGATTATGGTGCAGTTGGCTCAGCTAAACTGCTACATGTGCTGATTGGTGCGTCAGTGTGAGTCTGTGAGACGGTGAGTCGGTGAGACGGTGAGTTAGTGAGACACATAATATGCTGATCAGCAATTCTCATATGCAGTGGGTGCTACTGAATGCCTAG
This sequence comes from Drosophila suzukii, assembly GCF_043229965.1. Classification (NCBI taxonomy): domain Eukaryota; kingdom Metazoa; phylum Arthropoda; class Insecta; order Diptera; family Drosophilidae; genus Drosophila; species Drosophila suzukii. The sequence continues at coordinate 33,835,260 of NC_092082.1, read as the reverse complement.
TACTGGCACTGCAACTCAACATGGGCTGACTGCATTGGCGGGTCAGTGAGCCGTTGAGTCGGTGAGACGGTGAGTTAGTCTACAGTGAGTGCTACTGAGCGCCTGGTACTGTTCCCAACCTGGCTACTGCTTGCTTTGTTGGGTGTGGTCATGTTGAGTACCTTTGGGTGCGAACAGTCTGTCGAGGCGCATCATCTCTGATTCGGTAAGTTTTGACAAAATTGCTTGCTTGAGGGTTGAGTACGGGTTTGTTTGTGGTGGGTTATTGACAAGATTACTCTTGCGTATTTCTCCTGTTCTTTGCGTGCACCGAGGCCTTGCAGCAAAAACCAGCTTTCCAGTTTGGTGAAACACATTTCGATGTTGGTAATGGAATGTAGTTTAGGGAAGGACATCTTGGCCAAACCGAGTTCACAGTACTCGCATCAGGAATTTGCAGTGGTTCCTGCACGTCGACGAAGTTTTCGTTATCCGGCATTGTTTAAGGTTATGTTAAAGTTTTGAGTAAGTCGAGGTGCTTTCGCATTGATTGCAGAGGTTCGAATCGTCTGGGGTCACCAATTATGGTTTGTCTTCAAACCAAGGTAAGTCCTGCATTTAAGTGAAACACAGATCTTGGGTGCTTAAACTATAATATATATTTTGTACTTTGCTATAACTGAGTGATTGTTCAAAATTGAGATCTCTTGGTGGGCTTTTTAGTGTGGTTCTTCAAGGAGTGTGTTCAGAGAGGTTTTTAGATAGAAATCTATTCTGAGGAGTTTTCAGCGATGCCAGATGGCAGAAAACATGCTCGCCACAGTTTATTTGTGCATTTCGGGCACTTATATTTTTTGGAGCCAGTATGTATCCGCTAACAGGAATGTTTTTTAGCTTGATTATGGTAATTTCGAAAGAATTGAATTTTTTTATTGCCCAACCAGATGATTTTTCCTGGAACTCACTGCTCGACGCTAATATGTACAATTATAAGCTATCTACTGCCATATATAGCTCGCCGGTAATATTTTCATTTTGGGATACAGATTTTTGGGAAGTCCCAAAATGTATTATTTTTTTGGCAGTAACTCCTTCGATTATTATAATTATTATTTATTGTTTAGACTTCCTAACGCTACAAGTTCTAAAACTACTAAATTACTGCGCTATACACAACTGGTAAACATACTTAAATTTGGACCAAATTTGCTCTTAAATCTAATGACATACATTGTTACATTAATTGGTGAAAATTTTTGAATGACAAATCGAAATTAAAAAACCTGAGGAAAAGGTTTTGGGCGATAAGTCGCAATGTTAAGATAGGATATGATACCTTATAACAGACTAAAACTGCTATTTTTTAGGTGTGGGAGAAGTTTTGTCTTAAATAGTGTTGCGCTCCTAGTTTCTTTTATGTAGTTGGGAAGCTCGTTCCACGTTCTAATCGTATTTATTAAAAATTGTCTGATTGAAAGCAGAAACCTGTGTCGGATGCAGATAATATTCTTTGTTCTTGTAGATCTGGAGAATTGTAATTTTTCAAATAAATCTAGCTTTCATTGCGTTTAGACGAGCTTATAAGTTTCGCTATGTTACTTCCCCGCTGTCCCGAGTGCAAAACCGATGTTACATTGGCCCAGCTTCGCGCTTCGGATGCTGTTCGCTGCTCTTCTTTGTGCCGTCGCGCCTATCATACTTCTTGCGTAGCCCTACCGGATGATGTGCTCAAACTCTTATTAAATCCAGATATACTGTGGCAATGTGATAGCTGTGTGGTTGCGAATGATTCGCATTCTAAAATCGATGAATTCGATGATAAATTGAAAGCCCTGGAGCGCTTACACCAGGGCCTTCATAATAAATTCTTGGAGGCGTTCCCCCCTAAAGATGATGCATTGAATCAGAATGTAAATCCCAAGCCTCGTCTACCGAGTCCTACCAACGTAGCTGCAGCTCCCCAGTCATATGCGACTACAGCTGCTACGGCTTCCGCGGTCGTTGACCCTTCTAATCATGCTCTGGATATTGAGAGAGGAAATTTCATACAAGTTCGAAATAAGAGGAGAAGGAACCACAACAAGCCCAATAAACATGTTTTTGGAGTGGCTCCTAATGCCGAAGATCTTCATATTTTGCCGACCAAGAAATTTTCGCATGTCGGAAAGTTTGAAACTGATACAGAGCCCAACACTGTTTTAAAATACGTGTCCACCAAGCTTAAGGTGGATGCTAGCTCTCTCATGTTGACGTTACAACTTTAAAGTTTGTAAATTGCAAGCTTGGTATCCCCGATCAGCTTTACGATAAAGTCTTCAAAAACGATTTCTGGCCGAACTCAGTTAAGGTCAAAAGATTTATTCATAGAGAACGGGCCATTGTGGTAGGGGATGGAATCGTATCTAATTTGCCGGAGCCTGGACCAACTTCATCATCAGTTCAGCCATCAAAAAACCCCTAGTGTTCGACGCCACAGGCGTCGATACTTTTGCGGGACATCGTCTGCAAGCCTTTCCTCATTTGTCGGAGTCGTTTTCGCAACAACATCGGCAGCTGCTTGCCTTTCTCACTACGCTCTCTTCATCTTCTGACTCTCTCCTAACGCACCATCGACAACATCAGCCGGAGCTTTTGTTGTCCACTTTGTGCGACATTCGCCGTCCGCCTGGCTCGGATTTCAGCGCGCTCCTCGGAGTTGCGCTCACATAATTTTCCGTTGCTCTCCTGATGCTTCATCAACAACATCAGCCGGAGCTTTTTTTGTTTGCTTTGCGCGACATTCGCTGTCCGCCTGGTTCTAATATCGGCGCGCTCCTCGGAGTTGCGCTCTCATCATCTTGCGCCTCTCTCCCGTTGCACCATCAACAACATCAGCTGGAGCTTTTGTTATCCGCTGTGCGCGACTTTCGCCGTCCGCCTGGTTCTAATATCGGCGCGCTCCTCGAGTTGCGGTCTCATCATCTTGCGCCTCTCTCCCGAAGTACCTAGATAGTCAGCTGGATTCTTACTCTTCATCTCCTAATAGTTATGCGCTCTCCGTCTCCACCTTTCTGATGTGCGACTTTTTACAACAACTTTTATCGACATCTTTGGCTGCACGGCGAGCCTCTCAGAGTGCTCTCTCTAAAGATGCTCTCTATAGATGCTTTCGCCATCAACAACAACAATGGACTGCTGCTGCTGTAGTACGTTCTCGCTCTTTATTACCAGGAGTGGATTCACCTGCGTGCAGTTATATTTTGAATGCTAATATTGACTGCCCACCTAATATTTGGAGCGCCGACCACCAGCCTATTCGTATCCGTACCACTACTTTACTGAAGGTTCTTACAAATAATTTTATAAATTATGATAAAATCCCAGCGTGGCCTCTTGCGGATTCGGGCCATGATGCTGGACCAGTTATTGATAGCATGACCATGGATGACCCGATATGCGCTAACAATACAAATTTCAATATTTATTTTCAAAATATCTGTGGTATGCGTACGAAAGCTCAATCCATTTTCCAGGCAACGTCTCATGGTGATCATGACGTCATCATTTTTGTTGAAACCTGGCTCTATATGGATTTCTTCGATAATGAATTCTTTGATACAAATCTTTATCATGTGTTCCGTAAGGATCGAGATTCCGTTAAAACACGATGCTCCAGAGGTGGCGGAGTTTTAATTGCTGTGCGGCGTGAGCTGCGTTGCATTGCTATTCGTCTCCAGAACGAGGATTTTCTCCTCGACCAACTCTGTGTATCTCTCGCTGGTCCTACGGAAACAATTTTCCTGACAGTATCATACATACCCCCAAGCAGCAGTAGCTGGAAGATGGCCAATATATATGTGTTTTGGGCGACTTCAACCTATCTTCGCTCGTGTGGGCTCATGATCTTGAGTCTTCAGCAATGCTTCCCAGTAATTTGCATCTTCCCCACGAAATCATAGTCATCGATGAGCTTCTTAGTATGGGATTAGTCCAGATTAACCATGTATTTAATAACTTAAATAAGCTTCTAGATCTAATTTTTGTACACCTTGATTTATGCCTTACTTTATGTTGCAGCTATAATCCTCTAGCTGCGTGTGATGCTCATCACAAGCCCCTATTAATCTTAATTACATGTTATATTTTCTCATCAAATAATTGTCTCTTGCCTCTTACCTATATTAATTCTAGCAGTTTAGATTCTATCCGTAGTGATATTTCTAATATCAGATGGGCGGAAGTCCTCTCGCATGCGGATGTGAATACAACCTATGAAGTTTTTATATCTTTTCTCTCTACTATTATAGGCAGATACGCTAAAACTAGAGTTCAAAGTTCTTATAGACTACCATGGTACGCAAAAGGACTAAAAAAATACAAAAATCTCCGAAATAAATTGTATAAGCGCTACATAGAAAGCGGTGATGCTGCTGACTTTGATCGGTACAAACAAAATAAGCGTGAGTTTGAGTTCCTCAATAAATTCTTATACAGCCAATATATTGCTGATATAGAGTGTAAACTAACTACCAATCCTAAAGCATTCTGGCACTTTGTCAATTCTAAACGTACAACCTCCTACTTTCCTTCCCATATGTCATATGAAAGTCTTTCAGCTTCTTCAGATATTGGGGTCGCTAATCTATTTGCTAAATACTTTGCATCTAACTTTGAACCGAGCTCGCTGTGGAATGACGATGATTCACTCAGTGCCATTGCCACGATGCTAAATATTGGGTGCTTAGATGTTACTGATTTGGACTGTCATATGGCGGCTGAGAGTTTTAACGACTCAGGAAAATTAGACTGCGATGGCCTTTCTCCATTTATTTTGAAAAACTGTATAAATGTTCTTTGTGAGCCCCTAAAAATGATATTCAACAAGTCTCTTTCCACTGGCGTATTTGCGCATAGATGGAAACTTGCCACAGTTTCTCCTATATTCAAGTCTGGTTACAAAAATATTGTTTCAAATTATAGGCCAATTGCAAAGTTAAGTAATGTCTCAAAAATTTTTGAACGAATTGTAGCTAAGCAGCTAACTTTTCTTGCTGGTCGGATCATCAGTCCTAACCAACATGGTTTTATGCCTGGAAGGTCAACTACCACTAACTTAGCTACGTTTAATCTTTTTTGCATCCACTCGTTCATCAGTCATCATCAAGTTGATGTAGTCTACACCGACTTCGCCAAAGCATTTGACAAGGTCTCCCATAATGCTCTATTGGCAAAAAAAAGAAATTGGGACTACATTCATCAATATTAAATTGGTTTAAATCTTATTTAGATGGGCGGATCTATAGAGTGGAGTGCAATGGTGTTTTCTCAAACCCGTATGTGGCTACTTCTGGCCTTCCTCAGGGAAGTGAATTGGGTCCGTTTCTATTCATCATCTTCATTAATGATTTAAGCTATTGCATAACAAATTCTGAATTCCTGTTGTTTGCGGACGATCTTAAAATATTTAGGTCTGTGAATTCAATCTCCGATAGTGAACTTCTTCAAAATGACCTTGAAAAGGTGGGAAATTGGTTGCTAAGTTGCCTCTGAACGTGTCAAAATCTTTCTACGTTAGGTACAGCAAACGATTAATTAATGTCCTTAGCTCGTATTCCATTAGTTCCACTGGACCTAGGAGTTATGTTTGATACCAAATTTTCTTTCATTGATCACATAAATTACATAATTCCAAAGGCATACGCTATGTATGGTTTTGTAAAACGAAATTTTACGCAATTTAAAGATCCGTACACGAAACTAAGCCTATTTTCTTCGTTCATTAGGTCCAGATTGGAATATGCTTCGTTTGTCTGGAGTCCGACTGGTACTACACACATCAATCGTATTGAGCGTGTTCAAAAAAATTCCTATATTCTGCTTTTCTTTCTCTAAACTTTAAGGACCCGGTTCCCTCTTACTCTGCGAAATGTCGTCTTGTGCACCTTTCTTCCCTAAAAGATCGTAGAACAACTAGCGCACTAGTTTTTATTTGTGACCTGCTGTTCTCCAAAATAGACTTCCCTGCATTGCTAAGTAGCATATGCTTTTCCGTACCTGGTAGGTCTTTTAGGTCATTTGAACCTTGCTCCCCCAGGGAATTAATTAAGAAAACCCTTTACAATTACTTTTCGTTCCTTAGTATTTAGTTTAGTAAAAGACAAGTAGCCAGTTAAGGTACCAACTTTTGGCGAAATAAATAAACAAATAAATAAGTATGATGGCTCTCTGGTGTATATAAATTTGTGTAAAAAGATTATTGTTCTACTTTTTATATAATCTGCTTATATCAAATATCTTGTAAGCAAATTGAGTTACATGGTCAGATCTATGCAAATTAAATATAAAACGCGCATTACTATTGTATGCTATTTTTAGCTTATGTTGACTTGCTACATCACAATTTACATAGATCTCTAGAACATAGAAGAGTGTGGGTATTATACAAGACTTCGCAATTATAAGACGCACACTAACAGGTAAGGAACATTTAACTAGTGACAAGGATCTTTTTGGTCCGTATGTTTTGCCTACAGCTTTGTTCACGTGGTCATTCCAGTTCAAGGTTCTATTAAATGTGATACCCAAATTATTGGCGGTTTCCACGTACTCGATTGGTGTTTCGTTAATCATCAGGGGGGAAAGTTCAATATTGCAAAATTTCTCCTTAAAAATGATTAAGCACTTTGATTTTAACGGACTAATGGCAAGACAGTTGTTTTTTGCCCATTCATTTACTTTTGCAAGCTCCATTCTACAAATATCTAAACATTCACTAATTCTAATTAATTCTAATTCTGTTTAAGGGACGACTAACATACATTTGAACATCATCAGCATATAAATGGACATTACATGTAGACAGCACAGACGGAAGATCATTTATATATATTGTGAATAATAGTGGTCCAAGAACCGAACCTTGGGGTACACCACGCTTCAAATAGGCAAACGAAGAACAAATAATAGACGATACAACATATTGGCGACGATTTTTAAGATACGAACACAAAAGTTTGACGGCAATATTGGAGAAGAAATAAAAATTTTTTAGTTTTGAGCACAGGATTTCATGATTTACTGTGTCGAACGCTTTGCTTTAGACCAGCAATAGTAAGAAGGTGACATACGAGTTGTCCGTCTGTTGACGAATGTCTTCAGTTATTTTTAAGATGGCTGAAGTGCAGCAACGATTTTTTCTAAATCCAGATTGATGGTCATTTAAGAGGCTATTGACAGATATAAAGTTATTTATTTGTGATGCGACAATATTTTCAAACACCTTTGAGAGGTACGGAAGAATAGGTATCGGCCGGTATTCTTTGTTTGATTTAGGTATTGGGTTAATTTTGGCGGTGGACGCCAAAAGCCGTGATAAATGTGTGCGTAAGGTAAGGGAAAAGTTTGGGAAGTAGAATTTTTATAAATTTAGGATGAATATCGTCAGGTCCAATTGCGTTAGACTTAATTTTAAGAATATTATCTAAAACATCACATTGGTCAACACACATTCTTAACCTAGTATCACAGATGTTTTCAGGTACTGAGTTCAGGTACGTGTTGGTTGTGTCCTTAGGAACTTGGCATTCTGCTAATTTTAGGTTGAGTTCATCATCTTTCAAAGGTAACTTTGGCTTTTAATTTTTTGTTTACATATATTGCAACTCCTCCCCCATGACTAACACGATCAGAACGGTACACATTATATCCATCACACGATATTAGCACATCACATAGACTCTGGACAAACCATGTTTCAGACACGCATATAACATCAATTTCCGAATTTATAAACATGTACCTAAACTCTTCAATTTTCTTTGGTAGGCTTTGGGCATTTATATGACAAATCTTGAGACCAGGTCTCTGCTTTGCCAGGATGAAAAGAAGGGCATGACTATTTGCTGTTGAATTATTCATGTTTTCTTCCATTGTGAATAGTTTTAAATTTCAAAGTAAAAAAACAAGGACTGCACACCAGACAATAAATTTGGCAAACTACTAAATTAACAAAGCGACTGATCCTAAACATATGACTAACAGGAGTTAAAGATATTAAACTAATTTGAAATCCTAATATAGAGATAGAAAATATTTTAATTACGAAATGAATTAATCTTTAAAGCGGCACCTCTGCTCGAGTTGATTTCGCTCACAACACTACTCAGATCAGAAAGCTCATTAGAGCTTTGCACGTAGTAAGCCTCTACTCCGTCTATAGGCCTAATAAATACGTCTCCACGGCGAGTAAAAACGGCCGCTACGCGCTTTTGCTTTTTGATGCATGCTTAAAAATTTCGTAATTTGTTTTAGTTAATTGTTCTTTTAAGTATATAAATGCCGGCGGATCAAAACCGATCAGCTGTAAGCTCAGCTGCGATTTGGTTGTTTGTCGGTGCACTTTAATCGCCCGCAGCAGCGCAGCTTTTTCGCGCACGTGATCCATTTTTATTATTATTACTGGATCAACAAGTGAGTTTCTTTGGCGCGGTCGGACTTAAAAAATAGACCTAACTCGCGGAGGAGGGGTCAGATGTAGTGAAAAACATAGTCGATTGAAAAGGGTGTTTAAATTTTCGCCATCGACTTGCGGTACACCATGCCAGCGCAGGTTGCATGCAACATCCGCGACCTCCTGTGCATTACATTTTGCTGCCAGTTGAGCATCCAGTTCACACACTTGTTGTTTCAGTGTATTCACCTCTTTCGTCTCGGTTTCCAGCTCTCGCACTCGTTTCGTAAGGTTGTGTATTTCTGTGTTCATTGCATCGAATGTTGCCTGTAGAGTGTTGAGAAAGCGGGCCTCGCTCTCTCGATACTCTCTACCCAGTGACTCCCTTTGCTCCGCAAATTTATCGTCGATCAGCTGCAACAGTTCCATGTTTATTTTCTTCCGTTGACTCGCGATTTTTGCATCAATTTGTTGCAGCAATTGAGTGTCCGACGTGCGAGCTACCTTGATTTCGGCATTCGACTTTTCACTCCTTAGTCGCTTTGGTGCATTCATTATGTTGTTGTTTTGATAAATTTTGAGTTTGAGTGATTTGTGTAATTGTATAAGTTATTGATTTGAGTGGGTTTTCGGTAGTTTTCAGTCTTTGTGCACTGCAGTATATGTGTGTGAATGTTTCCTTTTTTTTTATCTTTACACTTTCGACCAAAAGAAATGTGTTTTAAGTGTTTTTATTCAAAAATATGGAGATTACACGCACGATTTGACCGCTAAATGATCGCAGACCACAGGCGGCTTAGAGTCCGATAAAATTTGTTTATGTTTCTGGACTTAGTGGACTTTTTGAGCAATTGTTTCGGAAGCTCTGCAAAAATGCTACTTTCCTTTTGCTTTCACAATTTCGACTTCAATGTGTGTTTAATATATGTACGATAAACTCTTAGTTTGAATTTAAAAGCTCTATATTATCTCATTCAATGCTATGTCGTCGGAAAGTATGTAACAGGCAGAAGGAAGCGTTTCCGACCCCATAAAGTATATATGTTCTTGATCACGATCACTAGCCGAGTCGATCTAGCTATGTCCGTCTGTCCGTCTGCCCGTCTGCCTGTCTGTCCGTATGTCCGTATGAACGCTGAGATCTCGGAAACTATAAGAGCTGCAATACTAGAATTAGGCATGCAGATTCCTGAGATTCCTGCGCAGCGCAAGTTTGTTTCAACAGGGTGCCACGCCCACAAACCGCCCAAAACTGTGGCTCCTACAGATTTGATGCTAGAATACAAATTTTGAAATTGAAATGAATTGTTCACATACCGCCCACAAACTTCAAAAAATCTTAAGTATGAACACGGATTTCTCGGAAACTATCAAAGAAAGAGAATTGGGGTTTAAGATTTAGATTCCGTAGCGCAAGTTTGTTACGCGAATATGCCACGCCCACTCTAACGCTTACAAACCGCCCAAGCCTGTGGGACCCACAATTTTTGAGCTAGATAAAAACTGAAATGTATTGGTCTCGTCAGTACCTATCGATTGACCCAAAAAAAACGTTTCAACAGGGTGCCACGCCCACAAACCGTCCAAAACTGTGGCTCCTACAGATTTGATGCTAGAATACAAATTTTGAAATTGAAATGAATTGTTCACATACCGCCCACAAACTTCAAAAAATCTTAAGTATGAACGCGGATATCTCAGAAACTATAGAAGTTAGAAAATTGGGATTTCAGATTTAGGCTCCGTAGCCTTGTACGCAGTGCAAGTTTGTTTCGCGAAGATGCCACGCCCACTCTAACTCCCACAAACCGCCCAAACCTAAGGCGCCCACAATTTATATGCTAGATAAAAAGATTTAACTGAAATGTATTAATCTTGTCAATATGTATCGATTGATCCAAAAAAAGTTTGCCACGCCCACTCGAAAGCCCACAAACCGCCCAAACCTGTGGCGCCTACAATTTTCACTTTAACGCCCATAACGCTTAAATCTGTCTACAGCCCACATAACCATATATTGAGATCACGGGTGGGTGGCTCGTTTCAATCTCGCTTTGCTGCTTGCATACCTCCATTTCCCTTTGGTACGAGTTTTCTGATTTCTATACGTGGCGTTTCGCAATTTTTTTGAAAATAAAGTGCATTTGTTCTGCAATGGTGGCTTTATAAGGAAATTGTTGTTGGTGCAGGACCAAGGAGCTATCCAACAGCGCGGAACTCAGCTAATAATCTTACCGTGAAGCTCCAAAATGCAGCAATTTGAAGCGCGCCCACCTCACAAAATTGTTGCTTAAAAATGGATTAAGGTAAAGAACTGTATGGGAGGAAGTTGTTAGAAATACTTAAAAGGGTCGAAATTGATTTTACTTGTGGATATACTCGTGCTGGCCTACAAATTTGGTTGGTAAAATTAACCAATGCAGATAGTTTAAATTGTTGTATATGTTTTTGTTTTTCCTTGTTTACTATTTCATAGTTAACATAGATACGTTCCCGTAATATGTGTATTTTGTTATTGCAATTGCTCCCGCCAAAAGGGCGTTTAATTTCTGGAGGCAGTGTCGATCGGTAGTTTTCTCTAGATGTCTACATCTCGCGCACTGGCACTGCCTCTCCATCTCTTTTCTAAGTCCCCGCTTCGCTCTGGGGCGCTTAAGTTAAGCTAGGCTTAAGCAGTTCTATTTTCAAAGTGTCACAATAATCAACCACGCACGTCGCGTAAAATACCCGAAAGTACCCCCTTGTTTTTTTTAACATTCATTATTGGGACATCATCTATTTCAGCGATCAAGCCACCCCCTCCCCAACGGCAATGGTAAATAGTTGATTACGTATCAAAAATAGTTATCCTAACGTAAAATCGTCCACACAAAGGTATACAAAATTAAATTACAAATTTTATTCAAAGTGTGGATTATAATTATCAACTGGGAATGATTGTAAAACTTTGCTTTGTCTTTATATTATGTATAACTATTTTATTACCTTTAGATACTTCTCCAAAATCAAAAAATGGTACATTTATTGGGCTTCGAAAAGGATACGTGTCTTCGAAAAATATTAAAACTTTTTGTCGAAAATTTCCTGGATAACACCGACCTTTCTTTCCCTTTTATACCTTTGTTTCTTCTCTGCTAAATATTCTACATATTCGACTGAATGCTTATCTTTTATATGGTTTATAAAGTTAGACGCCACTTTCGTAGATACTCGAAAATGTTTTGATTTGGGAGGACAATATTGGAAAGCAGCCAAAACGCAATGAGACGCTTTTTGATGGTTTGAGTCCGACAGCTAAATGTAATTTTATCTGAATTAATTAACTAGTTTCGTATTCGATAATTTCTGAAGTAAGCTTTATTTCTCGTAACTTTCTGCTTTTGTAATATTAAAATATTTTGCAGTAAGGATTAACGGTAAATGTGCGTTGCCTGAAGCAGCATCTTTGACGACACTTGCCATAGCAATAGTTATAAGTAATTATTTGTGAAATCAATCAATCAATACTTTCGAGCAGTTCGATGATGAAGACAAGGTCACTAAAATCTTCAGATAAATAAGTTAGCTCCCTTTCACTGTCCATTGTACTTCATTTTTTAGGCTGGTAAAAAATGTGATAGAGAATGTGGATAGCAGCGAAGGAGTCAGCCAAGTTTCCTTCGAGCACGATCGATTTTTCACAACTGAATCCGAATTCGGCCGTAACAAGGTTGGAAATTGTACATGTAAACTGGTTGCCCGACACCATTATAAAAAAAGGACACGAACAAAATGATTTATATACGTGACTAAGGCTCCTTATCATTTGAATCCAATTAAATTTCTTGTTAATTTGGATTCATTAGTTTTAAGACAATTTCGATCAAAAAAGGATTGGAAGAATCCGCGTCCTATTTAATTATCGGGTCAAAAATACCAAGCCAATCTTCAGAAAGGTACCAATTCATAGTTATGAACATGAAGACCCTACTTCTTGGGATCCTTTTTAATAGACACATTCCGCATGTTAAACGTTCTATCCAAGACATGAAGAAAGTGATAGCAAAGTATAAATATCAAAGTATACTTTTAGAAAACAATGGTGAATAACATTTTTACCAGTTACTATTTTTGGGGGCTCTTGTGAAACAAATTTTCGGTGGTATGGTTTTTATTTTGAGCGCCTATAAAATGTATATTAAGTAGCATTACATTTGAGAAACTGATTGAAATAAATTTTCAATGGCATTACTTTTGGGACATAAAATGAAAAATATTATCAGTAGAATTTTTTGTCGGGACAACTAATTAAATTTCCTTATAGTTTTATAACATTTTTGTCAATCTAGTGAAACTGCTTTCAGTAGCATTTCTTTTTTTAATGCCATTGAGATTTGCTTTCAGTACAATTTTTTTTAACGCCAATGTAGTGTTTTTTTTAATTTTTTTTGTTTTATTGATATTTGAAAATCTATGCTATTGCTTTAAGTCACAACTCTGGTACAATATACTTAAGTCAATTTTTCTATGGGTTTAGCAAGGAGACTAATGTTTTTGCGAAAAAGTTGGTTTAAATTTATTCTTGGTGATATGGTCTTTTATGGTCTTTTATAACTAAAATTTTGTCATATATCAAGTGCCTTATTCTTAAATTTATTGGGTTTTTAACAGATTTTGAACCGCTGTCTATTGGTATTTTCATAGTTTCTCCACTACTTACGGGTTACACTCAAAATAGGGTTAAAAGGAGTTGGTTAATCTAAAAAATTAAGGAAAGGAAAGCATAATTGATAATTTTGGTCAGCTTGGTCAATGGCCTAGGAATATAAGTCTAGAGTTTCAGGGTATTTCGTTTTTGGGATGTCTGGTTCCTTGAGTGTTTGGTCATATTTTGGTTAGAATGGTGAATCTTCTTTGGCTTCTGAAGGAGTGGGAATAGCTGTCTAAATAATTATGTTTCCAGATTTTTTCCAGCTTTGCTAAAAGTAATTTGTGACCTTTTACCGGCTTCGAAACGTACTCGTTTGTTCATGTAATTGATCTGTTTGGCCTGGACAGTCCTATCGACGTACACCGGTTTTGTTCGGGGTTGTGCTTTTGGGCCGAAGTAGAGCTGCTTGAAGTGTTGGACTGGAAACAGATTTCTGCTCTTTATTATACCCTATTCATACAGAGGTGGCTTTCGAGCTTTTTCCAAATGTTTTTTTTTCATATATTCTTTACAATTATATACAGAGTAAAAGTAAGTACAAGAACAGGAGTAGGGTTGCGCGGTATCACCGCAAGGTATTGCTTCTCGCAATGGTAGCCACCTGGGCTGTAGCTTCTCTCCTCTCGTTATCGGTGCGACGCAGCGTTCGCAGTACGCTCGCTGCGTAGGCTGCCGTCGCTTCCCAATTCGCCTCCTTCAGCATCATGAGGGGCACAAAAGTTACTGGCCGAACGCTTGCCCCTGTGGTCTCCATAAGTATTTGGCGGTCATAGCCAAAACGGCGACATTCAAAAAGGACATGCTGAGCGTCCTCGACAATACCACTGCCGCACTCTGGGCAACCGTCCTCCGTGTCGTGTCCGAAGCGCTTAAGGAAGCTTTGGAAGCAGCCGTGTCCACTCAGCGCCTGCGTGAGCTGCTACCTGTCCGTGCTTCCTATTTACCCATGGCTTTATGCTGGGGATGAGCTGGTGCGTCCAGCGACCCTTTCTGGACTTGTCCCAGGCTGCCTGCCAGTTGTCGACGCTCTGCGTCCTGGCCCTCCTCTTCACCTCGGTCTTGGTACTGTGGTCCGCCTGTTCGCCTGCTAGAGCCGCGCGAATCTCCTTGGCCTCCCGCACCAGTTCACACAGGGGAACTTGGCCTGCGATGACAAGCGCTGCGGCAGCCGAGATCGTCCTGAAGACACTCGAAATTCTGAAGGCACACAGGCGGTACGTCGAGTTAACACCTCGCATGTAGCTGCTCACAGCAGTGGCCTCAGCCCACACTGGAGCAGCGTACAGCAACTGCGACTTGACAACAGTCGCGAGGAGCCTACGTCTGTCCTGCTTCGGTCCCCTGGTATTCAGCAGGATCCTGCAGAGCGATCCTGTGGTCTCGCTTTCCTTCTTGTTTACGAACTCTAGGTGTTCGCGGTAGGAGAGGCGGGTGTCCAGCATGACTCCCAGGTACCTTATGGCACGCTGAGATGGTATCGTTGTCCCTCCGATCTAAATATGCGCCGACTCCACTGCTTTCCTGCTTGAAATCAGCACCGCTGCAGTTTTGTGTGAGGCCAGCTATAGGCCCGCCACTGAGAGCCACTCCTCCACTGCTCGAATTGCGCGTGATCATCTGCAAAGCCAACAATGTTGGTGCTGCTCGGCAGTGGGAGCTTCAGAACTCCGTCATGCATCGTGTTCCAAAGCAGAGGGCCCAGTACCGATCACTGAGGAACACCGGCTGTCACCTCGTAAGTTTTGGGGCCCACAGAGGTTTCTAGGACCAGCTCCCTTTTGCTGAGGTAGCTGTGCACTACATTCAGCAGGTATTCCGGGATGTTGTAGGACCGTAGTGCCTCCAGTGTCCTCCCCCAATCGGCTGAGTTGAACGCGTTCCGTATTTCCAGCTTGACCACTAGACAATACTTCTTCGTCCCACCCTTCCATCTGGTACCAGCGATGGCTTTAGAAGCAATGTTGGTGACCCTCTCTATCGCGTCCAGTGTCGATTTCCCTTTCCGGAAACCGTATTGGTTGGAAGAGAGTCCACCGGCGTCCTCCATAGGAGCGTTAAGCCTTGTTGCAATGACCCTTTCGAAGACCTTGCCTATAGTGTCCAGCAGGCAGATGGGTCGATAGAAAGAGGCCCGCTGGTTTCCCTGGCTTTGGCAGAAGCAGAAGTTTTTGGCGCTTCCACCTGTCGGGGAAGGTCCCTTGCAGCAGGCACGTGTTGTAGAGCGATGCTACCGCCCCCGAATGGAGGGATAGCAGGGTCTTCACTGCCCTGTTCGGGACCAAATCCGGCCCAGGTGCCTTCCTGTTCTTCAAGTTCCTTGCCACAGACAATAGTTCCGTCTCCGTGACCGGACATATCTGGCTCCCAATTTGTCGCGTCCATCGGGGGATGCAATGGCGGCGACCCTCTGGAAACAGCACTTGGACAATGCCTTCCAGGACCGCCGGGTCAGTAGGCGACCTGTTGCCGGCACTCACACGCTTGACCACCGTCTTGTAGGCTCTTCCCCATGGGTCGTTTTCCAGCTCGTCACAGAGCTTGAGGTAGCTCTCCCTCTTGCTGTCCCGAATCGCCAGTTTGAGTTCCTTCTTTGCACTCTTAAAGCTAGAGTTGCAGGCAGAAAGGTTTGCGGTGCCTCTCGCCCTTTGGACTAACCTCCTGGCTCGAAGGCAGGTCCTGCGCAAGCTAGCGATTTCCTCGCTCCACCAGTACACCGGCGCGTGGTGCTTCCGAAAGGTCTTACGCTGCTGCATGCTTTGGTCACAGGCTTCCTCCAGTCTGGCTGCCAATTTGTTCGCTGCTACATCTGCCGAGTCCAGCTCAGATACAGCCAATCCCTCCAGTGCGCTGGCGAAGGTCTGTGTCCTAAAGGTGTCCTGGTGGTAGGCTTTTCTTGGCCCGGTTATCGGCTGGCTTGGGAACGGTGGACCGCCAACTGTCAGCAGGATGGTCGCTGGCCGTGAACACCTCGCTTATCCTCCAGCGTGTGCTACTGGATAAGGAGCTGCTCGCGAACGATAGGTCTATGTTGAACCGGCCCCAGCTCTGTTGAAGGTGTGCTGGGAGCCCTCGTTCAACAGGACGATGTCCAGCGATGCAATAGCTTCAATGATGGTGCGCCCCCTGCCGTTGGTAAAGAGGGAGCCCCATTCCTCGACCCAGGCGTTAAAGTCATTTCCGATCACCACTTTGCTCCTTCCTCTCAGGTCGCTGATCAGCTCGTCCAGGATCGTGCTAAAGGACGTCAGTAATAGACTGGGGGCCAGGTAGCAGCTGTAGATCCATGTGCCGCCTACGTTCGCTCGGACAAACCCCTCTGCTGCCCTCATGTCGCGTATGAGTGGTGCACCCACTCCGCAGAGCCACAGTGCCGCCTTGCCTGTGCGATCCGTGACCCAATCGTTAATGCTCTCCACTCTACTCACTGAGTATCGCCACTTCTAAACCCAGTTCGCGCACCGTCTGCTTCATTAGGTCCTGCAGTGGTTTAGGTTCAGCTGGATCAACTGCATGCCGGTCTAGGCCTCCCTGTCCCGCTGGTTGTGGCTGAGCAGAGTCTGCTTCCTGCCTGGTGCTTGGTCTCCTTCTCGTACTGACGCTGCGTCGCCTAGCACCTTGGCGATGCTCTCCTTCATGACATCTGCACTGCCCTTGGCCACCCCGAGCAGTAGGTTGCCGTTAATGGTGCGGCATACCTTGGATACACAGCTTCCAAGGTCCGACAACTGTTCGTCTTCCCTTCGCGTCACCATGGCTAACGACAGCGTCGGGTCTGGCGCGACGCGTGGCCCTCGTCTTTTTCCTGACCACCTCCCACCCGGCGACCGGAATTGCGTGGCTCGCAATTTTACTGGCGCCAGCGTGCGTCGCCTCTCCAGACGGGCGTTCTCTACTGTTCCTTATCGGCGCTCTGCAAGCTTCGAGAGCATTTCGAGCACACGATAGCAGCATCCTGGCCGTTCTCCCTGGTGCTGTCGTCCTTGCCGCCCCCTCTGTTCGCCTCTAGGATGCTCGTGTGAAGCGCCTTTATGCGCACGAACGTCTCTCTCGTGGTGACGGTTATATGGCGTGCCGTTTTGTCCATCATCTTGGTGGACATCTCCTGTAGGAGCTTCCCCAGCTCCAAGAGATCCTCAAGGCAGGTTGCCTCGTGGGAGGCCTTGCTCCTTTTGGCCGGCGTTGTCCTCTGCGAGTTTGCTGGGCTTGCAGGATCACGCGTCCTCTTAGGGGTTTCCTTCACTTCCTCAGCATCTCCAATCAGCTCATCAACTTAGGTTGACGAAGGTGCCGGCGAGCGGGCGAGCTTGCTGCCCCTACTTATTGCCGCTGCAGCTCCCCTCTTCCCTCGGATGGCGGGGAGATCTTACCACTACTGGTCTGCCCACGAAAGGGTTTTCAGCCTCCTCCATCTCAGGTTTCCCGGCTTGCTCGAGGGAGGCTCCCGCGCTGGCCACAGATTTCCCCTTGGCTTACGCTGGGGGATATACCGCCCCTTTTCGGTCCCCAGTGCCCCTTTTGATAGGCACCGCCGCGGCGGAGGGGTTGGAATTTAGCCCGATCCTTGGCCTTCTGCCCTTTTCCTAATGTTTGTTTCGTGTTGTGTGTAAAATAATAATACAATATTTTGCAATGCCCTTTTGCAATGTCCTTTTTTTTTAAGGAATCAAACTCTGATGACTACCAGAAAATTCACATTAAGATGGCTGGTATCCTATCTAACCCTTCGAGACTGGCCCGATGTGCGGGGCCACTTTGCTGATTTGGGGCGTCTGTGAAATAAAGCCCTGGATTTTGTGCTTCTTGCAATAATATTGGAAAGAGCTATTTATAAAGAGCTAACAAATAATTAAAATTATGAGCTAGCAATGATGTTGAACAATGGCGACGTGGGCCTTCAGCTCGAATTGTACATAATATTATTTTTTAATGTTTCTTATAGGCATTTATTTCTATTGTTTAGCTTAGGTGGAATCATCTTATATGCGTTTGTGTTTTTTAGAAATTGGATAATTTTTGATATGTTTGGTGGTGAAAGTGAGTGGGTTGGTGTTATTAAATATTTGTTGTCTTTGATGTTTAGCGCGTTGCAAGTGGAAAGTAAGTGTCTTATTGAAAAAATTTCGTTGTAGAATGGGCAGGTGTTGGTATGGTTTGAATCGATGTAGTGTAGCATCTAGCCTAAACGTGAGATGGATAAGGGGTTGTTTTTTGTGATGTGGTAGCTGTTGAGTTGGAGTTGGTTAATTGACTGGTACCAGGCTGATGTCTTCGTTTTTTATATATTTCAGTATGTCTTTTGTGTTAAGATTTTCAATAGTTATAAGTGGTTGTTCAGTTGCGTCTTTTGCTAGGGTGTCCGCCAGTTCATTTCCTGGTATTTTTATGTCGCCGGCTATCCAAAGTAGTTTGAATTTGTTAGGGAATTTTTGTAGCAGGTTGCGGGCGTGTGAAGTGTAATGTTCAATATTGCTTGTGTTGTTTATTGCGTCGATGGCAGAGAGAGAGAGTCAGAGCATATGAAAAACTTGCCTCTTTTGTTTTTTAATATTTCGAGACCCTCTTCTATTGCTAGTAGCTCAGCGGAAAACACTGACGAGTAGTGTGGTAGAGGGCCTAGTTTTATGCAATCTGTTTGTGGTAATTGTGTTTTTGTGCGATCCATCTGTGTAAATGTAGGTGAATTTGTGATTGTCTTTGTCTTAATTTCTGTGCATAGTTTCCGAAAAACTTGTGGTGTTGTGTTTTTTTTGTTGTATGCATTTAGCGTTGTGTCGATATTTAGCATATCAGTGTTCCAGCGTGGTGTGGTCTGTGCACGTTGAGTAACTTGTTTGAGGGGGAGGTTGTGGGCTTTGGAGTTTTTATTATGCGGTCTATTGTTGATTTGTATTGTGGTCGTTTTGGTGGTCGGTATGATTTAAGAATTTTTATTATTGGGGAGTTTTTGGCGTTAATCAAAGATTTTATAATTTTTGTTGTTAGGAAGTCACGTTTATCTTCTACCGGGTTTACGCGTGCTTCGTACAGGATGTTGTCGATAGGTGTCGTCCTGAATGCGCCAAGAGCAGTTCTGAAGGCAGTGTTTATCGTTGATTTTACTGATTGTTTGAGGATGTGTGAGAGTACCTGTATTTGTTATTGATGTTTCGTTTTGTATTTGTATGTTACACGTGAATAAAGTGCAGTTGCAGTTTTACTTTCTGCAAACGTGCAGGTGTTTACATTTTGTGGTCGAGAGCTTGGCGCCAGAGTATTCGGCCCAGTCTAGCATGGTGGTTATGATGGAGTTAAGGTTTATGTTAATATTTTTTCTGTTTTTTAGTTTTAGTATCAAGTTAAAGTCGTCCGCATATGCGCTTAGGCTAATGTTGGGAAGAAGAGTGAGTTTTCCTGCTAGTTGGTTGTATGCTATCACAAAGAGAATGACGGAAAGTAGAGAGCCTTGAGGTATGCCGTTTTGGACGGGCTGAAAGGAAGTTAGGTCGGACTTGATACGAACCAGTATTTTTCTGTTTGTCATATAATTTTTTATTTAGTTTGTTATTTTTGTTCCTGTTTTCCAAATGGCGAGTTGATTGAGTATGGAGTGGATTCCAGTTCTGTCGAAAGCTTTTGTGAAATCTAGGGATAGACAGCGTTTGCTAATAGATGGTCTACTAGCGGTAGACTGTCCATAGCTGTCCATTTCTTTCTGAAACCGGTTTGGCTGTTTTAATAAGTTTGTCGCTTAGTACGAACCACCACAGTCGTTTTGCTATAATTTTATCCAGAACTTTGATAGGCATGAGTTTTGTGAGATTGGCCGGTATGAACTTACGTTGGTTTTATCTGTGTTTGATTTTATTATTGGTATTATCAGACTATTTTTGTAGGCTTGTGGGATGTACTTATTTAGCATTGAGTTTTGGACGTTTATTATTCTATTTTTTTTTTGTTTTATCTATGTTTTTATCATAGTATAGTTAGTTCTGTCCAGTCCGGGTGTATTTCCTTTCAGTGTGTTTAGTGCTGCTGAGAATTCTATTTGTGTTATGGGCTTTTTTATTTCTATTGCTCTCTTGCTGGGAATGTATGACACGGTGTGTGTGTTATTAAGTGATGTTTGCTTTTGGTGTATGAATGTAATGGTAAAATATGTACCGAATGAAATTTCTGAAACATTTTTGCAAACTAAGTCTGCGATTTCTAGTTTGTGGGTGCTGTTTTGATTTGTGGTTGGGTTAAATATGCTGTGTATGTTATATGATATAGTCATCCGATTTTAATAAAGTTTAATTTGAAATTCAAAACTAATTAAAAATGTAATTTCTAAGCTTTGGAGGTTATATGTTAAAAAACACCAAAGATACAATTTTTTACAATTTTCGATTATTCCTATTGGAGCTATAAGATATAGTTGTCCGATCCGGCTGGTTCCGACTTATATACTACCTGCAAAAGAAATAAGACCTTTTGGGAAAGTTTCAGCCCGATAGCTTTAAAACTGAGAGACTAGTTTGCGAAAAACGGACGGACAGACGGACATGGCTAGATCGACTCGTCTAGTCATGCTGATCAAGAATATATAAACTTTATGTGGTCGGAAACGTCTCCTTCACTGCGTTGCAAACTTCTGACTGAAATCATTATACCCCCTGCAAGGGTATAAAAAGGCAACGTTTGCTTCATATCCAACAGTCGAATCTGCTCGTAAGATCCCAAATCTCTAGCTTCAAAAATGTGGGCGTCACAGCGACTGTTTTCAATTCCAAACTTTCTCCACCTAGCTGCGAAAATTTTAATTTCTAATAACTAATTAATAATCTGTAATTAATAATGCATTAAAATTCCAACATTGTAATTCTTATAGCTTCCAAGATTTCAGCGTTTACACTGACAGACGATCCAGTCACCTAGTATTCAAAAAAATATATATATATAGTGACATATCCGCATTACCACATACCTATTTGTACATGTCTACACGCCCACACATGCATATGCACATTATGCACTTACCCTCGAGACACCGTCTAAAAAAATAAGAGCCCACATCTAATTGAAACAAGCCAACGAAAAATTACCATCATGCTTGCTTATAAGCCAATGGAAAATTACCAGACTATAGACTAAACAATTATAACGAGCCGCTATTCTGACTATCGGCACGTTCCACACTTCAGGATACTCAAATTTCAGGACCCAAATCTGGAATCCAAAGTTCAATTCAGAAAGTCACTCGGTAAACAATAAAATTACTCATTGAAAACCATAAAGCTCAAAGCCGAGGTTTGATCGTTAATGAAGAAGAGCTAGAGAGCGAGTTCAGTTTGAGATTTATAACATTTAGGTCGTTTTTCTTCCAATCAAAAGCATACTGTATGGGCTTAAGAATAAAATTAAATATAGTTTTTTTATTAGGTTGTCAAAAAAGTCTTGCGTTATTTTCGTTAGTTGCCACTGCAAGTGCGTAATTCTAGCTTAATTCGGCGCATCGGGTCAAGCTATACCTTTTTGGAAAGCTCTTTTCACGCGCTAACATGTGTTTGATTGATTGGAAAAATACGGCGTTTTTTACATTACTACTACCATATAGGGAAAAATGCATCTGAAGCCGATACAGTTTCCATTTCCACCGCACAACGATAGTTTCAAAGTTCTCGTTCTGGTGTAGAGTTGATCGAAGATGCTCCACGCTCCGGAAGGCCTGTCGTCGAAAATTGCGACTTAAACGCTGACTTGGTCGAAAGAGTTCGGCATAGTAGCAGCCGTAGCATCGGTCAAGAGCTGGGGATGAGTCATTAAGCCGTTATAAACCATTTGAAGAAGCTTGGAGTCACTAAGAAGCTCGATGTATAGGTGTCACACGAACCGACGCAAAAAAGCATATTTGACAGTATCAACGCATGCGAGTCGCTTCTGAATTGCAACAAAATCGACACGTTTTTCAAACGTACGGTAACTGGCGATGAAAAGTGGGTCTCTTACGACAACGTAAGGCGCAAACGGTCGTGGTTGAAAAGCGGTGAAGAGACCCAGACGGTGGCCAATCCTGCCATGCAGAAGAGGCCATCTTTGCTCAACAGAGGATGAATTGTCTTCCATCAGAACACCGCCAGGCTACACACAACTTTGGTGACGCGCCACAAGCTCCGGGAGCTCGGATGGGAGGTTCTTTTGCATCCACCGTATAGTCCGAAAATCGCATCAAGTGATTGCCACCTGTTTCTGTCCATGGCGAACGGGCTTGGCTTGGCTCTCCGACAACATAATATTTTAAACTAACGGTGCAAAAGTGTATTTGGCGGAGTCGGTAGGATTTCAAAGACAAAAGTAAATATCGGTTCGGTACTGGCCTAAGGGATAATACTGCACCACTAGTATATCCTGAATAGTTAACAAAATCAATTAATCTATGTGAACTATCGCGCACATTCTCATGACAGAAGAAGTTGTCAAATTTAAAACAAGGAAGAACGTTATAGTCGAGTACCCCGACTATCAGATACCCGTTACTCAGCTAAGGGGACCAAAGGGAAATGGAGATATGCAAGCAGCAAAGCGAGATTAAAATGCGCCACTTACCGGCGGTAGACAGATTTAAGCTTATGGGCGTTAGAGTGTGCGTGGGAAATTTTTTTGGATCAATCGATAGGTATTGACGAGACCAATACATTTCAGCTAAAATGTTTATTCTAGCATCAAAAATGTAGGAGCCATGGTTTTGGGCGGCTTGTGGGCGTTAGAGTGGGCGTGGCACATTGCTGGCACAAACTTGCACTGCGCAAGAAGCTCACGAATCAGCACGCCAAATCTTAATAGCCTAGCTCTTATAGTTTCCGAGATCTCAGCGTTCATCCGGACAGACGGACATGGCTAGATCGACTCGCCTAGTGATCCTGTTCAAGAATATATATACTTTATGAGGTCGGAAACGCTTCCTTCTGCCTGTTACATACTTTCCGACGAATCGAGTATACCCTGTTACTCTACGAGTAACGGGTATAATAAGTAGAATCCCCAAAAAACAAGTATTAACCATTCATTCAAATGCAGCCATGACGTATTTTAAATTGAAAAACATATAGGAGCATATTACACAGCGTTTTTTTTGGTATAAAATATCAAATATAATATCCTCATGAAATCGCTTTAAACCGAAATTAAAGCATTCTCTATTTATTATAACTATATCGCGGAACTTGTATTAACATGTAGATGGTTATTGGTAATAGCAACAAAATCTATATATACACATGTATATATAAATTTTACAAAATATTTAAAAATGTGGGCGCTAGACGGGTTTTACCGATATGGGCGTTTATGGGCATTAGAGTGGGGGTAGCACTCTGGTGCCGCAAGAGTCTTTTGAATTTCCATGCTTAGTCTCATTCTTCTAGCTTTTGAAGTTTCGGAGATATCAGCGTTCATATTGAAGATGTTTTGATTTATGTGGGCGTAAGAGTGGGCTAACCACTCTGCTGAAATAAACTTGCGATGCGCAGGAATCTCTATAATCTGCGGACTAGGCGGCCCAACTTTGTAGTTTTTATAGTTTTCGAAATTTCCGCGTTTATACGGACAGGCGGGAATGGCAAGATCGACAAGGCTTGTAATCGTGATCACGAATATATATACTTTGTAGGGTCGGAAACGCTTCCTTCTACGTGCTACATACTTTCCGATGAATTTTTTGCTCTACGAGTTACGGGTGTAAAAACAATTAACTGGATCTCCACAAAATTGGAACTTATCAAAGCATTTAGGGACCACAGACAATACGAAGACCTTGTGGACAACTTACAAAGGCAATATTAGTAAGTTTATAGAATAATTTAAAAAAAAATCTGCAAAGATGTTAAATAAGCTAGATTTAGAGACAGACACTGCTTCATCACTGTGGACGGCAGTTGACGTAGTGACGAAGCGCACCAGGAGAGAAAATCTACTGTAATCGTCCGATCGTTACGAGAAATGAATCGCAAAATCTAAAAGGATTGCATACCAAGACTTTAAGAAAATCAATTGGCTTGAGAGAAAAAGCGGTGAAAGTGTAAAAGTGAAAATTGAAAAAATGTGATATGTCGGGGACGTAGCCGATAAATGCACAAGTTTAGTAGTCTACTTGTATTTTAACTTAACATACGCGTCAAATGACACCACATTTGTTAAAAGCCGGTGCTGGGTTCAAAAGTTATACGCAAAATAAGTTTTTAGCGGACTTCTCAAAATGAATATTTTACTTTGTTTGTCAGTTGGTTCCAAAATGTTATTTTAGGGTCCTGAAAGTTCAAGACGATGTTAAACAGCTTAATATAAGAAACTTTAGTTTAGCTTGGCGGAAAAATAGCTATTAACACCTAAATTTCATACAACCGCAACTTGTAAACTACTTAAGCTACAGGCCTGTGCTATATTTGGTTAGAAAGTTATTTCGAAATTCTATGTATGCCTTTTTAACATTAAATTATGGGCAGAAGTTTTTTATTCCGATCTTGTAAGCCTGTTTTTGATTTCTCAAAAACTGCTCTAACGATTTTGGGTTAATCCTCAAAGTGTTTAGCCCTTACGATTCCTAAACTTTTGACATACGACACGTTGTTTTAAAAAGTCCCTTTTTATAGTTATTTACCAACAAAAATAGCCACATTTAGAAGTTCAGAACATCTAACATTGCCTGAGCATTCATAATTTTTTGTGCCAATCAAACTCTATTTTAAGGTCCTGAAAATTTTAGATGATGTTAAACAATTGAATAAACTGAACTTTAGTTCTACAACTTTTGGAAAACTCGCCAGTTTGGCAGATAAATAGCTATAAGTAGCAACATTTTGTGCGCCCGTAGTTTGTGAAGAACTAAAGCTACAGGCTTGTGCAATAAGTGGTTAGAAGGTATTTCGAAATACTTTGTAGTATGAAAACGTGGATTCTGGCATAATTAGCACATTAATGGCCCCCGCCCCTCATTAGCATATGCGAGTTCTGGCACAATTAGCATAATTAAAAAAATGTATTTATTTTTATGGGCTGTGAAGTCATAAAAATGTCACGATCAGATCCATAAAGAGTATACTTAATTGCCCTCATCGCCCCCACATCCCTATGTGACAATATTGATAATGTAGCCTTCCCCTCACTATGAGCAATTAATAGTCACGTAAGAAAGGTGCACGTGAAAAAGGTCGCACGGCCAAAGTATCGGAAGGTTGTTATCTTAGAGGAACATATCCGGTCATGCTGGGGAATAATGTAATGTAACTTCCACAAATGGGTTATAAGCATGTCATAAAGGGAATTCAAACAAGAGCTACCTGCAGATGCGCACCTGTCTATTACAGCACACATCTCAAAACCATTGATAAGGGATGAAATCATCACTCTGTAGAATCTCTCAAGTAGCCGACTTACATTAATCAAGAAAATATTTTCCATTCTCCGTAACTGTAGTCTTAATTACAATTAAAGTCAGAAGCATATTTTGCAGATTGTTACATAAACTTATCATTTATTTTATTATAGTGAACATGCTTATTTACAGATAACTCTAGTGGTTACCTCTTACCAACCTCTTTAAAAAATAATATAATATACCGTTTTTAATCCTACGCTGCAACCGCAGATTTCCGTATGTCTACCACAAAAAATGTTAAATAAATATCACTACTTATTGTTTCTGAGATGTTGGATTATTTTTAAAAAATCCACTTTTACATTCACTTTACAAAGAAAACCTAATCAGGCTTAACAAGAACAGGTGTTATTATTTAATGAGAGGTACCATTGTCTAAGATAGCAGCGCATTTTTAATACGTTTAATAGGCTCTTTAATTACAATACTAATCTGGTGTTCCTGATTCATGATGGCGGTTAAGCTGTTTGAACTTTGGTAACTAGCTGTTATTAAGAGTTATAATTTGTTACAAGATGGTTGCTATTAGCTATGTAGTTGTTATTAGCTGGTAACTAGCCGCTTTCTATATGTTTAATAGTTGCTTACTAGTTGTCATTAGCTGGTTACTATCTGTTTACTAGATATCTCATAGTTCTTTACTAGTTGTTACAAGCTGGTTACTATCTATTACTATTAGATATTTAATAGTTGTTTACTATGTTATTATCTGGTTACTAGCTGTTATTAACTGTTACAAGCTGTTATAAGGTGGTTAGGTTAGGTTAGGGCGGCTGTCGGACTATAGTCCGACACACTTAGACCTCAATGGGTCCATTGTGATACCGCATGATCTCGGTTTTTCCTTCTCTAGGGTCCCGTTTTTAATAGTTTCAGCCTGTGTTAAGCTGATCAGCATGCCTTCCACCCGTAAGATTTAATAAAGGCACTTATGTTTTTGAGATTAATCTCCGATATTTCAGTAAGATCGTCGATGAAGGGGCTTCTTAAGTGTTTCAGTCTGAGTCTGCATAGGGCTGGGCAGAAGCAGAGAAGGTGTTCTACCGTTTCCACTTCTTCCTCATCCCTACAGCTTCTGCAGAAATCATTTTGCGGGGCTTTTAGCCTGCCGGCATGTGCGCCAACAAGCCAGTGGCCTGTAAGAGCTCGAATCAACATGCCGCACTCTGTGCGGCTGAGTTTGAGGAACTCCGAGGTTTTTTGTTGTTTATCACAGGCCATGTCTGGTGAGAGATGCGACACTGTGGTGTGTTTTGCCAATGGGTGTAGGCTAGTGTGTTGAAGTAGTTTTTTATGTTTAGCTTGCAAGTAGCCATGGGCATACCGACATTCTCCTCTCCTGGGAGAAGAGGCTTGGTGGTGCCCTGCCTGGCTTATTCGTCCGCTATGCAGTTGCCTACGATGTCCCGGTGACCCGGAACCCATATTAGGCTTATAGTAAACTGATTTGCCATCTCGTGGAGAGATCTGCGACAGTCTGCTGTTGTACGGGAGTTGGTGTTTGTCGAGTATATCGATTTAATAGCCGCTTGGCTGTCATTATATATGTTTAGGTGTCTTCTCTGGAGGCTAAAGTTCCCAAAACAGGTTAGTGCTTGTTTTATAGCGTGGACCTCCGCCTGAAAGACGCTACAGTGGTCCGGGAGCCTGAATGACTTCCTGATATCTAATTGTTCGTAGTATACACCTCCGCCAACGTGTCCTTCTAATTTGGAGCCATCTGTATAGAAACAGATTGCGTCCGTCGTGCCCGGTCGGCCCTGTTCCCATTCCTCTCTATCAGGAATCAGGGCCTCAAAGGGTGTGTGACTATATTCAATGGATTTGCATAGATCCGTGACTTTCGGAATCGATTTATCATGCTGGAGAATTTTAGCATGGCCATAAAATTGGGCTTTCCACTGCCCTGTGTCCCTCAGTCGAATAGCTGCCGACTTGGCCCCTTCCATGCCTGCTAAGTCCAGGCTAGGGAGGTTCAAGATCGCATTCAGCGCTTCATTCGGGGTGGCTCGAAGGGCTCCACTAATACACAAAGCCGCCATTCGCTGTACTTTGTTTAGAGGAGTCAGTATGCATTGTTTGTGCAAGGCGGTCCACCACAGTGCCACTCCGTACAGTAGGATTGGCTTGACTACCGCTGTGTATATCCAGTTGACTATTCTTGGGGACATGCCCCATCTTAGCCCGATTGCTTTTTTACAGGAGTAAAGTGCTATGGTCGCTTTTTTGGTTCTCTCTTGGTTGTTTAAGCCCCATTTCAGGCGCTTATCTAGTACTAACCCCAAGTACCTGGCGTGATCGTTAAAAGAGAGACTACAATTGTTTAGAATGGGTGGGTTAAGTTGTGGAATTTTGTACCTATTTGTAAATAGAACAAGTTCTGTTTTCGAGGGATTTACCCCGAGTCCGTTCGCTATCGTCCATTCCGATAGTATTTTAAGTTTAGCGGTCATAAGATCGCAAAGTGTTTTTGGATATTTTCCATTAAAGATGATGGCGACGTCGTCTGCGTATGCCACGACCTTACAATCTCCTCTTTCCACTCTTTACTGGAGTCTGACCATGATCCATTTGCTTTTTGAAGATAGCCCAAAGGTGCGGCTGTCTTAGAGAGTATTTTCCTGAGCCTTGCGGCATCAGTTGTTTTTTCTATGTCAGAGCAGAAGGTCTGCCATGCCGTTCGTTTTGCTCTTCTAATGGCCTTTTTGTAGGAAGCTAGTTCATACTTGTAGTTCAGCCAATTAGTGTCCTCATTTCCCGCCTTTGCTCTCTTAAACAGGCATCCGCAGTTGGTTCTGAGGATTAATAGTTGTTGGGTCCACCAGGGGGGTTTTTTCCTTCCCCTTGGTTTCTCTGTGGGGCATGCCAATTTGAAGGCAGTGTTGCATGCCTCTGTGAATTTGTATACTGTTTCGTTCAGCTCCTGTGGGTTTGTGATGCTTTCTGACGGTTCCATGGGGAGGATATTTGTCAGAACTTCTTTGTACCTGTGCTAGTCTGTGCCGAAGCTGACCGGCAAGGGCGAATCAAGGGACAATACAGTTTCTATGAATCTATGGTCCGAAGAGGAGTGCTCGTCAGAGACTGTGAAGTGTGAGTGAATCTGATACCAAAGTTAGATCTATGATCGTTTGGCAAGCTTTAGTTATGAATGTAGGAACATTGCCCCTATTGCATAAGAATAGGTTCGAATTTAGAATAAAATCAAAAAAAGACTCACCTCTGTCCTTCTTGTTTGGGCAACCCCACAGGGTGTGATGGGCGTTGGCGGCACAGCCTATTACCAAACCCTTCTTGAGCTTTTCGCATTCCTCTGCCACTCCTCTGACCAGCGCATCTGGGGGGTTTTCCTTTTCGAAGGCTAAGGAGGCCGCTAGAACCCTTATAGAGCCACTTTGCAGCTCCAGGCTTACTGCGGTGTTGTCTCCGTTGCTGTAATTGCGAAGTGGAAATATACTAAGATGCCTTTTGGCTAATATGCAGGTTCGAATTTTACCTTCTGCTTTACTGTGGTGAAGGTTTATTTGTAAAAGTCTTAGTGACATCTACAGCTTCAACCTCCACCACAGTGACGTCGGCCTCCTCTGAGATCTACGTCCTCGATTGCCGGTCCGAGCGCTCGCATCTCTCTGCTTAGCGACGAATCGGTAGAGTAGCCGTCCTCCGGCCCACCAGGTGCCTCCAACTCCTCAACAAGCACCTGCTCGGCTGGGTTGCCGGCAGAGCTGCTAGCGGCGTTTGAGTCGCCCTTATACACCTTTATGTGTATCGCACTGAACCCGAAGTTCAGCACTCCTCGAGCAGTCTCCATCGGAGCAAATGTCTCCCTGTTCAGGACCAACACCGCCTGGTTGTCGTCCCCTTCATGCTCCTCCACCTTGACGACTTTCCAGTCCTCCGTGGGGAGGTGCGGGTTGCATTCTTGCAACATGAAGAGGATGTCCCCCGGCGCCTTGATCGCTGCTGGAAGCCAGATCCTGGCTCGGGGTCTACTGGGGACATTGCACCAGTCAAGCGCAACGATGATCGCCCCTTCGTGTACCTCGCCGAGCTTGCTCGTCGCCTGTTTATACATGTCAGCCGACCGCTGACTGTCGCAGGCCACCACCTTGACGCTGCCCTGGTACCAGCCCGCGTCCATGCAGCAGGGCAAGGTGCCTGGCTTCTCCCGTACCATGCGCGGGCAATTGAGGGAAAGGTGAGACTCCACTGCCTTCCACTTGTTCCTGGGGATCCTGCCCTCCGGATTTCCCCTGTCAATCAGGCCGAGTAGTACACGGTTCTTCGTGATTTCGGCGAAAGAGACCGATGGCTGGATCTTAGATCTCTTCGCCGATGGCCCGGGTAGTTCGAGGGATCGCTGCCTTTTCGCCTGAGTCCCTTCTTGAGTGGGCTTATCCTGCCCGTAGTTAGGAAGCACCTTCCTTACCCACTCTACCTTTTTTAGCCATTCAGGCGAAGGTGTGGCAACGGTGCTCCTAGTGTGTGAGCGCAGAGTCTGGGCAGCAGTCCGCCTTTCTGCGTATGTATATTTGTTAGCTCCAGCGGGTGGCCCGAGCGCCTTGGCAGTGCCTACCGCTGGCTTTCTGCCACCCATCATCCCCAGTTTGGGATGCGGCCCTTTCTGGACCGTGCTGGTATGGATGGTGGAACCAGTGTTCAGCTTATCCATGGGTTTTTTGAGAGTACCCGTCTCTGTGTTTTGTGTTGTAAAACTCGCCGACGTTGTTTGAAAAAGGAAATAATAGAATAGAATAGGTTTCAATTACTTTTCCAATTATAGGTAGTTGCAAATCGCTTTTTGACATTCATATTTATGTTTCTTTCTATACGTTTTATTGTAATTAATAACTATAGTATTGGGATGTAAGGCTAGCTATCGAAGTTAAGGATACATTTATTATATGATCCTAGAAACAATCGATACCTACATAAGATGAAAGAATATGAAAAAAGGAAATGTTTGTTCTTTACAATACACTAGTTTAAGTGGGTAAAATTGTTATGTGATCTTAAAATCTGTCCACTTGAATCGAAATTGTTTATCAAAACAGCTTTTAAAAAGCTTTTAGACAGCTCGTGAATAACTATTGGGGTTCTTTAGATTTCTAATTAGTTTTACAATACCAAGATTCATCTTTCCTCAACATAATTGGACATGTTCCTCTAAGATATCAACCTTAATATGTTTTGGGTGTACGATTTTTCTCACGTACACAGCTAACACATTGAAAATCAGAGTGCAAGTTCTTACTTCACGTCGAAAGTCGTTTAGATAACAAGTATTTTAGATCAGTCTTAAAAAAAGGCTATAACAGCTCGTAGAAGTTAATAACAGCTTATAACAACTAGTAAACAACAAGTAGAGAGGTACTAAACAGATAGTAACCATCTTATAACAGCTTGTAACAGT
Source organism: Drosophila suzukii (assembly GCF_043229965.1). Classification (NCBI taxonomy): domain Eukaryota; kingdom Metazoa; phylum Arthropoda; class Insecta; order Diptera; family Drosophilidae; genus Drosophila; species Drosophila suzukii. The sequence continues at coordinate 33,804,359 of NC_092082.1, read as the reverse complement.
TAATAACAGCTAGTAACCAGATAATAACATAATGAACAACTATTAGGCATCTAATAGTAATAGATAGTAACCAATTTGTAACAACTAGTAAAGAACTATTAGACATCTTGTAAACAGATAGTAACCAGCTATTGACAACTAGTAAGCAACTATTAAACATATAGTAAGCGGCTAGTTACCAGCTAATAACAACTAGTACACAGCTAGTAAGCCGCTGCTAAACATATACCAACCATCTTGTAACAAATTACAACAGTTAATAACAGCTAGTTACCAATGTCCAAACAGCTCAACCCCCATAATGAATCAGGAAAACCAGATGAGTTTTGTAATTAAAGAGCCTATTAAACTTATTCAAAATGCGCTTCTATATTAGACAAGAATGCCTAACTCATTAAATACTAACACCTATCCTTGACTTATTAAGCCTGATTAGGTTTTTTTGTAAAATGGATGTAAAAATGGGTGTTTTGAAAATATTCCAACATCTCAGAAACAATAACTAGTGATATTTATCTTACATCTTTTATGGTAGACATGCGGAAATCTGCGGTTGTAGCGTAGGATAGTACCCGGTATATTATTTTATTTCTTAGAGAGGTTGGTAATAGTTAACCACTAGACTTATATGTAATGAATTATGTTCACTTTAATAAAATAAATGAGAAAATATTGTAACAATCTACAAAATATGATTCTGACTTTAATTGTTATTAAAACTACAGGTACAGAGAATGGATAATATTTTCTAGATTAAGGTTGAGAGATTCTACACCGTCCTGATTTCATCCCTTATCAATGGTCTTGAAATGTACAGTGATCCGGGGCCTTTTGTCTTGGGAATGCGACTTTTATGACGTTCAGGTAATGATCGGTCTCGGTAAGTCAGTTTATTGTATTTTTTATTTATTGGTAAGTGAAGTTTATGAGAGTTCACCAAAATGGAGCCAGAAAATAATTATATAAAAATATATATTAAATGTATATTCAATTATATAATTATTAATTAAAATAGAAGATGATAACAACAATAAAATAAATGGAAAAAATTATAATAGGTTGCAAAATATGCTTTAGACTTCTTAATTGTAATTAAAACAAGGAAGAACGCTATAGTCGACGCTATAGTACCTCGACTATCAGATACCCGTTACTCAGCTAATGGGTCCAAGGGGAAATGGAGATATGCAAGCAGCAAAGCGAGATTGAAATACGCCACCTACCCGTGATCTCAATATATGGATATGTGGGCGGTAGACAGATTTAAGCGTTATGGATTTAAGCGTTATACAAACTTTTTTTTGGTCAATCTATAGGTATTGACGAGACTAATACATTCCAGCTACAATTTTTTTGTAGCATGCGCCACAGTTTTAGACGGTTTGTAGGCGTTAAAGTGGGCATGCAATACTCGCGTAGCAAACTTGCGCTGCGTACAAGGCTACGGAATCTAAATCTGAAATACCAATTCTCTCTTTGATTGTTTTCGTGATATACGCGTTCGTACTTACTATTTTTTGAAGTTTGTGGGCGTTAAAGTAAGCGTGGCCAATTTTGGTCAATCGATAGCTTTTGATAAGAACAATAGGTTTCAGCTAAAATTGTTATTCTAGCATGAAAATTGTAGGCGCCACAGCCTTGGGCGGTTTGTGGGCGTTAGAGTGGGCGTGGCAGACTTTTTTCTGGGTAAATCGATAGGTATTGATAAGAACAATTCATTTCAGTTAACATTTTTACTCTAGCCTCAAAACTGTAGGAGCCACAGTTTTGGGCGGGTTTTGAGCGTTAGAGTGGGCGTGGCCCCTTGCTGAAACAAACGTGCACTGCGCAAGAAGCTTAGGAGTCTGCATGCCAAATCCCAATAGCCTAGCTCTTATAGTATCCGAGATCTCAGCATTCATACGCACAGACGGGCATGGCTAGATCGACTCGGCTTGTGATCCTGATTAAGAATATATACACTTTATGGGGTCGGAAACGCTTCCTCCTAGTATACCCTTCTATATATAACGGGTATAACTACAGGTTCGGGTTCAGGATTATGATCAATAGAATACATGATTAATATTGTCACATAGGGATGTGGGGCGTAGGGGGCAATTAAGTATACCCTTTATGGACATTATCGTGAGATTTTTATGAATTCAAGGCCGAATAAAATAAGTTAATTTTTTGGATTATGTCAATTGCGCCAGAGCCCGCATATGCTAATAAGGTGGCGGGGGCCATTAATGTGCTAGTTGTACCAGAAGCCCCGTTTCATACGATTTTTCTTAATACCACCGTTTAAAAATTATGGTCTACATTTTTTCATTTAGTTTTTTTAAAGCTTTTTTTTGGATTTCTCAAAAACAGATACACCGATTTTGGATTAATCCTAAAAGTTTATAGCCCTGTAGATTTGTCAAGGTTTGACATACGACACGTTGTTGGAAAAAGTCACCTTTTAAAGTTATATCTCAACTCAGAACATCTAACACTTCCTGAGAATTGAACTTTTATTGTCGTTTCTAAACTTTATATAAATGCCCTGAAATTTTAAAGGATTGTATGCAGCCCAATATAACAATCTTTAGTTCTACCACTTTTGGAAATATTCGATAATTTGGCGGGAAAACAGCTATACATAGCTGCATTTTGTACACCCGTAACTTGTGAATTTCTAAAGCTACATGCTTGTGCTATATGTAGTTAGACAGGTACTTCGAAATACTTTGATCGCCTTTATAACACGATATGTCTAAATACCATCGTCTAAAAATTATGGGCCAACTTTATTTTTAGATATTTATTTTTTAAAACCATTTAGGTAATAACTTTAAACTGTACACAGAAACTGAATGAAACAAAAATTAAGAATAATAGGAAGCCAAACTGACATCGAGAATAGGTATACTAAGTTTAAATTTGTATTCTAGCATTAAAACTGTAGGCGCCACAGTTGTGGGCGGCTTGTGGGCATTAGCACATTGACGAAACAAAATTACGCTGCGCAGGAATCTCTAGAATCTGCATTACTAATCTCAATATTGCAGCTTTTATAGTTTCCAAGATCACTGCGTTCATTCGGACAGACTGGCATGGCTAGATCGACTCGGCTTGATTGATCCTGATCAAGAATATATATACTTTATGGGGTCGGAAATGCTAACTTCAACCTGTTATATACTTAGGTCTACTCCTTGTTTTGTTAAATCTTGTTTTTTATGAAATAAGATTTATTTTAAAATGGTTTTAAGCTTGTAGCCGGTAAAGAACATCATGAAAACTCTGAAATAAATAGTTTTAGTTTTAATACAAATTTGTATTGCTTGAGCCTCTTAATAAATCAAAACTAATCAACATAGAACACTGCAGTTGAGTGGCTCGACTATCGTATACTCATAACTCAGCTTACCAGTTTAACTTATTAACTATCAGGCCGATTACAACCGATTTTCTATTACGTACGCTTTATTTATTGGAACTACTCTTTATTAGTTAGTCTCCCAACAATAAGTGCTTTAAATCCTTTAGCAATAAAAACGTACGAATAAACCTATGCATACTGGCTGTGATATTTTTGAAGGAAGCGTTTCCGACCCTATGAAGTCTGTTTTTTTTGATCAGGATCATTAATTAGTCAAACTAAACTGCGGCCCTCCCAGTTGTATGCTAAAATACAAATTTTAAGTGATATGGTTTTTTCTATATTACCTATCGATTGGCGTACATTAAATTATATTGCGCCTACTCTAACGCCCACAAACCACAAAAAATCGTCCTATCAACGCTGATATCTAGGAAACTATAAAAGCTAGATATTGACCCAAATCAATATTTTTCAATTTGGACCTCAAGAAGTTCGAAAATGCAATGACGTCAGAGCCAGACAATGACGTATGTATGTGTGCATACTTATGTACGTGTAAACAGTCGCAAGCCGAATATTCGTATTCAAAAGTTCTCAACATGACCACACCCAACAAATCAAGCAGTAGCCAAGTTGGGAACAGTACCAGGCGCTCAGTGGCACCCACTGCATATGAGAATTGCTGATCAGCATATTATATGTCCCACTAACTCACCGTCTCACCGACTCAACGGCACACTGACCGGCCAATGCAGTCAGCACATTTTGCAGAGTCTGCCAAGCCAATTACACAAACTGCTGCCATAATCAAAACTCCCTGACCTACCTACCTACTTTAGAATATAGCGCACTTCACTAATCATTACACTAAACTTTCGTCTTCCAAGTAGTATATAAACATGTACCAAATGAAGAATAAATCTGTTATCAACACACCTCATAACTCCGCGGTTCTACTTCCTACCTCTGGGAATAGGGCTCGTAATACACTATCTCAACTAGCAGCTAACCACGTTAGCTCACCCTCAGCGCAGTTCAGCATCGCCTGTGGTCCGATATCGCAGTAACTATCGTTACCATTGCCGCGACGCGATCGTCCTGCCAGCAAAGCGTCCCCGTGCCAGCGACAAGTGCTCATTACCCCCTTGTCCCACGGTGTGACCCGGAAGTGTCTACTTCGGTTAGGCACAAACATTGGTGACCCCGACGTGATCCTTTAACAACAAAGGATCACACTCAAGCAACCTCTTCCCACTAAAGGACTCTCAGCTTTATCCAGCTTCACAGGATACGCTTCTTCTTCCAGCGTCACAGGAACTCAGCTTAATCCAGCTTCACAGGATACGCTTCGTCTTCCAGCGTCACAGGAACTCAGCTTAATCCAGCTTTACAGGATTCGCTTCTTCTTCCAGCGTCTCAGGAACTTCAGCTTAATCCAGCTTCACAGGATACTCTTCTTCTTCCAGCGTCACAGGAACTTCAGCTTCATAAAGCTTCACAGGATACGCTTCTTCTTCCAGCGTCACAGGAACTTCAGCTTAATCCAGCTTCACAGGATACGCTTCTTCTTCCAGCGTCACAGGAACTTCAGCTTCATCCAGCTTCACAGGATTCGCTTCTTCTTCCAGCGTCATAGGAACTTCAGCTTCATCCAGCTTCACAGGATACGCTTCGTCTTCCAGCGTCACAGGAACTTAAGCTTAATCCAGCTTCACAGGATTCGCTCCTTCTTTCAGCGTCAGAGGAACTTCAGCTTAATCCAGCTTCACAGGATACGCTTCTTCTTTCAGCGTCACAAGATTCTTTGTTTCCAAGACACACAATATGTCTACTTCATTCATTGAGGAAACAAGTCACACAAGAATTGATTTACACAATCGATTACTAGACACCCAAAACGAGCTGCAAGGGAAAATCGAACAGCTCATTAAGAATTATGGCAAGGATTCTGCCGACCGACGTCACCGAGACGGCTATTATTCCGGTAAGCTAAGTCAGATAAACGGTCTCTGGCAGCAGTTTTGCGACCTAGATGAAAAAGTCCAGCAAGCGGCACTACCCACTGGAAGTGAGTACTCTTCACGACTAGTAGCACTTAAAGAGCTGGTCGAAAAATATCAGAATATCTTTCTAGACAACATACCGACTGGAAGCGGGCTTCCGAAGGCGATTCCGCAATTGACACGGTGATCCGACAGTTGCAGAGAAGATGCAACGAATTGGAGTCATTATTAACATTAGCCTCGAACGCCCCAACTGTCACCCCAGCCCTACAAAGGCATCTGGATCTCCATTGGGCGTTACTGAGGCAAGCCCCCGACGACTTGGATAGCACACCTGGGGCCGCAGTTCTGGCAGAAGCAGAGCTAGCCCAATTCCACACATTATACGAGGAATACGAAATGAACCTGCTACGAGAAAACGACGCGCCAATGAGCCTAAACTTGGCACTTCCGCCAATTAGCATTCCGGAGTTCAACGGCGAGTATCTAGACTGGCCACGGTTCCATGATCTCTTTGTGGAATTGGTACATAACAAACCATATTCGGCCAGTCAAAAACTACATATTCTACAGAGTTCGCTTCGTGGTGAAACGAGGAACGTCTTGACAGACACAGCCTTCTCACAGGGTGGCTATGACGACACCTGGTTGCGGCTGAAGGACAGGTACCAGAACGGCAAAATAGAAGTATTCGCTGCCATAGCAAAAATTATTGACCATAGGCCTATAGACGGCTCCTCGCGCCAACTAAGGGCCTTACATGACACTATAAAAAACTCAATGAGTACTCTTAAAAACCTCGATGTCACCACAAAATCCTGGGATCCAATCCTGTGTTTTCTTATCAGAAGAAAACTAGACCAGCAGTCTCTATCTGCTCTAGAAAATTCAGCGGATGCACCAACGGAAATTCCAACGTTATAGAGTGTACTGACGTTTATTGAGCGGCGCGCTTGCATGCTGGAGACGATAAGCGCTCAACCTACAGCAACACTCCGCCATCAGTCAGTTCACAACGAAGAGAGCTGTAAGATTTGTCACCTAGGACAACATAATCTTAGAGCATGTAGCCGTATCCAGCAAATGGACCCCAAAGCACGGCGTCAAGCCATTATTCAAGTAGCTGCATGCACAAATTGTTTGTCTACAGCTCATAAGGTTGAAAACTGTGGATCACCGACCACTTGTCGAGTCTGCCAGCAACGGCATCATTCACTGTTACACCAAGGACCGACTAGCAATCCAGTGGCCGGCGCAGTAACCATTGCAGGCTACGACAACGTAGGAGGATATACTCTGCTCGCGACCGCCAAGGTCTCATTACAAGGGCCAAACGGCCAATTACAAACATGTCGCGCTGTAATAGATGGTGGATCACAGGTGAATCTTATCTCAAGGAGAATGGCAGATCTGCTATCTCTTAAGGAAAGGTCACCGATTGAAATATCTGGAATCGGAGGAAAGATATCAACAGCAATTAGATCAACACTAAAGCTCTCATCATGTACATCAGGGTTTGAAAAACTATTAGAGGTATTTATTATGCCCACAGTCATTACAAACCAACCGTCAGTACCGATTACAACCGATCTTAATATTCCCGAGGGACTGCCGTTAGCAGATCCTGACTTTCGGCAACCAGGACCCATTGACCTAACTTTAGGGGTTGAAGTATTTTTTCGTGTAATTACCGGTGAACGTCTTGAACTAGGACCTAATAAACCTTTGGCACAAGGCTTGGTTATGTAATCACAGGTTATATCAATAAAGAAACCTCATCTGATACGGAAATCAACCCTAATCTAATAGAAAACAGAGATGATCTTGCAGGACCGTATGCTGCTTATGCGCCAAGGAAAGGATTCAGTTAACGAACTTAGCATTGATGGATCATAAAATAAGAGAACCTGAAGTTAGATGTAGCCAATCAAGAACCAGCGACACGGACTCGTCCGATCGAGGATCAACCGCTATACATAATAGTTAATTGCAGCACTTTATACTACAAAGGAAAACCAATTGATACAGAACCGACTTCCCATCAACTTAAAACCAATAAGAAGCCTGACTTTTGTTCAACGTTTCTAAATCTAACCAAGAAATATCTTAGTTTTATTGCAGAATGTCCACATACCATAGACGTGCCAAATGATCAAGTGCTACGAGGGCACAATTTCAGTCCCCACGGTAATGTAAATTTTATCGCAAAGGGGAGTGTTAAGCAGCTTCAAGAAGATGTGAAGGACCTGAATCACAAACGTGAACCGCAGTTGAAGGAAAGATCCACCTTGGTCAATGATTTGTTAGGTGCTTCCTATACAATTCGGTCAAGGGCTGACCGACATCACGACTTAATTGATGGTACCCCTCAATGGGGGGGGGAGAATGTTCGTACCCAAAAGTACTCAACATGACCACACCCAACAAATCAAGCAGCAGCCAAGTTGGGAACAGTACCAGGCGCTCAGTAGTACCCACTGCATATGAGAATTGCTGATCAGCATATTATATGTCTCACTAACTCACCGTCTCACCGTCTCACCGACTCAACGGCACACTGACCGGCCAATGCAGTCAGCACATTTTGCAGTGCCATAATCAAAACTCCCTGACCTAATTACCTACTTTAGAATATAGCGCACTTCACTAATCATTACACTAAACTTTCGTCTTCCAAGTAGTATATAAACATGTACCAAATGAAGAATAAATCAGTTATCAACACACCTCATAACTCCGCGGTTCTACTTCCTACCTCTGGGAATAGGGCTCGTAATACACTATCTCAACTAGCAGCTAACCACGTTAGCTCACCCTCAGCGCAGTTCAGCATCGCCTGTGGTCCGGCATCGCAGTAACTATCGTTACCATTGCCGCGACGCGATTGTCCTGCCAGCAAAGCGTCCCCGTGCCAGCGACAAGTGCTCATTACCCCCTTGTCCCACGGTGTGACCCGGAAGTGTCTACTTCGGTTAGGCACAAACGCCGAATGTTGCGGCCAATATAACCCTTTCGAACAGAGCCACTCGACGCACCATTTCAATGAACATCTAATACAAACGTATTGATTAAAACATACCTAGTGCATAGTGCTAAGTTAGCATATGTATATTGAAACTAGAATGCGGCTTTACAATTATTTTCAGCGGCTTGTAGTCAACGAGCAGTTGCGGGGGCTGTTTTAAAGATTACCACACGACCCTCTGATCCTTGCCAGATTGACCTTAAATAATTCGTCCCAACAGCAGCTCGCTTGGCGGTTGATTCAGTTCCTTCAGCACAACTACGGTGTCTATAGCAACATTCTCAGCATCTTGTTGCCACTTCGTGCAAAATGAAATTGAATTGAGATACTCCAGATTCTCACGCTTCCCTAAGCCTTGAACTTTGACCTGCAAGTGTCTCCAGCGTTGCAGTCTGTTAATGTATACGTCCAGGAAAGATAGCTCTGGTAGCGAAGTTGAAGGTTGGCCTGTTAGAAAATTAGAAGAGGTTACCGGGCTAAAGCTGTGATCGCTTGGTGCGCATAGAGGTCGAGAATTCAGAAGCCCTTTAATCTGACATAAAGGAGTTAAGTGTTTCTTGAATTCGATTGCACAGCTGTCAATTACTCTTTTGAATTGCAGCCTTATAGATCGTTCGCTAGTCTCCCAAATGCTTCCAAAATTTTCCGCAGAGGGCGGGATGAAATGCCAACTAATTTCTCGACTCGGCAAGAAATTCGAAATTTCCTCGTCTTGACCTTGGGCAATTTCAATCCTTTCTATTTGTAATGTTGTGCCATTATCTGAATATAACTCAGAGAGACCAAAATCGTTTGAAGGCAAGGAAAGAAATCAATTTAGAGAGTAGATGGGCTGTTTGAGATATTGAGATAGACTTAACAGGTGCAACGTGAGTTTTTTCCATTATCAGCTTTGGGCGCAAGCAAACCCAGCGGATCGTATATCTTGGTTAGATTCGAAAGCAAAATGCTTTTGGTAAGTGCAGTGATAGTTCCAGGAGTTTCTAGCTTGAAGAAAATATGGTCTTTGGAAGGTTTCCAAAGTAATCCCAGAACTTTAAAAAATCAGGTGGATACTGATGCACTACAGCTTGCCTAGGAGAAGAATCAATTCCTTTCCGAGTGCAATGAGATCGTCAATCCTATCGAATCCAGTTGGAATGTCATCAACGTAAGCGACTCTGTAAAGTACGACAGCAGCTTTCGGATATAATTCGGCATAGTCTTCAGCGAGCTGTTTAAGAACTCGAACGCCAAAGAATATGTTACTGTCAGCAGTCGATTATGATCCAGCGTAGCGTTCTTCTCCTTTCTCCAAACTATACTCTTGGAGCAGTACCTTATTTGTAAATGCAGTAGTAAGAAAAGAACAAGCCGAACTGTAATTAGAACAAATGAAAGTATTAGAAATCTTATACGAGCTGTGTTTTGAGTTGCGCTTAAGCTTCGGAGATTGCTGAGTCGCAAACTCTTCTACTGATAATCTTGTAGTTCTTTTAATTTTTGGCATTGCTCGAGTGAGTCAGTCGTTTCTTATTGCTTGAAGCCGGTGGCTCCGCCATCAATAAAAGCTCGTTTGGATAGAACTGCTGCCTATTTTTAGCAACATTTTCCGTGAAAAGCCTGATGGATTTTCATGGCGCCCGAACAGGGACTAGCTTAGCATTTTCGTGGACATTCGCGTCGGAAAACTAAACATATAGTGCACTTTCGTCGTCTCATTTTACCCGTTGTGCGAACCTAAACTTTCTGGTGGAGTTCTGCGTTGCAGTTGGATCTGACTCCCCAAGGAAAGTTTAAAAAATCATGCCAAGCATAGAGGTATGAAATGCCAGAAATTATATATCAAGCAACCAATCATTTGTGTGCGTAACTTGCAAAAAAAAGGTACTGGTAATGGTGGTAATGGCACTGTTCAAATTGGAAAACCAATTCAATAACCCATATACAAGAAATATATTATAAAAGTGAATTGCCTTTGACAAAACATTGTGTGTGGAAAATTTCTGTGGAAGACTAGAAAAATTCGTATACCGCACGCATAACGGTACAATTCAAAGATTACCCGTACAGCCGCCGCAAAAAAAATAGCACCAATGTGTACACAATTTTTCTTTGTGCTACAAAATGTCCATTTTTTCCACTTTTTTTTTTTTTGCTTGTAAGGGTTACATATTTATTAACTAAAATAAAAGTGGTTACGCCCACAATGCGAAAGGTTTTTAAAACTTCGATACATTTATCAAAAAAGTACCAAAGTTGTGCGGCAACAAAAATAGCACCATTAAAAAACATTGTGCACTAAAAACATAGTTTTTTAACATTTCGGCAAAGATTTTCGATGTGTTTTAGTTTAAGGGCTTGAAAGGTCCCCCTTATACCATTTAGCTTCAGGGTTTTGAAACTTTGGACAACTCTCAATCTCTTTATTTTTGGTTCATAATCGTGGTGAAGCTTCTAAAATAAAATAATTTTGTATTGCGCATAAAATAGCATCATATTTTTTGATCCCCTTTGGAACCGCTGAAGAGAGTGGACGTGTCTTGTGCGAGCTCCGCGAAAAGTGCAAGAAAGTTGATAAATTAAATGCAAACAAAACACAAAAACTAAACAGGTTAATTTCAAATAAGCGAAAAGACGCTAAAACCCAAAGAAATTTAGGTTTCAACCCACAAAATCGGTGTAATGTCTTAAACTAGCACATAATTATTTTATCTTATAATAATAAATAAGTGCCACGCTAATAAAGCTCAATGAGCTACGAACAGAATAAAGAGCGACTCAGCTCCGCGAGCCGAAGAGACGGTTACTTTTCGTATGTCTCAACGCGTGATAGCGAAGTGCAAAAAACGACCCTACTGTCGGTCGATAGCCAAAGAGCACGATCTTGCTCACCATGCTTACTTACGGCTACCCCTACTCCGACGGCGTGGAGTCAACAATGCAAAACCCCCCACCATCAGTTTCGACCCCTGGCGCACCAACAACATGCAACGGTAAAACTTCTGCATCCGCACTAAATTTGTCAGCAACAACTACGGCTACGGCAAAAAAACCAACGACAACCACAGCTACGACTATTATTTCGGAATCGACTGCAACCGCAGCTCTAAATACAACGGCAACAAAAACAACGACAACAAATCAAAACCAAAACAAAATTCAGCAAGCGGGTCCGGCCATACAGACCGGACTAGATCGGTACATCCATATCAAGCGTAAGCTTAGCCCGCAGAACACCGCGGTAGGTAACAAGTCAAAAATAAACCGTGTCCAAGTAGAAGATATATTACCCGGGAGATCCGACAGCAATCGATTTGCGCTTCTAGCAGAAAATGAATCAGGACGGGGTCAGGAGACCCAACCGAAACCTAAGCCCCCACCAATTTACATTAGGGAGAAAATCTCGAACGCCCTGGTCAACAAAATTGTTGCGCTGACCGGAGACGGAAACTTTCATGTTGTTCCGGTCACAAAAGGGGATATCCATGAAACCAAGCTTCAGACCAAATCTGAAGAACATTTCCGAGCAGTATCCAAATACCTGGAGGAAGCTAGGAAAAGCTACTACACGTACCAACTAAAAAGCAGCAAGGGCCTGCAAGTGGTAATAAAAGGAATCGAGCCCGACGTAACCGCCAAGGAAGTTATCGATGCTCTTAAGGAAAAGGGGTTTTCTGCAAAGAACGTCAGTAACATTATAAACAGGAACAAGGAGCCGCAACCACTCTTCAGGGTCGAGCTGGAGCCAGACAGCAGAGTCTTGAAGAAAAATGAAGTGCACCCCATTTATAACCTGCAATTTTTATTGCACCGAAGAATTAACGTGGAAGAGCCACATAAAAGGAACGGCCCAGTGCAATGCACAAATTGTCAGGAGTATGGACACACCAGGGCATACTGTTCGCTTCGAACAGTCTGTGTAGCTTGTGGAGACTTCCACAATTCGGCTAACTGCCCTGCCAACAAAGAAGACCCCAAAAAGAAAAAATGCGTTAGCTGCCAAGGTAACCACACGGCAAACTACAGGGGCTGTCCGGTCTACAAGGAGATGAAGGACCGCATGCGAAAAGTGATAGCAACGCGTCATCAGAAAACCCAAAATGCGTACACTTACTCGCGTACGACGCCGGAAGTATTTTTCGGCACGGCTGCAAGATCCTCCTTTGGTCAACTAAATACCCAGACAGGATTCTCATACGCCGATGCCCTTCGATCGGGGACGGAAAACCCACTCCAGTCTAATCTAGGAAACGCTCAGCAGATCCAAGAACAGTCGCAAAGCACTCTGGAAACTATGATGGTCACCATGCACAAAGTATGATGGAACTCATGTCATTCATGAAAACGACCATGCAAACACTGGTTCAAAACCAGAACATGGTGTTACAGCTACTTGCAGCTAAGCAGTCCAAATAATCAGATGGCAAACCTACGAATAACAATGTGGAACGCCAATGGCGTTTCACGGCACAACCTTGAAGTAACACAGTTCCTGAATGAAAATCATATCGACATTATGCTACTGGTAGAGACGCACCTCACAAACAAATACAACTTCCAAATAAGAGGCTACACTTTCTACCGCACAGACCATCCAGATGGTAAAGCCCACGGCGGAACCGGCATCCTAATCAGGGAACGCATCAAGCACCACTTTCACCAAAGGTTTTCAACTAATTACCTGCAAGCCACGTCTATCAAAGTGCAGTCAGGCAACGGAAACCTCACCATAGCCGCTGTCTACTGCCCGCCTCGCTTTACAATTTCTGAAGGACAATTCATGGACTTCTACAACTTGCTTGGAGACCGCTTTATAGCTGCAGGGGACTATAATGCCAAACACACGCACTGGGGATCACGCCTTGTAACTCCCAAAGGAAGGCAATTATACAATGCAATCATAAAACCGAACAACAAATTAGACTATGTTTTCCCTGGCAGCCCCACATACTGGCCAACAGACCCCAGGAAAGTTCCAGACCTAATAGACTTTGCGGTGACAAAAAACATTCCCCGCAATATAATAAGCGCCAAAGCGCTTTCGGACCTGTCGTCAGACCATTCGCCAGTGCTAATAACTCTTCTTCAAAGCATAAGAAACACAGATCACCCCCTCAGGCTGACGTCGCACAGAACCAACTGGTTAAAATATAAAAAGTATGTAAGCTCACACATCAAATTAACCCCTCACTTCAACATCGAAGCGGACATCGACTGCTCTACCGATGCTCTTGAAGAAGTATTCGTGGAGGCAGCCACTATCTCAACACCACAAGGCAGGGACGTGCAAACCAACCACTTCAAAACTAATCTGCAAATTGAACGGTTAGTCTTAGAAAAGAGGCGCCTGCGACGTGCCTGGCATGCCAACAGATCGCCGTCATCAAAACAACGTCTTAAGGAAGCCACTCGCTCACTAAATCGAGCTCTAAAGCAAGAAACAGAAAATGCACAGCTGCAGTACATTACAAAACTATCGCCAACCAGTACAAAACATCCTCTGTGGAGGGCTCACCCAAATCTGAGCTCTCCAATCGAAACAGTGACTCCGATAAGAAACTCATCTGGCATCTGGGCCCGCAGCGACGAAGATAGAGCCGAAACTTTTGCCTTACATCTAAGAAACGTCTTCCAGCCGAACCCTGCCACTGGTTAATTTTTCCTACCACAAATCGAATCTGAATCTATTTCCCTACCACCATTGTTTCAGCCAAAGGAGATCGCGAAAGTCATTGGGGAACTGAAACCAAAAAAGGCCCCTGGCGGTGACCAAATAACCCCAAAAATGTTAATTGAACTTCCAAACTCTGCCATTGAGGTTATCTGTAAGCTCTTCAATGGGATAATAACTCTCGGCTACTATCCGAAAAAATGGAAAAAATCTATTATCATTATGATACCGAAGCCCGGAAAAGACCACACAATTCCGTCATCCTACAGACCAATTAGTTTTTTATCGTGTCTGTCTAAGCTGTTCGAAAAATGCCTTCTAACTCGCATAACACCATATCTAGGAGCACACAATGTTATCCCTGCTCATCAATTTGGATTTCGTCAAAACCATGGAACAATCGAACAAGTTAACAGAATAACATCAGAAATACGCACAGCCTTTGAGCATCGGGAATACTGCAGCGCAATATTCCTCGATGTATCTCAAGCCTTCGATCGAGTATGGCTAGATGGCCTCATGCACAAAATCAAAACACACTTACCTGATTACACTCACAAGCTTCTTGAGTCGTATCTATACAACAGGACCTTCGCAGTAAGGTGCAATACAACAACATCCGACGACTACATTATCAAAGCTGGAGTCCCGCAAGGAAGCGCGCTAGGGCCTACTCTGTTCCTCCTATACACAGCGGATATTCCCACGAACGAGCAGCTAACAACATCTACGTTCGCTGACGACACCGCAATTTTAAGTCGCTTGAGGTGCCCAGGCCGAACCACAACACAGCTAGCAAACCACCTCCTCGTAGTAGAGAGGTGGCTATCTGATTGGCGGATTAAAATAAATGAACAAAAATGTAAACACATAACGTTTACTCTCAACAGGCAAACATGACCTCCACTATTATTGAATAATACGCAGATTCCCCAAGTCAACGATGTAACGTATCTCGGCGTCCACCTTGACAGACGACTAACCTGGAGAAGACACATCGAAAATCTTGCGAACTATCACTGGGGCACCATGGTATATTCGCAACCAAAACATCCACAGGGACCTAGGCATTCTTACCGTTAAAGATGAAATAGACAAACAAAAAGCGTCCTACAACGAAAAACTCTCTGTGCACCCCAATCGCCTCGCAAGAGGCTTGAATTGGGTTTCCAGCCGATCCCGTCTACAACGCAACGACCTGCCAAGCCAGCTATAACTTTCGGGCCCCTTTATCATAATATCAGTCATATGACTGTTAGTTAAATTATTTAGTTTAAGATTTGAAACACTTATTGTTTGTATCCAAAGGGAGAAGATTTAATAAAGACTCATTTGAGGGCAAATTGTCATCCTTAATAACCACCATGTCGCCGACGCGCAGATTCTCTGTGGGAACTTGTCACTTGTTGCGCTTGTGGAGCTCCTTAAGGTACTCATCCTTCCATCGAGTGCGAAATTGTTGGTGGAGAGACTTTAAGTGCTGCCTCCGGGTCAGAATGGACTTGGATTCGCCCTTTACTTCAGGATCCAATATGGATAGAAGAGGTCCACCGACAAGAAAATGCCCTGGTGTCAACGCTAAGAGATCAGTTGGATCCTCGGATATGGGAGATAGTGGTCTGGAATTCAGACAAGCTTCGATTCTCGCTAGGAGGGTGGACAGCTCTTCAAAGGTGTACTTCCGTGTAGCGGTGGACTTTTAAAACAAGGTATTGAAGCTTTTGACACCAGCTTCCCATAGGCCGCCCATATGGGGTGCCCCAGGAGGAATGAATTGCAAGGTGAGCTGCTGATGACTATACGAATCGGTCACAGACTCTTTCACGGCCTGCAGATAGTCTCGGGAAAGCACGGTGGAAGCACCGACGAAGGACTTTCCATTGTCGGACTGGAGGACACCCTCTTCTATATACGAAACGAGCGAAGGCGGGGCGAAATTTTTCAGTCGTTAAGTCGCATGTAGGCTCTAGATGGATGGACTTTGTAGAAAAACAAACGAAAACCAACACATACCCTTTTTTAATGAGACAAGCTCTTCCGGTATAATTTTTTATATCAAAAGGAACGGCGTAGTCCATCCCTGTGTACGTGAACGGACGGGAAAAAGACACTCGCTCTGTCATCTGGACTTGCAATCCCTTTTTGTGGATAACGCAGGCCTGTAGAAGCTAACCACTGCCTTCACCAAGTTCTTTATTCTCGGAACCCAGTATCTGGAGCGGATGAGATGCACCACTAACTGATTACCAGCATCTAATGAAATGAGACACGTAAATTTCACCATAAGCTGCGAGAGTGCACATTCGTACGGTAGGATTATAGGGTGTCGTTCATCATACCGCAAACTGTCCGAGGCCGTTTCGCGGCCGCATGCCCTGATTAGCCCTTTCTGTTCTAGAAAGGAAAGAAAAATACCTGCGCTGAGTACAAATTGTCATGAGTCGTTCCGCGGCGGCAACGCCCTGGGCCTCTAGACGGATCCCGGAAAGCGGTGATTGTTTTCGACATCGCTGGACAAATCGATGGGCATACGCGAGGACCCGCAATGCTCTATCTTATTTGGAAAAGCGATCCAGGAAATCTTCTGTCGGCGTGTCTCGGTCACCGGCAGGTCGGTTCCCTGGCTGGGCCAATGATCGCGTGGCCGTTGCAGCCAAGTGAGTCAGCTGGATTGTGTTCGGATTGGACGTGTGACCAACTGGCTACCTCTGTGGAATCGGTGAACTTCGGCGCCCTGTTGGCAACGAACGTTGTTCAATGACGCCCTGGTTTGACTAACCATGCTAGCACAATCGTGGAATCGGTCCAACAATGGAGTTTTGAGGTCAGCCTCCGCATATAAGGAAGGATGGCTTTGGCCAACTCGGACAAAAGGAGCGCCCCACATAACTCCAGTCTAGGAAGGGACACCGTTTTGACTGGCGCCACACGCGTCTTGGCCGTGAGCAAGTGTACCATCGTCTTATGGCCTACCTCTACGCGCACATAGAACGCAGCTCCGTATGCCTTTTGCGAGGCGTCACAGAATCCGTGATGCTCTACGCGGAACTCTGGACGGAAGGAAACCCATCACGGTATTCTGTCCTGGTCTAGGACCGAATAGCTGTAGAGAAAGCTGTTCCACCTTTGGAAGTTTATCGTCCCAACCTAGATCCGTATGCCAAAACTCTTGCATAAAGATTTTGGCACACACAAGACACAAGACTGTAAGACTGGGCCAGCATGAAGGATATCATTTATAGTGACTTCACACGCAGCTTGGTGGTTGTACTTTCCGGCTTGAGCACGGCATGATACGGAAGGAAGTAACTGCCAGAACTATGGGTAGGACGGACTTCATTCATGTGATGGAGGTCAAGATACTCTTGAATCACGGAGTCGTATTTGGTTTTCAGCTGACTGTCCCTCTTTAGGCGTTGCTCGGTTCTTAGGAACTGCGACAACGCGGAGGATCTGGAGTGACCGAGGGCGGATTTTACGTTTTGGGGATCACGAAACGGAAGACTTACGACATACCTGCCGTTATCGTCTCTCGTAGTCGTCCGGAGAAAATTTTCCTCACAGGTCAAATCGGAAGATTTTGTTACTTTTACTGGCAGATCCTCCACCTTCAAAAATTTGGTGAGAAGCCTATCCAGGGACGTGTCGACCGTGTGGGAGATTCGCGTGGAAAAAAACGGAAGTCTGATTTTCCCTTGGAGCTGGAACGGGTCCTGTTAGGATCCAAGGACCGAGGAGAGAGCCACAAATGTTCGGCCAGGTGCCGCTTAGAAGAATGGATGGCAGTACGTCGGTCCCGATGAGAATATCTATCTGTGCGCTCTAGTAGAACGTTGGATCCGATAGTGGCAGTTCGGGAAGATCCCGTAGAAACTGTCGTGAAATCGGACAAGATGGGAGGTTTCCAGCTAATTGAGGAAGAACAGAGGCCGTCGTATTTATTTTCAAGCTGAAACTGACAGAGCTTTTTGGATTCAGCGGATACTGTCTGGTTTAAGCCTGATACTTGGGCCCGAATTACTTGGTGAGGCAACTTAATTAATTTGAACAGCCGCTCAAAAATAAAGGTTGCCTCTGATCCTGAATCTATCAAGGCACGAGCTTTAAAATTCGACACCAGGTGAATTATGTCAATTATGGCGGTGCCCAGCCAGACGGATCTATACCCCGTCGCAAAGTAATTTTGGACTGTAGAGTCCGTGGACCCAGTAGCAGTGGCAACTGGTGTATTTTGTCTTGATCTGGGTCTCGGGGGGGATTCGAAGACGATTGGGAGGAGTTGCTTCTGTGTAGTAAGGTATGATGGCGGCCGCGGCACGTAAAGCAACTATGAGTGCTTTCACAATCACGCAGCTGATGCCCTCGTGCGAAGCAGTTCAGACACAGCGGCTTGCTCTTTATATATGTCGACCGCTCGTCGACCGTCATCTGAAGAAATCGAGCACATGTGCGGACAGGATTTTATATATATACTAATATATAAATATACTTTGGTACTTTACCTTTTTGGTATATGTATATTGTAATATGGTGTAATTGGGATCAAGTTTGGTATATTTTTTTTGTGCTGGTATTTTTTTTTACTTTGCAATAATTTGAGGGTGAAAAATACCAAATATGTGTTTATATGTATTATTGTCCCCGGCGGAGTAATAGTATCATTTCGCCTTTATTTAAACTTATTTATTGATGCCAATAAGTTGGCCGGAGGATGCTATTTGTTGATTATTTAGTACTAGAATATTCTTTAAATTTTATTTAATATTCCGAGGGTCAAAATAACGAAAAAATTGGTGGACGGATGATGCTATGCATGCGGTGGAGTGCTAGTGTTATTGTTAGTATCCAAAGGGAGAAGATTCAATAAATAAATAGCAAAGCATTTAAAAAAAAAAAATAGTTTTTGAGCTATCAAAGTGCACATGTTGAACCTGTACGGCTATACATTGTGATGTGGTACCATCATTATAGTAAGAGAGTATGCCCATACCATGTCGCTAGCTCCACCATTAATATTCTTTGCAAATGTAAACTGGGGACTCAATTTTGGATTTATAAGTTGCCTGATGTGAATTTGAAGGCTTTTGCATCTAAACATAAGCAATTTTCAGCCGCCAGACCATAAAATGAGTTTTCTTTTTATTGTGGGCCTTATTTAAGACTCGTCCTTCAAATTCACCAATGCCCTGCAGTCTAGGGAGATTTTTATACCCGTTACTCGTAGAGTGAAAGGGTATGCTAGATTCGTCGGAAAGTATGTAACAGGCAGAAGGAAGCGTTTCCGACCCCATAAAGTATATATATTCTCTATCAGGATCACTAGCCGAGTCGATCTAGCCATGTCCGTCTGTCTGTCCGTCCGGATGAACGCTGAGATCTGGGAAGAGAGCTAGGCTATTGAGATTTGGCATAAAGATTCCTGAGCTTCTTACGCAGCGCAAGTTTGTTTCAGCAATGTGTCACGCCCACTCTAACGCCCACAAGCCGCCCAAAACTGTGAGTCCTACAGTTTTGATGCTAGAATAAAAATGTTAACTGAAATAAATTGTTCTTATCAATACCTATCCATTGACCCACAAAAAATTGACACGCGCACTCTAACGCCCATAACGCTTAGATCAGTCTACCGCCCACATAACCATATATTGAGATCGCCGGTAGGTTGCGCATTCCAATCTCGCTTTGCTGCTTGCATATCTCTACTTCCCTTTGGTGCCTTTAGCAGTGTAGCAGGTATCTGATAGTCAAGGTACTCGACTATAGCGTTCTTCCTTGTTTTTGTTTATGTAAATATATCCAGGTTTTTATTAACTTACAAATATTAAACAAAAAAATTCCACTCGATGGGCGGCTTAAGCGGGACCTACTTGCATTCATGCACATAACTTTTTAAAAGTTATGGGGTCATTGCGGCTTTCACTTTTCGTGTTCTTGTTTAAGTTTACTAATAATCATTATTTTAAAGAATTCGACGATTCAACTTAACTTGTCTTTTGCTTGCCCTTACAAATTAGCTTTTTGAATGGCCTCCTATTTTCTCATTACAGTGCGCTTAATGACCCGTTCATTGTACCCTTGATTTCAGTCAGAAGTTTTTCATGCAATGAAGGAGACGTTTCCGACCCCATAAAGTATATATATTCTTGATCAGCATGACTACACGAGTCGATCTAGCCATGTCCGTCTGTCCGTCCGTTTCTACGTAGGCTAGTCTCTCAGTTTTAAAGCTATCGAGCTGAAACTTTCTTTTTTCTTTTGAAGGTAGTAGAACCAGCAGGATCGGACAACTATATCTTATAGCTCCCGAAGGAATAATCGAAAAAAATTTTAAAAAATTATATCTTTGGTGTTTTTTAACATATAACTTCCTAAGCTTGGAAATACAATTTTTTAATTAGTTTTGAATTTCGAATGAAATTTGATCAAAATCGGACGACTATATCATATAGCTGCCATAGGAACGATCGGAAAATTGGCGGGAAAATAATATGAAACAAATTATAGCTTCGGTGTTTTTTAACATATAACCTCCTACGCTTGGAAATAACATTTTTTAATTAGTTCAGAATTTCAAATTTAATTTTATCAAAATCGGACGACTGTATGATTCAGCTGCCATAGGAACGATCGGAAAATTGATGGGAAAATAATATGACACAATTTATAGCTTCGGTGTTTTGTAACACATAACCTCCTACGCTTGGAAAATACATTTTTTAATTAGTTCAGAATTTCAAGTTTAATTTTATCAAAATCGGACGACTGTATGATTTAGCTGCCATAGGAACAATCGAAAAATTGGTGGGAAAATAATATGAAACAAATTATAGCTTCGGTGTTTTGTAACACATAACCTCCTACGCTTGGAAATATCATTTTTTAATTAGTTCAGAATGTCAAATTTAATTTTATCAAAATCGGACGACTGTATGATTCAGCTGCCATAGGAGCCATCGGAAATTTGGTGGGAAAATAATATGAAACAAATTATAGCTTCGGTGTTTTTTAACACTTAACCTCCTACGCTTGGAAATAACATTTTTTCATTAGTGCTGAATTTCGAATTAAGTTTTATCAAAATCAGACGACTATATCATATAGCTGCCATAGAAACAATTGGAAAATTGTTGGGAAAATAATATGAAACAGATTATAGCTTCGGTGTTTTTTGACATATTATCTTATACTATTGGAAATATTTTTTTTTGTATTTTTAAGAATTTCGAATTAAATTAAATAATTATAACTGCAAGGGTATTTAAACTTCGGAATGCCGAAGTTAACTTTCCTATTGTTTTCTTTCATTATTTTACCAATTCACTTAGAAGTAATAAAACAAAACGAAAGAACAGCTGAAAAAATCAAAAAAGAACTGCCTACTCAAGGGACCTTTTTTTGTCTCAACTGTACACCATAGTAGTATGAAAAGATGGGGTTTTGGTATAATTAGCATATTAATGCTCCTTTCCCCCCTCATTAACATATGCGGATTCTAGGACAATTAGCCTAATCCAATAAATTTACTGATTTTATGGGGCTTTGAAGTCGGAAAAATGTCATGATCATGTCCATAAAGAGTATACTTAATTGCCCCCATCCCCCCACATCCCCATGTGACAATATTGATCATGTATCCTTCCCCTCATTATGTGCAATTAGTAGTCACGACAGAAAGGTGCATGTGAGAAAGGTCGCACAACCATAGTATCCAAAGGTTGTTATCTTAGAGGAACATATCCGATCATGTTGGGGAATGGTGTGATCACGTACCCTTCTGCCTCATTATCGCAGGTGTTGCTGTGCACGTGAGAAAGGTCGCACCCCCAAAGTGTTCAAAGATGGTTATATTACAGGAACATGTCCGATCATGTTGGGGATTAAAGTTTTTTATGATTGTAAAACTAATTTAGAAATCAAAAGAACCCCAATAAAATAAATCTCACAAGTTAATGATTCTCAGATGTGGAATATTTTTAAACACACATTTTCGTTTCCACCGCGCGCGCTCATTGACAAGCGCAATAAAAGGGGTACATGCACAAGCGAACGACCTCACGACTGACAGCTAGCTCTAATACGTCCCATAATAGGGGTTGAAATTACGACCGCGTATCAACTCGCAAGTAGCCGACATATCTCAGTCAAGAAAATATTTTCCATTCTCCGTACCTGTAATTTTAACACGAAATAAAAAGTCAGAAGTTTATTTTGTAGCACAATAATATATTTATTCTTTTTTTTTGGTATTGCGAACATTTTTATTATATATAGAAATTAATTTTCTGCTTTGATTCCGGCGATTTGCATAGAAGAAGCAGGCGGACGTTTCCGACGTCATTTCTGGATTACAAAATGTAAAGTGTTCACCATAATTCGTAGTTTTGAGATCATGTCCACCTCGATTCATGAACATAGTTTTTGTATTTAGAAGGTATTGAAAATGTTGACAATTATCTGTCCTTTAAATTGTTCGATAAATTGGTCAATTTCCTCATGAAATTTCATATTGTTAATATTGTTCTCTTGTAACCCATTACCTTGACCTTTGCGCCTGCGTCGATGCATTTTAGCAATCCTTTGTAACATAACTATTTGTGTTGTTGGTAACAGTTTTATGACCTTTTTTAATAATAATATTCCATGAGTGTTTTCGATTACCTTGACCATTGCGCCTGCGTCGAGGCATTTTAGCAATCCTTTAAACCACCACCTGTGATTATTGTAGGTAACCAACTTAACTCTGGGGTTATGGTACGGTTAGCAATGGGTGGTTTGCTTAATGGGATTTAAATTATCGGTTAAAAATTTAGAAGTGAAAGTCACAGACATTTTGGACAAAGGATACAATTGGCCATTTAGAAATCCCAGTGTTTTGGTTTTTACTGTATTACGCCAGAGCGATTGTAATTACTTTCCCAATTATATTTAGTTTGAAATCGTATTTTGACATTCATATATTTTGTTCTTTCTAGACATTTTATTGTAGCGAATAACTATAGTTATGGGGTGTAAGATTAGCTACATAAGAAGAAGGAATATGAAAAAAGGAAATGTTTTATTTTTAGAATATACTAGTTAAAGTGGATGATATTATTATATGTTCTTAATATCTGTCAACATGAATCGAAATTGTTTATCAAAACAGCTTCTAAACAGCTTTTAGACAGCTTGTGAACAACTACTAACTACACAGACTACTACAACTAATTTCTTAATTAGTTTTACAATCACAGGATACATCTTACCCCAACATAATCGGACATGTTCACCTAAGATTTATATATCAATCTTCAGATATTTTGGTTGTGCGATATTTCTCACGTACAAGATATAGATCAGTGGGTTAGTCCCGCGTAGTACCGCTGCGTAGGTCTGCGTCTTAGCTGTGTAGCTCTGCGTCTTCGTTGCGTAGCTCTATATCCTACTGCTGATCCTGATGTATCTCGTCCTGTAGTGGCCTAGGCCAGGTGCTAGAACGATGATTACGTTGGCGGTAAACGTTACCGCTATTGCTGGCCTATAATAAAAGATATGGTTTAACGGCTTTGCCGGAGTATGTAATTTATTCAGACAAGTGAACTGTCGTATTGTTCATACAAGACTCACAATTAGAGTTTACAATAAGAACCTTAAAGCCAAGCCACAATGCATCACGCCACAAAGTCAAGGTCGGCAAGCCGACTCAGCATTCCATACAGCGCAGCACTCCACTTGGAATATGAAGTGTCAGCATATCACTGTTGGTCGTTCTTACCGCAGAGCGCGGAACTCAAATGTGGCGCATAAGCATTACTCAATACATTGTGCAATATTATACTTAGTTCTTAACTTACACATTGAAAATCAGAGTGTAAGTTTTAACTTCACATCGAAAGTCGTCTATTTATCAAGAATTTTTGATCATTCTTAACAAAAGACTATAACAGCTCGTAGAAGGTAATAACAACTAGTAACCAGCTAACATCTAACATCTAACATCTTGTATACATTTACTAAATGTTACATAGCACATATTTAGTATATATCGTATGTAAAGCTTTCGATCGATATCTTTGCCTGTGTAATCGTCATAAGAGATCTTGGTACTAAACAGTGACGGCCACACTTTGAATAAAACCATGCTGGAATACATTACACTAAACATATATAAATCAGATACTAAACAGCTAGTAACCAGCCAATAACATCTAGTAAACAACTTGTATACATCTACCAAACATATAGAAACCAGATGCTAAACAGCTAGTAACCAGCTAATAACATCTAGTAAACAACTTGTATACATCTACTAAACATATAGTAACCAGCAACCATAACAACTTGTATGCAACTAGTAGACATCTACGAAACAGATAGTAACCATCTAACAGCTAACAACAGCTAGTAATCAAAGTCCAAGCAGCTCAACCGCCATCATGAATCATGTAAACTAGATGGGTATTGTAATTAAAGAGTTTAATAAACTTATTCAAAATCTTAGACAATGCCTAACTCATACAACTAGTATACAAATAGAATAGAACTAGAAAACGAGAACTAGAAAAATAGTTGGCAACAAAAAACAGATATTACCAGGTCACAACCCCTCTATCATAAACTTGAATCAGAAAATAAATTAAAATACCCTCCTATGTTAGGTAATGATGCTTTCGAAATATGTTGTAATGTTAATATGGGATGGAACAAATGAATGCTTTAAAAATAATCCAACATCTGAGAAACATTAAATTGTGAGAATTATTTTACATCTATATATGGGAACAAAGCGAAAATATGCGTTTGGAACGAGGGTTAATTACCCATATATTTCTTACAGAGGGTGGAGTCAGAAAATTAATTATATACAAATATATATTTACATGAGTCGTTCTTCGCCCGAATAAAAAATGACGAGCTTTTTTTTATCTGTTGGTTATTCTTTATTAGAACGTTGGTAAAAGACTAACTGTATGTTACAGAATTGGTTAGGTGACGTAATCGCATGTGGATGATGTGATCGCCACTTCCTTGTTTATGTTTACATAATTCGGTCTTATTAGATTTTTCGATCTTGACGTTCGGACTTATCCAATTTTCTTTGTTTGTTTGCATTGCGAGATCTCAAGCTTCTGTATCGTTTTTAATCGAAGCCGAAATTGGCGATTCTGTTTGTTTGTGAACGGTTTTGTTCTTTGAACTGGTGACCGTTGAAAAATCGCAGTGCAGACACGTCACTATATAAAATATATATTTAATTATGAATTTAATGAAATATGTTTACAATAATTAAATAAATAAAAATAAAATTTAATGATCCTACAAAATTTGTTTCTGACTGTAATTAAAACTACAAGTACAAATGAAGGGAAAGTATTTTGTTCAATGAGGTACGTCGGCTACTTGCGAGTTGTTGCACGGTCGTAACTTCATCCCTTATCAATGGTCTTGAGATGTATGATCTTATCAGACGTCCTGCGCCTTGGGTCTTGGGCATGTGACTTTAATGACGGTCAGGAAATTTAGTTCACGGCAATTCGGTTTGTATGCTTTGATAATTCTTAATAAGAGACTATAATAACTCATTACACTTGGTAACAGTTAGTTACCATCTAAAACCAAGTACTTTACACATACTATACAAAAAGTAATCATCCAAAACCAAGTACTTTACAGGTACTATACACAAAGTAACCATCCAAAAACAATACTAAACAGAAAATAACCGTCAAAATACTGCTAGGTAATAACTAAATGCAAGTCCATGTCAATATGACTACTACCCTAAAAAATGATATATCTATATATATATTTTTTAATTAGTTCAGAATGTCAAATTTAATTTTATCAAAATCGGACGACTGTATGATTCAGCTGCCATAGGAGCGATCGGAAATTTGGTGGGAAAATAATATGAAACAAATTATAGCTTCGGTGTTTTTTAACACTTAACCTCCTACGCTTGGAAATAACATTTTTTCATTAGTGCTGAATTTCGAATTAAGTTTTATCAAAATCGGACGACTATATCATATAGCTGCCATAGAAACAATTGGAAAATTGTTGGGAAAATAATATGAAACAGATTATAGCTTCGGTGTTTTCTGACATATTATCTTATACTATTGGAAATATTTTTTTTTGTATTTTTAAGAATTTCGAATTAAATTAAATAATTATAACTGCAAGGGTATTTAAACTTCGGCCTGCCGAAGTTAACTTTCCTATTGTTTTCTTTCATTATTTTACCAATTCACTTAGAAGTACTTATTCTTAATAAAACAAAACGAAACAACAGCTGAAAAAATCAAAAAAGAACTGCCTACTCAAGGGACCTTTTTTTTGTCTCAACTGTACACCATAGTAGTATGAAAAGATGGGGTTTTGGTATAATTAGCATATTAATGCTCCCCTCCCCCCTCATTAACATATGCGGATTCTAGGACAATTAGCCTAATCCAATAAATTTACTGATTTTATGGGGCTTTGAAGTCGGAAAAATGTCATGATCATGTCCATAAAGAGTATACTTAATTGCCCCCATCCCCCCACATCCCCATGTGACAATATTGATCATGTATCCTTCCCCTCATTATGTGCAATTAGTAGTCACGACAGAAAGGTGCATGTGAGAAAGGTCGCACAACCATAGTATCCAAAGGTTGTTATCTTAGAGGAACATATCCGATCATGTTGGGGAATGGTGTGATCACGTACCCTTCTGCCTCATTATCGCAGGTGTTGCTGTGCACGTGAGAAAGGTCGCACCCCCAAAGTGTTCAAAGATGGTTATATTACAGGAACATGTCCGATCATGTTGGGGAATAAAGTTTTTTATGATTGTAAAACTAATTTAGAAATCAAAAGAACCCCAATAAAATAAATCTCACAAGTTAATGATTCTCAGATGTGGAATATTTTTAAACACACATTTTCGTTTCCACCGCGCGCGCTCATTGACAAGCGCAATAAAAGGGGCACATGCACAAGCGAACGACCTCACGACTGACAGCTAGCTCTAATACGTCCCATAATAGGGGTTGAAATTACGACCGCGTATCAACTCGCAAGTAGCCGACATATCTCAGTCAAGAAAATATTTTCCATTCTCCGTACCTGTAATTTTAACACGAAATAAAAAGTCAGAAGTTTATTTTGTAGCACAATAATATTTTTAATCTTTTTATACCCGTTACTCGTAGAGTAAAAGGGTATACTAGATTCGTCGAAAAGTATGTAACAGGCAGAAGGAAGCGTTTCCGACCCCATAAAGTATATATATTCTTGATCAGGATCACTAGCCGAGTCGATCTAGCCATGTCCGTCTGTCCGTCTGTCCGTCTGTCTGTCCGTCCGGATGAACGCTGAGATCTCGGAAACTATGGGAGCTAGGCTATTGAGATTTGGCGTGCAGATTCCTGAGCTTCTTACGCAGCGCAAGTTTGTTTCAGCAATGTGCCACGCCCACTCTTACGCCCACAAACCGCCCAAAACTGTGGCTCCTACAGTTTTGATGCTAGAATAAAACTTTTAACATAAGTGTATTCTTCTAACGCTTAAATCTGTCTACCGCCGGTAGGTGGCGTATTTAAATCTCGATTTGCTGCTTGCATATCTCCATTTCCCTTTGGTCCCTTTAGCTGAGTAACGGGTATCTGATAGTCGAGGTACTCGACTATAGCGTTCTTCCTTGTTTTTTTTGGTATTGCGAACATTTTTATTATATATAGAAATTAATTTTCTGCTTTGATTCCGGCGATTTGCATAGAAGAAGCAGGCGGACGTTTCCGACGTCATTTCTGGATTACAAAATGTAAAGTGTTCACCATAATTCGTAGTTTTGAGATCATGTCCACCTCGATTCATGAACATAGTTTTTGTATTTAGAAGGTATTGAAAATGTTGACAATTATCTGTCCTTTAAATTGTTCGATAAATTGGTAAATTTCCTCATGAAATTTCATATTGTTAATATTGTTCTCTTGTAACCCATTACCTTGACCTTTGCGCCTGCGTCGATGCATTTTAGCAATCCTTTGTAACATAACTATTTGTGTTGTTGGTAACAGTTTTATGACCTTTTTTAATAATAATATTCCATGAGTGTTTTCGATTACCTTGACCATTGCGCCTGCGTCGAGGTATTTTAGCAATCCTTTAAACCACCACCTGTGATTATTGTAGGTATCCAACTTAACTCTGGGGTTATGGTACGGTTAGCAATGGGTGGTTTGCTTAATGGGATTTAAATTATCGGTTAAAAATTTATAAGTGAAAGTCACAGACATTTTGGACAAAGGATACAATTGGCCATTTAGAAATCCCAGTGTTTTGGTTTTTACTGTATTACGCCAGAGCGATTGTAATTACTTTCCCAATTATATTTAGTTTGAAATCGTATTTTGACATTCATATATTTTGTTCTTTCTAGACATTTTATTGTAGCGAATAACTATAGTTATGGGGTGTAAGATTAGCTACATAAGAAGAAGGAATATGAAAAAAGGAAATGTTTTATTTTTAGAATATACTAGTTAAAGTGGATGATATTATTATATGTTCTTAATATCTGTCAACATGAATCGAAATTGTTTATCAAAACAGCTTCTAAACAGCTTTTAGACAGCTTGTGAACAACTACTAACTACACAGACTACTACAACTAATTTCTTAATTAGTTTTACAATCACAGGATACATCTTACCCCAACATAATCGGACATGTTCACCTAAGATTTATATATCAATCTTCAGATATTTTGGTTGTGCGATATTTCTCACGTACAAGATATAGATCAGTGGGTTAGTCCCGCGTAGTACCGCTGCGTAGGTCTGCGTCTTAGCTGTGTAGCTCTGCGTCTTCGTTGCGTAGCTCTATATCCTACTGCTGATCCTGATGTATCTCGTCCTGTAGTGGTCTAGGCCAGGTGCTAGAACGATGATTACGTTGGCGGTAAACGTTACCGCTATTGCTGGCCTATAATGAAAGATATGGTATGTAATTTATTCAGACAAGTGAACTGTCGTATTGTTCATACAAGACTCACAATTAGAGTTTACAATAAGAACCTTAAAGCCAAGCCACAATGCATCACGCCACAAAGTCAAGGTCGGCAAGCCGACTCAGCATTCCATACAGCGCAGCACTCCACTTGGAATATGAAGTGTCAGCATATCACTGTTGGTCGTTCTTACCGCAGAGCGCGGAACTCAAATGTGGCGCATCAGCATTACTCAATACATTGTGCAATATTATACTTAGTTCTTAACTTACACATTGAAAATCAGAGTGTAAGTTTTAACTTCACATCGAAAGTCGTCTATTTATCAAGAATTTTTGATCATTCTTAACAAAAGACTATAACAGCTCGTAGAAGGTAATAACAACTAGTAACCAGCTAACATCTAACATCTAACATCTTGTATACATTTACTAAATGTTACATAGCACATATTTAGTATATATCGTATGTAAAGCTTTCGATCGATATCTTTGCCTGTGTAATCGTCATAAGAGATCTTGGTACTAAACAGTGACGGCCACACTTTGAATAAAACCATGCTGGAATACATTACACTAAACATATATAAATCAGATACTAAACAGCTAGTAACCAGCCAATAACATCTAGTAAACAACTTGTATACATCTACAAAACATATAGAAACCAGATGCTAAACAGCTAGTAACCAGCTAATAACATCTAGTAAACAACTTGTATACATCTACTAAACATATAGTAACCAGCAACCATAACAACTTGTATGCAACTAGTAGACATCTACGAAACAGATAGTAACCATCTAACAGTTAACAACAGCTAGTAATCAAAGTCCAAGCAGCTCAACCGCCATCATGAATCATGTAAACTAGATGGGTATTGTAATTAAAGAGTTTATTAAACTTATTCAAAATCTTAGACAATGCCTAACTCATACAACTAGTATACAAATAGAATAGAATAGAAAACGAGAACTAGAAAAATAGTTGGCAACAAAAAACAGATATTACCAGGTCACAACCCCTCTATCATAAACTTGAATCAGAAAATAAATTAAAATACCCTCCTATGTTAGGTAATGATGCTTTCGAAATATGTTGTAATGTTAATATGGGATGGAACAAATGAATGCTTTAAAAATAATCCAACATCTGAGAAACATTAAATTGTGAGAATTATTTTACATCTATATATGGGAACAAAGCGAAAATATGCGTTTGGAACGAGGGTTAATTACCCATATATTTCTTACAGAGGGTGGAGTCAGAAAATTAATTATATACAAATATATATTTACATGAGTCGTTCTTCGCCCGAATAAAAAATCACGAGCTTTTTTTTATCTGTTGGTTATTCTTTATTAGAACGTTGGTAAAAGACTAACTGTATGTTACAGAATTGGTTAGGTGACGTAATCGCATGTGGATGATGTGATCGCCACTTCCTTGTTTATGTTTACATAATTCGGTCTTATTAGATTTTTCGATCTTGACGTTCGGACTTATCCAATTTTCTTTGTTTGTTTGCATTGCGAGATCTCAAGCTTCTGTATCGTTTTTAATCGAAGCCGAAATTGGCGATTCTGTTTGTTTGTGAACGGTTTTGTTCTTTGAACTGGTGACCGTTGAAAAATCGCAGTGCAGACACGTCACTATATAAAATATATATTTAATTATGAATTTAATGAAATATGTTTACAATAATTAAATAAATAAAAATAAAATTTAATGATCCTACAAAATTTGTTTCTGACTGTAATTAAAACTACAAGTACAAATGAAGGGAAAGTATTTTGTTCAATGAGGTACGTCGGCTACTTGCGAGTTGTTGCACGGTCGTAACTTCATCCCTTATCAATGGTCTTGAGATGTATGATCTTATCAGACGTCCTGCGCCTTGGGTCTTGGGCATGTGACTTTAATGACGGTCAGGAAATTTAGTTCACGGCAATTCGGTTTGTATGCTTTGATAATTCTTAATAAGAGACTATAATAACTCATTACACTTGGTAACAGTTAGTTACCATCTAAAACCAAGTACTTTACACATACTATACAAAAAGTAATCATCCAAAACCAAGTACTTTACAGGTACTATACACAAAGTAACCATCCAAAAACAATACTAAACAGAAAATAACCGTCAAAATACTGCTAGGTAATAACTAAATGCAAGTCCATGTCAATATGACTACTACCCTAAAAAATGATATATCTCTGGATAATCTTGAAAGTCAAAATCTATTAAATTCTGGATGAAGCAGTGGAGACGAAATTTCTACGGGGCCCCACTTCAACTTTTCAGTACCATTAAAAAATTTGTTGAGATTTGCTGAGGATTATAAAAAAGTTTTTTTTGAAATGTAAACATGAACTAGTCTTGATGTTAACTAAGAATCTTGGCGATGTGTTTGAACAAAGCAGAAATAAACAAACTTTTATACTGGTTACAAACGTTTTTGCAAAACTTAAGATGTACGATATTATTAAAAATGGTGTAAGCCTACCAATCGCATTCCGGAGTTGGTATTCATATGTAAACCTTAAAATGGGGTATGGGAGTCAATAGCTGTCGGCTAACCGCGAAAAAACCAAAATTTGTAATAATTGTATTTACACTAAATGGAGAACTTATCACAAAAAATATATCAAACTTGAAAGTTCACTTGAAATCTGAATCATTTCCATATGATTAACTGAATGTTGATTTAAGTAAGAATCAGTATGCTCACCTATATGAAATGTATACAAGTTTTCAATCTAGTTACTATAATTGTGAATCAAAACCATTTTTGACCCTAAATAAATTGAAATTGAATGACCCTATTATTGTGGTTGATCTTTCATTTCAAAACGAATCAGTGAATACTGGTCCTATTGATGAGAGAATTTCCATAGAATTGCAGACACCAAGTCATGAAAATTTTTGTTAAAATGTAAGCACGAACTAGTGTTGATGCTAACTAAGAATCTTGGTGATGTGTTTGAACAAACCAGAAATGAACAAACTTTTAAGCTGGAAATGACGAATATAACCTGGAAAATTCGTCATGTAACTCCGAGCGATTTTGCAAAAATTAAGATGTACGATATTATTAAAAGTGGTGTAAACCTACCAATCGCATTCCGGAGTTGGGATTCATATGTTAACCCCAAGTTTCTGGAATGTGAAATTGTCGGCTAACCGCGAAAAACCAAGATTTGCCATAATTGGATTTACACTATATAAAGAAATTATCACAAATAACTTATCAAACTTGAAAGTTCACTTGATTTCTGAGTCATATCCATATAATAATCTGAATTTTGATTTTAGTAAGAATCAGTATGCTCACTTTTATGAAATGTATACAAGATTTCAATCTAGTTACTACAGTGGCGGATCTAGGGGGGGGGGGGGGGGGGGGGGGGGGGGGCGAAAGGGGCAAGCGCCCCGGGCGCCAAGTCTAAGAGGCGCTAAATCGAGTCCGACTAGCAATATATGTTTCGAGAATTCATATTTTCCTATCGAAAATGAAGTAGCAGCATCACTCGACTACAATGATATTATTGCTGAATTTGCGGCAATCAAGGCCAGAAAAGTTATATTCTAAAAGTAATATTTTTTTGTCTTGCAAAAACACAAATAATAATGTTTTTTCCGTTGTAACTGACAAAAGAATCGATATGAAATACAATTCTTCAAACATATAAGCTTTTAATAATTAATAACCTATTTACACTTTAAATACTCCTAATGTTATTCGTACAGCAAATAGGGAGGGGGCGGAATTTTTCGCTTTGCCCCGGGCGCCAGCAACCCTAGATCCGCCACTGAGTTACTATTATCATGAATCACAACCATTTTTGACCCCAAATGAATTTAAATTGAAGGCCCCTATTATTGTGGTTGATCTTTCATATCAAAACCAATCAGTGAAAACTGAACCTATTGATGTGAGAATTTCAATAGAACTGAAGACACCAAGCCATGAAAATACCCAAGCTTGCTGTCTCCTCATACATGACCGTTTAGTTGAATATAACCCATTAAACGGACTAGTACAACGATAAGATACTGTTACGATTGATGTTCAAGGTCTCATTGATAATAATAATAATTTTATTCATAAGAAAATTGAAATTGTATTCGAAAAATATCCAAACTTGAATAATAGTTTTTTTATAGAACCACCATATGATTTTACTTTGCTAAATACAAAATCTCGAAAGACTGCAATTTGGTTAGCCAATACACATCACAAATAGTTTTCCACAAACTCGAAAGTATCTAAGGACAATTACAAGCGGAAAACAAATTATTTGTAAAGGTGTGGAAAAGAATCGATTTCTACAGATGTTTTTTGGGAGTCGTCAGCTCATTAATATCGAGGAAATGGGCTGTCCGTCATTAAACAGGTTTATGGTGTGTTTCACAATAGGGAAACCGGTCAATTTCGGCTTTGATTAAAAACGATACAGAAGCTTGAGATCCCGTAATGCAAGCAAACCAAGAAAATTGATAAACGTGAAAATCCAATAAGATCGAAAAATCTAATAAGACCGAATTATGTAAACATAAACAAGGAAGTGGCGATCACATCATCCACATGCGATTACGGCACCTGATGCACTAACAGTTTTCCAACGTTCCAATAAAGAATAACCAACATATATACAAAATCTCCTGATTTTTTATTCGGGCGAAGAACGACTCATGTAAGTGGCGCAGTCGGTAGGATCTCTTTAAAAAAGATCCTTGCGAAAAAACGAAGTCGGGAGCTTACTGATCAATTAAAAGGATATTTCTAAACTACTAGGAGTAGGATGAATATGTAAGTTCTGGATACATTTTTCATTGTATGTTCTGGATCACAATTGTTTTTGTTGTGCGGGCGCTTATCGCTAGCGGAAGTCGTAGTTGTTGTTGGTGGTCGGGAATGTTCTGGAGTGTTCTGGAATGTTGTGGAATACTCTTCACTGCTCTGCTCTGCGATCGCGCTAACTTCCCCTCCCACTTGTCCTCAGACTTGTCCCTCGCACTCTCGTTTAAGAATACTCTGCTCTGCGATTGCGCTCACTTCCCCTCCCACTTTCCCTCCCACTTGTCCTCCCACTCCCGTTTGAAGGTAATATATATATTATTTTCTTTGGTTGCAAACCGTTCTACTATGTAAATATTAATATAGTACAAAAATCTGCTACCATAGAAAACAATAGACTCTTTATCTCACTTCACTTTCTTCACATTTTTTTTGAGGGCTTTAAATATATTTTTGATGTTATTGTGGTGAAAGATCTATTAAATATATTAGATTCTTTCCCACAATAACATCAAAACAATATACTCTTTATCTCACTTCACTTTCTCCACATTTTTGATTTTGTATTTTTTTGTAATCATGGGTAAAACATCTATTATATATAGCACATATTTTTTCCATTATATCATCAAAACATTATACTCTTTATCACACACTTTACTTTCCTCATTTTTGAAGGCTTTAAAAATAAATTTTTTTGCTATCGCGGGAAAAGATCTATAAAATATAGGGGATCTTTTTCCGCGACACAAAAAAAATATACTATTTATCTCATTTCACTTTCCCATGTTTCTTCACTTTCCTCATTTTTGAAGGCTTTAAAAATATGTTTTTTTTGTTATCACGGAAAAAGATCTATTAAATATAGCAGATTTTTTTCCGTGACACAAAAAAAATATACTCTTTATTTCACTTCACTTTCTCTACATTTTTGAAGGCTTTAAAAATATATTTTTTCTGAAATAAACTGACGCTGAGAAAGAACCTTTAGAATCTACATACGAGGTCGATCTTAAAGGCCTACAAGATTTCATACTTATACTTATACATTAAATAGTTTCTTACAGGGCTAACACAAAAATATTTTAGAATTTAATTTCACCATAAAATAATCCTGTCGTCACAGAACTTTTTACCTTAAAAGACTGTTAAATAAAACGTAATTACTTACAAAAGTCAAGCAACAATATAAAATTAAAAGTCATATGTGACTTCACGTCAAAAATTCCAAATAATTGTAGTCTTATGTATTTGCAATAATATTATTTAAAGTTCGCGTAATTTGTTCGTAAAATAATTTTGATTAATGAGATGCAGCAAAAATTAAAAATCTTTTTCAATTTATAGGTGTTTTAACAGTGCTAGAGCATAGATTTGTTGAAAAAAAGTCAGATAAATATATATATATATATATAACAAGGAAGAACGCTATAGTCGAGTGCCTCGACTATCAGATACCCGTTACTCAGCTAAAGGGATCAAAGGAAAATGGAGATATGCAAGCAGCAAAGCGAAATTTAAATACGCCACCTACCGGCGGTAGACAGATTTAAGCGTTATGGGCGTTATAGTGGGCGTGGAAAATTTTTTTTGGGTCAATCGATAGGTATTGATGGGAACATTACATTTCAGTTTTACTCTAGTTTTTATTCTAGCATCAAAACTGTAGGAGCCACCGTTTTGGGCGGTTAGTGGGCGTTATAGTGGGCGTGGCACTCTACTAAAACAAACTTGCGCTGCGTAAGAAGCTCAGGAATCTGCACGCCAAATCTCAATAGCCTAGCTCTCATAGTTTTCGAGATCTCAGCGTTTATCCGGACGGACAGACAGACGGACAGGCGGACATGGCTAGATCGACTCGGCTAGTGGTCCTGATCAAGAATATATATACTTTATGGGGTCGGAAACGTTTCTTTCTGCCTGTTACATACTTTCCGACGAATCTAGTAAACCGTTTTACTCTACGAGTAACGGGTATAAATATAAATAGATCTTCGGATCCTATAAGATCTTAGGGCACGCTCCTCTATCGCCCACAACCGCCCATACGCCCACGCTAAAATCTGTCTGGCGCCCACATGTGTGAGGATTTGAAGATTCATCAATATTTATCTTTGTGCATACATTTTTTTAAAGTCGGGCCATCCATTTAAAATTTATAAGCCAATTAAGAAATCTACGCTACGTGGTGCCGTTGCGGGGTGTGCAATTGTGAACAGTCGCTTTGCTCCATATATCCATCTCCCTCGCACTCCCCTTAGCTGAGTAACGGGCATTTGATAGTCGATGGCTATAGCGACTAAAGCGTTTTCTTTTGTTTTTTTTTTCTTCGGGCGATAAATAAACAAACAATTATATTTTGTTTAAATTTGTGAACTAGAAATTAAACAACTTACCTTGTTTCATTTTAAAGCTCAGAACTGAAGAAAATACTTTTTTGAGTGTACATTTTTGTAAATTTTTAAACTAACTTGAAGATGCACAAAGTTTGATATTGATTTTTGGAAAAAAGACATTCAAAAAACGAATCTACTACTACGATTTAATTTTCGAACGTCCCGAACAAATGCAGTAAAAACAAGGAAGAACGCTATAGTCGAGTACCTCGACTATCATATACCCGTAACTTAGCTAAATGGAGATATGCAAGCAGCAAATCGAGATTAAAATGCGCCACCTACCGGCGGTAGACAGATTTAAGCGTTATGGGCGTTAGAGTTGGCGTGGCAATTTTCTTTTTTTGATCAATCGATAGGTATTGACGAGAGCAATACATTTCAGTTAAAATTTTTTATCTAGCATGAAAATTGTGGGAGTCACAGGTTTAGGCGGTTTGTGGGCGTTAAAGTGGGCGTGGCAAACTTTATTTTAGGTCAGTCGGTAGGTATTGATGAGAACAATACATTTCAGTTATTCTAGCATCAAAACTGTAGGAGCCACAGTTTTAAGAGGCTTGTGGGCGTTAGAGTGGGCGTTGCACTCTGCTGAATCAAACTTGCCCTGCGTAAGAAGCTCAGGAATCTGCACGCCAAATCTCAATAGCCTAGTTCCGAGATCTCAGCGTTCATCCGGACAGACAGACGGACAGATAGACAGACGGACAGACGGACATGGCTAGATCGACTCGGCTAGTGATCCTGCTCAAGATTATATATACTGTATGGAGTCGGAAACGCTTCCATCTGCCTGTTACATACTTTCCGACGAATCTAGTACACCTGTTCGTACCCAAAGGTACTCAACATGACCACACACAACAAATCAAGCAGTAGCCAAGTTGGGAACAGTACCAGGCGCTCAGTAGCACCCACTGCATATGAGAATGGCTGATCAGCATATTATATGTCTTACTAACTCACCGTCTCACCGACTCAACGGCACACTGACCGGCCAATGCAGTCCGCACATTTTGCAGTGTCTGCCGAGCCAACTACACAAACTGCTACCATAGTCAAAACTCCCTGACCTACCCACCTACTTTAGAATATAGCTCATTCACTAATCATTACACTAAACTTCCGTGTTCCAAGTAGTATATAAACATGTACCAAATGAAGAATAAATCAGTTATCAACGCATCTCATAACTCCGCGGTTCTACTTCCTACCTCTGGTAATAGGGCTCGTAATACACTATCTCCACTAGCAGCTAACTTACGTTAGCTCAACCTCAGCGCAGTTCATCATCGCCTGTGGTCCGGCATCGCAGTAACTATCGTTACCATTGCCGCGACGCGATCTTCCTGCCAGCAAAGCGTCCCCGTGCCAGCGACAAGTGCTCATTACCCCCTTGTCCCACGGTGTGACCCGGAAGAGTCTACTTCGGTTAGGCACAAACAATACCCATAATTATAATCATTATCAGAAACATTTTTGATGTAAAAGTAAGTTGTATTTAATATGGATCAAGGTGTTTCTGGGAAGAAGAAGATACAACTATTTATGTATATACAACGTATATTATACATACTGCTTGTGTCTAGCCGAAGTAAACACTTCTGGGACACGCTGCGTGACAAGGGGGGTAGTGAGCACTAGACGCACGCGTCTCGACAACGGTAACGATGGTAAATGCGTTGCTGGACCAGAGGTGATGCGGGAACTGCGCTGAGGTTAAGCTAACGAAGGTTAGCTGCTAGTTGAGATTGTGTAGTATTTCGAGCCCTTCTAAAAGAGGCCGGTGAATTTTGATTATGTTAACAGTTTGCGTAGTTGGCTAGGCTGACACTGCAGAATGTATTGACCGCTTGGCGTGTGAGTGTACCGTCGAGTCGCAAGGTAAGTAAGTGAAACGTCGAGTCATGCGTTGACAGGAAACATACAATGTAGCAGGTCTTCTTCCTCGACACAGAAAATATATACTCTTCAACTCACGTCACACACACACACACACACAGTCGTTGAAGGCATTAGATATTGTTTTTGTTCAACGTTCTAGTGCCAAATCATGTGAATATTAATATTAGCCATAGATCGTTGCACAGAAAACAATATCTTTTTTTTCTTTTCTTTTTAACAGTGTATAGTTCTCCCAAACCTCTCATGATATTGTTTTTTTTTGTGACTGTAAGCTGAAATGAGAACGTTGCATAATTAGGGATTCTATTTTCAGGAGTAAATAAGTTTTTATTGATATATGTATATATATATAGTTGATAGGTTATATTATATATATATATATAGGTTATTATATATGTATATAATTAATAACGTCTATCAATTCTCTCACCCAAATCCTGATAGCGTTGCATTAAAATATAAGCTCCTATCCTGAACCGTTTTCTGATGTTGCGTGATATCTTCATATCGTTGTCTGTTATATGCGCCCCTACCGTTATCAATTTCCTTATGTTGCGTAAGGTCTTTAAATAAAAATCGGGCAGAATATCCTCATACTCAATACAAAATTCATCGATTTCTTTCTTTAAGTCGTCAACGTCATCTGTATTAACGCAGGTTTCATTCTCATAACTACTCATTTCTTTCCTTATTCTGTACCCCGCACCGTAAACGTCGTCATCATCTTCAATAATAATTTTGGGATTTTTAGACAAGTTATCGCGCAATCAGCGATACATGAATTGTCCCCTGATGGGACGTAAGGCCTTGTAGTCTCCTGGCGTAAGTAGTGTTCCTACTGTCAACAGTTTTTTTATCGTACGTAAAGTCCTCAAGTCGGAGGTAGATAGTACATCGTCATAGTCCCTGCGAAACTCTTCAATTTCGTCCTTTAGGTCTTGAATTTCTCTATCAGCAACAGCAACAGCGTCTTCAATGTTGATAGATCCTCGTTTAGCAACAGAGTTAACATCGCTGGACATAAGCATCTTATTTGGTCGCGGATCTTCCTTGTCAGCAGCAGTAGCATCAGCACCAGCACCAGCAGCAGCAGCAGTACCAGCATCATCACCATCAATGATAGATTTAGAGATTTGTGTTTTGGGTTCCTTTATTATTTTTGATTAAAAAAATATAAATAAAAAAGAGATGAATAATAAATTGTAATTTTAAATTCTTTTTTTGTTGTTTTTTTTTTGTCTAGGCGCAGCAGGTATGGGTATGGTGGAGACCTACGTTATCATCCTCAATGGTGTCCTTACGAATTTGAGTTAAGATCTGGACGACGTCGTTATCTTCTTCTTATTCTGGGGTTACGTAACCGGGGGTGCTGTTACACACGCATTTGCAACTGATGTATCGAAGCACTTTCGGTGGGGGTTGAGTGCTGGACCAACTAAAACAGGATGCTTCTTCTGCTCCTACTACTACTTGCTTGAATTTTTCCGTTTTGGTTTTTGTTTATGACTCCATGTTTACTTCTGCTTTGCTTAGTTCTGGTTCTAAGTCTGGATGTTGGTGGTGGTGGTGGGTTGTATAGTTCACGTACTTAAAGAATGTAAGTCAATTTTGAACTGCCTTTGAATTTGACTGCCCAGCGCTATTTATGGCGAATTTCTGCCTACGATTTTGTTTATTTTTTTGATTGTATGAGGATGCTAGGTTTTTTTTTCACACACTCACTTGCAATACAAAGTATGTGTTTTTTTGTTTGATATGCCTTGGAACACCGGATGCGTGATAGCTGCATCCAATACAAAAAAAATATTTATTATTTTCTTCTACCCACGCTCAATTTTTTTATTTGAGTAGGTGGTTTGCTGAATTTTAAAGTTGTGTGTGTAATAACGAAAAAAAAAATGTGTTTTAAATTTATAGCTGTGTGATAACAGTATGCTTAGAGAAAAAAAAATGATTTAAATTTACAACTGCGCAATAAGTGTACACACACACACACACACAATCACTTGCAACACAAAGTATGTGATTTTTTTGTTTGATATGCCTTTGAACACCGGATGTGTGATAACTACATTCAATGCAAAAAAAAATGTTTATTTTTTTCTTCTGTATGTAATAAAAAAAATGTGTTTTAAATTTATAGCTATGTAATAACAGTATGCTTAGAGAAAAAAAATGTGATTTAAATTCACAACTGCGCAATAAGTGTGTGTATAATTAAGAGAAAAAAAAACTTCGGGATGTGGATGTGGTTGCGATTTGATTTAAATTAAACCCCCCTCCCCCTCTCGTTCTCGCTCTCCCTCTCACTCACCCTCCCGCTCACCACAATATTAAATACGATTTTTTTTTCGCCACAATATGAAATATTAGTATTTAATTTTATTTTTTTTTAAATCATTGTGAGGACAATAAACATTATAAAGTTCGTGATTATTATTTCGATCTGCTGCTGCTGCTGTATCGACGATCATCGC
Organism: Drosophila suzukii; assembly: GCF_043229965.1. Classification (NCBI taxonomy): domain Eukaryota; kingdom Metazoa; phylum Arthropoda; class Insecta; order Diptera; family Drosophilidae; genus Drosophila; species Drosophila suzukii. The sequence continues at coordinate 33,763,773 of NC_092082.1, read as the reverse complement.
AGCTTGATGCAGTCTATATAACAAGAGAAGACTATTTAAAATATTACAATTGCAGGATAGATTAGCAAAAGCAATACTAAAAATATAATAGTAATGATAACATTATAGACATATTTTGGTATAAATGGTGTTTTTAAAAACGCTAACAATGTCAAATTCAGAAAAATCAGCGTCGTCGTCGTCTGGTTCATCATAGGGTGAATCTATATTATATGTATATATACAGATCGCATTCTATCTTGCTTTAATTTATCAATTTTTTTTTTCCCCTTTTTACAATCTCTCGCTCTATAATACACACACACACACACACAACACAGGAAGCCTCCCACTTAGAACACACAAGTTGAACACTCACCCAGTTAAGTTGACCTGAACATCGATCGCCAATATATCGAGTTTTTGGTCGTTGTAAACCGTGTTTAATATTTAAAAGTGCGTTTGATTAGTGCGGGAAACCTCAGGTTGCAGGTACGTACCACAGACGCGACAGGAAGGTTCTACCCAGCCAACAAACCACTCGGCTACGCTTGCAAAGGCTGGCCAAGCTTGGTGGACAGAAGGGGGGATCCTCCCGCACCCACACAGCAACGCTCCACTCCAGAGCGCCACATAAATTTGGTGCTGCTCACAGCTTCCACAATCCGCACACGCGCAGTTTTTCCGGCACAAGCAAACAACATCGATCAGCTGATTGCAGTGCTGGACAGCGCCGCTTCTAACAGCGACCTTAACAGCGAGCTTAACAGCGAGCTTAACAGCGAGCTTAACTGCGAGCTTAACAGCGAGCTTACCAGCGAGCTTACCAGCGAGCTTAACAGCAAGCTTTCCACGCCGACCTCTACAGCGGCTAAGCGGGAGCTTCTACGAAGTCGGTTGCCCGGGAAATCAAAACTAAAATAAAACACACAAATCCTAACTCCTTAAATCCAACCTAACCACCTCCGCCACTACATACAGGGGTAGATGGGCAAAAAGCCAAGTAACCGGCCAATTTCCAACCCCACCGCGATAGCGGCGCCAGCTCAAACGGGGCTCTGGGGACCGAGCCGGAGCTGTATAGCTCCCATCAGGCAGTAACCGGGGGAAATCCCGGCTCACCGAGGGACCTCCGACTAGTGCAGGCGATGGATAAAGAAAAATCGTTCGGACATAACGAGACTCAGGCTCTTGCAGTTGCCAGGGCAGAAGAAGAGCTGGTAAAGAAGTTTCAGATGATGAAACAGAAGGTGCAGCGGTCGCCAACGGGGATGGAGCAGGCTCCCGACGCCCACCCAGTGTCAGCGCCTCCCAAAGTGACTGGGCCAATGTTCAACTTCGGCAGTAACGAGGATGAGCAAACCACCCCGAAGAGAAGTCGGGAACCAATTAGTCCTGAAGAGGCGATCGATGGAGCCCACAAGAAGCAGCGGGTGCAGAAAAGCGCCGCAGCTCTCACCGATGAGCTGGGCAAGATGCTCGACGAAATGATCGCGAAGTTCACGGACACAAAGAGCAACAAAAGAGCAAAAATGTCGTCCGCCATGTCACACAGGCCACGATCGACTTAATGCATGCAATGAAGAAGCTGCAAAGCGAGATCAATGCGACGCTGGATGAATCCTGAGCCAGGGGCCCGACTGCCAGCGCGACACAGCAGACAACACCATCGCTTTTTGCCCCACGGCAAGAGGGCACCAGCATAAAGGGAACGCATACTGGCGCGGGGAACCCAGTCAGGGTCGCGCCGAGAAACCCGCCCTGGCAGCAGGTGAGACCCAAAACCAAGAAGCCCCACGTGACTGCATCGAGTAATGGGGAAAGCGAAGACCACTATTACAGGCGGGCGCTGCACCTAGGATGCGAAAGGTGTATGGCGGAACCCAAACGGCGACGGTCCACCTCAGACCTGAGCATGCGCTGCGGATCCTCGACAAGGGGAAAATCAGGGTTGGATGGGTCGTCTGCCGCATAAGACAGAAAATGGAGCCCAGGCGATGCTGCAAATGCATGGGATTAGGCAACATGTCTGTCAGATGCCCAGCGTCAGAGGCAATAGCCAAAAACACGCGGCAATCCTGCTTCAGATGTGGCAAGGATGGCCACAAGTATAAAACTTGTACTCAGGGCAAACCAAAATGCATCATCTGCACAAGAAGCGGAAAATCTGGAGGAGAGGCCGAATACTCGATCGTCAGCAGTGCGTGCCCTGAGTACCGGAGAGCCATGCACGATAAACAGAATGGTTAAGGTCCTACAGCTAAACCTTTACCACTGCAGAGCGGCGCAGGACCTGCTAGCACAGACGGTCATCTAGCAGCAGGCTGAGGTGGCAATACTCAGCGAGCCCTACAAGGACAAGCATGAAGGCGTATGGCAACGTAGTTCGGACGGCAGAGCAGCAATATGGAGCTGCGGGAAGCCCCCTGGACACCTATCGCAAAGGGCTTCCAGGACGGGATACACCAGAACATTCTACAGCTGCTACATAGCCCCGAGCGTACACATTAGCGAGTTCAGAACAATAATGCAGGAGATCGCTGACGACGCACGCGGTAGGTCCCCTATCCTCATCGCAGGTGATTTCAACGCAAGATCCACAAAATGGGGCAGCGCTAGTACGACGCAGCGGGGAACCATCCTCCTTGAGGCAGTGGCCTCGCTAAACGTATGTCTACTGAACGAAGGTAATAGACCGACCTTCAGCAAGTCAGGCCGGGAGTCAACTATCGACCTGACCTTCGCTAGCCCTGGACTGGCACGAAACTGCGTATGGAGGGTGTCAGACATATACACCCACAGCGACCACGCTCTGATCATCACAGAACACGCTAACACATGCGCGAGGAACATAGCCGATAGAGTGAAGGAGGCGTGCGATGCATCTATGGAGAAAGCCAAGAAAGGTGGTAACGGGCGAAGACCAGTACCATGGTGGAACGAGGAGATAGGCTGCGCAAGGAGAGACTGCCTAGCGGCCCGGCGCAGGTGTCAGAGAAGCAGAGGACGCGGAAACCAGAAGCTAAGGGAAACAACCTACAGAGCCAAGAGAAAGGTCCTGAAGAACGCGATCAAAGCTAGCAAGGCCAGATGCTTCCAGGAGCTGTGCGAAGCGGCGGATGCAGAACCAATCGGGTCAGCATACAGGATGGTCATGGGTAAGCTCAACAGACAACCGACCCCTACCGGCCACTTACAGCTTGGCCAAATAGAGTCCACCCTGTTCCCCACTCAGCCGCCCCTTACTTGGCAAGCTACCGGGGAAGGCGATACTGTTCTTACCAGCGAAGCCGAAGTCCTGGCTGCGCTAAGGTAAACCAAAATCGAAAAAGCCCCTGGTCCCGACTGCATTCCCAATGCTGCACTGCACACATTGGTGGCAAACTACCCGGGAATATTCACGGAGATGTACAACATGTGTCTCACCCAACGAACCTTCCCCATACGTTGGAAGCGTCAAAGGTTGGTGCTTATCCCAAAACCGGGCAAGTTTAATGACGACGTATCGTCATACAGACTCCTATGTATGCTGAATACAACGGGGAAGATATTCGAGCGCATAATCTGCACCCACCTCGAAAAAGAACTCGACCAACTTAGAGCGTAATCGGACCACCAGTTTGGCTTCCAGAGAAAAAGAAGCACCATTGACGCGATCCAAGCGGTCACCCAATTGGCTGGTAACGCAATCGAAGGAGAAAGGTGGCTAGGTGGCTCAAAAGAGTACTGCCTCGTCTGCACCCTGGACGTCAAGAATGCCTTCAACTCTGCCAACTGGAACCTTGTCCGGCAGGCACTTCATCGCATGGGAATTTCGAACTACCTGATCGGCCTCGTAGCGTACTACTTCAAGGACAGAGTGCTCACATATTCCTCTGATGTCGGAGAGCACGAGTACCTGGTGACAGGAGGAGTACCTCAAGGCTCAGTCCTGGGCCCGATACTGTGGAACGTCATGTACGACGGGATCCTAAGGCTGGTACTACCCGAAGGATGCACTGTGGTCGGATTTGCGGATGACATAGCGCTGGTAACGGTAGCGAAAACCCTCGAAGAGATCACGGATAGGTGCAGCCTTTCGATAGACACCCTCATGTGCTGGCTCGCAGACAACGGCTTAGCAGTCGCCGAGCACAAAACGGAGGCAGTGCTTATAAGCAGCAGGAAGACTGTGGAGAAGCGCCTCAATCAAGTATCTTGGAGTACTGATCGACCACAGGCTATCGTTTAAGACGCACCTATCGTATGCAGAAGCCAAAGCATCCAGATCGACTGCAGCCATCTCAAGGATGATGGCGAATACTCGAGGACCAAAGCAGCACAGCAGAAGGATCATAGCCACAGTGGTGACATCTACCATATTGTACGCCGCGCCCATATGGGCCGAAGCTATGAAGACCGCATCATACAGCCACCAGTGCAAAGCTGTTTACAGACGCTGCGCATTGCGCATCACAAGCAGCTTCTGCACGGTATACGAGGAAGCCGCGCTAGTGGTAGCCGGTACTATACCGATAGACCTGCTGGCGGCAGAACGAAGAATTGGGAGCACAGGAAGCAGGACCCAGCGCAGCAACACGATCGAGGCATGGCAAAGGAGGTGGAACAATGCGACCACAGGGCGTGGGACGCACAGGCTAATTCCCAGTCTAACCCCCTGGCTGCAGAGACGACACGGACAGGTAGACTTCTACCTCACGCAGATGATCTCCGGGCACGGATGCTTCAAGGAATACCTGCATAGGTTTAAGCACGAGCCAAACCCCAATTGCGACCACTGCGGCACAGGAAGCATCGAAGATGCACGCGCTATTCATCTGCCCCCTATACGCTAGGTACCGAGCCGAAGCTGAAACGAAAACCGTTTGTAACCTAACAGCGGACAACGTGATCAGCTGCATACTAGAAAACCAAAGCAAGTGGCCGCTGGCATCCTGAAGGAGCTAAGGCGTCGAGAACGGAATCGACACATCGAGTCATAAGGACGAGCGGCAACCTGATATTAGTAGTATACTTACAAAATTTAATAGGAAGTCATAAGATGTAATGCGTCATGTCATCAACCAATTTTTGTTGAATGTACTTGGAAGGTTGTTCTTTTTCACAATCTACTTCATCATCATATTCATCTCTTTATTCTCTTTATTCGTTTCCATTTGATTAAAGGTAATATTCAAATTTGTAATATGTTCTAATCGCATATGTATACTTTGGAGAGTTTCTTTATCCTCGGGCGACAGAATGTGTAGATATTTTTGAATGAAATTAATAATTTTTTTTGTAAACGTCATTTTTTTTTTTTTTTTTTTGTATTGTTGTTATTATTGAACACGTATTTATTGAATATTCATTCAACCTGTTGATAATCATTGATGTTATACGTTCCGATGTGTCTCACTAACTGAAGGCTGGTGGGGTTGGGTTCATCATATTTCTCATCGTTGGTACAGTCTCGTTCAAACAAATAATTTTTCTTTACCAGGTTTCGCTCATTGGTATTGCTTACAGCATTATAGTGGTGGCAATAAATTCGTAATGTTTATACCCGTTCCTCGTAGAGTAAAAGGGTATACTAAATTCGTCGGAAAGTATGTAACAGGCAGAAGGAAGCGTTTCCGACCCCATAAAGTATATATATTCTTGATCAGGATCACTAGCCGAGTCGATCTAGCCATGTCCGCCTGTCCGTCTGTCCGTATGAACGCTGAGATCTGGGAAACTATAGGAGCTACAGCATTGGGATTAGGCATGCAGATTCCTGAGATTCCTGCGCAGCGCAAGTTTGTTGTTTTTTTTTTTGTATTTTATTAATTTATTATACGATTATATACTTTCCCTGTGGGCGAATGCTTAGCGACTAGTTTTACAGAATTGTGATTAAAAAGTAAAATGCATGAATGCATGTATGTCTATATAGTACATAGATATAAAGAGCGCTATGTCGTTCCTAGAACATTTTCTTAATTCCATATTTGCGGATTTTGGAGCGTTCTGGACTTGTAAGCTCTTGTTTTGTGCTGCTGAGATAGTGTGATCACCAGAAAGAATATCGTCGACATAGATTTCGTGCTTTAAGACCTCTTCCGCCAGTGGATAATTTTCGCGTTCATCTTCTGCAAGTTGCCGAACGACTCTGATGGCGGTGAATGGTGCAGAAGCGGCACCGAAAGTTACAGTTGACAGACAATATTCTGTGTGTTTCCATCCGCCGCCCGCCATTAAATCCGCTGGTACTACGTGTCGTCCGGAAGTACGTCGATGCAGCGGTACATGCGCTGGATGTCGGCGGTGAAAACATGCCGGTACTGTCTCCAATTCAGCAACACTGCAGGGAGATCATTTTGTAGAGTGGGTCCTACGGACAATACATCGTTTAGAGATCGACCGTTTGAGGTCTTTGCCGATGCGTCGAATACAATGCGCTGTTTGGTGGTGAGACTGTCTTCTTTATAGACAGCGTGATGAGGAAGAACGCAGGATTCAACCCGACAGGATGTTTTGGAGGTACTGACGGTTGATCTCTTACTAGAGACTGCTGGTGTGATTTGTCCCAATTCAAAATATTCTTCGATTCCTTCCTTGTAGCGAATCCATTTGTCTGGATCCCGTTCATAACGCCGCTCTAATTGAAGAAACCTGTTTTAAGCGACTTGATGCGATTTTCCTAGGGCCATAAAACTACCGTTTGGTTGACGTGTGTGCGTTTCCTTAAAGAAGGACTCACACCACCGCTCTTCGTCAGATTGAAGTGATCGGCTTGGGACAGATTCTATTTCGCAAAAATTCTTCAAAAGCGATTCCGTGTCTAGCGTGGTTTGATGACAGCGAATATTAAGTGTGTGGATTGATTCCTGAAACTTGCCGAGTATCATCCAACCTAAGTGAGAATTATGTGCAATAGGTTCGTATGGATTTCCGATTTGGGTTCCCGGAAGGATATGACCCGCCATGAGGTCGGCTCCGATGATGAGATCTATGCGTTTCGAGCGATAGTATAAAGGATCCGAGAGCTGGAGTCCGTTGATGTTTTTCCAGTTTTTAGGCGAAAACGATTGGTTTGGTAGATGTGAGGTCAGCGAGTTCATAACGTACGCAGAGTCGACATCTAGATTGAACGTTGGGTTTAGCGACGTTCGGATGCAGCATCTTGCCGTAAAGTTGCACCGTGGACCAGTAGTTTGGCCGGCGCCGGCGATCGAAGCGCGGATTCTGCTGGAGAGCTTGGACGGTATGCTCTGAGATTGTTGTAGCTTCCGACCCCTGATCGATGAGGGCAGTTATTGTTGCTTGAGCGCCGCTCTGGGGGTGGCAGACAATAATCCGTGCGGTAGCTACCAAGATATTCTGTCGCGTTGCATGGGAGGCTGTGGAATAATAACATTGGAGGTTTGGATTAGCAAGGGGGCTAACTGGTGAGGTGTCGTTGTTTATAGTCGAAGCGATATGTGGTTGACTGGGTGATACGGTCGGCGAGTAAGGTTGGGATGCTTGAGTGATGCTTGGCGCCGCTGCCGGATGAAGTAGAGAATGGTGGCGTTGTCCACAGTGGTAGCAATTCTTTACACTTGAACAGCGGGCAAGCATGTGCGATTTGCTCAGGCAGTTGAGGCATACTCACGACCTCCTTACGTTGGTAGCAATCCAAGTTAAGGAATCACGGACATTGACGAAGGATATGATTACCATTGCAGTGTGGGCAACGAAGCACAGGGGGACTTGGTTGCGCGTGGGTGTTATGAACCGAGATACGGTTTGTGGTGTGATGATCCAGTGATGATCCAGATTTGTTGGTGCCCGAACAGTTTCTATTTTCAATGGCGTCCAGGGTGATTAACCGGTTGTTGATCATAAATCGAATATCATCGGGCTTCTCCTTGCTTAGGCTTGGCAACTGGTAAAACATGTTCATGTGATTAGAGAATATCACGCTTGGATTCTTATAGCGCTGAATTAGTGTGTCCCATGCCACCGTATAGTTAGAGGCCGTCAAAGGAATTTGACGAATATCGTAATCTCGACCATCTGGCAGAGATTCCTTGAGGAATCGCTCATTTTGATGAATTAACCGAGTGAAGGCGTCATAATATCCTGGCCAGTCCACGCAGTTTCCGCTACACTTGGGCACTGACAGTTGTGGCATGTGGACACGTGCGTCGGCAACCGTCGACACGGCGGTGGGTGCCGAGGCTGAGGACGGCGTCACTGGGAACTTTATTCGTTGGCCTTCAGCTACAAGGCAATAGGTTTCCATGTACAGATCCTCGAAACTGACGGCGATCTTCTTGGTGTGATAGTCCGTTTTGACAAATCCCTCGGTGCAGATGATTACTTGATGGGTGGTCTCAAAAGCCGCGTTTAAACTCTCGATCTGCTGCAGGCGCTTCATATAATAGCTCTCGGTTTTTCGAGACGCGGAATCCTTCTTATAGTTCTGCTGCAGACGTGTTAGACTTTAAAGACGCTCCTTTTGAAGTGTAACAAAACCTGCTAAGGCCGGATCATCAGATTCGTAAATAAAAAAAAGGCACTCGTACTAACGTGATCTTTCCCTTCTGCTTGCTCCTGAATTAACGTAACGTTGACTATTGCGTGAGCGCAGGCTGTACTGTTTTCCGATTCCGCTTTGAGTAGGAGTCTTTCCTTGCTTGCGAAATTATAACGGGCCTTCTTGCAGCACCCGTTTTTTTTTTTTTTTATATATTCATTTATTTCATACAACTATATACATTAAAAGTGAGTTCAAGAACCGGAGTAGGGGGGCCGTGGTTGCGCGGTATCACCGCAAGGTATTGCTTCGCGCAATGGTAGCCACCTAGGCTGTTACTTCTCTCCTCTCGTTATCGGTGCGACGCAGCGTTCGCAGTACGCTCGCTGCGTAGGCTGCCGTCGCTTCCCAATTCGCCTCCTTCAGCAGCATGAGGGGCACAAAGGTTTCTGGCCGAACTCTTGCCCCGGTGGTCTCCGTGAGTATCTGACGGTCATAGCCAAAGCGGCGACATTCAAAAAGGACATGCTGAGCGTCCTCGACAATGCCGCTGCCGCACTCTGGGCAACCGTCCTCCGTGTCGTGCCCGAAGCGCTTAAGGAAGCTTCGGAAGCAGCCGTGTCCACTCAGCGCCTGCGTGAGGTAAAAATCCACCTGGCCGTGCTTCCTACTTAGCCATGGCTCTATGCTGGGGATGAGCTTGTGCGTCCAGCGACCCTTGCTGGAGATGTCCCAGGCTGCCTGCCAGTTGACGACGCTCTGCATCCTGGCTCTTCTCTTCACCTCGGTCTTGGTACTGCGGTCCGCCTGTTCGCCTGCTAGAGCCGCGCGAATCTCCTTGGCCTCCCGCACCAGTTCACACAGGGGAACTTGGCCTGCGATGACAAGGGCTGCGTCGTCCGAGATCGTCCTGAAGGCACTCGAAATTCTAACGGCGCACAGGCGGTACGTCGAGTTAACACCTCGCATGTAGCTACTCACAGCAGTGGCCTCAGCCCACACTGGAGCCGCGTACAGCAACTGCGACTTGACAACAGTCGCGAGGAGCCTGCGTCTGTCCTGCTTCGGTCCCCTGGTATTCAGCAGGATCCTGCAGAGCGATCCTGTGGTTTCGCTTGCCTTCTTGTTTACGAACTCCAGGTGTTCGCGGTAGGAGAGGCGGGTGTCCAGCATGACTCCCAGGTACCTTATGGCACGCTGAGAAGTTATCGTTGACCCTCCGATCTGGATATGCGCCGACTCCACTGCTTTCCTGCTTGAAATCAGCACCGCCTCAGTTTTGTGATAGGCCAGATCTAAGCCCGCCACTACGAGCCACTCCTCCACTGCTCGAATTGCGCAGTTTGCAGCTGCCTCCACGGCCGCAACTTCCTTGGCCACCACAACCAGCGCGACATCATCCGCAAAGCCCACAATGTCGGTGCTGCTCGGCAGTGGGAGCTTCAAAACACCGTCATACATCGTGTTCCAAAGCAGAGGGCCCAGTACCGAGCCTTGAGGAACATCGGCTGTCACCTCGTACGTCCTGGGGCCCACAGAGGTGTCTAGGACCAACTCCCTTTTGCTGAGGTAGCTGTGCACTACATTCAGCAAGTAATCCGGGATGTTGAAGGACCGTAGTGCCTCCAGTGTCCTCCCCCAATCGGCTGTGTTGAACGCGTTCCGTATGTCCAGCGTGACCACTAGACAATACTTTTTCGTCCCACCTTTTCATCTGGTACCCGCGATGGCTTTAGCAGCAATATTGGTGACCCTCTCTATCGCGTCCAGTGTAGATTTCCCTTTACGGAAACCGTACTGGTTGGAAGACAGTCCACCGGCGTCCTCCATAGCAGCGTTAAGCCTTGTTGCAATGGCCCTTTCGAAGACCTTGCCTATAGTGTCCAGCAGGCAGATGGGTCTATAGGAAGAAGCTTCGCCCGCTGGTTTCCCTGGCTTCGGCAGGAGCAGAAGTTTTTGGCGCTTCCACCTGTCGGGGAAGGTCCCTTCCAGCATGCACGTGTTGTAGAGCGATGCTACCACGCCCGGATGGAGGGATAGCAGGGTCTTCACTGCCCTGTTCGGGACCAAATCCGGCCCGGGTGCCTTCTTGCTCATCAGGTTCCTTGCCGCAGACAATAGTTCCGTCTCCGTGACCGGACATATCTGGCTCCCAATTTTTCGCGTCCATCGGGGGATGCAATGGCGGCGACCCTCTGGAAACAGCACTTGGACAATGCCTTCCAGGACCGCCGGGTCAGTTGGCGACCTGTTGCCGGCACTCACACGCTTGACCACCGTCTTGTAGGCTCTTCCCCATGGGTCGTTTTCCAGCTCGTCACAGAGCTTGAGGTAGCTCTCCCTCTTGCTGTCCCGAATCGCCAGTTTGAGTGCCTTCTTTGCACTCTTAAAGCTAGAGTTGCAGGCAGAAAGGTTTGCGGTGCCTCTCGCCCTTTGGACTAACCTCCTGGCTCGAAGGCAGGTCCTGCGCAAGCTAGCGATTTCCTCGCTCCACCAGTACACTGGCGCGTGGTGCTTCCGAAAGGTCTTACGCTGCTGCATGCTTTGGTCACAGGCTTCCTCCAGTCTGGCTGCCAATTTGTTCGCTGCTACATCTGCCGAGTCCAGCTCAGATACAGCCAATCCCTCCAGTGCGCTGGCGAAGGTCTGTGTCCTAAAGGTGTCCTGGCGGTAGGCTTTTCTTGGCCCGGTCATCGGCTGGCTTTGGCACGGTGGACCGCCAACTGTCAGCAGGATGGCCTCATGGTCGCTGGCCGTGAACACCTCGCCTATCCTCCAGCGTGTGCTACGGGATAACGAGCTGCTCGCGAACGATAGATCGATGATTGAACCGGCCCCAGCTCTGTTAAAGGTGTGCTGGGAGCCCTCGTTCAACAGGACGATGTCCAGAGACGCAATTGCTTCAAGGATGGTGCGCCCCCTGGCGTTGGTATAGGGGGAGCCCCATTCCTCGGCCCAGGCGTTAAAGTCGCCTCCGATCACCACGTTGCTCCTTCCTCTTAGGTCGCTGATCAGCTCGTCCATGATCCTGCTAAAGGACGTCAGTGATAGACTGGGGGCCAGGTAGCAGCTGTAGATCCATGTGCCGCCTACGTTCGCTCGGACAAATCCCTCTACTGCCATCGTGTCCCGCATTGGTGGAACACTCACGCCGCAGAGCCACAGTGCAGCTTTGCCTGTGCGATCCGTGACCCAATCGCTGCTGCTTTCCACTCTGTATGGCTCACTGAGTATCGCCACCTTGCAGCACCCGTGTGTGTGTGTGTGTGTAGAAGCGCTGTCAGCCGACCGGTTGTGTTGGTATTGATGACTGTGCTCTGTCGGTGTGAGAGCACATGTTGGGGGCACAAACGGAGACGATCGCAATTTGTGTTAGATAGAGTGATCTGTGTTATGCTTTATAACTAACAATTGAAAGATCAAACTGAGATTTTTCAACTTCAAGCAAGAGTCCCCTCATGGGCCACCATGTTAAGTTGTGACGCCGTGCCGAAAATGCTATGTACGGCTGTCATCGTAAGAGGGGCTTTTGTGAGTAGGTAAACGACTGAAGTTCAAAGATAACAGTTTAGCCTTTAATTCATTAGCTTATAATGTGTACACTTCACTCTTGATCATTAAATATCTTTAAAAATAAATGGGTCGCAATGGACAGAAAGTAAAAGCAGACGATGTTGTTCCGGTCGCTGAAGCTCGTAGTTCTCTTTTTTTCCTCGCAAGCTCTGTAAAGTTGCCAGATATCCTGACCTTCGTCTTCAGTTGGCAGAGCTGTGTATACGAACCAAATACCGTAGGACTGAACACCGGTTTTCGCAGAGACTTCCTTAAATACCAATTGAGTAGTCGAGAACTTGCCTTTGCTATATAAATGTTTTCATTCGGATATAAGGTCAACTCCGTTCCGCTAAAAAAATTTTCCTAAATCATACTTCCCGTTGGAAAGTTCTAGGTCCATGAGTAAAGTCAATGTTTCTTCAGAATACTTATATATAAGTCCACTTGGGGCGTAGGATTGCTTTTCTTAATCCGTATTGGCCGCTCCAATATTCGTACAATTTCACTGTCTGTCTTATATTTTAAAGACAACGCTTCAGATGCATTTTCAATGGATAAATCATTAGTTTTTCCTCAAGTTTCCTTCTTGTGCGGTCTAAAAATTAAAAATGAAAATGTCAACAAATACAAAAAACTTTAATGTATACCCCACCCTTCATTCGTCACGATACCTTACAAAGTACTGTTGAAAATATGATGGTGCCACTTTCATAAGGCGCAAAACAATAAAACACAGAGAATCAAAAACTGTTTCTAACATCTTATTAATACGTGTATATGTTTGTCTGACCTGGTTTCCCACAAATCTGGTGGGTACTGGTATTCGAAGAGTAAAAGGGTAAACTAGATTCGTCGGAATGTATGTGACAGGCAGAAGGAAGCGTTTCCGACCCCATAAAGTGATCAGGATCACTAGCCGAATCGATCTAGCCATGTCCGTCTGTCCGTATGAACGCAGAGATCTCGGAAACTATACAAGCTACAATACTGGGATTAGGCATGCAGATTCCTGAGATTCCTGCGCAGCGCAAGTTTGTTTCAGCAGAGTGCCACGCCCACTCTAACGCCCACAAGCCGCCCAAAACTGTGGCTCCTACAGTTTTGATGCTAGAATAAAAATGTTAACTGAAATTTATTCGTTCTGCCAATACCTATCGATTGACCCAAAAAAAGTTTGCCACGCCCACTGTAACGCCCACAAGCCGCCCAAGCCTGTGGCGCCCATAATTTTCATGCTAGATAAAAAATGTTAACTGAAATGTATTGGTCTCGTCAATACCTATCGATTGATCCAAAAAAAGTTTGCCACGCCCACTCTTACGCCCATAACGCTTAAATCTGTCTACCGCCGGTAGGTGGCGCATTTCAATCTAGCTTTGCTGCTTGCATATCTCCATTTCCCTTTGATCCCATTAGCTGAGTAACGGGTATCTGATAGTCGAGGTACTCGACTATAGCGTTCTTTCTTGAACCACCTTCTTAGTCAAAATTATCTTACGGACAAATTACGCGAATTTTAAAAAATATTATTGTAAATACATAGTCGGAATGATAAGAGAAATCGACTACAATTATGAAGACGCGCTGGCTTCTAAAGGAAGAAGAAAAATAGTTGGAGGAGCAATTACTAGAATGCTGGCCGAATCCCTGCAGCATCAGCTGAACAACCCCAATCACAATTCGTCTCCCTTTTCCTTTCCCCTTCCGTCGGCATAATGGGAATTTACATTATCTAGACACACCTTGAACATTCTATTTATTAAAAACGTTACTCGTAGAGTAAAAGGATGTATTTGTTTCGTCGGAAATTATATAACAGGTGGAAGGAATCGCTTCCGACGCTATAAAGTAAATTTTTTATTGATCAGGATCACTAGCCTGGTCAATCTTGCCATGCCCATCTGCCCGTATGAACGCTGAGATCTCGGAAACTATAAGAGCAAAAGATTTGGTAGCGCAAGTTTGTTTCAGCAGGGTCCAAAGCCCACTCTAACGCCCATAACGCTAAAGCCCGTCAAGCACCCACATTTTTTAATATATTGTGTTGATAATTAATTTCTATCTACATGCCAAAAATTGTTCAATTCGGTCCATTCATTATTATTATTACTACTTGTAGTCGTCTTTACTTTCTGTTTTTCAGTGGAAAAAGATGTAAAATTGCCAAACTTAATGTGTTTATGCTCAAAATAAAAGTCATTAAACTAAATTGTCGAGCTATAATTTAACCAGTCACCGGCTACGTATTATATTTATACCCTTTACTCCTAGCCTGAAGGGGTATATTGTATTTGGTATGTTACAGGCAGAAAGATGCATTTCCGACCTCATAAATTTAATATATTCTTGATATGGATCACTAGCCGAGTCGATTTAGCCACGTCCGTATGTCTTTCCGCCCGTATAAACGCTGAGATTTTGGAAACTATTAAAGCAAGATTGTTGGGACTTGGCATGAAGATTATAGGCCTCTTGCGCAGCGCAGGTTTATTTCGGCCTATTCTATCGACCATAAATGCCCAACGCTAAAAAAGCTTTCTCCTGTTGTTAATTATAAGTATTTTGCCTTACAATCGGACCATTAGTAAATATGTTAAATTGGTTACGGGTTCCGTGTTGTTCTATTTTTTGTCTAAAAAAAATACTGTTCTAAATAGCAAAATATTTCGCATTTATTTGTTTTCAGGACTACATATAAGAAAAGTATTTATCTTCGCCCTTTTGTAACGGATGTATTTCTGAGGACGTTATTAAAAAATCGCCATGAAGTTAATAATCGAAATATTAAGATTATTTGTAAGGAAGCCGTCTACGAGCGAAACTTTCAGAGCATGGATACTTTCTGCTCTTATGGTACACGGAGCAGTAGCTGGCAACCCTGATGCAAAACGGTTATATGATGATCTTTTAAGCAACTATAATAAATTAGTTCGACCAGTGGTAAATACCACAGATGTTCTCAAAGTATGCATAAAATTAAAACTTTCGCAGCTTATTGATGTGGTAAGTTAAAGCTAATATTACAAACTTATCCACGAAAAAATTATGACAAGTTAATCAATCTTATATATATTTGAGAATAATACACTTTTACGGCACACTCTTGTACACATTTCTCGGAAAAGGGTATATTGTATTAATACATTTCAGCTAAAAGCCTAGTACTCACATCGACGAAAACCGCGAGCTAACCGTAGGAGTGAGCGAGAGCCAAACAGGCTCCTAAAGGAAATATCAGAAAAAATACCAGATTTAGCGAGTGAATTTTCGATGAACGCCGTTAGCCGCGGCCCAAAGAATAAAAAATTTAATCTTTGGGGGTGTTCGTGCAGAAGCGGTGGGAAATTTAAAAATTAACAAGGAAGAACGCTATAGTCGAGTACCTCGACTATCAGATACCCGTTACTCAGCTAAATGGAGATATGCAAGCAGCAAAGCGAGATTAAAATGCGCCACCTACCGGCGGTATACAGATTTAAGCGTTATGGGCGTTAGAGTTGGCGTGGCAAATTTTTTTTTGGATCAATCGATAGGTATTGACGAGACCAATACATTTCAGTTAAAATTTTTTATCTAGCATGAAAATTGTGGGCGTCACAGGTTTTCGCGGTTTGTGGGCGTTAAAGTGGGCGTGGCAAACTTTTTTTGGGTCAATCGATAGGTATTGATGAGAACAATACATTTCAGTTAAAATTTTTATTCTAGCATCAAAACTGTAGGAGCCACAGTTTTGGGCGGTTTGTGGGCGTTAGAGTGGGCGTGGCACTGTGCCGAAACAAACTTGCGCTGCGTTAGAAGATCACGAATCTGTACGCCAAATCTCAATAGCCTAGCTCTCATAGTTTCCGAGATCTCAGCGTTCATCCGGACAGACAGACGGACAGACGGACAGACGGACAGACGGACATGGCTAGATCGACTCGGCTAGTGATCCTGATCAAGAATATATATACTTTGTGGGGTCGGAAACGCTTCCTTCTGCCTGTTACATACTTTCCGACGAATCTAGTATACCCTTTTACTCTACGAGTAACGGGTATAATAACTGGACAAATTTATATAATTGCTTGGATATTGAAAGTGCTACGGAACTATTTTAAAGTGTCCTAAACTCTTTTTTCAGTGAATGTGTTCCTGACAGTTTTCCTCCTAAGTTAGACAGGCCACCTTGGTTTACCAATCAGTTGCAAAGACTTAGAAACCTAAAAACGAACTTCTATAAAAAATACAAAAAGTCGGGTAGGCCATCCGATTTTTCAAGATATGTGGTGGCTCGTACTAATTTTATTGTACTTAACAGTCATTGCTATTCCATGTACTTGAACCGATGTAAATTTGAATTTTCAAAGGATCCGAGGCAATTTTATAACTTTGTCAATGCTAAGCGAAAGTCTTCAGCATTGCCATCATCTGTACGATTAAACTCTATTGAGGCATCTACGGATCCCGAAATTGCAAATTTATTTGCTGAATTCTTCCAATCTACTTATAGTTCTAATCACTTAAACAGGGCAAACTGTATTTTTATACCCGTTACTCGTAGAGTAAAAGCGTATACTAGATTCGTCGGAAAGTATGTAACAGGCAGAAGGAAGCGTTTCCGACACCATAAAGTATATATATTCTTGATCAGGATCACTAGCCGAGTCGATCTAGCCATGTCCGTCTGTTCGTCTGTCCGTCTGTCCGTCTGTCTGTCCGGATGAACGCTGAGATCTCGGAAACTATGAGAGCTAGGCTATTGAGATTTGGCGTACAGATTCCTGAGCTTCTTACGCAGCGCAAGTTTGTTTCAGCAATGTGCCACGCCCACTCTAACGCCCACAAACCGCCCAAAACTGTAACTCCAACAGTTTTGATGCTAGATAAAAAATTTTAACTGAAATGTATTGTTCTCATCAATACCTATCGATTGACCTAAAAAAAAGTTTGCCCCGCCCACTTAAACGCCCACAAACCGCGAAAACCTGTGACGCCCACAATTTGCATGCTACATAAAAAATTTTAACTGAAATGTATTGGTGTCGTCAATATCTATCGATTTATCCAAAAAAAAATTTGCCACGCCCACTCTAACGCCCATAACGCGTAAATCTGTCTACCGCCGGTAGGTGGCGCATTTTAATCTCGCTTTGCTGCTTGCATATCTCCATTTAGCTGAGTAACGGGTATCTGATAGTCGAGGTACTCGACTATAGCGTTCTTCCTTGTTTCTCCTGTAATCACCGAAAGTTCTCTCTTAAGTGATTTAGAAACTATAACGCCAACCTATTCTCCGGGGCCCGATGGACTCCCTGGGTGTGTTCTTAAGTTTTGTGCCCGAACTATTTGTAAACCCATTCTTAAACTTTTTCATTTGTCTATCTCATCAGCTATTTTTCCTACTATCTGGAAAGATTCCTTTATTATTCCACTCCACAAAAAGGGTGCGAAGATGAATGTTTAGAACTATAAAGAAATCTCTAAATTGTCTGCAATTCCTAAAACATTTGAACGCATTATTACCTCTCATTTGCAACATTGGTGCTCCTCTTTGATATCTCCGAGTCAACATGGTTCTGTTAAGCGAAGAACGACCACCACTAACCTGCTCGAATTGACAACTTTTCTAATAGATGGATTTAACAAAAAATTGCAGACAGACGTTATATATACAGATTTTAGTAAAGCCTTTGACTCTGTAAACCACTCTCTTCTTTTATTCAAATAAGATCTGCTCGGGTTTCCGAATAATCTGTTAACTTGGATTTCAAGTTATTTGAATGGTAGATCTCAGAGGATTTTATTCAAGAACGCTGTTTCCAAGGTGATCAACGTGACATCTGGAGTGCCCCAGGGCAGTCATTTAGGCCCTTTGCTGTTTACTCTGCTTATAAATGATCTTCCTTCTATGTTAAATCACTCTCGTGTACTAATGTATGCTGATGATGTTAAGCTTTTTTTTCATATAATAATATTGAATCTGGTTTCTGCTTGCAGTCAGACATGAACAGATTCCAGGAATGGGGTCAGTACAACCTTTTGAATTTAAACTATCTTTAATGCAACGTTATGGCTTTTTATAGGGGTACGCCAACGTTCATGAGTTACTCTCTTCAGAAAATGTCCTTGAACCGAATATACTCAGTAAACGATTTAGGTGTTCTCCTAGATCCTAAACTTAAATTTGACTCCCACATAGCCTATACTGTAATTAAAGCTATGAGTGTTCTTGTGTTTATAAGGCGTTGGTCTAAAAAATTTAATGATCCATACACAACCAAATTATTATTTACCTCACTTGTCCGTCCTAATTTAGAATACTGTTCTACAGTTTGGAGTCCTCAGTTTCAAGTGCACATTGACCGTATAGAGTCCATACAGAAATACTTTCTTCTTTTTGCCTTACGTGGTTTGAACTGGGATCAAAACGTTAGGTTGCCTTCTTACTCGAGTAGATTGCTATTAATTAATTTGCCTAGTCTAGTAAGCCGTAGAATTATGCTTGGTACTATTTTTATGAATAATCTTATCAGAGGCGATATTGATTCTGTAGATTTGGTAAGCCGCCTAACTTTCAATGTTCCTGTTAGACCAATGCAAAACTACCATCCTATCAACTTGCCACGATGTTCATCTAATTGTAGTCAGCATGAGCCCTTTCGCGTTCTTTCTAATAATTATAACAACCTATATCATTTAATTTGATCCTCAACTTCTATCCTTGTACTAAAAACTAAAATCTTAGCTCATTTGCTTTAGTCTTGTTGATCTATGTTTTGTCCTGTCTTTATTTGTTCTATGTACCTTCCTCGCGAACCGTATTTGCCCGAAATAAAAATGGTCCCGCGCGTAACAAGCACGTGCTTGGTGTCGTTTGGGCCACTTGTTTGTACTGCTCTTAGTGCATCAACGTTCAACAATATAATAAAAAAAAAAATATTAATTATTGATTTTTAATTAAAAATTTATTAGCAATTAAAAATTATGCCGTTAGGTGGAGAATATTTGGAATTGGAAAGAGTCACTGTGATGCCCACATTTTTGAAGCTAGAGATTTACTATCTTAAATAGGTCGCTCCAAATCAACTCGGCCACCCTAATTTTTTTTAATTTTAAAGTGCACAGTTTCATCTTCAGATCAAACGACATCACTTCCAAGATTTATCCTCATACCTATTTTGGCAATATTACCACTCTTTCGGCGATTATCCACTTACTATTTTTTACACTTAAACTGTTATATCTGGAGAACGAAAGATACGATTTTTATGAATTAAAAAAAGGATTTCGGACAAAGGGCCAGGCGGAAAAAATAACATTCTATTTTTCCAAAAAAGCTGCCACTTCATCGTTTTTTATTTCACTTGTTTTGAAGTGGAATCTTTGCTGAGTAATTAGTTATGGTTTTTTTAATAAGTAAAGAGCAATATTCAAAAATTTTATTCATCTGAGTTCCACGCCTACTCTAACTCTTAGAGCGCTACACAGAAAAAATAAAATAGCAAAACTGGTCATCAACTAGGTATTTTTACTTATCAAATTTCTACCCTTATGTTGCCGTATCATATTGATATTATTATTTTCAAACATATCAATTGTGTATTTTTGATACCAGATTGAATGCGCACATATCAAACTTATAAGAAAAAGATGGTAGTTTTAATAACAGTATGGTGATTTCAATATCAAACTGAAATTCTTACATATAAAAGTGATATGCTTTCATATCAAGCTGATATTCTTTCAAATCCCAACTTAGCTTCGAATATTTTTACCCGATCGGTAACGGCAGCTATGTCGGCATCCACTGGCGCTGGGGGACCTAAAGCTTCACTGCCAGCAGTACCCATAGGTACCAAAAGCTTTGGAGGAGTCCCTGCTTCTGCTAGTCAGCCTAAGGGGTCAAACCCTACGCAGCTTTCTGTGCCGACAGGTCAAGTTAGCTCTATAGGAGTGCCTAGCCTCGATAATTAGACGAACGATGTTCAGATTGCTGGTGGCGGAAGAAAAAGCCTCTCGGTTGTTCCATATAGGAAGCAATTATTTGTGTCTCGTTTAACACCTGAAACCACGTCTACAGATGTTTTGGAATTTATACACCAGGAAAATCCATCTCAACACATCACAGTGGAAGAGTTTTAATTTCCATATGTTCGAAAGATATGCTCATTTAAAATATCTGCTCCCCCTGAAGTTTTTAAAGTACTTAATTCTAAATGTTTTTGGCTTAATGATGAATTGGTCATTAAAGAATTTGTTCCAAACAGACGGAGAACTAATAATAGGCCTTTCACGACAGTACCTGCGCCAAAAAACTGAGCAGTTTATTTTTGGCCTATCAAAATGCTAGGGGACTTAATATGAAGCTACCTAAGCTTTATGCTGACTCCTCTGCCTTTTCTGAAGACATCCTGGCCTTTACTGAGACTTGGCTGAAACCGGAGATATCAGACTCTCAAGTTCTGTCCAAACATTTTTAATACAGAACTGATCGCTCTCCTCGTAAGGGGGTGGGGTGCTGATTGCTGTTACCTCTACTTTAACATCGGAGAGAATATACTTTCTTAGTCCCAATGACATAGAATTTGTTGGTGTTAAAGTTTCTTTGAAACCTTTTTCTATTTATGTAACTTGTTCTTATATACCACCTGGATCCGACCTAACAATTTATGAGCAACATTTGGCTGCAATAAAAACTGTTCTATCTCATCTTTCCGAAAGGGATCTTTTGATTGTTTTTTGGCGATTTCAATCTCCCCGACATTTCTTGGTCCCCTTCCACTGACTCACTTGTCCCTACCCCTTTATCTGACCATGACTTCGTTGACGGTCTGTTAGAATTATCATTACAGCAAGTTAGCTTTATACGTAATTCACTAAACGGACAATTAGATCTTGTATTTGTTTTATATCCGTCTGAAGTCACGGTATCTAGAATTGACCCACTAGTTGTGCCAGAAGACCGGTATCATTCCACATTGGAACTTACAACTTGTCTTCCCTGTATTAGTACCCTCTCTCCTTTACTTTCTCCAACTAAAAGTGGATACTTTCGTAAATGCGACTTTAATAAACTCAACAACATGATTTCACAATATAACTTGGATGTTGAAAGTGCTACGGAACTATTTTATAGTGTCCTAAACTCTTTTTTCTGTGAATGTGTTCCACTAGACAGGCCTCCTTGGTTCACCAATCAGTTGCAAAGACTTAGAAACATAAAAACAAGCTTCTATATATGTGGTGGCTCGTACTAATTTTAATGTACTTAACAGTAATTGCTATTCCATGTATTTGAAGCGATGTAAATTTTAATTCTCAAAGGATCCGAGACAGTTTTATAACTTTGTCAATGCTAAGCGAAAGTCTTCAGCATTGCCATCATCTGTACGATTAAACACTATTGAGGCATCTGCGGATCCCGAAAATGCAAATTTATTTGCTGAATTCTTCCAATCTACTTATAGTTCTGTTTCTTGGTCCAATTCTAGCTACCCTGATCACTTAAAGTTCTCTCTTAAGTAATTTAGAAACTATAACGCCAACCTATTCTCCGGGGCCAGTTGGACTCCCTGGGTGTGTGCTTAAGTTTTGTGCCCGAACTATTTGTAAGCCCATTCTTAAACTTCTTAGTTTGTCTATATCATCATCAGTTCTTCCTACTATCTGGAAAGATTCTTTTATTATTCCACTCCACAAAAAGGGTGCAAAGGTTAATGTTCAGAACTATAGAGGAATGTCCAAAATGTCTGCATTATTACCTCTCATTTGCAACATTTGTGGTCCTCTTTGATATCTCCGTGTCAACATGGTTTTGTCAAGCGAAGATCGACCACCACTAACATGCTCGAATTGACATCTTTTGTAATATATGGATTTAACAAAAAGTTACAGACGTTTTATATACAGATTTTAGTAAAGCCTTTGACTCTGTAAACCACTCTCTTCTTTTATTCAAATTAGATCAGCTCGGGTTTCCGAATAATCTGTTAACTTGGATTTAAAGTTATTTGAATGGTATTTCTTAGAGGGTTTTACTAAAAAACGCTGTTTCCAAAATGATCAACGTGACATCTGGAGTGTCTCAGGGCAGTCATTTTCAGTCATGAACGTGAGTTCCTCTCTTCAGAACATGTCCCTGGACCGAATATACTCAGTAAACGATTTAGGTGTTCTCCTAGATCCTAAACTTAAATTTGACTCCCACATAACCATAAATCAAGTTAGGGGTGAGAGGAAGACTTGGTGCATTCTGTTTGAGTTATTAAAAAGGGAAGGAAGCCATTATAATTGTGCGCAGCAGATTTCCTTTTTTCGTTTCTTAAAGTTCAAATAATAAAGTCAGGTAAGTGTTACAATAAGTTTATGATGTTGTGCATTGATCTTAGTTTAAAGTACGCAACTTTTGAAGGTATTATTTGGGTTCCGTTAGCCGAAAGTGGACGATGAAGTGTTTTGTGCCAATAAAAATCCCGCAAAGGGTTATACACAACTCTAATAAGTAAATAAAAATGAAACGCATTTTTTATATTTTATGTATGCCTGTAGTCTGGGGGGGGGGTAGCGGGGTACCGTCGGCACTGGTAGGCTTCGGTGGGTTGCTGCTGGTGCGGCTGGCGTACGTCAGATGCGGCGGACTGCGTCGAGCTGAAGGGGAGAAACACACTATACGCGAAGTGCCCTTTGACCGAAAAGAAACTACGCAAAAAGTTAACTAACACATGACAACAAATCAAAAAACCAAAACAAAATTCAGCAAGCGGGTGCGGCCATACAGACCGGACTAGATCGGTACATCCATATCAAGCGTAAGCTTAGCCGGCAGAATACCGCGGTAGGTAACAAGTCAAAAATAAACCGTGTCCAAATAGAAAATAAATTACCCGGGAAATCCAACAGCAATAGATTTGCGCTTCTAGATGAAAATGAATCAGAACAGGCTCAGGAGACCCAACCGAAACCTAAGCCCCCACCAATTTACATTAGGGAGAAAATCTCGGGGAGATCAATGAAACCAAGCTTCAGACAAAATCTTAAGAAAAGCTACTACACGTACCAACTAAAAAGCAGCAAGGGCCTGCAAGTGGCACTAAAAGGAATCGAGCTCGACGTAACCGCCAAGGAAGTTATCGATGCTCTCAAGGAAAAAGGGTTTTCTGCAAGAAATGTCAGTAACATTATAAACAGGAAAAAAGATCCGCAACCACTTTTCAGAGTCGAGCTGGAGCCAGAAAGCAGAGTCTTGAAGAAAAATGAAGTGCACCCCATTTATAACCTGCAATACTTATTGCACCGAAGAATTAACGTGGAAAAGTCACATAAAAGGAACGGCCCAGTGCAATCCACAAATGGTCATCGCACAGACCATCTAGATGGTAAAGCCCGGAACCGGCATCCTAATCAGGAAACGCATCAAGCACCACTTTCACCAAAGGTTTGCAACTAATTACTTGCAAGCCACGTCTATCAAAGTGCAGTCAGGCAACGGAAACCTCACCACAGCCGCTGTCTACTGCCCGCCTCGCTTTACAATTTCTAAAGAACAATTCATGCACTTCTACAACTTGCTTGGAGATCGCTTTATAGCTGCAGGGGACTATAATGCCAAACACACGCACAAGGGATCACGCCTTGCTACTCCCAAAGGAAGGCAATTATACAATGTAATCATAAAACCGAACAACAAATTAATTTATGTTTCCCCTGGCAGCCCCACATACTGGGCAACAGACCCCAGGAAAGTTCCAGACCTAATAGACTTTGCGGTGACAAAAAACATTCCGTGCAATATAATAAGCGCCAAAGCGCTTTCGGACCTGTCGTCAGACCATTCGCCAGTGCTAATAACTCTTCTTCAAAGCACAAAAACCACACTCCCTCAGGCTGACGTCGCACAGAACCAACTGGTTAAAATATAAAAAGTATGTAAGCTCACACATCAAATTAACCCCTCACTTTAACATCGAAGCGGACATCGACTACTCTACCGATGCTCTTGAAGAAGTATTCGTGGAGGCAGCCACTTTCTCAACACCACAAGGCAGGGACGTGCAAACCAACCACTTCAAAACAAATCTGCAAATTGAACGGCTAGTCCTAGAAAAGAGGCGCCTGCGACGTGCCTGGCAAACAAACAGATCGCCGTCATCAAAACAACGTCTTAAGGAAGCCACTCGCACACTAAATCGAGCTCAAAAGCAAGAAAAAGAAAATGCACAGCTGCGGTACATTAAAAAACTTTCGCCAACCAGTACAAAACATCCTCTGTGGAGGGCTCACCCAAATCTGAGCTCTCCAATCGAAAGAGTCACTCCGATAAGAAATTCATCTGGCAGCTGGGTCCGCAGCAACGAAGATGGAGCCGAAACTTTTGCTTTACATCTCAGAAACGTCTTCCGGCCGAACACTGCCACTGGTTTATTTGTCCTACCACAAATCGAATCTGAATCTATTTTCCTATCACCATTGTTTTAGCCAAAGGAAACCGCGAAAGTCATTGGATAACTGAAACCGAAAAAAGCCCCTGGTGACCAAATAACCCCAAAAATGTTAATTGAACTTCCAAACTCTGCCATTGAGGTTATTTGTAAACTTTTCAATGGGATCACAACTCTCGGCTACTATCCGATAAAATGGAAGAAAACTTTTACCGAAGCCCGGAAAAGACCACGCAATTTCGCCATCATACAGACCAATTAGTTTATTATGGTGTCTGTCTAAGCTGTTCGAAAAATGCCTTCTGTTGGGGCGGGGTGGCTTGATCGCTGAGAATAGCTAAAGTCCCCAGAACGAATGGTACGCAAAAAAACGGGGGTACTTTGGCGTTTTTTTTGAGCGACGTGCATAGGTGTTTATTAATACACTTTGAAATAAGAACTGCTTAAGCCTAACTTAACTTAAACGCCCTTTTGACGTAAACACCTTCTAATTCGCATAATACCATATCTAGGAGCAGACAATGTTATCCCTTCTCATCATCAAAACCATGGAGCAATCGAACAAGTTAACAGAATAACATCAGAAATACCCACAGCCTTTGAGCATCGGGAATACTGCAGAGCAATATTCCTCGATGTATCTCAAGAATTCGATCGAGTATGGCTAGAAAGCATCATGCACAAAATCAAAACTTACTTGCCTGATTACACTCACAAGCTTCTTAAGTCGTATCTATACAACAGAACATTCGCAGTAAGGTGCAACACAACAACATCCGACGACTACATTATCAAAGCTGGAGTCCCGCAAGGAAGCGCGCTAGGGCCTACTCTTTTCCTCCTATACACAGCAGATATTCCCACGAACGAGCAGCTAACAACATCTACGTTCGCTGACGACACCGCAGTTTTAAGTCGCTCGAGGTGCCCAGGCCGAGACACATCACAGCAAACGAACCACCTCTCAGCAGTAGAGAGGTGGCTATCTGATTGGCGGATTAAAATAAATGAACAAAAACGTAAACACATAACGTTTACTCTCAACAGGCAAACATGCCCTTCACTATCATTGAATAATACGCAGATTCCCCAAGTCAACGATGTAACGTATCTCGGCGTCCACCTTGACAGACGACTAACCTGGAGAAGACACATCGAACGCAAGAAAGTGCATCTAAAACTAAAAGCCAGCAGCTTCCACTGGATTCTTAACGCTCGTTCGCCCCTGCGTCTGGACTACAAGGTTTTGCTCTACAACTCCACTTTGAAGCCCATCTAGACATATGGCTCCCAGCTATGGGGTAACGCCAGCAGCAGCAACATAGACATTATACAGCGCGCTCAATCGAAAATCTTGCGAACTATCACTGGGGCACCATGGTATATTCGCAACCAAAATATCCAAAGGGACCTAGGCATCCTTACCGTAAAAGATAAAATAGACAAACAAAAAGCGTCCTACAATAAAAAACTCTCTGTGCACCCTAATCGCCTCGCAAAAAGCTTGACTTGGGTTTCCAGCCGATCACGTCTACAACGCAACGACCTGGCAAGCCAGCCATAACTTTTGGGCCCCCTTTATCATAATATCAGTCATATGACTGTTAGTTAAATTATTTAGTTTAAGATTTGAAACACTTATTGTTTGTATCCAAAGGGAGAAGATTTAATAAAGACTCATTTGAGGGCAAATTGTCATCCTTAATAACCACCATGTCGCCGACGCGCAGATTCTCTGTGGGAACTTGTCACTTGTTGCGCTTGTGGAGCTCCTTAAGGTACTCATCCTTCCATCGAGTGCGAAATTGTTGGTGGAGAGACTTTAAGTGCTGCCTCCGGGTCAGAATGGACTTGGATTCGCCCTTTACTTCAGGATTCAATATGGATAGAAGAGGTCCACCGACAAGAAAATGCCCTGGTGTCAACGCTAAGAGATCAGTTGGATCCTCGGATATGGGAGATAGTGGTCTGGAATTCAGACAAGCTTCGATTCTCGCTAGGAGGGTGGACAGCTCTTCAAAGGTGTACTTCCGTGTAGCGGTGGACTTTTAATACAAGGTATTGAAGCTTTTGACACCAGCTTCCCATAGGCCGCCCATATGGGGTGCCCCAGGAGGAATGAATTGCAAGGTGAGCTGCTGATGACTATACGAATCGGTCACAGACTCTTTCACGGCTTGCAGATAGTCTCGGGAAAGCACGGTGGAAGCACCGACGAAGGACTTTCCATTGTCGGACTGGAGGACACCCTCTTCTATATACGAAACGAGCGAAGGCGGGGCGAAATTTTTCAGTCGTTAAGTCGCATGTAGGCTCTAGATGGATGGACTTTGTAGAAAAACAAACGAAAACCAACACATACCCTTTTTTAATGAGACAAGCTCTTCCGGTATAATTTTTTATATCAAAAGGAACGGCGTAGTCCATCCCTGTGTACGTGAACGGACGGGAAAAAGACACTCGCTCTGTCATCTGGACTTGCAATCCCTTTTTGTGGATAACGCAGGCCTGTAGAAGCTAACCACTGCCTTCACCAAGTTCTTTATTCTCGGAACCCAGTATCTGGAGCGGATGAGATGCACCACTAACTGATTACCAGCATCTAATGAAATGAGACACGTAAATTTCACCATAAGCTGCGAGAGTGCACATTCGTACGGTAGGATTATAGGGTGTCGTTCATCATACCGCAAACTGTCCGAGGCCGTTTCGCGGCCGCATGCCCTGATTAGCCCTTTCTGTTCTAGAAAGGAAAGAAAAATACCTGCGCTGAGTACAAATTGTCATGAGTCGTTCCGCGGCGGCAACGCCCTGGGCCTCTAGACGGATCCCGGAAAGCGGTGATTGTTTTCGACATCGCTGGACAAATCGATGGGCATACGCGAGGACCCGCAATGCTCTATCTTATTTGGAAAAGCGATCCAGGAAATCTTCTGTCGGCGTGTCTCGGTCACCGGCAGGTCGGTTCCCTGGCTGGGCCAATGATCGCGTGGCCGTTGCAGCCAAGTGAGTCAGCTGGATTGTGTTCGGATTGGACGTGTGACCAACTGGCTACCTCTGTGGAATCGGTGAACTTCGGCGCCCTGTTGGCAACGAACGTTGTTCAATGACGCCCTGGTTTGACTAACCATGCTAGCACAATCGTGGAATCGGTCCAACAATGGAGTTTTGAGGTCAGCCTCCGCATAAAAGGAAGGATGGCTTTGGCCATCTCGGACAAAAGGAGCGCCCCACATAACTCCAGTCTAGGAAGGGACACCGTTTTGACTGACTTATGGCCTACCTCTACGCGCACATAGAACGCAGCTCCGTATGCCTTTTGCGAGGCGTCACAGAATCCGTGATGCTCTACGCGGAACTCTGGACGGAAGGAAACCCATCACGGTATTCTGTCCTGGTCTAGGACCGAATAGCTGTAGAGAAAGCTGTTCCACCTTTGGAAGTTTATCGTCCCAACCTAGATCCGTATGCCAAATCTCTTGCATAAAGATTTTTGCACACACAAGACACAAGACTGTAAGACTGGGCCAGCATGAAGGATATCATTTATAGTGACTTCACACGCAGCTTGGTGGTTGTACTTTCCGGCTTGAGCACGGCATGATACGGAAGGAAGTAACTGCCAGAACTATGGGTAGGACGGACTTCATTCATGTGATGGAGGTCAAGATACTCTTGAATCACGGAGTCGTATTTGGTTTTCAGCTGACTGTCCCTCTTTAGGCGTTGCTCGGTTCTTAGGAACTGCGACAACGCGGAGGATCTGGAGTGACCGAGGGCGGATTTTACGTTTTGGGGATCACGAAACGGAAGACTTACGACATACCTGCCGTTATCGTCTCTCGTAGTCGTCCGGAGAAAATTTTCCTCACAGGTCAAATCGGAAGATTTTGTCACTTTTACTGGCAGATCCTCCACCTTCAAAAATTTGGTGAGAAGCCTATCCAGGGACGTGTCGACCGTGTGTTAGATTCGCGTGGAAAAAAACGGAAGTCTGATTTTCCCTTGGAGCAGGAACGGGTCCTGTTAGGATCCAAGGACCGAGGAGAGAGCCACAAATGTTCGGCCAGGTGCCGCTTAAAAGAATGGATGGCAGTACGTCGGTCCCGATGAGAATATCTATCTGTGCGCTCTAGTAGAACGTTGGATCTGATAGTGGCAGTTCGGGAAGATCCCGTAGAAACTGTCGTGAAATCGGACAAGATGGGAGGTTTCCAGCTAATTGAGGAAGAACAGAGGCCGTCGTGTTTATTTTCAAGCCCGGCCTGGTCGGAGAACGGATGGTAAACTGACAGAGCTTTTTGGATTCAGCGGATACTGTCTGGTTTAAGCCTGATACTTGGGCTCGAATTACTTGGTGAGGCAACTTAATTAATTTGAACAGCCGCTCAAAAATAAAGGTTGCCTCTGATCCTGAATCTCTCAAGGCACGAGCTTTAAAATTCGACACCAGGTGAATTATGTCAATTATGGCGGTGGCCAGCCAGACGGATCTATACCCCGTCGCAAAGTAATTTTGGACTGTAGAGTCCGTGGACCCAGTAGCAGTGGCAACTGGTGTATTTTGTCTTGATCTGGGTCTCGGGGGGGATTCGAAGGCGATTGGGAGGAGTTGCTTCTGTGTAGTAAGGTATGATGGCGGCCGCGGCACGTAAAGCAACTATGAGTGCTTTCACAATCACGCAGCTGATGCCCTCGTGCGAAGCAGTTCAGACACAGCGGCTTGCTCTTTATATATGTCGACCGCTCGTCGACCGTCATCTGAAGAAATCGAGCACATGTGCGGACAGGATTTTATATATATACTAATATATAAATATACTTTGGTACTTTACCTTTTTGGTATATGTATATTGTAATATGGTGTAATTGGGATCAAGTTTGGTATATTTTTTTTGTGCTGGTATTTTTTTTTACTTTGCAATAATTTGAGGGTGAAAAATACCAAATATGGGTTTATATGTATTATTGTCCCCGGCGGAGTAATAGTATCATTTCGCCTTTATTTAAACTTCTGAGTGAAGAAAAATACCAAAAGATGCCAATAAGTTGTTGGCCGGAGGATGCTATTTGTTGATTATTTAGTACAAGAATATTCTTTTTATTTTATTTAATATTCCGAGGGACAAAATAACGAAAAAATTGGTGGACGGATGATGCTATGCATGCGGTGGAGTGCTAGTGTTATTTACCCTGGATAAAATAAATTTTACGGAGTATGTACCGAATAGGGCGATGACCAATGTAAAAAGCAAATTAAAAAAACCTAAACTAGGCCTACTAACAGTAATTGTCCTTTAACAGAAAACCTAAATAACCTTATTTAATAAAAGTGAATTTAAAAGTAAATA
Source organism: Drosophila suzukii (assembly GCF_043229965.1). NCBI lineage: Eukaryota > Metazoa > Arthropoda > Insecta > Diptera > Drosophilidae > Drosophila > Drosophila suzukii. The sequence continues at coordinate 33,733,984 of NC_092082.1, read as the reverse complement.
AAAATGTATATATTTTAAATTCTATATTTTCATAAGTGAAAATTCATTCGAAATATTCTGAATTTCGCAAGTGATTTCACGTGGGACGTGTCACTGGCAAGTGACAGGCCATACTACAAATGAGTGTAAGGAACAAGTAAAGTCCAGAGTGACTTCGAAAAATTTTCAATTGAAATATCACTTGTGGAAAAGCGGACATCCCATACAATTGTCTATGTGGAGTGTCACATGTTCTTCACTCGTGCAAGGCGATATGTGCCGCGGTATTCACAAGGTAATTCACAATTTCAAATTTTTTTTCGAAACTGAAGTGTATATGCTTAACGAGGATCACTAGCCTAGTCAATCTAGAAATGTCTGTTGTGACGCTTGTGTGATCTCGACTACAATTAAACCTACAATGTTGGGAATAATCATGCAGATTCTAGAGATTCCTTCGCACCTTAAGTTTGTTTCAGCAAAGTGCCATCCACTTTTTACAAACCGCCCAAAACTCTGGTTCATACAGTTTTAATGCTTAAATAACATTTGAACTAGAAAATTAACTAACCGTCAAAACCTATTAATTGACGCATCAAAAAAGGTTTTCATGCCCACTCTAACGCCCACACACCTAAAAAAAATTCTTCGTAACAACGCTGATATCTCGAAAGCATGTAGATTCTTGAAATATTTGCGAATCTCATGTTTATTTCAGCAGGGTGCACCCTCCAGTCTAACATTTATACTTTTGACATGCTTTTATTTTTCCTACTTAAATTTAAAACATTCCTCATTTCCACACCACCATAGTGGTAGAGCTTTTGGCTATTTTCTTATGTTTTTCCCAAGTACATGTTCCACAATGCAAACAATTAACAATATTAGCAAGACCTCCCTATAAACGATATTTTTGGATTTCCCCACTGCTGACAGCTGAAAGGAAGTCGCTAAGGCTGGGGTGGCGTCAGTCTAGCCAGGATCACTTTACAGAGAGCTTATAAAGTTACAGGGACATGGCTTAGATGATCGGCGAGCTGACGGTAGGTCTCAGTTTTCAGACCCCGGGATAAAAATTTAAGATTAGGTAAAAGAAGTTCATGGATTTAAATACACTTTATTGATCTTTTAGGTAATATAATAGAGGTTCCAAGTTTGGAGTACCTACTAGTAGTCCCCCGAGGACAGGGACTATTAGCTGTTCCCCTCTTAATTTGCAAAGAGGACCGTCGGCCGTGTGAACACGGCTGCTGCTACACGCCCGGCGTGTTGGCGCTATGCGCTACGTGGGCTAGTGTTGCCTGTTTCCTCGCCTCCCGCGATGAGGCTGTTTACGCCAGAGTCCTTTGAGAACGTTGTCTCGGGGCTGCTAACCACCCATTCGGCCATGTCCAGCTGTGGCGAAGGGTGATCGCGGCCTTCCACTTCGTTTGCTTGCGGTGGGGTAGCTGGCTGGGACTCGGGCGTTAGTGCGAAGAATCCCTCGCCGGGTATGAGGCTGTGGATGTCGCGCCATTGTACGGCAAAGTTGGGCTCTGTTGACGTGCCGTGATCACCCGAGGTATGGGAGTCGGTGCTCACGGGGGCGTTATCTCTCTAGCTTCGTCGCCGTCGTCATCTTTTCCCCAGGAGAAATCAACGAGGACACCGTTGGAATCTAGTTCGGTCAGCGCGTCTTGAGATCCGTTCTCGTTCAAGAATTCCGGAAAATCCTCGGGCTTATCCTGGCCTATCTTCGTTATCAGGTGAAGCCAGTTGCATTGGGGTGGGTCCTTCTTGACCATCTGTAGTACCGATAATGGCTGCCGGGAAAGGGCGTCGGCGACTATGTTTTGACTACACCGTCGATAATGTACATCGAAATTGTGTTGCTGAATAAGCGCGAGGTGGTCGGTTATTTCTTTAAATCAGTACCCTTCTAAGTAGCATCGAAGTTTTCTGATGGCCCTGATAGTTGCCAGGCACTCCTTTTTAGTAGCTGAGTAATTCTCATCAGCGGCTACGAGACGCCTGCTGCTTGCTGGTCCTGTTTCCATTCCCACTTTCTTCCCTTCTTCAGAAGCGAAAACATTGTTTGAACGATGCTGGAAAAGTTGGCCACGAAACGCCGGTGCCAAGATGCATTGCAAGACAGCGACGCAGTTCCTTGCAAGTTGTTGGGGGACTAAGTTAACGCACCGCTGATGTCTTGTAAGAGCCGTGAAATTGCGACTAGTCTTGGCCATGGGGAATCTGCCAATACCTACTTTTTAAATCCGAGGTCAGGATATACTTTACGTGTCGCAGCCGCTCAAAAATGTGTGTAAATCGGGTATCTAGTGGGCATTAAGTTTTGGAAAGACGGCACACAGTCACATTTCGCCTGACCTCTTGCCCACAAGCACAAAACGAGGGCTCTGGGGACTGAATGAGGGTTCTATGCAACCGATCCACAGCAGTTCGTCAATCTGTTCATGAATAATCAGTTGCATCACCGATACTATAAAAAATATCGCTTTTTTATGGGTGTCTCATTGCGCATGGTGATGGAATGCTCGGCGATATGTGCTACGCCAGCTTATCCTTCGAACTTGGCCACTTCTTTAGCAAGAAACTGCCTTACCCATAGTTCGAAGGTTTCTGTAGCAGGCGAGTCCTTGCTTTCATTATTGACGGCCAGGGACCCAGCGATGTGAGAGGGAAAATCTAGTCTAACTGGTGTGCTTTCGCTTGGTTATCCTAGTGCGTTATTGCATTGTTCACTGCCTTGCTCTGGTGCTCTGCATTTCTCTGGCTGCTCTTATGCTCTTATGCACTGCTCTGCTCTGGATACTCTGGTGCTCTGCTCGATCTCGGGTCCCGTGGGGTTGTAGCTTTCTGGCTCCAGCGGAAAGGGTTATTTCGTACAGCTGCTGCACTACTACGTCCAAGGATGTTGGTTTAAATCGCCGTGGCTTGAGTCATTCTCTCGGGATTGCTTCGAAGATCTCTCCCGTTTCCCGGGTTAGCTTGACGACTACAATTCATGGTGCGGATTCCTAGGCGTTTGCAATCCCAACAGAAACTGACCCAGGGGTTTTAACAGTCTCACGAAAAATGGCCTTGCTGGGCACAATGTCCACAGGCCTGTCAAAAATTCGGAACTGGTTGCCGATTCTCCAAAGGATTCCCAACTCTAGTCTGCAATTCTAAATGCAGATAGTACCGGTTCCGATTCTCTCATTTTCATGGAGTTAGAGTGGCCTGTGATCAGTCTACTTGAGCGTGGTTGTAAAGGCGTGATCGGCTCCTATTGTCCCGAACGAGGCAAGCCTCCGTCAGCACTCTAGCAAGGATCTTAGTATCCCGATCCCGCGTAACTTCGTAGTTGACGGCCAGTATGGTCAACTTCTCTAGAGTGTCAAACTGCTGTCTCCTAGTAAACAGATGATACTCCGGTTGTAGGTTGTCGTAGATCCGATCTAATTCCTGGGTGGGATTGTTTCCAGCTCGGTGCATCATCTGTCGAAGGCTTACCTGATATTGTTTAAAGTATTTCCCGGGTCGCTGATATCTGGCTCGTATTTCGTCTTCAGGGCGCTTAAACTACTTGGGTGTCAAGAAAATGTCAAGCAGATCTCGACTTCCTTCGACGACTGGACCTGGCTTGGTTGCTTGCTTGATTTTTCTTGAAATTTTTCTAGGTTATGTATATTTTATTTGTATATATTTCTTCCAATCGAAGCCAGAACTGCGCACGTTACTTTATTCTCGGGTCTTTTTTGTTGTTCTTTCATTTTCTGGCGTACCGCGGCAGGGGTACGCTCGTAGGTGTACCTAAAGATCTTCTATTTCTCTCGCTCACTCCTATGGTTTGGCTTAGCGCGTGCCAAAATTAAGGGGTGTGTTTCGTCTGTCTGATTGTGTGCGTGTGGTGAGTTAGGAGTTGTCAGAGATGCGCGTGCTGCTCGCTATCGAGGTAATACTAATAGTACTATCGTATGGGTTTCCTTTACAGCAAGTATTTAATGTAACGTAAAGTAAATGTTTTGGCCGGAATTCACTGGGTGAATTTTTATATTAGTTTTCCACCTTGGTAAGATTTGTTCGCACATTTTCTCTTTTTACCTGAACGTCTTTTTAAAACGTCTTTTTAAAATTTACATGTGATATTTTGTTAGTATGCGGTCACTCTTATCGACTTTGCTTTTTACATATCCCAAGGAGTGAGAAAGCATTATATGAAGGCAATGACGTTACAATGGAGAACACGGAATAGGAAAGAATTAGGGGACTAGGTTAAGAAGGCTTAGTTTCCAAAAAATTGTATGCAGTTATTCCTTATGGTATTCCTATGGGTATTCCTTAAGATTATGAACAGCACATTTTAAACATCTTTTATAATAGAGAAATGGCAAAAGAAACAAGGAAGAACGCTATAGATACCCGTTACTCAGCTAAAGGGAACAAAGGGAAATAGAGATATGCAAGCAGCAAAGCGAGATTAAAATGCGCCACCTACCGGCGGTAGACAGATTTAAGCGTTATGGGCGTTAGAGTGGGCGTGGCAAAATTTTTGGATCAATCGATAGGTATTGACGAGAACAATACATTTCAGTTAAAATTTTTGATCTAGCATGAAAATTGTGTGCGTCACAGGCTTAGGCGGTTTGTGGGCGTGGCAAATTTTTTTATGGGTCAATCGATAGGTTTTGTATGAGAACAATACATTTCAGTTAAAATTTTTATTCTAGCATCAAAACTGTAGGAGCCACAGTTTTGGGCGGTTTGTAGGCGTTAGAGTGGGCGTGGCGCATTGCTGTATAGAACAAACTTACATCCCATTGGACACTTGGCTGTAAATCGCGAGACCTTACGTTGTCTCCTCTTCTAGCAGAAGCTCTGGGCTGCGACGCCAAGCAGTGGTAATTCGGGTGTACCCGAGATGACAGCACTGGGCCAATGGCAGCACTGTCTTCGATCAGCTATGCTGATAGCCAGTTCGGCGAAACTCAGTACCTTTCCTTTTTTGCAGCTCAAAAATTTGTTGCTGGACTGGATTTTCGAAATAGCTATTTAAATACGTTCTTGCACTTTGACATTCAACTCTTACTCTCTCACACCGACAAGCTTTTTATCTCTAAAAAATAAAATGTAAAAACAAACTCGATGAGATAGTATTCGCTTATAAACGCTTATTATCCGGGGCCACAGAAATCGAGCACCGCTGAATGGAATGTATTTATCATTCGCTCCAACATACATTTTTGGACACTGCTCCTGAAATTTAAATTTCAATGCCTAACAATGCAAAGCTATCTGAAATAAAATTAAATCTATTTTACTACGCTATCGTCCCAACATCAAAGCGTCCCCGTGCCTGCGGCAAGTGCTTACTACCCTTTTGTCTCCAGCAACCCCTTCCAACCAAAAGCTAAACGTCTAACTAGTGAAAAGTACTTTTAAGTTCACACTATATCCACCCTTCCTGGGAAACATAGCTCATCCAGCTTTACAGCATACGCAGATTAATCCAGCTTTACATGATACATAACTTCATCCAGCTTCACAGGATACGCAGCTTATCCAGCTTCGCAGAATACACAGCTTCATCCAGCGTCACAGGATACACAGCTTCATCCAGCTTGACAGGACACACAGCTTCGTCCAGCTTCATAGGATACCCAATCCTGTGAAGCTGGATAGGATTGGTCACCCAAGTTGGGAACCAGAGCTTATTCAGCTTCACAGGTCACACAAGAATCGATTTACAAAATCGACTACTAGGCAACCAAAATTGGCTACAACAGCTCAACAGCTCATACAAAATTACGGCAAGGATTCTGTCGAACGACGCCAACGAGACGGATATTATTTCGGTAGGCTAAGCCAACTAAATGATCTTTGGCAGCAGTTTTGTGAGCTAGATGAAGAAGTCAAAGAAGAGAAATACCAGCAAATATTTAAAAACTAAAGGACCCGTTAGTCGAGCAAACCAAGAGTGACTTATCGATCGACATGGTTATTCGTCAACTTTGGAGACGATGCAACAAATTATAATCATCTCTAATGCTAACGTGCGCCAACAATCACCGCATCACTAGAACGACACTTTGGGCAGAGACAGCCGCCAAAACAGAAGCATGTCGATTGCAGACCTTATGTAGAATACAATATGAAACATAGTGCTTGTCTACAGCTCATAAGGTTGAAGGCTGTGGATCACTGACATCATGTCGAGTCTGCCAGCAACGACGTCATTCCAGTGTCCGGCGTAGTAACCACAACAGGCGACAACAACCCTAGAAGATATGTTCTGCCCAACTACAACCGGTCAACTACAAACATGTCGCGCGGTAATAGATTCCGGATCACAGGTGAATCTTATCTCAAGGAGGATGACAGATCTGCTCTCTCTTAAGAAATCGTGTTCACCGGTTGAAATATATGGAAGCGGAGGAAAAATAACTACAGCAACTAGGTCAATACTGAAGCTATCGTTATGTACATCTGAATTTGAAACACTAGTAGAGATTCTTATTATTCCCAGAGTCATTACAGATCAACCGTCATTACCGATTGCTAACGAGCTTAATAATCCCGAGGGACTGCTGTTAACAGATCCTGACTTTCGGCAGCCTGGATCCCCTGACCTAAACATAGGGGTTGGTTTATATCCCCGTTTAATGAACTTCTAAGACTTGGACAAGGCTTGTATATGTAGTCACAGGATTTCTAAATAAAACAAGGGAGAACGCTATAGTCGAGTACCTCGACTATCAGATACCCGTTACTCAGCTAAAAGGACCAAAGGGAAATGGAGATATGCAAGCAGTAAAGCGAGATGGAAATGCGCCACCTACCCGCGCCTCAATATATGTTTATGTGGGCGGTAGACAGATTTAGGCGTTATGGGCGTTAGAGTGGGCGTGGCAAACTTTTTTTTGGGTTCAAGCGATAGGTATTGACGAAACTAATACATTTCAGTTAACATTTTTTTTCTAGCATGAAAATTGTGGGCACCACAGATTTCGGCAGCTTGTGGGCGTTAGAGTGGGCGTGGCACCCCGCTGAAACATACATATGTGCTCTGCACAAGGAGCTCAGGAATCTACAAACCAAATCCCTACTTTCTAGCTTTTGTAGTTTCCGAGATCTCAGACGGACATGGCTTGATCGACTCGGCTAGTGATCCTGATGAAGAATATATATACTTTATGGTATACGACGAATCTAGTATACCCTTTTACTCTACGAGTAACGGGTATAAAAATTTACTCTAACATCTGAAGCGTCTGATTATCTATTGGTGCTGTTCTTTCTCAAAATTACATTTATTTCAAAAAACCTTAACCATAACCAAACAATTATACGCAACAAATAAGAAGGAACTTTTAGCCATAGTATGGGCTTTTAAAAAGCTGCGGAATTACTTATATGAGGTTAACAACATCGAGATCTATACTTATCATCAAACTCTTTCATTCTCCAGATTTTATAGAATTTAAAAATCACTAAATGATAATTTTGTAAATAAATTTTTATACACAAAAACATTTTTTCCAGGATGTCGAAAACGCTAAAGACAGATCGCTTATAATCACAGAAACGCATTCTAGGGCCTATAGAGTTCTTGATAAAAGTTATAAACAACCAACTCGACTATATTATTGGCTTAACTTACACAAGAAACTTAAGGAAAATTGAACTATCCGCAATCAAAACAAATGTATTGATTCATATTCAAAATACTTCGTCGTAAAAGAAATTCCGAATAAACTAAATATAGAAAACGAAGTTTCAGAAATCTTGCAACGATATCCATTAGCCAAAACATTGATGATAGATAACGAGCCAAGTTTTTCTTCATCCCAATTTAAATCTTTTGCACAAAGAAACATGATATCTTTATTCTTTGCGGATCCTCAACATAGTAAGTCCAACGGACAAATAGAAAAAGCACACTCTACTTTAACAGAAATCGCTCGCTGCATTAAAGACGAGCTTAATTTGATTTCTTGTTCCGAAATTATAATTAGAGCAGCACAAAAATATAATTGAACAATTCACTGTATAACAAACCAACGACAATTTGATATATTTTGTAATAAAATCAAACATGATCAAATTCCTAAATTTTTTCAGCAAGCTCAAAGGAAAAGGTTACATTTTCACAATAAAGATATGCAAAATAAGAATTAGCACGTAAGAGAGGTAATCTACGAAAACAAACTCGGGGTAAGAAACAAGCTTAATTCTAGATATAAAAAACAAGTAGTTAAGAAAATCTTCCTAATAAAGTTATCATAAGTAACAGAAACCGTACGATTTATAAAGATAATATTAATCTTGTCTTAAATTCGAAATAATGCTTTTAATAATGTACTTATTATTGCTGGTAGCTACAACTAAATCAAAAATTACAGTGCATGATTTCCTTCTTTTCTTTCTTAACTTCACAGCCTACTACTCTATAGAGCTCTATATCAAATTCAAAAAAATTGACAGCTTTACTAATATCATTTCACGAATTTGTCTGCGTTGTATAAGATGGGGCTATTATAATTTCATGTATTGAAGAAAGCATGAATTTCATACCATAAACATAGTAACAGTCCAAAATAAAATTGATGAATTAGTACAGATTAATAACGATCCGCTCGTTACTAATTCTAAAATACTCAAAGAAAAAAATCTTTATCTGACGAATTCCACTTAGAAAATATCGTCTGCGCTGCTTACTTACAATCTTATGAATTTAATGGCCACAAAAATTTAAGTATTTAATACTAAAATTCTAAGCAATGAAAACATACAAGAAATTTATAATCATGAACAAAAACCGGTAGTTATAACTGACCTATTGGATATATCTGAATTTAAAATCGCTTTGCACTAAGATCTTAAGTTAATATACATAAAATATCCTGTAATTAACGATCGTAGTGGCATTTACAATTCAAGATCCATTTCACATAAGGATGGAAATTTATTAATTGATAATCACGTCGCAAAATGTAGAAATAATAATTACGTAATGTCTAAACAGAAATTTTTAAGAATTATTCCTAATGTACCAAAATTAGAGAAAAAATAAAAATGTTTATGTTATAAAAGATAGAGCCAGTTTTTTTAACGGACAAAACACATTTAATGACACTCATTTAAATTGGTCAAATTTAATAACTTTTAATGACACGTCTAAAATAAATAATATATCCTACACTAGCAGACAATAAGATATTGGAATACATCACCGCTCGAAAACATACTGATTTTTATACCCGCTAGAGTAAAAGGGTATACTAGATTCGTCGGAAGGTATGTAATAGGCAGAAGGAAGCGTTTCCGACCCCATAAAGTATATATATTCTTGATCAGGATCACTAGCCGAGTCGATCTAGCCATGTCCGTCTGTTCGGATGAACGCTGAAATCTCGAAAACTATAAGAGCTAAAAAAAAGTTTGCCACGCCCACTTTAACACCCACAAACCGCCCAAACCTGTGACGCCCACAATTTTCATGCTACATCAAAAATTTTACCTGAAATGTAATGGAAATATTCCCGGCAACGCAAATGCCCTAGAACAAAATATTATTGTGGAATTGACCAACTAATTACATTTATTATACCCATCAGATCCAATGAATCGGGTCGGCTCAATTTAGGATGTTCGGTTATATCATACATTATTTAGGGGCACTTACCAAATTTATACACAGCTTTGAGCCAAGAGCTAATTTCCAAATAACTCTGACTGACTCCGAGATAAACCAGTGGCCTACAACTTATGCCCACCCAGATCAGTTTCACAGACTCCGCATCAAAAGGATACTGTAAACGTATGTTCACGTATCGAATGCACACTGTACTTAGTGTTATGCATGAATATTATTACAAACATATGTTAGCACTTGGCCCCAATAGTGCCCGGTAATATGATCGCCGTTGAGTGCACTGGGACTGGGCAGTGCTGAGTCTGCATATTTGACTTGCGGGACCGCTCTGTCACCAAGCTAACATAAGTCCTCTCCTTTGCCGCGGCGACTCTTCGCCAGCCGCTACTAACACATACGTCTATACATAAGCATTGAACGCTGCTCTTCCGGCGTCTCTGGCGGCTCAGCTACACTCTCATCAGCTGTACGAAGAATTGTAATAGAGTTAAGAATTATTCAACAAAGAATCCTCTAAGGCAAAGGTTGGCCTGGACTAATTATTTGGACGACATTTACGTGGCGACCGTGACTTGGTGGATCGGACGGCATGGTTGAAAAAAATAAAAAAGTCTGAGTGAGTAGAGTGTGAGTGATGGGGTAGATGCGGAGGTGTCGGCCAAAAAAAATTAAGAAAAGAGTAGCGCACAAAAAGTGGTTACTCTATACAAACACACCACCTCCCGCGTGGGCAACAGCCCTAAAAATTACATGCAGAGCTTGATCATTTAAAATTAAGTCTCAAAAATAAGCGCCAAATATACCAACTCACTCAGCAAAAATGAAAATTATAAAAGAACGAATAATATTAAAACATCCATCCTCAAAACAAGTGCCTCAACGACCAGCTGATTGCCCTGGACCACTGGAAGGCACCACCACTGTAACTACACCTGTGCGATGACCTGCACCGGTACCGCCTGAGCCCGTAGGCCCCGGGCAACTGCAGCAGAACTACAAGCGTGGGGGGCAAGCACCTACCTACGCCTTCGAAGGAGCATCAGTGTGCCAACCCCGGCGATGTCCAGCTGATGCAAAAGAGGGTCTGAAGAGTATCGGATTGTAAAATATAAAAAAAAAAAAAAATTAAAATTAAGCTATTTTACTTTAATTATAATTAAAATTTGTAAGATTGAGCAGATCCCTTTCTTCCCAATAGCAGTATAGCACGTAAAGCTATACGAAAAAATAGGTAGGATGATGTAAAAAGAGAAAGCCCTAAATTCAAATTCGAGAAAATAATTTTCTATGTATGAATCCAAATGAAATATAATAGTATAAGCAAATTTTAACAAATATTGACAAATGGTTATAATTTTATAAATAAAATTGATCATAATATAAATAATATAAATTCATAATGTATATAAATAATTTTTAAAAAAATTTAAATACATAAATAAAGCTGAAAAAAATGAACACCCAAGAGATTTTGATTTTGAGAAAAGGGTATTAAGGAAAATCAGGAATATAGAAGAGCCTCTTTTAATTTCCGATTTTGAATATGAATATATGGATAGTTACAACTTACCTTTTTCACCCATTATCTATTGCAACAGCATTCAGAGGGCAATAGTACTGCCTATTGTGAGAAATTGCAAAGTATTCTTGGAAACAAGCAAAGACCCAATGTTAGGACAAATAATTATATTAACAAGAAAGGAAGTTTACTTCGGCAAGCCGAAGTTTGTATACCCTTGCAGTTATATTTATTAAATTTAAAAAATACAAAAAATGATATTCCCAATAGTATATATGTCAGAAAACACCGAAGCTATAATTTGTTTCATATTATTTTTCCACCAATTTTCCGGTCGTTCCTATGGCAGCTATATGATATAGTCGTCCGATTTTGATAAAATTAAATTCGAAATTCAGAACTAATTAAAAAATGTTATTTCCAAGCGTAGGAGTTTATACGTTTAAAAACACGGAAGCTATAATTTGTTTTAAATTATTTTCCAACCAAGTTTCCGATCGTTCCTATGGCAGCTATATTATATAGTCGTCCGATCTTAATAACATTAAATTCGAAATTCAGAACTAATTAAAAAATGTTATTTCCAAGCGTAGGAGGTTATATGTTAAGGAACACCGAAGCTATTATTTGTTTCATATTATTTTCTCTCCAATTTTCCGATCGTTCCTATGGCAGCTATGTGATATAGTCGTCCGATTTTGATAAAATTTAATTCGAAATTCAAAACTAATTAAAAAATGGTATTTCCAAGCTAAGGAACTTATATGTTAAAAAACACCAAAGATATGATTTTTTAAAATTTTTTTATGATTATTCCTATGGGAGCTTTAAGATATAGTTGTCCGATCCAGCTGGATCCGACTTATATACTACCTGCAAAAGATATAAGACTTTTGGAAAAGTTTCAGCCCGATAGCTTTAAAACTGAGAGACTAGTTTGCGTAGAAACGGACGTACAGACGGTCTAGGCATGCTGATCAAGAATATATATACTTTATGGGGTCGGAAACGTCTCCTTCACTGCGTTGCAAGCTTCTGACTGAAATCAATATACCCTCTACAAAGATATAAAAATTACAAGACAATAATAACAAAAACATTAGAATAAATACTTATTATGGAATGGTAGCAACTGGCTCTTCATATCCGTGAAATAAATGAAACTTTCGATAAGTCTTACAAATGTGTAAGCCAGAATAGGGCAATACAGGATCAAACAATTAAAAAACATGCCAGGATTATTGTCGATTCCTTTAATGAGGCAAGAATATTAGTTCATTAAAATAGGAAATAATAAATAGAGCGAAGAGGTCAAAAAAACCGGACTTATTGATCAAGTTACGTTTAAATTAAATAACTATCAAAGAGAGGTATAATTTATTTATATCGATACCGACAATCTTAAATGCCGCTTTGAAAATAGATACGAGTGAGGAGCAAGACATTTCCTGCGGTAATAACATTACCGGAACAAAAAGAAATGGTTATCACACCAACTGAATTCTTAAAATTAGCCAAATCAATCATTCAAGAGTTTGATGGTAACGCCGAAAACTTAAAAAGTTTTTTAGATTCCTTAAATTTGGTAAACTCGCTGAAGGAATCGCATGAAGCTCTAGCAGTAAGCCTTAACAAGACTAAGCTAAGAATGTTTGTGCCAAACCGAAGTAGACTCTAGCAGGACGATCGCGTCAAAGCGATGGTAACGATGGTTACTGCAATGCCGGACCAGAGGCGATGAGGTTGAGCTAACGTGAAGGCATTCATTTAACGAACTTAGCATTGATGGATCATAAAACAAAAGAGCCTGAAGATATATGTAATTAATCAAGAACTAGCGACACTGAATCGTCCGATCGAGAATCAACAGCTACATATAATGGTTCATTGCAGCTGCCTGAACTTTATAACGCAAGAGAAAAACCAATTGATATAGAACCGAGTTCTCATCAATTTAAAACCTACAATAAGTATGACTTTTGTTCAACATTTCTTAGTTTTGTTGCAGAAGGTCCACATACCATAGACGTGCCAAATGATCAAGTTCTACAAGGGCACAATTTCAGTCCCCACGGTAATGTCAATTTTGTCGCAAAGGGGAGTGCTAAGCAGCATCAAGAAGATATGGAGGACCTGAATCACAAACATGAACCTCCGCAGTTGAAGGAAAGCTCCTCCACCGTCAATGATTCGTTAGGTGCATTCTATATAATTCGGCCAAGGGTTGACCGAAATCACGCCTTAATTGAGGGTACCCCTCAAGGGGGAGGGGAGAATGCTCGTACCCAAGGGTGCTCAACATGACCAGCACCCACAAATCAAGCAGTAGCCAAGTTGGGAACAGTACCAGGCGCTCAGTAGCACCCACTACAGAATTGCTGATCAGCATATTATATGTCTCACTAACTCACCGTCTCACCTACTCAGCGGCACACTGACCCGCCAATGCAGTCAGCTTATTTCGCGGTGTCAGCCAATTACGCAAAGCCAACTACAAAAATTGCTACCATAATAATAATTCCCTGACCTACTTTAGAATATAGCTTATTTCACTAATCATTACAATAAACTTCCGTGTTCCAAGTAGTATATAAGCATGTATCAAATGAAGAATAAATCAGTTATCAACGCATCTTATAACTCCGCGGTTCTACTTCCTAGCTCTGGGAACAGGGCTCGTAATACACTATCTCCACTAGCAGCTAACCTACGTTACCTCATCCTCAGCGCAGCTCAGCATCGCTACCATTTCCGCGACGCGATCGTCCTACCAGTAAAGCGTCCCGTGCCAACGACAAGTGCCCAGTACCCGCTTGTCCCGCGGTGTGACTGAGAAGTGTCTACATCGGTTAGGCAAAAACAAAGGCCATGCAAGAAACTTAATAGACAATGAGAAATAATAGAAAAATTGAAAAGTAAAGTTAAAGGAGAATCAGTAGATGTCATTTCGGCAAAACTATTAAGTCAATACGTTCAAGAAGTAGAGAAATTGACAATGGCACTAGAAGGAGCCTACATAAATGACGGACTGTCCTCAGATTTGGCCACCTAGTACAGCAAAACACTTGCCGTCAAGGCAATGACTAAGAACTGTACAATCGATAAAATTTAACTTATCATGGAGGCAGGCAATTCACATTGGATGATGCCATGTCCAAATTCGTAAATAGTTGCACAGGCCAACCAAACACTGTCCTGTTCTACAATAGCAGCAACCGTGGAAATTACCGCGGAAGGGGTAATTTTCGTTCCTATAATAACAATAATAGTAACCGTGGTTATAATTACAATAATATAGGACGAGGCCAATATAGAGGAAACAATAGAGGAAGTTATAGAGGAAATAACCAAAATAGAGGTTATAACTATAACAATAATAACAACAACAATGTTAGTGTAGCCCAAAACGCTTCGGTGAACTCCCAACAACCTGAAGGTACACAGCAGTAGAAAATATTAAAATTCATACCATCAATCTCACCCAAGGCACATTCGTCACTTTTATACATGTAGCAACGGGAAAGAAACTATTCTTTTTAATAGACACAGGTGCGGAAATATCCATATTGAAGAAAAATTCCGATGCTTATATCCAAAATAATTGTACAATTAATATACACGGAATAAGTCAAGTAGTTACCAAATCAAAAGGGCTAACTTCTATTAAAATACAAACCTATACATTTATAATCCCACACGATTTTCATATAGTAAATTTAAAATTCGCTATTCCTTGTGAAAGAATACTAAGAATCGATTTTATTAAAAAATACAACTGTCAACTAGATTTCAAGCCATCTGAAGACTGGCTCATAATTAGACCAAATAAATATCCGATTTATGTTCCAGTAACATATAGTTCTGGCAACAACTCCCTAATTCTGCCAGCAAGATCCCAAGTTGTCCGAAAAACTGAAATAAATTCAGCGGAAGACAGTGTATTGATTCAAATACCATGGATTATACCATACCATAAGATTGCTAAATAAAACAAATACAGATCAAATAGTCAACGTAAACCATTTAAAACATAATTCACTTTCTGTCCTGCTTCGGTCCCATGGTATTCAGCAGGATCGTGCAGAGCGATCCTGTGGTCTCGCTTGCCTTCTTGTTTACGAACTTTAGGTGTTCGCGGTAGGAGAGGCGGGTGTCCAGCATGACTCCCAGGTACCTTATGGCACGCTGAGATGGTATCGTTGTCCCTCCGATCTGAATATGCGCCGACTCCACTGCTTTCCTGCTTGAAATCAGCACCGCTTCAGTTTTGTGTGAGGCCAGCTCTAGGCCCACCATTGCGAGCCACTCCTCCACTGCTCGAATTGCGCAGTTTGCAGCTGCCTCCACGGCCGCAACTTCCTTGGCCACCACAACCAGCGCGACATCATCCCCAAAGCCCACAATGTTGGTGCTGCTCGGCAGTGGGAGCTTCAGAACACCGTCATACATCGTGTTCCAAGGTAGAGGGCCCAGTACCGAGCCCTGAGGAACACCGGCTGTCACCTCGTAAGCCCTGGGGCCCACAGAGGTATCTAGGACCAGCTCCCTTTTGCTGAGTGTAGATTTCCCTTTCCGAAAACCGTACTGGTTGGAAGACAGTCCACCGGCATCCTCCATAGCAGCGTTAAGCCTTGTTGCAATGACCCTTTCGAAGGCCTTGCCTATAGTGTCCAGCAGGCAGATGGGTCTATAGGAAGTAGCTACGCCCGCTGGTTTCCCTGGCTTCCGCAGGAGCAGCAGTTTTTGGCGCTTCCACCTGTCGGGGAAGGTCCCTTCCAGCAGGCACGTGTTGTAGAGCGATGCTACCGCGCCCGGATGGAGGGATAGCAGGGTCTTCACTGTCCTGTTCGGGACCAAACCCGGCCCGGGTGCCTTCCTGCTCACAGACAATAGTTCCGTCTCCGTGACCGGACATATCTGGCTCCCAATTTTTCGCGTCCATCGGGGGATGCAATGGCGGCGACCCTCTGGAAACAGCACTTGGACAATGCCTTCCAGGACCGCCGGGTCAGTTGGCGACCTGTTGCCGGCACTCACACGCTTGACCACCGTCTTGTAGGCTATTCCCCATGGGTCGTTTTCCAGCTCGTCACAGAGCTTGAGGTAGCTCTCCCTCTTGCTGTCCCGAATCGCCAGTTTGAGTTCCTTCTTTGCACTCTTAAAACTAGACTTGCAGGCAGAAAGGTTTGCGGTGCCTCTCGCCCTTTGGACTAACCTCCTGGCTCGAAGGCAGGTCGTGCGCAAGCTAGCGATTTCCTCGCTCCACCAGTACACCGGCGCGTGGTGCTTCCGAAAGGTCTTACGCTGCTGCATGCTTTGGTCACAGGCTTCCTCCACTCTGGCTGCCAATTTGTTTGCTGCTACATCTGCCGAGTCCAGCTCAGATACAGCCAATCCCTCCAGTGCGCTGGCGAAGGTCTGTGTCCTAAAGGTGTCCTGGCGGTAGGCTTTTCATGGCCCGGTCATCGGCTGGCTTGGGCACGGTGGACCGCCAACTGTCAGCAGGATGGCCTCATGATCGCTGGCCGTGAACACCTCGCCAAGAAAGAGGTCTTATCACAACCCAGCACCGGAAGAGTGACCCGAGCTACGACGCGCGGAAAAAATCACCAACCCCGGAGTGCGAGCACTCCAAGGCTAGGAGATTCACCTAAAAGAGAAACGTGGGAGCTAGCACAAAATCAGCCAGGACAGGAGCAGCGGTTGATGGATTTTAATTAAATAATTTAAAGTAATAATATAAAAAGAAAATAATTAAATTTATTTTAAATTTTAAAAATCTATCAAAAATACTTTTGAAACAAGGAGGAACGCTATAGTCGAGTACCTCGACTATCAGATACCTGAAACTCAGCTAAATAGAGATATGCAAGCAGCAAAGCGAGATTAAAATGCGCCACCTACCGGCGGTATACAGATTTAAGCGTTATGGGCGTTAGAGTGGGCGTGACAAATTTTTTGGATCAATCGATAGGTATTGACGAGACCAATACATTTCAGTTAAAATTACATTACATTTAAGTTAAAATTTTTATTCTAGCATCAAAACTGTAGGAGCCACAGTTTTGGGCGGTTTGTGGGCGTTAGAGTGGGCGTGGCACTCTGCTGAAACAAACTCAATAGCCTAGCTCCCATAGTTTCCGAGATCTCAGCGTTCATCCGGACGGACAGACAGACGAACAGACGGACAGACGGACAGACGGACAGACGGACATGGCTAGATCGACTCGGCTAGTGATCCTGATCAAGAATATACACTTATGGGGTCGGAAACGCTTCATTCTGCCTGTTACATACTTTCCGACGAATCTAGTATGAACAAGCGCCTAAAAAGGAGAAGAACCACGGAACAGACAACGATGGTCGTACGAAGATTCCTTTTGCGAAGTCATTCCATGCGGTCCGCATCGATCACTTCGAGCCTGTTACGTACGCCCTCCACATAGAAAGATTCGCATAGAGAAACAACGACGAATCTTGAGTCGGGAGGAATGGTGCATTTGACTTACCAGACTCATACTGGTAAGGGCAGAAGAAAATGCAATTTACGGGTGTCGCGTGGCCAGAACAGCGGCCACGATTGACATACTGGTAACCATACTGCGGTAGCTAACAAAGTGCAAGAGCCGGCCGTTGACTCACAAGAGAGCAGATATCAAGAAACAGCAATCCTAGGTGGAAACATCTAGTTAGTCCTATCCATACCGGCAGCTAAGTGAAAGCTCTAGTCTGGTATAAAAGACCTTAGACAATAAGAAAAGGGGGAAATCCATTTAGGTGTCTTGCTGACGGAAGCTGGTAGCTCCGAGGGAAGGCGATTTTCCCTGGGGTAGTCGTCCACGAAATCTTCCGCCACCAGGACCAGCCACATAAATCGCAGCTCGAAAGAATCTTATGTCTCGAACCAGCGCCGCCATTTTCATCAAAAAACATCATCAAATCAACAATAAGGACGACATCCGACATACTGTGATGTTTGTGGACGCAGTATCCGTGGTCCATACGCTCCTGAAATTTGTTCAGCTGTAGGAGCCATCCGTTCAGAGGCGCGGCGACCAATAACATACTTCGGAGAAAGTAGCAGGAGTAGGAGAAAGCTAAAATGAAGCTAAGCGTAACCAAAGACCAATATCCTTAAATAATACAATTGAAGAACAAGTGAAAGTCAAAAAACATTGGAAGCATTAAAAAATGTGTTAAAATACATTTAAACCAACCGAATAATAGGCAAAGTGCGAGTCATGATGAACAATTAGAGAGGACGAGTCTCTCCACTAGCCGTTGAAGAAGTCGCATGCCTCTGGCATAATATATCTATACATTTTGTGTTTAAGTGAATTGGTGTACTTAAGAACAGCCGTATTTTGGTGCACGTATATTTATATATATTTATCCAATATAATGTTTTCCAAAGCCCAGGATCCGGAGCGTCGAGATCTCATCGCCCCGGATTTAAAAAGGGGGTAAGTTTGTCGGAACACGGTTCCTTTCTTTTAAACCTACATATATAAATATTCGTGCAGTATCCTTCAGTTTTATAGACTACTATAAACTTTTTCAACCTTGTTGTCGTATGTACAATTGCAAGAGCCCTCTGAGCGACGTTTGTAGTCGTGAATAGTCAGCATTTTGCTGATGTGTGCACCTTCCGAGGTGATAAATTCGATACTCTCCGCTAACAAAATTATTGTCAATAAATTAATTTTCATATGAATTAGCCAACATTATGTAACTCATCCACGGTGGACGCCGATATACATTACCTAAAAAATTTATAATGTAAAAGGAGATCAAAACCATGAAGTGTTAGAACTTTAACAAGGGAGGGTTTGCTGACACGTGAAGTGGAGTAGGTCAAGAACAACGACATAACTTTCGACGGACAATCTTGACAATAGAGGATCGTATTGCGCGGCCCGCGACGAATCATTGGCAAACGAATGTGTGAAGGGGAGGGAATATGGCCAAAACACAGCCTGATCGTATTGCGATCAAGCGACAGCTAAGCTTTTGGTGCAGTGTGGTTTAACTGAAATGTATTGTTCTCATCAATACCTATCGATTGACCCATAAAAAAGTTAACCACGCCCACTTTAACGCCCACAAACCGCCCACAAACTTCAAAAAATCGTAAATATGAACGCGGATATCTCGGAAACTATCGAAGATAGAGAAATGGGATCTCAGATTTAAATTCCGTAGCCTTGTACGCAGCGCAAGTTTGTTACGCGAATATGCCACGCCCATTCTAACGCCCACAAGCCGCTTAAGCCTGTGGCGCCCACAATTTTCATGCAAGATAAAAAATTTTAACTGAAATGTATTAGTCTCCTCAGTAGCTATCTATTGATTAAAGAAAAATATTGTTACGCCCACTCTAACGCTTACAAACTGACCAAGCCTGTGGCGCCCACAATTTTCATGCTAGATACAAAATTTTAACTAAAATGTATTGGTCTCGTCAATACGTATCGACTGCTTCAAAAAAGTTTTTTACGCCCACTCTAACGCGCATAACGCTTAAATCTGTCTACCGCCCACATAACCATATGTTGAGATTATGGGTAGGTGGCGCATTTCAATCTCGCTTTGCTGCTTACATATCTTCATATCCCTTTTGCTCCTTTAGCTAAGTAACTATAGGGTTTTTTTCTTGTTTCTTTTCCGAATTTGGAAGTTACTTTTTGGGTTCTAATAAAAGTGGGCTATTATAAGGTGATACAGAGGGCTCCATCATTTTGTCAGACTTTCATTGGTTCTTCATCCCTCTGTCTCAGTTTATGTTTATAGAAATTATTCGTAGTACTCATATCGGTATCTAGTCCGAATACATCGCTATATTGGGTGCATAATGTTGTTAGTTTTTTATTGAATTCTGGCGGGAAGTTTCTTAAAAGTTGGGTTAACACAGTTTTTTCTCGGTCTTTTAAGTCTCCTTTAAGTACATCGTAGTTTGAAAGTGAATTATGTTTTAAATGGTTTACGTCGACTATTTGATCTGTATTTGTTTTATTTAGCAATCTTATGGTATGGTATAATCCGTGGTATTTGAATCAATACACTGTCTTCCGCTGAATTTATTTCAGTTTTTCGGACAACTTGGGATCTTGCTGGTAGAATTAGGGAGTTGTTGCCAGAACTATATGTTACTGGAACATAAATCGGATATTTATTTGGTCTAATTATGAGCCAGTCTTCAGATGGCTTGAAATCTAGTTGACAGTTGTATTTTTTAATAAAATCAATTCTTAGTATTCTTTCACAAGGAATAGCGAATTTTAAATTTACTGTATGAAAATCGTGTGGGATTATAAATGTATAGGTTTGTATTTTAATAGAAGTTAGCCCTTTTGATTTGGTAACTACTTGACTTATTCCGTGTATATTAATTGTACAATTATTTTGGATATAAGCATCGGAATTTTTCTTCAATATGGATATTTCCGCACCTGTGTCTACTAAAAAGAATAGTTTCTTTCCCGTTGCTACATGTATAAAAGTGACGAATGTGCCTTGGGTGAGATTGATGGTATGAATTTTAATATTTTCTACTGCTGTGTACCTTAAGGTTGTTGGGAGTTCACCGAAGCGTTTTGGGCTACACTAACATTGTTGTTGTTATTATTGTTATAGTTATAACCTCTATTTTGGTTATTTCCTCTATAACTTCCTCTATTGTTTCCTCTATATTGGCCTCGTCCTATATTATTGTAATTATAACCACGGTTACTATTATTGTTATTATAGGAACGAAAATTACCCCTTCCGCGGTAATTTCCACGGTTGCTGCTATTGTAGAACAGGACAGTGTTTGGTTGGCCTGTGCAACTATTTACGAATTTGGACATGGCATCATCCAATGTGAATTGCCTGCCTCCATGATAAGTTAAATTTTATCGATTGTACAGTTCTTAGTCATTGCCTTGACGGCAAGTGTTTTGCTGTACTAGGTGGCCAAATCTGAGGACAGTCCGTCATTTATGTAGGCTCCTTCTAGTGCCATTGTCAATTTCTCTACTTCTTGAACGTATTGACTTAATAGTTTTGCCGAAATGACATCTACTGATTCTCCTTTAACTTTACTTTTCAATTTTTCTATTATTTCTCATTGTCTATTAAGTTTCTTGCATGGCCTTTGTTTTTGCCTAACCGATGTAGACACTTCTCGGTCACACCGCGGGACAAGGGGGTACTGGGCACTTGTCGTTGGCATTAATATGTTAATTAGTGAGAGGCGGGGGTCATTAATATGCTAATTAGTAAGGGGCGGGGGCCATAAATATGCAAATTGTCCCAGAACCCGTCTTTCCCTACTACTTAAGATGATACTTTTGACTTAAAGAGACGTCCTGCAGTCTGATAAAATAAGGCATTTTTGAAAGTATTTCACGTAGTTCAATTCAATGCACACCATGTACGTCTTCAGATCACACAATCAAAACTTTTTGGATCTGTAAGAGGTAATTTAAAAATATATATTCATGGAAATCATACGGATATCTGCGTGTAGAACAATGATTTAGCTACAGAAGGAGTCTATACGTCATCAAATTTTGACTTATGAAGAGGAGGCACTTAACATTATGAAAATATATTATAGTCTAGAGAAAATATTTTAAAAAATAAATTAAAAATGTAAAAATAAGTAAATTGTTTTTCCAGAAGTGTGGGGGCCTTTCGACGGAATGGAGCTCGAAAATAAATTTCTATATACACTGAAACACGATCAAAATACCAAAATAAATAAATAAATGTTATTAGGCTACAAAATATTCACCTGACTTATTAGTTCTAGTTAATACAAGAGAAAAAGCTATAGTCGATGGCCTCAACTATTAGATACCTGTTACTCAGCTTAAGAGAGAGCGAGAGGGAACGAGATATGATTAAAGCAACTTTGCTGTTTCACCAACACACCTAGCCCATAGCCCCACCTATGTTCTACTTCTATAGCGCCACTTGGCCTACAGCGCCAACTAGCCTATGGCGCCTCTAGCGGGTTGGCAGAGTATTAGAGAAAACAGAAAATTTGTTGCATGTGGTGTGTAATCTCGATTGATTATTATTTGGTTATAACAAACTCTCATTTAAATTTTTACAAAATATTCAATAATGTTTACACCAACGGGTTTGTTAGTTAGTGTTATAGTCGTTTGTGGGCGTTAGAGTGGGCGTGGCACACTGCTGAAATAAACTTGCCCTGCTTAAGAAGCTCAAGAATCTACATGGCAAATCTCTTGTTAGGCCTAGAAGTCAGCATGTGCATTCGCGCGAGGTCTTTGTTATTATCAATAATCGTGCGCATTGGGACTTGGGTACTGGTCACGGCATGTCGGTTTTTGGGAAGTGAGGTTAATAATCGGGGTAGGTCTTGTGTGCGTCCCTATTATTATGGTGACATGACTCCCTTGTGGAATGAAGATAATCTTTCACAACTTTCCAGTGAATGATTCAGGGACGGAAACAAAAGTGCCAACACATCTTTAAGTCATTAACTTGTTAGATTTATTGGGGCTTTTTTCGCCTCTCACAGTCGGCCTCTCCTGACAAATCTCTGCGTCCTAGCAGAATTCATGGGGTGGATCATGTTCCAAATCGTCATCTTCGTCTGGCTCCACCGGTGCCAGCTCACACCACCGTTTCATCTTGTCAGGCGAATACACCGACTTGTAGTGTCTCTGCTATCGTTGTGTGTGAGGGATATCTTCCGGATTATAAAAGTACCTTTGTAGCGAGGCTCTAGTTTGCGTGATGTGCCCGAGCTGCATGGCTCATTCTCGACCAACACAAGGTCTCCAAGGCTGTAGACAGTTGGCTTCGCATGTTTGGCATCGTAGCGTTTCTTGGCAGCAGCTCGGTGATCGATGACACTGGTCGCAGCATCTGCTCTAAGCTGTTCCAGTTCCGCATCGGCTAGCACTTTTTGGTCCTGGCCTTGAATGATGTTGGTTATCGCGTTCTTCAGGAAATCTCTGTGTTCAGACCCATACAGGAGCTGTAATGGGGAGCATTTAGTAGTACTATTTACCATGGTGTCATCCCAACGCTTATCATTATTGTAGTTATCATCATTGGAAGACAACAACATTGACAAAATGATTCGATTTGTCCGCTCTCCGTGACCATTGGCTCGGGTGTCCATGCATTTAAAATGTGCTTTACATTGTTTGACTTGCAGTACTTTTCGAAAACTTTTGATGTAAATGCTGTACCATGATCTGTTGTTGTTGTTGTATTTTTCACCGCTCGTACAATGGTGAATTTGGTGAATGGACTATCACAAGAACATGCTCGTTTCTCTTGGAACTCTTTGGAAATGGCCCCAGGTGGTCCATGTGTATCGTGGAAAATGGAGTCGGTTTGATGTCATCGTAGTGTACTGACCTTCCTGACTTCCACCTGGTGTTTTTTATATATATATATATGCATAGAATTGCATTCGGGGAAACCAAAATAAGTTTCGCATCCGTGCAATAGTCTTTTCTGTGCTCATATGTCCGGCCTTATCATGGCATTTATGTAAAATGTTGAATCTCAACTGCTTCGGCACAGCCCATAATAAATTTTTGCCATGTTTTCGAAAGAAGCGATCTTGCTCGATGACATACTCGTCGGTATCTGATTTCTTTTTCAACTTCATGTCTGCGACAGTTTTCGAAATTTTCTCGTCTTGTAGCTGCATAGAAAATAGCCATTCCTCTTCGTCGATTATAGTTTTTGCTATTTTCAGACTTGCGGTATCTATCTCTCGAGCATCTTCTAACGGAGCTCGACTGAGTGCGTCTACGTGGCTCATCTGTGTTCTTTCCATACATGATATTGACATTTGAATCGCTCCAACGGTTCCACGATGGCTAGAGCATCAAGTTCGTAGCTGTGATAATTTTTCTCCGGCTTAGAAGTAGCTCGTCTAGAATAAGCGATTTGTTTCAGCTGATCCTCCTCACATTGTAGCAAAGCTCCAGCTAAACCAACGGCGCTGGCATCCGTATGCAGTTCATGCTCTGCGTCTAGACGATAGATTTTGAAAACTGAATTTGATACTAAGCATTTTTTCATTCTTCCAAAGCTTCTTCTTGAGGCGTTTTTCAAGAAAACGGCTGATCCTTGCGCAATAGGATTCTCAATGGCGCTGAAATTATGGCATATGCCTGCTCATTTAACTCACATTTGTCCAGGATTACCGTTAATCCGCACTCTTTTAAAACTTTCAGGATCCTCTCAAGCTTCTCGTACATCCCATCAAAGGTTTGGCTGCCAATAAGGATGTCGTCTATTTAGTTTGTCATGTCGCCTTTCTGCGCTCTCTTTTGTAACTCTGAAAACCGCATGTGCGTTCTGCAATCCGAACGGAAGTCGCATGAATTCGTATAATCCATCTGTGGTGAGAATGCAGTAAATTTTCGGCTCTCTAGGGCTATCTCTATCTGATAGTATCCACTGTTGAGGTCGAGGGATGAGAAGTACTTAAATCTTTTCGCCTGCTGCAGACGTGCTTCCATGTTTGGCACTGGAAAATTCTCCTTCTTGATCAATTTATTTAGGCGGCGGTAATCGAAGCACATTCGATCGCTACCATTCGGCTTCTTGATGAGCACCACCGGGCTGGCGATCTCTGATGTTGACAGCTCGTCGACCATTCTGCTAACGATTTCCTTCTTTGGCTCCGAAACTCGGTATGGGCCTTGTGCTACTACCTGACTGCTTTCGACGTTGATATCTGCTTTGACCACGCTTGTCTTTCCCATGCGTTCCAATCCTGTCGAGAAAACATCGGCGAACTTCTCCAGTAAGCTGTGCATTTGCTTACTTTCTTCGTCGTTCTGAAAATTCTCCAGCAGATTTGCGATATTGGTGCTTACAGGGTGTGTCGGCTGATGGACTGCTTGCTTGATTTGAGAGTCGCCGTTAAGCTCGGATGAGCGGTGATGATGACGTCCTGTCCCAACAGAAAGCCCTCCTGCAATAGATCGACGTCTCCTATATACACTTTCGCTGAAATAGTCTTCTCGTCGATTTATATATCCACAGTCATCGCTTCTGTGAGGATACATTAACCTCCGGAAATGCCTCTAATCTTCATAGAGCCCTTGTGGCGATCGGCGTTAATTTGCTCTGCTAGTGATTGTCGGTTGAGACTGGCTCGACTACCTACGTCAATGAAGGCGCTGTAATCGTGCGAGTGTACGCAGTTTTTCCTCGTGAAAAGATTGTCCTGATTTGCGGTTCCTAAACGCATGACATTCATGGCTTTGCAACATCCATTTGGCTCGTGGAACTTGTTGCATTGGGTACACTTACTCTTCTCCTTCGGACACGAATTAGCAAAGTGTCCCTTTTCTCCGCAGTTGTCACATATTACGGATTCCATCGACCTTGGCGGTTTTACGTCGCTGTCCTGCTTGTGCTCGAAGTTGCTGGCTTTCGGTGAATACTCTTTCTTGCTCGTACTTCACCGACCTCGATAAACGGAATACGATTCGGCTGCATCACGAAGGTGTTTTATTGTGGCGAAATGTATTGCTGCAAAACTGTTTGGCAATTCTCGATGCTGTAAACCTGAGCGTACATATCTGATTATCGATGCCTCGCTGACATCCTGAAACAGTACTCCTTTGCCGCCTCATTTGATCGCCTGGTTGCATTGGCCATGTTGAAAACCACTTCTGCTTCGTCTGAATATGCTCCGAACTCGGCCTGTGTAGCCTCGGCGAAGTTTTACCACGTAGTGTGTTGGATGGGTGATGAAGGTAGCCACATCTTGGCTGGACCTTTTAGCCTTTTATAAATGACGAGTAACAGTAACTTCTCGTCCCACTGGTAAGCACCAACCACTTTGTTGACATGATCGATACTGGTTGACTCAAATGGCGTTCTCGTCGCTGGGATATAACTCTGGAAAGGTGTTGGAAATTTCCTTGATGATTTCCACGAATGCTCTCGTTGTTGATCTCGTTTATATCCAAATCGATTACTTGGTGCTGTTGCTGATTCCCTACATGTGCTGGTGCGGCATTTCCCATTTGAACGGTAACTAATTGAGCTAACATGTCCTTTAGTTGCTTCATCTCGTTTTGCAGTTTTGAAATTGCCGCTGACTGTTCTGACATCGCTTCTTCTTGCTGCATGGTGATCCCCACTGCTGCTGGCCGCTCTACGTCCTCCGATTTTTCAAACTCTATTAGTCTTTAAAAAAATTCGACTCTGGTGCCCGAAACTGACACGCTTATAAATTTAAGCAGGAATCTTAACAGGTCGCCTTTAAGTTCTGCTATCTTCGCCATTTTCAACAATTCTTGGGATGTTGTTTTAACTACTATGTTTGTAGTCCTGTTTGCGAGCGAGCTTGTGAGCTGGAAGCCCTAAACTTTTTGTAGAGTCTAGACTTTACATTTTTAAGTCGTGTCAGCTCTTTGTTGCGGCTGTCGGACTATAGACCGACACACTTAGACCTCTAAAGGTCCATTGTGATACCGCATGATCTCGTTTTTTCCTTCTCTAGGGTCCCATATCTTGTATGTTTCAATCTGTGTTAAGCTGATCAGCATGTCTTCCACCCGGAAGATTTCATAAAAGCACTTATGTTTCTAA
Source organism: Drosophila suzukii (assembly GCF_043229965.1). Classification (NCBI taxonomy): domain Eukaryota; kingdom Metazoa; phylum Arthropoda; class Insecta; order Diptera; family Drosophilidae; genus Drosophila; species Drosophila suzukii. Next base: position 33,707,258 of record NC_092082.1, on the reverse strand, counting down.
GATTAATCTCCGATATTTCGGTAAGATCGTCGATGAAGGGGTTTCCTTAGTGTTTCAATCTGAGTCTGCATATGGCTGGGCAGGAGCAGAGAAGGTGTTCTACCGTTTCTTCCTCTTCTTCATCCCTGCAGCTTCTACAGTAATCATTTTTTGGGGCCTGCCGGCGGTCGATATCCCTGAGCACACCGTTCGAGACTTGGCTAATTGTTGATCCGGGCCCCCAGCCAGGCTGACTCTTGGCACGGTCCGTATTACACTATTAATGAATCGGGCTCAGATAGCATACGGCTAGTGAGTGCATTTTGTAAGCCGCCTTATAGAAGGTGCCTGGGTTTTATAAGAAATGCAGACTCATGCATTCTCGCACGAATGGCAAGGAATGCTCTGTTGTCGAAATCAACAACTTGCATTTCTTTAAATTACAGACAGCCATTATCGCTATATTCCGAACCACAGTGCAAAGAAAACAAAGCTACGCTCTCTAACAGAGAGTAAGCGGGAGTCAGTAAGCTGGGAGAGAGTAAGTTTTTGATATTCCGACAACAAAGTTATATGGGGGAGTGCGGGAGAGCGGGTAACTACCTTTTAGACTCTTACCACTCCAAACAGCTTTTGGAAGAAAAGGAGAAGGCAATTAGAAAAAACAATAGCAACAAACACTGCACTGAGATTAGACGTGCAGACTAATTTTGTTAATTTATACACAAAACAATAACTAGGCACTCGCCAAGCGAACGGGTGTCTTTAGGGACATAAAAAGTTCTTTAAATGGTTTATGGACAAAAAGAACAAAATTTCAGAATAAGGAAGGGGATTGGTCAGAAGAGGTCGCACATACTTTGCTTGCAGGTGGAAAAGGAAAGGCAATTTTACGTACCTATTTTACGTAAAATTTCTTTATAAAATGTGCAAGCAGTTCTAAAAGTGTAATATGATACTTTTGACTAAGAGAGACGTCCTGCAGTCTGATAAAAAAAGGCATTTTTGAAAGTATTTCACGTAGTTTAATTCAATCCACACCATGTACGTCTCCAGTTCACACAATCAAAACTTTTTGGATCTGAAAGAGGTAATTTAAAATCATATATTCATGAAAATCAAACGGATATCTGCGTGTAGAACAATGATGCAGCTACAGAAGGAGTCGATACGTCAACAATTTTTGGCTTATGAAGAGGAGGCACTAAACATTATGAAAATATGTATTAGTCTAGAAAAAATATTTTAAAAAATAAATGAAATATAAAAAAAAAACGCAAATTGTTTTTCTAGAAGTATGGGGGCCGATCGACGGAATGGAGCCCGAAAATCAATTTCCATATACACGAAACACGATCTAAATACCAAAATAAATTAATATATATTATTGTGCTACAAAATATGCATCTGACTTATTAGTTCTAGTTAATACAAGAGAAAACGCTATATTCGATGGTCTCAACTATTAGATATCCGTTACTCAGCTTAAGAGAGAGCGAGAGGGATGGAGATATGCTAAAAGCAACTTTGCTGTTTCACCAATACACCTAGTCCATAGCCCCACCTATGTTCTTCTTTTATAGCGCCACTTGGCCTACAGCGCCAACTAGCCTATAGCGCCCCTAGCGGGTGCATGTTGTGTTGCATGTGGTGTGCAATCTCGATTGAATATTAAAATACTGATTATTGTTTGGTTATAACTTTAAAATTAGTTATCCGATTTCCATAATATTTGGCAAGTAATAAAAACAAACTCTCATTTAAATTTTTACAAAATATTAAACAATGTGGGCCTTAGACGGGTTAATTAGTTAGTGTTATAGTCGCTTGTGGGCGATAGAGTGGGTGTGGCACCCTGCTGAAACAAACTTGCGCTGCTTGAGAAGCTCACGAATCTACATGGCAAATCTCTTGTTAGGCCTAGAAGTCAGCTTGTGCATTCGCGCGAGGTCTTTGTTATTATCAATAATCGTGCGCATTGGGACTTGGGTACTGGTCACGGCATGTCGGTTTTTGGGAAGTGAGGTTAATGATCGGGGTAGGTCTTGTGTGCGTCCCTATTATTATGGTGACATGACTCCCTTGTGGAATGAAGGGAATCTTTCACAACTTTCCAGTGAATGATTCAGGGACGGAAACAAAAGTGCCAACACATCTTTAAGTCATTAACTTGTTAGATTTATTGGGGCTTTTTTCGCCTCTCACAGTCGTTCTCTCCTAACATATTCGTCGGTATCTGATTTCGTTTTCAAATTCATGTCTGCGACAGTTTTCGAAATTTTCTCGTCTTGTAGCTGCAAAGAAAATTTCCATTCCTCTACGTCGATTATGGTTTTTGCTATTTTCAGACTTGCGGTATCCATCTCGCGAGCATCTTCTAACGGAGCTCGACTGAGTGCGTCTACGTGGCTCATCTGTGTTCTTTCCATACATGATATTGACATTTGAATCGCTCCAACGGTTCCACGATGGCTAGAGCCTCAAGTTCGTAGCTGTGATAATTTTTCTCCGGCTTAGAAGTAGCTCGTCTAGAATAAGCGATTTGTTTCAGCTGATCCTCCTCAAATTGTAGCAAAGCTCCAGCTAAACCAACGGCGCTGGCATCCGTATGCAGTTCATGCTCTGCGTCTAGACGATAGATTTTGACAACTGAATTTGATACTAAGCATTTTTTTTATTCTTCCAAAGCTTCTTCTTGAAGCGTTTTTCAAGAAAACGGCTGATCCTTGCGCAATAGGATTCTCAATTGCGCTGAAATTATGGCATATGTCTGCTCATTTAACTCACATTTGTCCAGGATTACCGTTAATCCGCACTCTTTTAAAACTTTCAGGATCCTCTCAAGCTTCTCGTGCATCCCATCAAAGGTTTGGCTGCCAACAAGGATGTCGTCCATTTAGTCGCCTTTCTGCGCTCTCTTTTGTAACTCTACCATGAGTCGATTGAAAACCGCAGGTGCGTTCTGCAATCCGAACGGAAGTAGCATGAATTCGTATAATCCATTTGTGGTTAGGTTAGGTTAGGTAGGAGTGGTTGGAGACTAAATATTAGTCCCCTCACTTAGGCCACAATGGGCCCTTTGTGATACCACATGATCTCTGAAAAGATCCGCTTCCCTAGCTCATGGGTTATCTGCTTTCGCGAAGTATTCTGTTTTTCTCAAGAAACATAGTAGTTTTTGAATGCTTACGTCCTGAATGGCCGCAAGGTTCGGAAGTGTGTAGCTACCTAGGGTTTGAAAGCGCTTTAGGTTATGCGCTGGGCAGAAGCATAGGAGGTGTTCGATGCTCTCCTCTTCGTCTATCTGTTTGCAGCTGCGGCAGAAGTCGTGGTTACTTAGACCCAGCCTTGTCGCATGAGTCCCTATAAGACAGTGGCCCGTGAGGGCATTTAGGAGAGTGGAGATGTTCTCCCAGCTACATTGTAGGAGAGTTTTTGTTCTTTTCGTGTTGTAGTTTGGCCATGTGAGTCTAGAATTGTGGCATGTTGAGATTGAGTTCCAACGGTTGTTGGAAAGAGTATATAATCACTGCCTGAGATGGAGCTTGCAGGTAGCCATGGGCATCCCTACCGTGTCCTTATCGCGAAGGATATCGGCGGTTGTCCCCTGTCTTACTAGCTCGTCTGCTATGCAGTTGCCCTCAATGTTGCGGTGTCCAGGCATCCAGATGAGGTTAATTCTCAGATGAGTGGTCATCTCGTTAAGAGATTTGCGGCATTCAGAGATTGTTTTTGAGCTCGTTGTGTAGGAGTCGAGGGCCCTGAGGGCAGCTTGACTATCCGAGAAGATGAAGATATCTATGTCTTGATGTACAGACGTGTTCAGGTGGGTAGTGGCTTCCTGAATTGCAATCACTTCCGCTTGGAAAACACTACAGTGGTCTGGTAGGCGGAATTCTCACCATCTGTGGTGAGAATGCAGTAAATTTTCGGCTCTCTAGGGCTATCTCTATCTGATAGTATCCACTGTTGAGGTCGAGGGATGAGAAGTACTTAAATCTTTTCGCCTGCTGCAGACGTGCTTCCATGTTTGGCACTGGAAAATTCACCTTCTTGATCAACTTATTTAGGCGGCGGTAATCGAAGCACATTCGATCGCTACCATTCGGCTTCTTGATGAGCACCACCGGGCTGGCGATCTCTGATGTTGACAGCTCGTCGACCATTCTGCTAACGATTTCCTTCTTTGGCTCCGAAACTCGGTATGGGCCTTGTGCTACTACCTGACTGCTTTCGACGTTGATATCTGCTTTGACCACGCTTGTCTTTCCCATGCGTTCCAATCCTGTCGAGAGAACATCGGCGAACTTCTCCAGTAAGCTGTGCATTTGCTTACTTTCTTCGTCGTTCTGAAAATTCTCCAGCAGATTTGCGATATTGGTGCTTACAGGGTGTGTCGGCTGATGGACTGCTTGCTTGATTTGAGAGTCGCCGTTAAGCTCGGATGAGCGGTGATGATGACGTCCTGTCCCAACAGAAAGCCCTCCTGCAATAGATCGACGTCTCCTATATACACTTTCGCTGAAATAGTCTTCTCGTCGATTTATATATCCACAGTCATCGCTACGATAGGCGCTGTTCAAACTTCTAAGATTCATTTAAAATTTTTTTTTTATTTTTAGGATTTTTTGAGTTTTGAATTACTGTCACAGTCGTAGGACTCATTTCTTGTTCCCGTACGCCAATATCCTGGGCCTAGGCGTCATTAATGTGCTAATTGCCAGAAGCCGCATTTCCTACCTACTCAGTTGTTTATCCCTATTCGCGGTTTTAGCTTGTCGCGAATAGCGAATATATCTTTATTGTTATTGACAGACATCTCGTGATTCGAGCAAGACCAAAAAAAAATAACGGTTCCCGGAGGCCCTCTTTTAGGCCGCAGAGCGTTGGCAGCTGGATCAGCCGATCACAAGATTAGTTTTTTATCAAAGTCAAAGAACCAGGTCACTAGCATTAAGTGAACAACAAGTCAAGTCGTCTGTGAGGATACATTAACCTCCGGAAATGCCTCTAATCTTCATAGAGCCCTTGTGGCGATCGGCGTTAATTTGCTCTGCTAGTGATTGTCGGTTGAGAATGGCTCGACTACCTACGTCAATGAAGGCGCTGTAATCGTGCGAGTGTACGCAGTTTTTCCTCGTGAAAAGATTGTCCTGATTTGCGGTTCCTAAACGCATGACATTCATGGCTTTGCAACATCCATTTGGCTCGTGGAACTTGTTGCATTGGGTACACTTACTCTTCTCCTTCGGACACGAATTAGCAAAGTGTCCCTTTTCTCCGCAGTTGTCACATATTACGGATTCCTTCGACCTTGGCGGTTTTACGTCGCTGTCCTGCTTCTGCTCGAAGTTGCTGGCTTTCGCCACCTCGATAAACGGAATACGATTTGGCTGCATCACGAAGGTGTTTTATTGTGGCGAAATTTATTGCTGCAAAACTGTTTGGCAATTCTCGATGCTGTAAACCTGAGCGTACATATCTGATTATCGATGCCTCGCTGACATCCTGAAACAGTACTCCTTTACCGCCTCATTTGATCGCCTGGTTGCATTGGCCATGTTGAAAACCACTTCTGCTTCGTCTGAATATGCTCCGAACTCGGCCTGTATAGCCTCGGCGAAGTTTTACCACGTAGTGTGTTGGATGGGTGATGAATGTAGCCACATCTTGGCTGGACCTTTTAGCCTTTTATAAATGGCGAGTAACAGTAACTTCTCGTCCCACTGGTAAGCATCAACCACTTTGTTGACATGATCGATACTGGTTGACTCAAATGGCGTTCTCGTCGCTGGGATATAACTCTGGAAAGGTGTTGGAAATTTCCTTGATGATTTCCACGAATGCTCTCGTTGTTGATCTCGTTTATGTCCAAATCGATTACTTGGTGCTGTTGCTGATTCCCTACATGTGCTGGTGCGCCATTTCCCATTTAAACGGTAATTAATTGAGCTAACATGTCCTTTAATTGTGAAATTGCCGCTGACTGTGCTGTCATCGCTTCTTCTTGCTGCATGGTGATCCCCACTGCTGCTGGCCGCTCTACGTCCTCCGATTTTTCAAACTTTATTAGTCTTAGAAAAAATTCGGCTCTGGTGCCCGAAACTGAAACGTTTATAGATCTAAGCAGGAATCTTAACACGTTGCCTTTAAGTTCCGCAATCTTCGCCATTTTCACGGCCACAGGATCTGCTCTTACTGATATGCTTCACTTAGATTCCCGATTGCTTGAATCCGCCTGCCACGTAGAACTGCAACACATCCGTAATTTGCAATTTCAGCTATCACATAGACCTATGGGAACACATCCCTTTGCAAACTTTCCACGCCGACGATGCTATTTTAGTAGTTTAGTGGTGTATCAAAGTTGTGTTGGATATATGGTTACATATGCAAATTATAACTAAAAGTGTTCGGCACACGTTCTGCTCTGGAGTAAGCCTCTATCTCGAATACATTATATTTTCAGGGTCTGGTAACACTACTAAAAGGGACTTATTCCACACTTATCTAGGAATGTTTGGTATATACTACGATAGGCGCTGTTCAAACTTCTAAGATTCATTTAAAATTTTTTTTTTATTTTTAGGATTTTTTGAGTTTTGAATTACTGTCACAGTCGAAGGACTCATTTCTTGTTCCCGTACATTAATGTGCTAATTGCCAGAAGCCGCATTTCCTACCTACTCAGTTGTTTATCCCTATTCGCGGTTTTAGCTTGTCGCGAATAGCGAATATATCTTTATTGTTATTGACAGACATCTCGTGATTCGAGCAAGACCAAAAAAAAATAACGGTTCCCGGAGGCCCACTTTTAGGCCGCAGAGCGTTGGCAGCTGGATCAGCCGATCACAAGATTAGTTTTTTATCAAAGTCAAAGAACCAGGTCACTAGCATTAAGTGAACAACAAGTCAAGTCGTCGGATGCAGCGCCGTGTGAAGCCAACAAGGAGCAAGATCGCTACGTCGAGACGTTCGAGATTAGGTCATCAGGAATCACCGATTTAAGACACAGGTAGCTGAGGTGCTGAGGGCATGACACGGCTTTGCCAAGGCGATTTGTTCCTACTCATGACTGAGCCCGGGCATATCGACTGGGGGGTCCGTCAGACTTGAGCGACGAGGAGCCAAGAGCTTGGAGGATGTGGCCCAAACCCATCTTACTTTGGAGTGTTTGGGCAGAGACGTTTTCCTGGAGAGCCCAGAACGGCAACTAACCGAAACCCAAAGTGCAAGAGATTTACGCTACTAGGAAAAAGAGGCTAGCAGTCAATCGGTTGTGGTCTTCGTTCGTCTGTACTAGGCGTAAAGCGAAGTAAGCTGCTAGGCAGCTCCTTGGCGTGGGATTATTTTCTTTTTTTTTATTACAGCGGTGGGTGGCACGATCGGTCTCAGTGTCGTCTCGCGCTGATTCCCATGGCTGCTAATATGGCTCGACTTGGCTCCTCGACGCGTTGACTCGGTGATCGCTGACTCCTTCCAGTATCTCGGGATGCTCGTAGTGTCCCTCGCCGCTGCTCATTCGCCGACGCGTTGACTGGAGGCTGCTTGTCGCACCTTGGACTCGCCTTGCCGGTGAATAGGTGCTTCGCTCTCCAGGGCAATGCCTTTCTTTGGTTTCCAGAGACGTTTTCCTGGAGAGCCCAGTCCCAGAACGGCAACGGACCGAAACCCAAAGTGCCAGAGATTTACGCTTCTAGCCAAAAGAGGTTGTGGTCTTCGTTCGTCTGCACCAGGCGTAACGCGAAGTGAACTGCTAGGCAGCTTCAACCCCAGCCTCACCCTATTGCTTGACGTCCGTGACGTTTTTGCGCTTCTCAATGAATTCTTCGCGGCGACCATGACGTGGCTGGCGGTAATGTCTACTGATGGCGCTGAGATGTGGCACTTCTTCTCGTGCTCCAAAGTCCACGGAAGAGTCCAAAGTCCGTTGCGTTTCGTTATTTCCTTTTGCACACGGCACCCTTACTCTCTAGTTCTCCAAACGCTTTTTCTGCAACTACTATTTCTTTACACTCTCTTTCTCCAAACTCACTTTCTTCAACTTCTCTTTCTCCAAACTCTTTTTTTTTCAATTTTCTCTTCCTCCAAGCTCTCATCTTCGCCATGCCATTACTACGCTAATTCGCCGCGTATCTCGTAGCCGGCGACCACCATGTATAATAACTGCTGCAATACCTTATCCTTATGATTGTCCTTTCTGCGTGGCGAATGAATGACTATTGTAGGTCTGACGCACGAAATCCTGAACGTGTCCTTGTGCCTTATCCGTGTGTGTCCTGATGCCTGACGCTGAATCCTGTTGCCCTGCGGTCTGGATCTGCCCTTGTGTTTGCTGTTGCCTAAGCTCACCAACGTGGATAGTCCGCTCTTTTTTTGTAAGTATGTTGCGTATTTTGCAGATCACCGGAGAGACGAAATTTACAAACTGGTTAGGACCATCGTACCTCGGTGTTAGTTGCGCAGCCGCTTTGTACAAGCGGTGTTCCTGGGACCATACTACGTCTTTCACCGCTGGCGTTCATTGCCTCCTCGTCAGATTGTACTCTCTGGCTTGGTCCTGGGATGCCTTTTCCATCTTTTCAATCTCCCCAAGTTTGTTGGCGGTTTCCTCCGGGGTCTCCGTAGCTCGTCCAGTACCTAGAGCTACCCTATTATATAGACTGCTGTGGAGTCGCGGTTACCTGCCTTGGGTAAGAAACGCCGGGGTATAGCCGGTGGACCCCGTTATGCTCGTATTCTCCGCTAGCAAAATCTCCGGCCACCTTTCGTCCCAGTTTTTATGGTCCTGCCCTGTGAACTGCGCTATCATGGTCCTGACCGTTCTATTTGCTCGCCCTGTCGGATTCTCCTGTGGCGTGTAGGGTGCGGTTTATTGTTCTCTGATACCCAGCTCAGCCAGGAAAATTTTGAAGATGCGCCTCGCAAAATGCACTCCGTTCTCCGTTATGACCTCCTTTGCGACCCCATACCTTGCTATTATGCGCTCCCCAAATACTTTCCTAAGCGATTCGTCTGTAGCACTGTGCAGTGGCACTAGTTCCGTCCATTTCGAGAATTTTTCTATCAGGACTAGCAGCATTTAGATCGAGGTAAAGGTCCGACGAAGTCTGCGCACACCGTGGCCCTTGGTTTCACTGGCACTGGGGTTAGCATTTTGCCATCCGCCTGCATTTGATTTGGTTTAAATCTCATGCATTTCTGGAATTTCCTCACATGGGCTAGAGCATACCTGTCCAGTAATATCGGTCTGCCAACCGGCTTCCTACGTGTCCCTCCGGTGGCGCGTCGTGGTTTTCCCTCAATACTGTTTTCCGAAGCGACTTTGGGACGCACATCTTCCATTCTGCGACGTCTTAGTTCTATACAGTGTGTCGCCTTGCACCACATAGTCCGCGTACTTCTGCGGCTGGGTCTTTGTCTTTTCGCACATGTCCTTGATCCAGCTGCAACTTCCTGAAGCCATTGTCGCCGTTGTCCCCTTAAGGCCCCGTAGGGTCTCCGGTAGTGGTTGTCTTGACAAGGCGACATTCACCACGTTTAGCTGACCCTTTCCTTACTCCTTACTCTGTATCTCAAAGTCGTACCGTTGTAACTCCAGGGCCCATCTGGCGACCCTTCCTGAAGCTTTGATGCTCTTAAGCCATTTCAGAGCCATATGGTCGGTTAATACTTTAAAGTGGTAGCCTTCCAGATACGGCTTGAGCTTTCGGATCGCCCAGACAGTTGCCAGGTACTTCTTCTCCGTTGTTGAATAGTTCTTCTCCGCTACGTTAATCTTTTGGCTCGAGTAGGAGATTACTTTTTTGCCTTTTTCTGTGTCAATATTGATTCGATGCAGTAGTCGCTGGCTCTGTTCGTAAGCTGAAAGTTCTACTAAAATCCGGGCGTGCTAGCACCAGGCCTGCCACGAGCCTTGCCTTCACTTCCTCAAACGCCATCTGGTGCTCAGGCGTCCACTCCCACTTACTGCCTTTGAGTAAAATGTCATTAATGGGTTTGACAATTCTTGAAAAATCTGGTACAAATCGGCGGTATCACGACCGGAGTTCTTTGACGGTCGAGGGTGGTTCCAGCTCATCGATGGCGGCTACTTTTTCCGGATCAGTTTCTATTCCTTCGCTAGTCACTCGATGTCCGAGGTACAGTAGTTTCTTTTTAAAAAACAAGCATTTTTCCAGATTCAGCCTCAGGTTCGCTTCCTTTAGACGCCGGAACCATTCTCTTACGTTTTCCTTGTGTTCTTCAAGCGTTCGTCCAATCACTATTATGTCATCGTGGTAAGCGAATGCGTGAGAGTGGTCTAAAACCCGCTGAAAGGTTGCCGACGCAGAGTGGAGCCCAAGCGGCATTACCCTCCATTGGAATAAACCTTTGCCTGCCACTGTGAAAGCTGCGTGTTCTTCCAGTGGGATCTGCAAGTATCCATCCTTCAGGTCCAAGCTACTGATGTACCGCGCTTCTCTCAGTTGGTCCAGGACGTAGTCAATGCGGGGCATCGGGTAGAAATCCTTAACAGACTTTTCGTTGATCTGTCTGAAGTCGCTCCACTTGCCTGTCTTCTTTTCCACACTTTATTTCGGCCTAAACTTGTGTAAGGAAGTACCATCCCAACACCAACGGATCAACTAATCCTGGTAAAATCAACAGGCTCATGGTTAGTTGCTTGTTGCCGAACTTGACCTCCACCTCGAGCTTTGCATCTATATCGCTGCATCTTCCGTCTTCAAACCTAACTTGCCGTCTCGTCCTTGTAATCCTTCCTAAGGCAGTAAGATTGTCCCGGTGTCGATTTTGGCTTTATAGCTGTTCCCACCAATCATCACCGCTGCGGACAACTGCAGTTCCTCTTTAATTAGTCTGCCAGTTAGTTTGGAGAGGTAGCATTGTGCGACCCCCGCTCGCCTCTCTGCGGATGAGATCGCTGGCCATTTCCCGCTCGTTTGTAGCACTCGACGCTTCTGACACCCACTTAGCTGCATACCCAGCGGAACGGCCGACGTTAGTTCCGACATCCTCGAGCCCAGTGTCAGTTCCCACCACATTTTCTACATACCTCCTGCGGGTCTGTGACATTGGTTGTTTCTTGTGGCATCTGTGTGGTGCTTGGCGGGCTCCACAAGGTAATATTTGTCTCTGTTGGTATGGTGGTGACCATTGGTCATTTCCCCGTTTGTCCTGGTTGCCTGATACTTCGCATCTTCTGCACGTGACTTGCGTTGGGGCCGCCGACCTGGTCCTCAATAACTTCTTCTCCTGTGCGAATGCTTTCCGCTCTTTTTCTAGTTCCTCGTATTCGTCGGCTAAGATCATTGGCGTATCCAGGTCCGACACCATGTACGCTCCTAGGAAGATCTCTTATTTGAAAAAATGTGTGTAAGCTTTCTATGAATACTGCATAAATGCTCCATTTCTCGTTGTTGGCAATGAACCAATACAAAGCACTTCCTTTAAGCACTTCCAGCATCGCTCGGGGAATCATGTCTAAGTCCAAGCCGTCTGTATTGGCTGACTATTCCACTTGCTCCAGGAATTCAAATGGTTTTTCCACACCGTCGAGCCTAAACGACCACTCGCGGACTCGTTTAGTCAGTCTGGCTGGGTCTCGAGGTCACCGCAGTTGTTATCCTATCTTGGGTTATTTCCCTCCTATGGGCCTCCTTTTGTAGATTGTACCCCTCGGCGTCTGTTAATGCGATGCTCGGGCAGACTTTGTCGTAGTATGCTGTTTCCACTTCTGCCCAGATATCGACGACTTGTGGGTCGTTCTCCGTCTCTGAGTAACACTCCGACAATGCATTCCTCATGTCGACCAATCTGTCATCTACGGTGATATTAAGTCTCAGTGCGGCATGAGCGAAGTCCTCCTTCTTGAGGCGGTAAATCCATTTCTTTACCATTCTGCTCCTGCTGCTTTCACTAGTGGTCTGCTCGCTAGATTGTGTGTTTGGCATACCAAATTTAAATGACGTGACTGCACGAGCGCTCGTCCTTCGCGCCAGGTCCTGCTCAGTCGGGCAAGGCACTCTGGGTCTAGACAACTTTCCCCTCGAGTTAACGGTTACTCGTCGCAGGAACCTGCTGCTCAACTGTGACGGACCCGCCGTGCGATGTGCTAGGGTGTGGTCGCGACAAAGTAGGAAACAAACCGCCTTGGCTAAGCTGTGTGATGCCCTCCTGGCCTTAGCTACCTGTGTCTCAATTCGGAGATCCCTGATAACAAAATCACAAACGTCTCGACGTAGCGATCTGGCTCCTTGTAGGCTTCCCACGGCGTTGTCTGCGACGACTTTATTTGTTGTTGTCGACTTGTTGTTCTCGTGCTGCTGGTTGACTTGGTTCTTTGATAACTGACTGATCTTGTTGGATTGACTCCTCTTGATCGACTGATGATGCTCCCAGAGCTCTGCGACCTTATATAGGGCATCCGGGAACCGATATTTCCCTTTTGCGCACGGCCCGCTGTCACTCTCCACTCCAGGTCCAAAGTTCTCGGATCCAGTATGGCCTCTTAGTCCTGGACCCACGGCTACCACCAGGAATCCGATATCTTGGCGCTTTCCTGCTGAGCCTCCTGAGGCATGTGTCATGCAGGCGCACCGTCCTGCTGCTGAGATGTGGGACTTCTTTTCCTGGTCCAAGTCCGGTGCGTTCTGTTATTTCCTATTGCACAAGGCACCCTGCCACTCTTTCTTTCTCTCTCCAACCTTTATTTCTCCAAACTCATTTTCTTCAAACTCTCTTTCTCAGACTTATCTTTCTTCAAACTCTCTTTCTCCACATTCTCTATCTCCAAACTCTCATCTTCGCCATGCCGTTACTACGCTAATTCGCCGCGTATCTGGTAGCTGGCAGGCCACCATGTATAATAGCCGCTGCAATTTGTGGGAGTTATTGAACTCCTCACAAAATTATACGCTTGAAGATTATATATATTTAGCAAACATATATTAACATAATTGTTTTTAGTCGGCTTATTTTAGTCTCTCTTTTTTGGCGCTACCAGCTTTATGAGAAAGTAGAGTGCGCGGCTAACTTAATGAACAATGAAAAATTTCATCTATTTGTCGTTATGATCTTCTTCTGTCTTCTGCCCAATAAACTCAAAACCGATATCAATTATCCAGCTCCCATTAGGTTATTATAAAATTTAAATTTCTCTTAAACAAAGGTAAGGGTGAGGGGCGCTTTTCCCTTGCATTTCGCTCCACACTGACCTGCAGAGCAATCACATGCTGATGACACGAAGATGTTGTGGGAAGTGTTGTAAAGCACCAAAAGGCAGTAAATTGACCGAAAAATAAAAGTGGTGGAAGCTGACAGTCGAGCCACTCGGCTATATCGTTCTTTAATTTTTATACCCGTTACTCGTAGAGTAAAGGGGTATACTAGATTCGTCGGAAAGTATGTAATAGGCAGAAGGAAGCGTTTCCGACCCCATAAAGTATATATATTCTTGATCAGGATCACTAGCCAAGTCGATCTAGCCATGTCCGACTGTCCGTCTGTCTGTCCGTCCGGATGAACGCTGAGATCTCGGAAACTATAAAGGCTAGGCTATTGAGATTTGGCGTGCAGATTCCTGAGCGTCTTACGCAGCGCAAGTTTGTTTCAGCAGAGTGCCACGCTCACTTTAACGCCCACAAGCCGCCCAAAACTGTGGCTCCTAAAATTTTCATGCTAGATTAAAAATTGTAACTGAAATGTATTATTCTCATCAATACCTTTCGATCGACCCAAATAAAAGTTTGCCACGCCCAAATTAACGCCCACAAACCGCCCAAGCCTGTGACGCCCACAATTTTCATGCTAGATAAAAAATTTTAACTGAAATGTATTGGTCTCGTCAATACCTATCGGTTGATCAAAAAAGTTTGCCACGCCCACTCTAACGCCCATAACGCTTAAATCTGTCTACCGCCGGTAGGTGGCTCATTTTAATCTCGATTTGCTGTTTTCATATCTCCATTTCCCTTTGGTCCCTTTAGCTGGGTAACGGGTATCTGATAGTCGAGGTACACGACTGTAGCGTTCCTCCTTGTTTAAGTTAGTAAGCTAAGTAATAGGAATCTGATAGTCGGCGCTATAAATTTGTTTGGTTAAAAGTATAATAACTAGTTAAAAAAGCGGTTCCTCCTAGCCATTAAATATTTTTACAAATATACCATATATATATATATATATATAGTGACATATCCATAGCCCCACATAACTCTATGCAAATGTCCACACACATACACCACCTCAGAATCAACCTATAAGATAACCTTAGTACTTCAAGTACTATAATTGCAATTATACCCAAAGTCTAGGCTAAACATCCAGAACGAATTCAGTTACACTAGCAAATCGTTTTCACACTTTTGGACCCTAAATGGAAAATTTACTTTTGAAAACATACCCAAAGATCTAGAATAAACTTTCGTATTGAACCGCAAGTGCATTATCAATCAACAATCAACAACTAAACCCAATTCCACTCATAAAAAGCTCTAAAGCTCAAAACCGAGGTATGATAGTCAAAAAAGTTTATGTCAAGAAGCGTGTTCAGTTTAAGATTTGTCAATAGCAAGTGGGTGTTCATCCAACATTAAAATAAGATTGTAACCAGCTTAAAATTAAATTAATAAAAGTTTTTTTTATATTAAATCTTCGGTGAAAGCTAGTAATTATATATTTTATTTTCTTATTTTACAGAACTTAAAAAATCAAATAATGACCACCAATCTATGGGTTGAACAGGTAAGTAATTTATACTTTTATATTAAAATGTCCAATGTACACTTTAACTTGTTTTTCGTAAGCACGATTTGTTTACCTGTTTCGAGCATAAGACTTCACATTAAATTGTTTGTTCTAGACAATATTTTTACACCCGTTACTCGTAGAGTAAAAGGGTAGACCAGATTCATCGGAAAGTATGTAACAGGCAGAAGGAAGCGTTTCCGACCCCATGAAGTGTATATATTATTGATCATTATCAACAGCCGAGTCGATCTAGCCATGTCCGTCTGCCCATCTGTCCGTATGAACGCTGAGATCTCGGAAACTTTAAGAGCTAGGCTATCGGGGTTTGACAGCCAGATTCCTGAGCTTCTTGTTTCAGCAAGGCGCACAAACCGCCCACAAACCATACAAAACTGAGGTTCCTACAGTTTTTATGCTAAAATAAAAATTATAACTGAAATATGTTGTCTCATTAATACCTATGGACCCAAAAAAAGTTTGTCCCGCCCAATTCAACGCCCACACACTTCAAAAAATCGTAAGTAGAAACGCGCATATCTTGGAAACTCAAAGATAGAGAACTGGGATTTCAGACTCAGATTTCGAACCCTTGTGCGCAGCGCAAGTTTGTTACGCGAATATGCCACGCCCACTCTAACGCCCACAAGCCGTCCAAACCTGTGGTGCCCACAATTGAACTTCCAAACTCTGCTATTGAGGTTATTTGTAAGCTCTTCTCCGAGAAAATGGAACAAATCTATTATCATAATAATACCAAAGCCCGGAAAAGACCACACAATTCCGTCATCCTACACACCAATAAGTTTATTAACGTTTAAGTTTAAGTTAATATCTAGGAGAACACAATGTTATCCCTGCTCATTAATTTGGCTTCCGTCAAAACCATGGAATAATCGAACAAGTTAACAGAATAACATCAGAAAAACGCACAGCCTTTGAGCGAGTGTGGCTCGATGGTCAATCAATCGATGCTCAAAATCAAAACACACTTGCCTGATTACACTCTAAAGAAGGAGAATAAAAAAAATAAAAAATAATAAAATAAATAGCAAAGCATAAAAAAAAAGAATCTGAAAACATTTTTGCTCATTTTCCTCTTCTGCAAGAGAATCTCCTTAGTGCCGCTAAAAAGGCATCTAAAGTCAAATGTTCGGCCGGGTGGCGCTTAGGAGAATGGATGGCAGTACGTCGGTCCCGACCAGAATATCTATCTGTGCGCTCTCGTAGAACTTTGGATCCGATAGTGGCAGTTCGGGAAGATCCCGTAGAAACTGTTGCGAAATCGGACAAGATGGAAAGTTTCCAGCTAATTGAGGAAGAACAGAGGCCGTCGTGTTTATTTGCAGGCCCGGCCTGGTGGGAGAACGGATGGTAAACTGACAGGGCTTTTTGAATTCAGCGGATACTGTCTGGTTTAAGCCTGATACTTGGGCTCGAATTACTTGGTGAGGCAACTTAATTAATTTATACAGCCGCTCAAAAATAAAGGTTGCCTCTGACCTTGAATCTATCAAGGCACGAGCTTTAAAATTCGACACCAGGTGACATATGTCTACACCCCGTCGCAAAGTAATTTTGGAATGTAGAGTCCGTGATCTGGGTCTCGGGGTGGGGACTCGAAGGCGATTGGGAGGAGTTGCCTCTGTGTAGGTATGATGGCGGTATGATGGCGGCCGCGGCACGTAAAGCAACTATGAGTGCTTTCACAATCACGCAGCTGATGCCCTCGTGCGAAGCAGTTCAGAAACAGCTACTTGCTCTTTATATATGCCGACCGCTCGTCGACCGTCATTTGGAGATATCGTGCACAAGTGCGGACAGGATGGTTTTCATTCTTACAAAGGTCACATCCCTTGAGCTTGGGTGCTACCCTTGTCTCGTAAGACTTTATTCTTCGAGGCGCTGGGGGCGGATGTATTTGGCAGAGATTGACTCAAGCCTGACGGCCGTACGTCGTCTATGGCTTCTAAGGTCCGGTGACGCTCCGTACGGAATGCGTTCAGATCCTGCCGCGTCGAAATCTCGGCCTTGTTGTGCAGGGACTGTTCCCACAAGGATAGCGTGAGCATAGGAAGTTTGGAGGAGCACATGTACACTTAGAGGCAATCCCAATTTTCGGTTTGAGTTCCGGACATTTCTGAAGCCGTGAGGAAACCCTGGATGGTGCGTTGAAGTTCCTGATTCCTGATTAACGGACTGCACATTGAAAAGTATTTTTAATTGGCTATTTACTGACAACCGCTTGTTTTCGAAACGCTCAGTTAGGTTAGCTGAGCGAAAGCCATCGTTAGTAAGGGGGAGTTCGAAACTATAGTGTGTGCATCGCCACTTGTTTTTGCATTTAAGTGAAACACTTTTTTGACTGGCGTCAGCCTTGGATTGTTTCTATAAATGACCGTAAACAGATCCCTAAAGGACAGCCATCGCAGAGAATTTCCGGTGAAATCCTCGGTATCGCACGGAGGCAGCCGACAGCTTGGGCTATCATATCCGCGATCTGAGCCCTACATCTCTCGTAAACGGAATAGCAGTAGCCGTATTTAGCTTTAAGAATTGGCAAACTATCAGCTGCACTGTCTCCATCTTCTGCTATGCACCCGGTGCATTCATCGTATTCTGCCTTGATGCGGTCCCAAACGCGCGTATTTCTTCGCGGCGAATGTAAAGGCGATCTGATATCAATAAACTTGCTTAGAGCAATTTGGGAAGCTGTTAGTGCCATTTTGACGTTTGCACAGGTGACCCTTTTTCGGGGCGACGAGGACGTAGCGGTTAGTTCGGGTATGCGCGGATCTACGGATATGCCTGGAACTACGGCACGTGGAATAAACAACTTGTTGTTATCACTTCCAACGGACATTTAAAAAATTACCTTTTTTGGGTCAGAATCTGCTCGCCTTTGTTTATGTCGAATAAATAGGAAACCTGGCCCACTTCTGGAACAGTGGAACGAGGTGTCGACAAAGAAGGTAGTGGATCGGAGAAATAGAAATTGGAGCACGTACCTACCTGGTCAACTTTGCAAATTAAACTCAATGATACGGATTAGGAACGGTGAGTAAGAAGTTCTTATATCACCCGTGGGAAAAAAAACTATAGTACTTAACCTTTTTGGTATAATTGGGATGAAGCTTGGTATTTTTTTGACTTTGAAATAATATGAAGGGGGGAAAATACCAAATATGTGTTAATATGTATTAAAGTCCCCGGTGGAGTATTAGTATTGTTTCGCCTTTATTTCAACTTCTGAGTGAAGAAAAATACCAAAATATGCCAATAAGTTGTTGGCCGGAGGATGCTGTTTATCGATTTTTTAGTACTAGCGTATTCTTTTACTTTTATTTATTATTCCGAAGGAAAAAAATTAAATATACCGATTTTTTAGATCTAGCGTATTCTTTTAAATTTACTTATTATTCCGAGAGAAAAAAAATAAAATATACCGAAAAAATTGGTGAACGGAGGATGCTATGCATGCGGGGGAGTGCTAGTATTATTTTTCCTGGATAAAATAAATTTTACGGAGTAAATACCAAATACCAAAAAAATACTTAAAAGTTTGATGGTTGTAAAATAAAACACAATGACCAAAGAAATTTTCACGTCTGTTGGTGTAATTTTTATTTTATTATTTTTAGCAGCATGGCCGACGGAAAACTTTAATTAGTGGGAACGCGATGGTGGAACTAAAATTATATGTGAATGTATGTAGGTATGTGTGTATGTGTGTATGTAGATTTGAATATGTATGTTTATATTTATATGTATGTAGATATGTGTGTACGTAGATATGGATATGTATGTATGTAATGTTCGCAGGTTTTATATTTATTAAATAATTATTGCCGGTGGGTATGTGTTGTGGTGGACGTTTTCGATTTCTTTGTATGTGGACTATATTTGGAAAAACAAAAAAAATATGTGCAAGTATTTTAGCGGCTGCGGATATACAGTGAGAAAATCTTGGAAAGTTTTGGGGGCCTGAATTGGTAGAACACTGGAAATTAAATAATTCTCACTGTATGCTTGGCATATATTTGCACAATATTTTTTCTAAGCTTGGAATTTTTTTTTTCGATTTGATATAAGTTTATGTATGTATGGATGAGCGGCCATATGCAATTAAAAAAAGAGTCGAAAAAATGGGTATTATGGCAGCACGTAGAAAAAAGAAAATCGAAGAAAAAATGGCGAAGTCATTTATTAATTGCCGTTGTCGGATTTAATCGGACTTTGACTTTGGAAAAATTGTACAGCAAGTCAAACGAATTATATTTTCGAGTGACTGACTGCAGACCGGTAATGAATAGGATGAAAAAGCTTTACTTATCTTCTTTCAAGATCGGCTCGATCCAGGGGCACCGTCGGCGCTGGTAGAATGGCGTGGGAGGCGGCGGTGCTTTGCTGCTGGTGCGGCTGGCGTACGTCGGATGCGGCGGACTGCTTCTAAGCATTAGGGGAGAGATCACACGATGCGCGAAGTGCCCCGTTGACCGAAAGAAACTACGCAAAAAGTTTACTTTACATATTAGGCGGGGGTTTAATGCTTATGACTGCCATAATCGAACTGCCTAAGTCTAAGCTGAATTCCGCGCTCCAAAGCGCAGCGGAGACTTCACGGAGGGGGAGCTGCGAACAGAGCGGGAGGGCGAGAGAGCGGTGCAGTAGGAGAGCTGTGCAATTGGATAGCGGGGCCGGGGTCCAGATTCGCCGGACAGTGGGCCTGAACAATTGAGTCAATAAACAGTTTTACTTGTTTTGCTGAATCGTTGTCTAGCATGGGAAAATCGATCAATCGATTCAGCTGATGAGAGAAAATTTGTATCTTATTTTCGTAATTTTCATGGTTAATAGTTTAGCAAGTGAGTGACCATGCTCCTTGTTCAGCTTACTGCTTGTCCAGATAGTTTGAGAGCGACACGATCAGGTGATCGTTCGCTCATCTGGACCGCCAGTCTAACGAATTTTACATTTTAAGATCAGAATAAATCTAACGTTTTGAAGTTATTCTTTTATGTTTGTCTTTGCCTGGGGACCTCTCTTACAATGACCCCTTGTTGACCTAATACACGGGGACACAACTATACACTCCTTGCTTCGCCTTTGAGAGCGGTTTTTAGATAATTAAATTTTTGAGATGTGCTCAGATCATCTTTATTATAAAATATTTCTTTGAATAATTCAGAGATAAGTCCAACTCTTTTTTTTCTCAGATTTTTTTATATTTGGTAATACAGGAAGGGTATCAGCCTTTTCCTTTACCATTACCCCACTATTATCTTCCTTTTGCTTGCGTTCCATTAACTCCTTGACCTTCATTAAGTCACTTCCAGTAGTGGAAAACGCCCGTCTCATTTCCTGGGTCAATGAGTAGTAGCCAAAGTCATAGTCTTTGGCCTTGTCCTCCATTTGCTGACAATACCATTTAGTGCACCGGCCAGCAGAATATGGAATTCACGAAAGACTTCTTGGCTTCTTTCAACTGTCATGCCGCGACCGCTTCCATCGAACTTTAGGTTCCATTTGTCCAGCCTAACTTGTTTTGGCCTCGATCCCTGAAACGATAAGTTCCGATATATCTCCGGGTGAAGCTGGCTTGTCTCCATCCCGTTGTTTCGGAACTGTCTGTGGGACGGGGTGTCCATCCGCCTGGATGTTCTTAACCGGTGCATCTGGCTATTGAGCATGTCTTGTGTTACCGGCCCTAGGGGTGGCGTCTCCTGATACCTCAAAAAACTGTCGGTGGGATTCGGAATGGATTGGAGCGATGGGGGCAGTCCCTGCTGTTTGGGCCTCCTAGATGATGGAGACTGCCACTCTGCCACTTGCGCCTTCAGAGCTTTTATCTGGGCGCTCATGCCTCGCTGCATTTCATTGCTCTGCCTTAAGAGATGCATCAACCGCTGCTCACGCCGCTCGGCAGCCTCCAAGTTGTCCTTCACGTGCCTCTGGTATTGGGGAAGCATATTTAATCTTCCTTTAGGCGGTCCTAGGGGTACATTGGTGCAGACTGTTTTCTTCGGACAGGGTATCTACCTGTCCTGGCTAATTTTGTGCTAGCTCTTAGGTGAATCTTCTAGCCTTGGAGTGCTCGCACTAATATCCCTAACTAGGGGTGTTAGGCTAATGCGTATGGAATTCATTTAATTGACAATTATTTTGTAAGCGGAGAGTATCGAATTTACCACCTGTTAAGGTGCGCACATCAGCAAAACGCTTACTAATCACGACTACAAACGTCGCTCAGAGGGCTCTTGCAATCGCACACACAACTACAAGGCCTGCGAGCCCAGCTAACTCGCAGAGGACAACGCCGGCCAAAAGGAGCAAGGCCACTCACGAGGCAACCTGCCTGGAGGATCTCTTGGAGCTGGGGAAGCTTCTGCAGGAGGTATCCACCAAGATGATGGACAAGACGGCGCGCCACATAACTGTCGCCACGAGGGAAACGTTCGTGCGCATGAAGGCGCTTCACACAAACATCCTAGAGGCGAACAGAGAAGGCGGCAAGACGACAGTATCAGGGTGAATGGGCAAGATGCTGCAATTGTGTCCGCGAAATGCTCTCGAAGCCTGCAGAGCGCCGACAAAGAAAAGCACACAACGCCTGTCTGGAGGAGAGATTCTGCAGCGCAAACGGAGCCTTGGCGAAGGATAAGCCAGCCGACTGTGGCTGGAGGATCCGCGGCTCAAGTGGCCCCACCATCCACGCGCCCAACGCAGCAGAAAAGTGCCAAAGCTCCCAGGAGCACCCGAAAGAACCCGCCAAAAGGGCCCAAAGAGAGAGATGCGACGCACGCTGGCGCCAGTAAGACTGTGAGCCCCGCAATTCCGGTCGCTGAGTGGGAGGTGGTCAAGAAAAAGCCAAGGGCCACGCGTCGCGCCAGACCCGACGCCGTCGTTATCCAGGCGAGCGGGAAATCATACAGCGAGGTGTTAGCCATGGTGACTCGAAGGGAAGATAAACAGCTGTCAGACTTGGGAAGCTGTGTATCCAAGGTACGCCGCACCATTAACGGCAACCTACTGCTCGAGGTGGCCAAAGGCAGCGCAGAAAGTGCAGAATCCATGAAGGAGAGCATTGCGAGGGTGTTAGGCGACGCAGCGTCAGTGCGAGCCATGTCGGACGAGACCAAACTGCTCGTTCTGGAGATAAGAGACATCGACTCCATCGCGACGGAGCAGGAAATCTGCGCTGCGATTGCGAGCCAGTATGGTATCGACGCGGAGCGCATCAGAGTTCGGAGTCTGCGTCGAGGCTACGCGGAGTCGCAGTTAGCTGTGATCAGTTTGCCCTACTCCCTGGGGAAAGCCGTCCTCCATCGTGGCGAGGTGCGGATTGGATGGACCATCTGCAGGATCCGGGAAAGAACAGGCCCCCCAAGATGTTTTAAACGCTTGGAATCCGGGCATATGCAGTTAACTGCAAGAGCCTAGTGGACAGGAGCCATTGCTGCATAAGATGTGGTGAAAAAGGGCACAAGGAAGCCAAGTGCAGCAAGGAGCCTTCGTGCTTATTCTGCTCTGCGGCAGGAAGAAAGGAGACCAGGCACCAGGCAGGAAGCAGACTCTGCCCAGCCACAACCAGCGGGACAGGGAGACCTCGGCCGTCATGCAATTGATTCAGCTAAATCTGAACCATTGTAGGGCCGCGCAGGACCTCCTGAAGCAGAAGGTGCGCGAGCTGGGTTCTGAGGTGGCATACTCAGTGAGCCCTACAGAGTGGAATGCAGCAGTGATTGGGTCACGGATCGCACAGGCAAAGCGGCACTGTGGCTCTGCGGTGTGAGTGTTCCACCAATGCGGGACACGAGGGCAGTAGAGGGACTTGTCCGAGCGAACGTAGGCGGCACATGGATCTACAGGTGCGACCTGGTTCCCAGTCTATCACTGACGTCCTTTAGCAGGATCCTGGACGAGCTGATAGGCGACCTGAGAGGAAGGAGCAACGTGGTGATCAGAAGCGACTTTAACGCCTGGGCCGAGGAATGGGGCTCCCTCTATACCAACGCCAGGGGGCGTACCATCCTTGAAGCAATTGCGTCACTGGACATCGTCCTGTTGAACGAGGGCTCCCAGCACACCTTTAACAGAGCTGGGGCCGGTTCAATCATAGACCTATCGTTCGCGAGCAGCTCGTTATCCCGTAGCACACGCTGGAAAATAAGCGAGGTGTTCACGGCCAGCGACCATGAGGCCATCCTGCTGACAGTTGGCGGTCCACCGTGCCCAAGCCAGCCGATGACCGGGCCATGAAAAGCCTACCGCCAGGACACCTTTAGGACACAGACCTTCGCCAGCGCACTGGAGGGATTGGCTGTATCTGAGCTGGACTCGGCAGATGTAGCAGCGAACAAATTGGCAGCCAGACTGGAGGAAGCCTGTGACCAAAGCATGCAGCAGCGTAAGACCTTTCGGAAGCACCACGCGCCGGTGTACTGGTGGAGCGAGGAAATCGCTAGCTTGCGCACGACCTGCCTTCGAGCCAGGAGGTTAGTCCAAAGGGCGAGAGGCACCGCAAACCTTTCTGCCTGCAAGTCTAGTTTTAAGAGTGCAAAGAAGGAACTCAAACTGGCGATTCGGGACAGCAAGAGGGAGAGCTACCTCAAGCTCTGTGACGAGCTGGAAAACGACCCATGGGGAAGAGCCTACAAGACGGTGGTCAAGCGTGTGAGTGCCGGCAACAGGTCGCCAACTGACCCGGCGGTCCTGGAAGGCATTGTCCAAGTGCTGTTTCCAGAGGGTCGCCGCCATTGCATCCCCCGATGGACGCGAAAAATTGGGAGCCAGATATGTCCGGTCACGGAGACGGAACTATTGTCTGTGGCAAGGAACCTGAAGAGCAGGAAGGCACCCGGGCCGGGTTTGGTCCCGAACAGGTCAGTGAAGACCCTGCTATCCCTCCATCCGGGCGCGGTAGCATCGCTCTACAACACGTGCCTGCTGGAAGGGACCTTCCCCGACAGGTGGAAGCGCCAAAAACTGCTGCTCCTGCCGAAGCCAGGGAAACCAGCGGGCGTAGCTACTTCCTATAGACCCATCTGCCTGCTGGACACTATAGGCAAGGCCTTCGAAAGGGTCATTGCAACAAGGCTTAACGCTGCTATGGAGGATGCCGGTGGACTGTCTTCCAACCAGTACGGTTTTCTGAAAGGGAAATCTACACTCAGCAAAAGGGAGCTGGTCCTAGATACCTCTGTGGGCCCCAGGGCTTACGAGGTGACAGCCGGTGTTCCTCAGGGCTCGGTACTGGGCCCTCTACCTTGGAACACGATGTATGACGGTGTTCTGAAGCTCCCACTGCCGAGCAGCACCAACATTGTGGGCTTTGGGGATGATGTCGCGCTGGTTGTGGTGGCCAAGGAAGTTGCGGCCGTGGAGGCAGCTGCAAACTGCGCAATTCGAGCAGTGGAGGAGTGGCTCGCAATGGTGGGCCTAGAGCTGGCCTCACACAAAACTGAAGCGGTGCTGATTTCAAGCAGGAAAGCAGTGGAGTCGGCGCATATTCAGATCGGAGGGACAACGATACCATCTCAGCGTGCCATAAGGTACCTGGGAGTCATGCTGGACACCCGCCTCTCCTACCGCGAACACCTAGAGTTCGTAAACAAGAAGGAAAGCGAGACCACAGGATCGCTCTGCAGGATCCTGCTGAATACCAGGGGACCGAAGCAGGACAGACGTAGGCTCCTCGCGACTGTTGTCAAGTCGCAGTTGCTGTACGCTGCTCCAGTGTGGGCTGAGGCCACTGCTGTGAGCAGCTACATGCGAGGTGTTAACTCGACGTACCGCCTGTGTGCCTTCAGAATTTCGAGTGTCTTCAGGACGATCTCGGCTGCCGCAGCGCTTGTCATCGCAGGCCAAGTTCCCCTGTGTGAACTGGTGCGGGAGGCCAAGGAGATTCGCGCGGCTCTAGCGGGCGAACAGGCGGACCACAGTACCAAGACCGAGGTGAAGAGAAGGGTCAGGATGCAGAGCGTCGTCAACTGGCAGCCAGCCTGGGACATCTCCAGCAAGGGTCGCTGGACGCACCAGCTCATCCCCAGCATTGAGCCATGGCTAAATAGGAAGCACGGCCAGGTGGATTTTTACCTCACGCAGGCGCTGAGTTGACACGGCTGCTTCCGAAGCTTCCTTAAGCGCTTCGGGCACGACACGGAGGACGGTTGCCCAGAGTGCGGCAGTGGCATTGTCGAGGACGCTCAGCATGTCCTTTTTGAATGTCGCCGTTTTGGCTATGACCGCCAGATACTCATGGAGACCACCGGGGCAAGAGTTCGGCCAGAAACTTTTGTGCCCCTCATGCTGCTGAAGGAGGCGAATTGGGAAACGACGGCAGCCTACGCAGCGAGCCATTGCCATTGCGCGAAGCAATACCTTGCGGTGATACCGCGCAACCACGGCCCCCTACTCCTGTTCTTGAACTCACTTTTACTTGTATATAATTGTAGGGAATAAATGAATATAAAAAAAAAAAAAAAAAAGGCTGATACTCGCCGCTGAAAAGTTTATAGTAGTTTATAAAATTTGTAGGACACTGCACGAATATTTATATATGTATGTGTATAAGAAAGGAACCGTGTTCCGACAAACGTACCCCTATTTAAATCCTGGGCGATGAGATCTCGACGCTTCGTATCCTGGGCTTTGGAAAAATTGTATATTCTTTGGACGTTGATGCACTATAGTCAGTACAAACAAGTGGCCCTACGACACCAAGCAAAGCTTGTTAAGCGCGGAGCCCATCACCGTTTTGGGCGAGTAAACATAATCGCGGACAAAGAAAAAGACAATGTAACAATAGACAATTAAAAATACAGGTCAATATACGAATAGACAAAATACATCAAGTAAAACTAATTAGTTACTAGGGAGGATAGTATTATTGATTTAAAGATAGGAAGTGAGTCAGTAGTAGATATTAGATGATATAGTCTATTATAATCATTGCAAAGTACTCTAAAAGGTTCATGCATTGCGTAATTAGAGATACAGTGATTTAATACTGAAGGAATATAGTTTCTAGTGAATCTATTTGGCACATTAAAATGCAGGCGACCCAGTAACTCGGGACTCTCTACATCATATCAATAAGATTTGTAATAAACGTAATACCAAGCATAGTTCTACGGTTAGCTAACGATGGTAAGTTAATTAGAAGTAGTCTACTAGAGTAGGATGGTAGTATTAGGCTTGTATCCCACTTAAGTCTCCGTAAGGCAAACATTAAGAAGTTTTTTTGCACAGACTCAATCCGGTCTATATGCACCTCATATTGGGGACTCCAAACAGGAGCGCAGTACTCAAGAATTGGTCGCACTAATGAAATAAACAAGGTCTTTGTGACATAGGGATCATCGAATTCCTTCGACCACCTTTTGATAAATGCAAGCACGCCCCTGGCTTTATTTACCATAGTAGTAATGTGATCGGAAAATTTAAGTCTAGGATCCATGTAGACTCCAAGGTCGTCAGCATGCGTTATCCTATCTAACGCACAACCACTCAAAGTATACGTTGAGTAGTGGGGGCTGACACGAAAAAAGGTCATTAGTTTACACTTAGAACCATTTAAATTCAATTCATTATCCATGCACCATGTTTGAAATGCATTTAGATCCGATTGTAAAGCTAAACTTTGTGCGGGGTCATTATATTGCAGGCACACATAAGAACCCGTGACTTCGTTAAGACTAATGGAAGGTCATTTATAAATAATGTTAACAGGAGCGGACCGAGATGACTTCCTTGTGGTACACCGGAAGTAACTCGGATTAGGGATGACAAAGAGTTTTTAAAAATGACCCTTTGGGTCCTATCATTCAAATAACTTAAAATCCACCTAAGAAGATCACCTGAAAACCCTAAAAGGTCCAATTTCCGGACTAAAATCGGGTGACTTACAGAATCAAACGCCTTACTAAAATCAGTGTAGACCACATCAGTCTGAGGATTCTTTCTAAAACCTCCTATAACAAATGAAGTAAACTCCAAAAGGTTGGTTGTCGTTGACCTACGTTTTATAAATCCGTGTTGACAAGAGGAAATAAGGGACCTACAACTGTGTTGTAAATGAGGCGTAATAATGTTCTCAAAGAGCTTCGGTATAGCTGATAGCTTTGAAATACCTCTGTAATTACATGCGTTCAATTTACTCCTTTTTTTATGAAGCGGGATAAAAAACGATTCTTTCCATCTGTGTGGGAAATCGGATGTTTCTAAAGACAAAGTAAACAGTTTGTGCAATGGTCTACACAAAGTCTCAGCGATATATATATATGGATATATATATATAAATTTACGTGCACCAAAATACGCCTGTTCTTTAGTATACCTCTTCACTTAAACACAAAATATATAGATATATTATGCCAGAGGCATGCGACTTTTTCAACTCGTTTTCTCTAATTGTTCATCATGATTCGCACTTTGTCTATCGATTCGGTTGGATTGAACGCATTTTAATGCATTTTTGAATGCTTCCAATGTTTTTTTTTGTTTTTCACTTGTATATGTATTACTTGAGGTTATTGGTCGTTGGTTATGCATACGCTCACTTTAGCTTTGATTGGCTCGATTAACACATTTTTATTGCATCACTTCTTTCTCCGAAGTATGCTTTTAGTCACTATGCCTCTGAACTGGTGGCTCCTACAGCTGAACAATTTTCAGGAGCATGGGAATCATGGGTACTGTGGTCACAAACATCATAGTATGTCGGATGTTGTCCTTATTGTTGATCCTCTCCACTTTCTTTGATGGCGATGGCGGCGGTGGTCCGATACATAAGATTCTCTCGAGCTGCTATTTGTGTCCTCCTCAAGGACTGTTGGGTAGGGTGACTGGTCCTGGTGGCAGAAGACTCCGTGGACGACTACCCCTGGGAAAGTCGCCTTTCTCGGAGCTGTGGGCTTCCGTCAGCAGACACCCAAACGGATTCTGCCCTTTTTCTCGAATTGTCTTAGGTCTTTTATACCAGACTAGGGCTTTTACTTGGCTACCGGTATGGATCGGATTAACTAGGTGTTCCCACCTAGGATTACGGTTTCTTGATATCTGCTATCTTGGGAGCCAACGGCCGGCTGTTGCACTTTGCCAGCTTCCGGAGTATGGTTATCAGTAGGTAGATCGTGGCCGTTGTTCTGGCCACGAGACACCCGTGAATTGCCGAATTGCATTTTCTTCTGCCCCTACCAGTCTGAGTCTGGTTAGTGAAATGCACCCCTCCACCCGACTCAAGATTCGTCGTTCTTTCTCTATGTGATTCCTTCTATGTGGAGGGCGTACGTTAGAGGCTCGAAGTGATCGATAAAGGAATCTGCGTACCGGCGTCCATTTTTAGAATGCCTTTATTTTCTTTTTTTCCCTTTCCCTCTCTCCGTGCTGTGAAAAAGTCAAAATTCAATTTCTGTCTCATTTGTCGATTCTTGAATTATGTTGAAGAAAAGGAATCGAGCTAAAGACGCATTGCACATGTGGTTTTTAAAAAGGCTTTGGCGCTGGATAATGGATTTGAGTTCCAGTTCAACTTAATTTTTTATCCAGCTGTGTTTTATTTTAATATTTTTTAGCTGTTCTTTTTTGACTTTTTATACCCGTTACTCGTAGAGTAAAAGGGTATACTAGATTCGTCGGAAAGTATGTAACAGGCAGAAGGAAGCGTTTCCGACCCCACAAAGTATATATATTCTTGATCAGGATCACTAGCCGAGTCGATCTAGCCATGTCCGTCTGTCCGTCTGTCCGTCTGTCCGTCTGTCTGTCCGTCCGGATGAACGCTGAGATCTCGGAAACTATGGGAGCTATGCTATTGAGTTTGTTTCAGCAGAGTGCCACGCCCACTCTAACGCCCACAAACCGCCCAAAACTGTGGCTCCTACAGTTTTGATGCTAGAATAAAAATTTTAACTTAAATGTAATGTTCTCATCAATACCTATCGATTGACCTAAAAAAAAAGTTTGCCACGCCCACTTTAACGCCCACAAACCGCGAAAACCTGTGACGCCCACAATTGTTATGCTAGATAAAAAATTTTAACTGAAATGTATTGGTCTCGTCAATACCTATCGATTGATCCAAAAAATTTGTCACGCCCACTCTAACGCCCATAACGCTTAAATCTGTATACCGCCGGTAGGTGGCGCATTTTAATCTCGCTTTGCTGCTTGCATATCTCTATTTAGCTGAGTTACAGGTATCTGATAGTCGAGGTACTCGACTATAGCATTCCTCCTTGTTTTAAAAGTATTTTTGATAGATTTTTAAAATTTAAAATAAATTTAATTATTTTCTTTTTATATTATTATTTTAAATTATTTAATTAAAATCCATCAACCGCTGCTCCTGTCCTGGCTGATTTTGTGCTAGCTCCCACGTTTCTCTTTTAGGTGAATCTCCTAGCCTTGGAGTGCTCGCACTCCGGGGTTGGTGATTTTTTCCGCGCGTCGTAGCTCGGGTCACTCTTCCGGTGCTGGGTTGTGATAAGACCTCTTTCTTGGCGAGGTGTTCACGGCCAGCGACCATGAGGCCATCCTGCTGACAGTTGGCGGTCCACCGTGCCCAAGCCAGCCGATGACCGGGCCATGAAAAGCCTACCGCCAGGACACCTTTAGGACACAGACCTTCGCCAGCGCACTGGAGGGATTGGCTGTATCTGAGCTGGACTCGGCAGATGTAGCAGCGAACAAATTGGCAGCCAGACTGGAGGAAGCCTGTGACCAAAGCATGCAGCAGCGTAAGACCTTTCGGAAGCACCACGCGCCGGTGTACTGGTGGAGCGAGGAAATCGCTAGCTTGCGCACGACCTGCCTTCGAGCCAGGAGGTTAGTCCAAAGGGCGAGAGGCACCGCAAACCTTTCTGCCTGCAAGTCTAGTTTTAAGAGTGCAAAGAAGGAACTCAAACTGGCGACTCGGGACAGCAAGAGGGAGAGCTACCTCAAGGTCTGTGACGAGCTGGAAAACGACCCATGGGGAAGAGCCTACAAGACGGTGGTCAAGCGTGTGAGTGCCGGCAACAGGTCGCCAACTGACCCGGCGGTCCTGGAAGGCATTGTCCAAGTGCTGTTTTCAGAGGGTCGCCACCATTGCATCTCCCGATGGACGCGAAAAATTGGGAGCCAGATATGTCCGGTCACGGAGACGGAACTATTGTCTGTGGCAAGGAACCTGAAGAGCAGGAAGGCACCCGGGCCGGGTTTGGTCCCGAACAGGGCAGTGAAGACCCTGCTATCCCTCCATCCGGGCGCGGTAGCATCGCTCTACAACACGTGCCTGCTGGAAGGGACCTTCCCCGACAGGTGGAAGCGCCAAAAACTGCTGCTCCTGCCGAAGCCAGGGAAACCAGCGGGCGTAGCTACTTCCTATAGACCCATCTGCCTGCTGGACACTATAGGCAAGGCCTTCGAAAGGGTCATTGCAACAAAACTTAACGCTGCTATGGAGGATGCCGGTGGACTGTCTTCCAACCAGTACGGTTTTCGGAAAGGGAAATCTACACTCAGCAAAAGGGAGCTGGTCCTAGATACCTCTGTGGGCCCCAGGGCTTACGAGGTGACAGCCGGTGTTCCTCAGGGCTCGGTACTGGGCCCTCTACCTTGGAACACGATGTATGACGGTGTTCTGAAGCTCCCACTGCCGAGCAGCACCAACATTGTGGGCTTTGGGGATGATGTCGCGCTGGTTGTGGTGGCCAAGGAAGTTGCGGCCGTGGAGGCAGCTGCAAACTGCGCAATTCGAGCAGTGGAGGAGTGGCTCGCAATGGTGGGCCTAGAGCTGGCCTCACACAAAACTGAAGCGGTGCTGATTTCAAGCAGGAAAGCAGTGGAGTCGGCGCATATTCAGATCGGAGGGACAACGATACCATCTCAGCGTGCCATAAGGTACCTGGGAGTCATGCTGGACACCCGCCTCTCCTACCGCGAACACCTAGAGTTCGTAAACAAGAAGGAAAGCGAGACCACAGGATCGCTCTGCAGGATCCTGCTGAATACCAGGGGACCGAAGCAGGACAGACGTAGGCTCCTCGCGACTGTTGTCAAGTCGCAGTTGCTGTACGCTGCTCCAGTGTGGGCTGAGGCCACTGCTGTGAGCAGCTACATGCGAGGTGTTAACTCGACGTACCGCCTGTGTGCCTTCAGAATTTCGAGTGTCTTCAGGACGATCTCGGCTGCCGCAGCGCTTGTCATCGCAGGCCAAGTTCCCCTGTGTGAACTGGTGCGGGAGGCCAAGGAGATTCGCGCGGCTCTAGCGGGCGAACAGGCGGACCACAGTACCAAGACCGAGGTGAAGAGAAGGGTCAGGATGCAGAGCGTCGTCAACTGGCAGCCAGCCTGGGACATCTCCAGCAAGGGTCGCTGGACGCACCAGCTCATCCCCAGCATTGAGCCATGGCTAAATAGGAAGCACGGCCAGGTGGATTTTTACCTCACGCAGGCGCTGAGTTGACACGGCTGCTTCCGAAGCTTCCTTAAGCGCTTCGGGCACGACACGGAGGACGGTTGCCCAGAGTGCGGCAGTGGCATTGTCGAGGACGCTCAGCATGTCCTTTTTGAATGTCGCCGTTTTGGCTATGACCGCCAGATACTCATGGAGACCACCGGGGCAAGAGTTCGGCCAGAAACTTTTGTGCCCCTCATGCTGCTGAAGGAGGCGAATTGGGAAGCGACGGCAGCCTACGCAGCGAGCGTACTGCGAACGCTGCATCGCACCGACAACGAGAGGAGAGAAGCTACAGCCTAGGTGGCTACCATTGCGCGAAGCAATACCTTGCGCTGATACCGCGCAACCACGGCCCCCTACTCCTGTTCTTGAATTCACTTTTACTTGTATATAATTGTAGGGAATAAATGAATATAAAAAAAAAAAAAAGGCTGATACTCGCCGCTGAAAAGTTTATAGTAGTTTATAAAATTTGTAGGACACTGCACGAATATTTATATATGTATGTGTATAAGAAAGGAACCGTGTTCCGACAAACGTACCCCTATTTAAATCCTGGGCGATGAGATCTCGACGCTTCGTATCCTGGGCTTTGGAAAAATTGTATATTCTTTGGACGTTGATGCACAATAGTCAGTACAAACAAGTGACCCTACGACACCAAGCAAAGCTTGTTACGCGCGGAGCCCATCACCGTTTTGGGCGAGTAAACATAATCGCGGACAAAGAAAAAGACAATGTAACAATAGACAATTAAAAATACAGGTCAATATACGAATAGACAAAATACATCAAGTAAAACTAATTAGTTACTAGGGAGGATAGTATTATTGATTTAAAGATAGGAAGTGAGTCAGTAGTAGATATTAGATGATATAGTCTATTATAATCATTGCAAAGTACTCTAAAAGGTTCATGCATTGCGTAATTAGAGATACAGTGATTTAATACTAAAGGAATATAGTTTCTAGTGAATCTATTTGGCACATTAAAATGCAGGCGACCCAGTAACTCGGGACTCTCTACATCACCATGAATAAGATTTATAATAAACGTAATACCAAGCATAGTTCTACGGTTAGCTAACGATGGTAAGTTAATTAGAAGTAGTCTACTAGAGTAGGATGGTAGTATTAGGCTTGTATCCCAGTTAAGTCTCCGTAAGGCCAATATTAAGAAGTTTTTTTGCACAGACTCAATCCGGTCTATATGCACCCCATATTGGGGACTCCAAACAGGAGCGCAGTACTCAAGAATTGGTCGGACTAATGAAATAAACAAGGTCTTTGTGACATAGGGATCATCGAATTCCTTCGACCACCTTTTGATAAATGCAAGCACGCCCCTGGCTTTATTTACCATAGTAGTAATGTGATCGGAAAATTTAAGTCTAGGATCCATGTAGACTCCAAGGTCGTCAGCATGCGTTATCCTATCTAACGCACAACCACTCAAAGTATACGTTGAGTAGTGGGGGCTGACACGAAAAAAGGTCATTAGTTTACACTTAGAACCATTTAAATTCAATTCATTATCCATGCACCATGTTTGAAATGCATTTAGATCCGATTGTAAAGCTAAACTTTGTGCGGGGTCATTATATTGCAGGCACACATAAGAACCCGTGACTTCGTTAAGACTAATGGAAGGTCATTTATAAATAATGTAAACAGGAGCGGACCGAGATGACTTCCTTGTGGTACACCGGAAGTAACTCGGATTAGGGATGACAAAGAGTTTTTAAAAATGACCCTTTGAGTCCTATCATTCAAATAACTTAAAATCCACCTAAGAAGATCACCTGAAAACCCTAAAAGGTCCAATTTCCGGACTAAAATCGGGTGACTTACAGAATCAAACGCCTTACTAAAATCAGTGTAGACCACATCAGTCTGAGGATTCTTTCTAAAACCTCCTATAACAAATGAAGTAAACTCCAAAAGGTTGGTTGTCGTTGACCTACGTTTTATAAATCCGTGTTGACAAGAGGAAATAAGGGACCTACAACTGTGTTGTAAATGAGGCGTAATAATGTTCTCAAAGAGCTTCGGTATAGCTGATAGCTTTGAAATACCTCTGTAATTACATGCGTTCAATTTACTCCTTTTTTTATGAAGCGGGATAAAAAACGATTCCTTCCATCTGTGTGGGAAATCGGATGTTTCTAAAGACAAAGTAAACAGTTTGTGCAATGGTCTACACAAAGTCTCAGCGATATATATATATGGATATATATATATAAATTTACGTGCACCAAAATACGCCTGTTCTTTAGTATACCTCTTCACTTAAACACAAAATATATAGATATATTATGCCAGAGGCATGCGACTTTTTCAACTCGTTTTCTCTAATTGTTCATCATGATTCGCACTTTGTCTATCGATTCGGTTGGATTGAACGCATTTTAATGCATTTTTGAATGCTTCCAATGTTTTTTTTTGTTTTTCACTTGTATATGTATTACTTGAGGTTATTGGTCGTTGGTTATGCATACGCTCACTTTAGCTTTGATTGGCTCGATTAACACATTTTTATTGCATCACTTCTTTCTCCGAAGTATGCTTTTAGTCACTATGCCTCTGAACTGGTGGCTCCTACAGCTGAACAATTTTCAGGAGCATGGGAATCATGGGTACTGTGGTCACAAACATCATAGTATGTCGGATGTTGTCCTTATTGTTGATCCTCTCCACTTTCTTTGATGGCGATGGCGGCGGTGGTCCGATACATAAGATTCTCTCGAGCTGCTATTTGTGTCCTCCTCAAGGACTGTTGGGTAGGGTGACTGGTCCTGGTGGCAGAAGACTCCGTGGACGACTACCCCTGGGAAAGTCGCCTTTCTCGGAGCTGTGGGCTTCCGTCAGCAGACACCCAAACGGATTCTGCCCTTTTTCTCGAATTGTCTTAGGTCTTTTATACCAGACTAGGGCTTTTACTTGGCTACCGGTATGGATCGGATTAACTAGGTGTTCCCACCTAGGACTACGGTTTCTTGATATCTGCTATCTTGGGAGCCAACGGCCGGCTGTTGCACTTTGCCAGCTTCCGGAGTATGGTTATCAGTAGGTAGATCGTGGCCGTTGTTCTGGCCACGAGACACCCGTGAATTGCCGAATTGCATTTTCTTCTGCCCCTACCAGTCTGAGTCTGGTTAGTGAAATGCACCCCTCCACCCGACTCAAGATTCGTCGTTCTTTCTCTATGTAATTCCTTCTATGTGGAGGGCGTACGTTAGAGGCTCGAAGTGATCGCAAAAGGAATCTGCGTACCGGCGTCCATTTTTAGAATGCCTTTATTTTCTTTTTTTCCCTTTCCCTCTCTCCGTGCTGTGAAAAAGTCAAAATTCAATTTTTGTCTCATTTGTCGATTCTTGAATTATGTTGAAGAAAAGGAATCGAGCTAAAGACGCATTGCACATGTGGTTTTTAAAAAGGCTTTGGCGCTGGATAATGGATTTGAGTTCCAGTTCAACTTAATTTTTTATCCAGCTGTATTTTATTTTAATATTTTTTTAGCTGTTCTTTTTTGACTTTTTATACCCGTTACTCGTAGAGTAAAAGGGTATACTAGATTCGTCGGAAAGTATGTAACAGGCAGAAGGAAGCGTTTCCGACCCCACAAAGTATATATATTCTTGATCAGGATCACTAGCCGAGTCGATCTAGCCATGTCCGTCTGTCCGTCTGTCCGTCTGTCTGTCCGTCCGGATGAACGCTGAGATCTCGGAAACTATGGGAGCTATGCTATTGAGTTTGTTTCAGCAGAGTGCCACGCCCACTCTAACGCCCACAAACCGCCCAAAACTGTGGCTCCTACAGTTTTGATGCTAGAATAAAAATTTTAACTTAAATGTAATGTTCTCATCAATACCTATCGATTGACCTAAAAAAAAGTTTGCCACGCCCACTTTAACGCCCACAAACCGCGAAAACCTGTGACGCCCACAATTGTTATGCTAGATAAAAAATTTTAACTGAAATGTATTGGTCTCGTCAATACCTATCGATTGATCCAAAAAATTTGTCACGCCCACTCTAACGCCCATAACGCTTAAATCTGTATACCGCCGGTAGGTGGCGCATTTTAATCTCGCTTTGCTGCTTGCATATCTCTATTTAGCTGAGTTTCAGGTATCTGATAGTCGAGGTACTCGACTATAGCGTTCCTCCTTGTTTTAAAAGTATTTTTGATAGATTTTTAAAATTTAAAATAAATTTAATTATTTTCTTTTTATATTATTACTTTAAATTATTTAATTAAAATCCATCAACCGCTGCTCCTGTCCTGGCTGATTTTGTGCTAGCTCCCACGTTTCTCTTTTAGGTGAATCTCCTAGCCTTGGAGTGCTCGCACTCCGGGGTTGGTGATTTTTTCCGCGCGTCGTAGCTCGGGTCACTCTTCCGGTGCTGGGTTGTGATAAGACCTCTTTCTTGGCCCCCTTCATTTATGTAGTTGGGCCCTCTTTTTAGGCCTCCGCTTTCTTTAATAGTTGTCACTTTGTGCTGATTAGTTCTTCTGCTAGAAGAGGAGACAACGTAAGGTCTCGCGATTTACAGCCAAGTGTCCAATGGGGTGTAAGCGTGTTCTATACAGCAATGTGCCACGCCCACTCTAACGCCCACAAACCGCCCAAAGCTGTGGCTCCTACAGTTTTGATGCTAGAATAAAAATTTTAACTGAAATGTATTGTTCTCATCAAAACCTATCGATTGACCCAAAAAAAAGTTTGCCACGCCCACAAACCGCCTAAGCCTGTGACGCACACAATTTTCATGCTAGATCAAAAATTTTAAGTGAAATGTATTGTTCTCGTCAATACCTATCGATTGATCCAAAAAAATTTGTCACTCCCACTCTAACGCCCATAACGCTTAAATCTGTATACCGCCGGTAGGTGGCGCATTTTAATCTCGCTTTGCTGCTTGCATATCTCCTTGTTTCCTTGTTTCCTTGTTTTTTAATAATTTGTTAAAGTGTAGTTGCCATTCAGTTTTGATTATCAATATCAAGCTTCATGCCAACAATTTTTAGAACAGGACGATCTATTAAATAGTGAAAGGCAATGGTCGACGACAGGTGCCAATGTTGCGGAGTGTACACTATTTTGAATGGTCGCTTTGCTGCTTGCATATCTCACCGGCACTCTCCTTAGCTGAGTAACGGATATTTGACAGTCGAGGCCGTCGACTATAGTGTTCACTCTTGTTTTTAATTACAATGTGGATAGTTTTTAATAAATAAGGCCTCGTTTAAAAACTTAAAGCTTAAAAGTTGTAGCTTCTCAAAGATTTTTAGGGTGGAAGCCCCTACATGCGACAACCTTCAAATCACACTTGTTGTGTTTGGTTTGACGAATACTATCACATAAAAAATGATAAAAACATGGCATACAAATTCAATTTTGAGAAGCCGAGTTCCAGAGATTGCCTCATAACTATATTTTTCATAAGCATCAAAAGAAACTTCAATGTAACCATGCTCGTCTATCCGTTTTAAGGCAAACTAGTCTACGCAAACTTTTCCAAATTACTTCTTTCTTTCATTCTTTTAGCTTTAAAATTATGTTACATTAAAAATGTACCACAATAAACATTTTGAAATGTGCTTCCCACAAAGCTGAAGTCGTTAGTCCAAAAGGGCTTAAGAGTTAAATTGTAGAGCAGAACCTTGAGGTCCAGACACAGAGGTGATCGCGAATTTTATAATCCAGTGAAGGCTGCTAAGTCTATGTGTTTCCTCCAAGTTTGCCGTCTGTCGAGGTGGATTTATAATCCAGTGAAGGCTGCTAAGTCTATGTGTTTCCTCCAAGTTTGCCGTCTGTCGAGGTGGACGCTGAGATTTGGGATTTGCGTACTGTTTAAAATTAGCGGTCTCGATTGTCTGTTAGAAGTAAACGTTATACTCGTATGTTTATACTTTTGCTCGTTAAATTTGATTTGCCAGTCTGATAGCCACTTTTCAACTACCATCAGATGATTTGCTAGTTGGGCATCTTGAAAGCCTCAGGAAAAACATATTTTTTTGCAATATTGGATAATATTGTTGTTTCGATACTTGTACCAATATTAAGGTTAGTAACTATTAGAACTCTTTAATATTTTCATTTTGATTTGTACGCAAAATTCAATTGTTTTTAAAGTTTCAATTTCAACAAATTTATAAATTTTAAAAAATATTTTGGCAGGGTTTTTTTTTAGTTGCCCTATAGTGAATCATTTAGATATCGTTAAAAACTGTTGTCCCATCGTTATTCATGGTTATCGGGATCTTATTAAATTGTTTCAAAGTTTTCTCTGCCTAAACTCTGATCCCAAACAGCACAGAACAATTTTTGCACACTAAGCATTTTTACCGCCCAAAGTGGGGCAAGTGTGTCAACGATTAAAAACAGTTAAACAAAACAAATTTATTCATAACATATGTACCTGACTTAACCTTATCGCTTCGATTGGAAAGTAAACAATACAATTTTGTCGCATCTGCATTCTTGGCAGAGCCAGATAAAGGACAAAGAAATTAATTACTATAAATTTAAAACCATCCAGTCTTTGCATAACATACGCAGGGACCGGTTCACCGCTCCTCTTCTCTAGTCGCTTCTGTACCTGCTGCGCCGCACGATATTGCAACTTATCCCTATCCTGACGTCACTCGCTCAATGAACTTTGTTTCCTAACTTTTATGTGCACACCCAACTTATATTACGTTGTTACACCCAGGGTACCCGGGTACCCATAATGAGTTTATCTTTTGAGATTCTGTGCGAACGGAATCATTTTAAATTAAACGAAATAAACATTAGTAGAAACCGTAAAAGCCATATTTGATTTCTCGAAGTAGCAACAGGCAGCACGTAAAACAGATGGCAAGTAAGTCCGGGGACCGTCCTAAAACGTTATTTTGTTGGCAAAGAGAGCACCTGATGGACCAATTCAATAGTGTTGTAAAAGCTGTGTCCCCTCACAGTGGAGTTTAAAAATGGTCTGGTTGTCTGGCAATGACTGGTTTCCTACTTTCAATTAGGTTGATCAGTTGATTGTGACGAAACACCTCCAGCTTGGCGAAGATGGGTATTTCCACGGTGTTGCCCAAGGAATGCTCCCAGGCCTGGGTTGTGCTGATTGACAGTTTTGCAAGTAAGAGATGTTCTAACCATTAATCACAGAAATCAGGGCCAATATGTAGTCGTCGGAATACACTGGTAGATACATTTGCTAAGTTGAAAAAATTCTTAAGGTCCACCGTGATCTCCTTGGACAGTGTCCCGATTCCGTACAGTGCATTCATTTTGTACATGAGCTGCAGTTGAGGGTTGTTGTATCGTTTTACCACAAGGTTCCATGCCACTGAATAGTTTGTTTCCGCTAATGCCATATGGTTAATATCCTGGTCTCGTCCGTCCGGTAGAGCCTGACGTTTAGTCGTTCCGCTCGTATTGCGCTTAAATTAGAGGAAGGAAATTTCACGAGACTAGTGTGTCGAGAATCCGTTATTCTCCCCGGTTCCTTGATTTCTCCGTTGTTTGATGTTCCGTTCTGGAGATGCACCTTGCAATGCTGAGTAAAACGCTGGCTTACATTTATAGTAGATTTGCAACAAGTGAGAAAAAGATTGAAGTAAGTTACAACTATTTAAAATTGTTGTGACGACTCGCTCCCGTTCGTCAAAGTTGAGCAGAGGTCTACTCAGGGCGTCTTTCATACACAAGGCATATATCGAAATTTCAACAGTTGTATTCAATTAAAAAACATTTAATCTTTGACTTGAGCTTATTATAGGTTTACAAATTTGTTATTTGAAAAAAAATCTAAGCTATCTAAAAACGTGTCTTCTCCTTGGTGGCAGCTTCACCATCTCTCTTCTTCAACACTTGAAACAGAATTCTATCATTTGCTGTTAAGACTGCTGTTGTGTCCACTGCCTCTCAGAGTCGCCAGAAACAGCTGTACAGCTTCTCCGCATCGCCAGAACGGGCATCGCCCGTTTACTACCACTTCGAGCCCAACGGCAGCCGGCAACCGACGCACCGCGCGGTGGTCAGTGGACACCACTCCAACACCAACAGAGACAGCCAAAAAATTCCTTGCGGAGGGCGCCAAGCAGCACACAGAGGCCACAAAAGACAACCCATATCACAGACCCTCAGGATGCCTGTCGGAAATGTGGTGGGAACGGACACTGGGCACGAGGATGTCGAAATCAACATCTGTTATTTTGCTGGGTATGCGGCAAAGTGGGTGTGAGTAAATTTGAGAGCTGCCGTTGGGCTCGGTGTGGTGGTGAAAGGGCGATGGTGAAAAAAAAGACAGCCAAGTCTTCAAGGGCAAAAAATGCCTTCTCAATGCCCCGCACTAGCCACATACTACAATAGATCAACTAAGGGAAGCGCGATACATCAGCAGCTTGGACCTTAAGGATGGCTACTGGCAGATCCCAATGGAAGAAAGCATCAGGCAATACACGGCTTTCACAGTTCCAGGCAAAGGTTTTTTCCAGTGCCGTTTGGGCTCCGCTCTGCGTCTGCAACTTTTCAGCGGGTTTTGGACCAAGTAATTGGTCCCGACATGTCACCAAGTGATCTGACGCATCGTAGAAGAATACAAGATAAACTTGAGAGAAGGGTTCCGGTGTCTAATGGCAGCAATCCTGAGGCTAAGCCCGGGAAAAATGACAATTTTTTGAGAAGGAACTGCTGTACCTGGGACATCGAGTGACTAGCGAAGGAAAAGGCACAGATCCGGAAAAAGTAGCCACCATCGCTGAACTGGAACCACCCTAGACCATTAAGGATCTCGGGCAATACCTGAGAGAAGCGTCATGGTACCGTCGCTTTGAGCCCAATTTTTCAAGAATTGTCAAACCCTTGAAGGACTTGCTAAGCAAAGGCAGTGAGTGGGAGTGGACACCAAAGTGAAGGCAAGACTCGTGGCAGACCCGATACTACAATGCCCGGACTTCAGCAGAACTTTCACCCTATAAACAGACTACCGCATCGGAGCAATACTTACCAAAGACACCGAAAAGGGCGAAAAAGTAATCTCCTATTCCAGCCGAACGCTGAATGGTGCTGAAAAGAATTATTCAACAACGGAGAAGGAGTGATTGGCAACTGTCTGGGCGATCCAAGAGCTTAAGCCGTATGTGGAAGGTTACCACTTTAAAGTAGTAAACGACCATATGGCTATGAAGTGGCTCAAAAGCATCGAAAGCCCTTCAGGAAGGATCCCCAGATGGGCCCTGGAGTTAAAACAGTTCCAACAGAAAGGATCAGCTTAACGTAGCGTCTGAAACCCTGTCATGACAACCAGTACCAGTAACTTTTCGGTGCTTAAAGGAGAAAGCGGCGTCAATGGCTTCAAGAGGTTAAAACTGGAGCATGACATGTGGGAAAAGATAAGAACCCAGTCGCAGAAGTATCCGGACTATGTGATTATAAGCGAGGCTCTTTATAGAAATATACCACACAGAGCGGGCAGTAAAGACGTCGCAGCATGGAAGATGTGCGTCCCAAAGTCGCTTCGGGAAACAGTATTGAGGGAAAATCACGACGAACCATCGGCGGGACACGTAGGAAGCCGAAGGACAATTGCACGGTTAACAGCCCGGTACTACTGGCCGGGTATGCATAGAGACATGCATGATATTTAAGCCAAATCAAATGCAGGCGGATTAAGATCAACACCGTATCTGGAAACAAAAAGGAAAGGAAAGACAGGAACCAATCAACCAAAAGCTGTACTGCCAGAACAAATTTTGCCAAGTCTCTATTGTCTAGGAAAGAGGTGCCTCGATTAGTAGGCGGTCGATTGTCACTAGACGATAGTGGGGATCGATGGGCACGAGAAAATACTGGAAATATCGGCAAAGGGTGAAACATCGCAACGAGCAGGTGGCAACGTCTCTCCATCGTTAGCGAGAGCCGATGAACTATTGATCGCACACGGATAGTGGACCAGACGGGGGAACGAAGAGAGCGCAGTAAAGAGCAGAGAGCTAGAGATCGAAAGGCGGGAGAGTTAAAATTTGATGAGGCAGGTGCAGAGGGAAAGAATGTAAACTTGATTGAGAACCGGCCCTGCAGAACTCAGGATAGA
The DNA here is from genome assembly GCF_043229965.1 of Drosophila suzukii. Taxonomy (NCBI): domain Eukaryota; kingdom Metazoa; phylum Arthropoda; class Insecta; order Diptera; family Drosophilidae; genus Drosophila; species Drosophila suzukii. Next base: position 33,665,996 of record NC_092082.1, on the reverse strand, counting down.
GCTGTGAGGAAGCAACGAGGGATCGTCGAGGGAGTCATCGATACCATCGTAAGGCCTCAAGAGCTACTGGATACGCGAGGATTAATGCTGGAGAGGTGGGACGAGTATATTTTGTTTCCCGAACAAAGGTTGGAATGTGAGGAGTTAAATAACTCCCCACAAATAGCAGCGGCACTTAAAAATGGTGGCCTACCAGACACGTAGCGAATTGGAGCGAAGTAACGGCATGGTAAAGAGCGTTTCGAGAGTGAGAAGTTGGAAGATGCGAGTTTCGAGCAAGACAGTATCAGTCGACCTCGAGGAGTTAATTCATCAAGATCAGTCAGTTATCGAAGTCAACCAGCAGCACGTGAACAACAAGTCAACAACAACAAGACAAGTCGTCGAAAGCAGCACCGTGGGAATCCTACAACGGGGATTAGGACATCAGGAATCCGAATTGAGACACAGGTAGCTGAGGTCCAGTGTGCAGTACCCAGCTAAGTCAAGGCGGTTTGTTTTCTACTTTGTCACGACCACAGCCTGGCACAATGCCCGGCGGTTCCGTCAGAGTCGGTATATAGAGTCCTGCGACGGGGAACCGTGAGCTCGGGGGGAATGTTGTCTAAACCCAGTGTGCCTTGCTCGACTGAGCAGGACTTTGCGCAAAGGACGAGCTGTCGATCGATTTGTGGTTTCAAGAGGCGTTGTTCTGGAGAGCCCAGCGATTACCGGAGAAGTCCCGAAACGGCAACTGACCGAAACCCGGAGTGCCAGAGAACCACACTACCAGGCAGGAAGGGCGAGCAGTCGGCCGGTTAATACGGGCGTTGTCCTGGAGGTCAAGATACGTCCAGCCTCGCAGCAAGCATGAACAGGAGCAGAGCAGGGGACATCGGCAGCGACATCAGTGGACATCAACGGCAGCCACGTCACGGCCGCCGCGTAGAACTCATTGGGTAGCGCAGGAACGTCACGGACGACAAGCATTAAGATGAGGCTAGGGTAGAACGTCCGTCTGCAATAGGCTTAAAGCAAAGTGAACTGCTAGGCAGCTTCCTGGCGTCCCTAGTGGGACCGTGCAGGACATTTCATTGTCTCGAAAGGCATTGCGCTGGAGAGCAGGGAACCTAGTCTAAGGACGGTGACGTTTCCCTTAGCACGCAACAGAGGCAGTCACGTCATAAAAATTTGGTATGACAAAACAATAAACAATCTACTGTGCTAGCCGCATGAACCTCGCACCGAAAAGTCCAGCAAAATCAGTTCGTTACAACGTGTAAAGAAACATTTAAATAGACTGTCATAACGGTCAGTAATAATTAGTCGTAAGTACGAGTAACGGGTATACTAGATTCGTCAGAAAGTATGTAACAGGTAGAAGGAAGCATTTCTGATCCCATAAATATATATTCTTGATCAGGACCGCCTGTCCATATGAACGCTGAGATCTCAAAAAAAATACGAACAAGAGTGTTGGGACTTGGCATTTAGATTCTTGGGCGCAGCGCAAGTTTGTTTCAGCAGGGTGCCACACCCACTCTAAAGCCCACAAACCACTATAACTTTAAAACCAATCTAGCGCAAACACTTTTTTAATATTTTGTAAAAATTTGAATGAGTGTTTGTTTTTATTACAAATACCTATCGTGGGTCGTTTCGGACCCTACAAAGTACATTTATTCCGTCTATCTGTCCGTCCGTATGAACGCTGTGATCTCGGAAACTATAAAAGCTAGAAACTTGGAATTTGGCATTTAGATTCGTGAGCTTCTTGCACAGCGCCCAAATTTTTACATATTTTCTAAAATTTAAATGAAAGTTTGTTTTTATTATCAATACGTATCTACACGCCAAATAATATTGAAATCGAACAACTCAACAAAAAGTTATAACCAAATAATAATCAATATTTTGCAATTCACATGCCAATTAGCTGTTTTTGCTAATACGCCACCAAGCCGCAAGGGGCGCTATAGGCTAGTTGGCGCTATAGAAGAAGAAGATATGTGGCGCTAGGTGTGTTAGTGAAAAAATCAAAGTTTCTTTAGGCATATCGTCATCCCTCTCGCACTCCCTTAAGCTGAGTAACGGGTACCTATTAGTCGAGGCCATCGACTATAGCGTTATTTCTCGTTTTACCATCAAAATTGCACTACGACGCTGCAATAAATGACAGCGAAACAAAAAGGCCCAACATGATCACGTATTGCAACAAATATAAGTACGGAGTAGATACGATGGATCAAATGATATCCCGATAGACAACACATAGACGAACAGCAGGATGGCCTATTGCTATGTTTCACTTACTTGCTTACTGTTTCTTATATTTTTAATTTCATAAAAAAAAAAATGATAAAAAAACGAATCAGCGACGTATTTTTATGCGACAACTAAGCGAGGAAATGGCAAAATCATCAAAATGTACAAACTATGCGAAACTTCAATACACAGCTGGCAATCGAAAGCGTGATCGGACTTCAGCTCTCAACTTCCAAGGCTTCTGCAGGACCATGTAGACCGCGAGACCATACTGGCTGAATAAAAATGGCTGATTCTTGTCACATTAAATAAATATTGTTTAAAATTTGTAAAATGAGTTGAATGCACATAATGAATCACATAAATGGACCAAATACGTTCAATAAACGTTTGCAGCACATATAATGATATTTGTTGTTTATGAACCTTAATAGCTCCAATAAAATATTAATCAACGTTATAAATTAATTGTTCAGTCAAAACTAGATTTTACATCAAGTGAGTACCCATTATGTACATGTAACGAAGTCATGCAGATAAGTTAAAAAAATTTAAATAAATAGTACATTAGTGGATTTATATTCTAAAAAAGTTATATAGTGGCAATCCGGAGGGACGAATCGATATATTCATTTTTCATCAAGTTGTAAGCAATAAAAGTCAAGGGAGCAGTCCATCCAAAATAAGGCCGAAATTCCTACGTGGCTTGAGCTTGATTCCTATTTGACGGAGCGCCATCGAACTCTTGAGGCCGTCGATAGCTTCCGATCTGCCAATTTCCACCACGTCCAGTCCAAAGACACAAATCGAGTGGCAGAATTTCCAAAAACTTCAACACAAGGCTAGTTCCGATACCCATAGGCTGCGATCTGTCTTCGAAGAAGAACCACCCCGTGCTTCCTACAAATGACTGTAGACGATCGCCTAGCCTATACTCAAAGGAAGCAGTTGTGCTCCAATTGTTTTGCAAGCAGCCATCAATTCCGGGATTGCACAAGCGCTCACAACTGTCTCACTTGCCAAGATCGGCATCATATATTGCTGCATCGAAACAGCGGCCCCAATACTCCGCCGATTCCATCCGACGATTTACGTCAAAAGGGTGATTATTTTCAAGTTCAAGTTAGGCTTAAGCAGTTCGTATTTCCAAGTGTACAAACAAACATCTATGCACGTCGCGTAAAAACCCCAAAGTAACCCCGTGTTTTTTGCGTACCATTCAATCTTGGGGCTTCAACTATTTTCAACAAAAGTCAACAATGCAACATCTTCTCGGTCAGGATTTTAACTGCACGTCTCTCAAACTTATCACAGACTTTGGGTTCTCAAACATATCGACTCCCAATATGAAAACTTTACCAGGCTATTTTAATAACTCGTGAAACGTGAATGGAATGAATCGTTAGCCTATACAACGCTGCCTTCTTGGAAGCAATGCGTAACGATTCTGGAGCAATATTTCGAATCTCTGTTGTCTTCATTATCGGAGCACCTGAGACCAAATCGCTATCGCCCAAGACCCCAAAATCCGTCATTGTAGCAGACCAGTAGCCAGTAGTAGTGCTTACCTGCAACCTGTCAGCTAATGGGCTGTGACAGGTTCAAATCCGTGAATCCACGGGACTGATTTAATGTGGTTAAGACACATAGGCGTTTTCTAAATTTCTTGTGCAGCTGTCGCGGAATCGCTGTCGCATCAGGAAAACGGAGCCCAGCACACCATACTACATGTCCAATCATTAGGAAGTACTTATTCACAACCATCGGCGCCTACAGCACCAAATCCAAACTACGCACACTCTTTCTCGTTGTGGTGAAAAATTGCAGGTTCTACTGGCAACGGCGAAGGTTCTGGTAAAGGATGCAACGGTATTCTACAAAACAAAAAATGTAACAACAAAAAAATATAAAAAGGGTATTACAATAAATAAATTAATTTTTTCCAAAATGTTTCATTTCTGCTCAACAAATATTTTCAATATCCCTTACAAACAAATCCTGAATCCGCCACTGTGGAGCGCACTTTCTAGCGTAAGTATACTTAAAAATTAACCATACTGGTCAGTGGAAATTTGTGCCTAGGTGAAAAAATCCAGCTGATATAGTATTACGAAGAGCCACAACAGCTGAACTCGAAGTATCGACGATGTAGGTCCACCGTTCTTGATGCAACTTTCGGCAGCTTGGCCAAAATCGAATAAGTTCAACAATGGTGACATGCAGGAGTCTAAAAAGCACCCGTTGCTTCGCTTGTGTTATGCAGGGTGCAAGGCTCTAGTTGCTCTAATCCGACTGGAATATTGTATAATGAATTCCAGATCCTGCATGGCATGCTTTTGCTACAGGCCCAAATTGGAGAAGCAGCTAATAGGATACCTACCAACATCCGTTCCAGAGTTGTGGCGTAGACTTTTGCGCACTGATCAAAACGTTAACCGAGACCGAGGAAAGGTTCCCATAAAGGTATACCTCGCGGTCTTTTTTTGCATGTCAACCAAAGCCATCCGTGTTCTCTGATTTGTCGAACAAGGCGTTTCGGGCAGCTCGTCTTTCTATACCTACAGACATCTTCTGCGACAATAGGACCAATTTCGTTGGAGCCGCCAGCCACCTTCAGGACCTGCAGAAGTTTCTGTAGGATGAGTCCACTCAAGAGCTCATATTGTCTCATTTTTCTTTACTTCATTCGCACCAAAGCTTCCTACTTTGCAGGCCTCTAGGAAGCAGCGGTTACGAACTTTAAACTTTGATGAACTCCAGATTTACCTTTGAAGAGCTCTGCACGATCACAGCTGAAATAGAAGCTGTTCTAAACTTCTGGCCGTTGACACCGTAATCACCGGATCTCAGATTCCTTAGAGCTCTAGAGCCCGGACATTTCCTGGTTGTGAAATCACTTCGTTCCCTTCCCGAACGCTGAATCACGACGCTCAATCTTACAAACCTGGAGCGGCTCAAAGCCGTGATTGCTTCGAAACAACAGTTTTAGTGCCGGTGGTCGACTGATAATCCGACAATCTGGACAAAACAATAACTTAACATACAAGTGTACACCATCATTTAGAACGACAACCTACCTCCACAGCAATGAAAAATGGGACGCATCGAAGCCGTAGTTCCCGAAAGCGACAGAATAGTTTGAGTGGAGCAAATTCGAACCTGCAAGGGTTTATATTGCCGACCTGCGGCTACATTCACAGCACAATTAGTTTATCCTTTTTAATGATATGTTTTTAAAGGAAAACGAAGGGACCCAGCAAACTTTTAGCTGAGCGGGAGCTGAGTTAATCATAGATTTGATAGTCCCAAGTCAATTATTGTGTCGTTAAAAAAATTGAGGATCTCAGACATTTTTATCATGAAGCCAATCTGTGTACGCCGGGCATGCGGCCATTCGACCAATGAGGTATTCCAAGGACCGGGAAGGTGTTCCGGGCTAACGCCATTAACAGCCAAATTCTTAACATCAAACTATGTGACCTAGTGTTAGGCGAATACGATCCAAATGAAAGGAATGCGCCAAGAAGGGCTGCCGAGTCCTACAGCAGAATCATTTGCATCATTATCGCGACTGCTCTCCAAAAAAGGCGTGTCGGGCAAGCCGGGAAGAAGATGGTTATCAATGTCGATACGTCGCAACTAAGGTATGCAGCGACAATCTGGTCTAAAGCCATGAAAGTTCCCTCTTACAGCACTGGAGTGCAATTAGAACAATATCAGAGGAAGCTGCCCCTGTATGGTCCCTCCGTCTAAGCTGGTGCGCGAAGCGAAAGGGGCACACGGCCCATTCCTCTGAATTCGGTAGCGCTTGCCATTATCGCTCAATTTACTGAGTGCAATCTGCATACTGGGTCCCGAGCACTACTTGACATAATTCGATCCAAATATTGACCTGTTGGGAGGATAAAGACGGTAGTGAATGCAGTAAACAGATGCTTTCGAACGAAACCTCGATAAGTGAATCATATAATGGCTGATGACAAAATGCTATGACAAAATGCTAAGTTTTCGTCTTCATGTTCTTCGCACAAAGGCTAATTATTTGGATCTGATCAGAAGAAGACCACGGCGCACGCAAAAATCCGCTCGAACTATGACACCTATTTCTCAGCAATGATCAACATAAAGCTACATTTGACTTTTGCCAGGCGGAGTCCATTAATTGGTGTTTTATTCCGCCTAGATCAACGTACTTTGGCTGTGAAGATTGCTAAGTATCAATTCGACCGCGCAGTTGCCCCTTCTTCTTTAGACTCTCACGAGTTGCGGAACCTTGTATGCCACATTTTGGCTTTAGTTAATTCTGGACAATTAGTATTTAAAATAACAATTAGTATTTAAATTTGTATTAAAATAGAATTCAAAAGAACCCCGCTGATCTGGATCTGGATGTATAAGCCCCACCTAATTTTTGGAATGGTAGTCCGTCTCCCTCATTCGTCGAGCCTGATATTACCAGCCCTTAGTTCAATTTTTTGGATGGATGGCAACGCGTGACTTACTTGCAGCAGATCTTCTAGTCCCAATGAAATGAAGAATACTTGACACTACTGCAGCAACGCTCCAAAACCTGGCCTAGTCGTCGATGACGTAGTTCCGGTCAAGGACGAAATTTGTCTCACATGAACTGAAACCTGACCAGAGTGATCGAGCTTCTGTTTGGTGGAGATGGTGTTGCTCGAGTTGCCGTTCTGAAGCCCGCATCAGGAGTAATAAAGCAAGCTTTAAACAAGCAATAATGCTGAAGCCCAGGCTTTCAACAAGGGGAGTAGGGCCCAGGGCTGAGTTAGGTTGAGTGACTTCCATGCACACAATGAAGTTGTATTTATATGAGTGCCTCGCAAAATAAGAAAATGAGTGGAGTGAGTGATAATGAATGATGCGTGAAACGGAATGAAAACTGTGGCTCAGCTGAAAACATTTTATTTATCAGAGTAATTCGAATTCCGTCGTTCCTTTTGTTTCTACGGTTTGACGCGAATTGACGGGAAAGAAGCGAAGGACAAAATTGTTTTAAAAATAATTATTTCATTGTATCTCCGACCGTTTCTTTGGCAGCTGTATGTTAGAGCCGTCCGATATTTATTAAATTTAATACAAATTCTTAAAAATACACAAAAAAATGAAATTTCCAATAGTTTAAGATAATGTGTCAAAAAACACCGAAGCTATAATTTGTTTCATATTATTTTCCCACCAATTTTTCGATCGTTTCTATGGCAGCTATATGATACAATCATCCGGTTTTGATCAAATTAAATTCGAAATTCAGAACTAATAAAAAAATGTTATTTCCAAGCGTAGGAGGTTATATGTTAAAAAACACCGAAGCTATAGTTTGGTTCACATTATTTTCCCACCAATTATCCGATCGTTCCTATGGCAGCTATCTGATATAGTAGTCCGATTTTGATAAAATTAAATTCGAAATTCAGAACTAATTAAAAAATGACATTTCCAAGCGTAGGAGGTTATACTTTTTGGGGTCGAAAAGTCTCCTTCACTGCGTTGCAAACTTCTGACTGAAATCTTTATACCCTCTGCAAGGGTATAATGAATAAATATTTTAAGGAGTTTCCTTGTTTTTCTTTTATTTTTCTGACCAGCATTCGAATGCATTCGAACTGCGTTGTACTATTTCGTTGCGTTCTCACTCACTCATTTTGTTTTCTGACGGGTTTCGTCGTGTCTGCTGAGAACTCGGTGAGCGCACTCACTCACTGATACCTGAGAAGCTTCTCATTCAAATTCTTTCAAATCATTTTGAGCATTGTATCTTCGACCGCGGGATTGTTGCTATTCAAGCAGATATCTACTAGAAACACACTCTTTTCTCGGCCATTTTCATTTCGTTAAAAAAAATTTCCAGTACAAGCAAGTGGCCCAACGACACTGAGTACGTGCTTGTTACGCGCGGACCCACTTTCATTTCGGGCATATACGCCTCGCAATGAAGATAAGTAGACCAAATAAAGACAGGACAAAACATAGATCAACTAAGACTGAAGCAAATGAGCTTAGATTTTAGTTTTTAATACAGGGATAGAAGTAGAGGAAAAAACTAAATGATATAGGGTGTTATAATTATTAGAAAGAGCTCGAAAGATAAGTTAGGAAGTCAATGTCAAGTTAACACGATAGTCGTTTCGGGTTTGTCTAACAGGAACATAAAAGGTTAGGAAGCTTACTCAATGTTCGAAATCAATATTGGCTCTGATAAGATTACGCATGAAAATAGTAACAAGCGTTATTTAACGATTTACTAGAGTAGACTAATTAATCAATAGCAATCTCCTCGACTAAGAAGGCAACCTGACGTTTTGACCCCAGTTCAAACCAAGTAAGGCAAAACAAAAAAATTGTTTCTGTATGGACTCAATAAAGTATTCTAAATTAGGACGGACAAGGGAGGTAAATAACAACTTGGTAGTGTACGGATCATCAAATTCTTTAGCCAACGCTTTATGTGTGATTCAAATTTAAGTTTGGATCCAGGAGAACACCTAAATTGTTAACTGAGTACATTTGGTAAACAGAGTAAACAGCAAAGGGTCTAAATGACTGCCTTGAGGGACTCCAGATGTCACATAGATCATTTTGGAAACAGCGTTTTTTGAATATAACCCTCTGAGATCTTCAATTCAAATAACTTGAAATCCAAGTTAACAGATTTTTCGGAAACCCAAGCAGACCTTATTTGAATAAAAAAAGTAAGTAAGAAAGTAAGAGACAGAGTTAAAGGCTTTACTAAAATCTGTCTGAAGTTTTTGAAACATGACATGACATGTTGACACGTTGATATAAGAGAGGAGCACAAATGTTGCAACTGAGAGGTTATAATGCGTTCAATTGTTTTAGGAATTGCAAACAATTTGGAGATTCCTCTATAGTTCTGGACATCCATCTTCACACCCTTTTTGTGGAGTGGAATAATAAAAGAATCTCTCCAGATAGTAGGAAAAACAGATGATGAGATAGACAAATGAAAAGTTTAAGGATGAGTTTACAAATGGTTCGGGCTCAAAACTTAAGCTCACACTCAAGGAATCCATCTAGCCCAGGAGAATAGGTTGGCGTTATAGTTTCTAAAGCACTTAAGAGAGAACTTTCGGTTATTGCAGGAGAAAAAATACATTTTCCTCTATTTAAGTGATTAGGGTAGTTTGAATTAGACCAAGAAACAGAGTTATAAGTAGATTGGAAGAATTCGCTACATGGAATAGCGATGATTGTTAAGTAAATTAAAATTAGTTTGAGCCCCCACATATCGTGAAAAATCGAATGGTTTACCCGACTTTTTGTACTTTTATAGAAGTTTATTTTAAAGTTTCTAAGTATTTGCAGCTTATTGGTAAACCAAGGAGGCATGTCTAACTTTGGAGGAAGACTATCAGGAACGCGATCACGAAAAAAAAGTTTAGGACACCATGAAATCAATATCCAAGAAATTATACAAATTTTTCAAATTATATTGTGAAATCATGTTGTTCAGTGCATTATAGTCACATTTACGAAAGCATATTTTTTGAGTTAGAGAAAGTAAGGTCATCTAGCACAACAAATGCGTCAATTCTATATACCGTGACTTCAGACTGATCTAAGACAAATACAAGATCTAATTGTCTGTTTAGTGAATTAAGTGTAAAGCTTACTTGCTGTAATGATAATTCTAACAGACCATCAACAAGGTCATGGACAGATAAAGAAATGTCAGGGAGATTGAAATCACCCAAAACAATCAAGAGATCCCTGTCGGAAAGATGAGATAGAACCGTTTATATTGCAGACAAATGGTGCTCATAAATTTTTAAGGCGTATCCAGGTGGAATATAAGAACAGGTTACAAAAATATATTAAGATTGCAAAGAAACTTTAACACCAAGGAATTCTAAGTCATTGGTGTTAAGAAAGTATATTCTCTCCGATTTTAAATTAGAGGTAATGGCAATTAACACCACCGCCAGTGAAAATTTCGATTTCACGCTTTTTGAATTCATGGAGCTCAGTAAAAATAAATATAAAACAAAGTATGTAAAATGGTAATGGAAAAGACGCCAGGCTTCTAAAATCGGCTGCACTTATTTTAAACCGTCTGCCATCTCTATCAGCTGAGAAAGAAGTTAAATTAAACCCATGCCTTTGAGCAAAAACTCTTCTTGATCGGAGAAGGGGTTTAAGTTTTTACACCCGTTACTCGTAGAGTAAAAGGATATATGGTATACGAAGAAAAGTATGTAACAGGTAAAGGAAAGCGTCTCCGACCCCAGTTAAAGTTAAAAGTTAAAGTTAAGGTATATATATTCTTTATTAGCATCACTAATCGATCTAGCCATGTCCGTCTGTCCGTGTGAACGCTGTGTTCTCGGCAAGTATAAGAGCTAGAGCGTTAAGATTTCAAACTTATATTACTTACTTTCGTAGGCAGACCAAGTTTGTTACGCGAACATGCCACTCCCACTCAACGCCCACAAGTCGCCCAAAACTGTGACTTTTACAGTTAAGTTTTAGAAAGAATATATTTTTACGCGAATAGCCTAAGATGCGATAACATCCACACCTTAAGTTTTATAAACATTGGTGTCATTTTAGCTTTTTTCCGGTCACATTTGGCTTTTTTGAAGTGTGATTGCTGGAAAAATTTAAATTCAGCTGGCAACGGGAATACTAGCATTTTTAGCTAATCTAGGCAGCTTTTTATACTCGTTACTCGTAGAGAGAAAGGAATATATATGTAATAGGTATTAGGAAGCGTTTCCGACCGTATAAAGTAAATATATTCTTTGTCAGGACAGGGCGCCTCGCCTATATCGCTTAACCTAACCTGTCTAGCGGCTACATTTTTGAAGGTTTTGGTATGTCTAATAGATGTCTGTAATAAAGAAAAATAAAACACAATATTTAAAAACAAAGCTTTTTTAAACTTTTTACCTTAGATGTCAGCTTTATAATTTTTCCAGGTTTTTAGTTGTAAAAAAAATAGCACCCTTGGTTATGGAGCACTTAGTTGTATATATTTTGATACTTAAATCTTATTTTGAAGCTTTTTTGTGCACAAGGGGGACATATGTCTTTACCGGATCTTAGTGCGCACCTGGGCCCCTATGGAGTGTGACGAATAAAATTGGGTGCTCTAGCTTTTATGATTTCTGCAATGCGCGGATATCCTCTTTACGCTTTTCAGCTCAAGATGGCAGGAAAAAAAGTGTACCAACCTACACATCTTTCCAGTACTTATCGATGTAAGAAAACGAAATGTCAATTTACCAAAGCAATCAATCATTCTACTATTATGAAGCTCTATACAAAAACTAATACAAATATTCTAAATTTCCTTTTTGACAGTCCTGGTATGACTACAAACTTCGATGGGAACCAAAAGAATACGGTGGAGTTCATATGTTACACGTTCCTTCTGATCATATATGGAGGCCGGATATTGTTCTTTATAATAAGTGAGTAATCCAAAGATAGTTTGTTATTTTATGTGTAATGAGGTATTTAAGGCAAATAAGATCAGTTATTATTACTTTCTCAGGTATAATGTTGTACTCCGATATATTGAACTCCGATAATATTGTACTCCGATAATATTGTACTCAAATGGGCACTCGACTATAGCGTTCTCTCTTGATTAACATATTTTCTGTGGACAGCAGTACAAGTAGTAAGAAAATTAAGCTGGAGTGTGCGGAAAGCAAAATAGAAAGGCTGAAGAAGCAAGAAGTACCAATCGTTTAGCTCGTATATATACTTAACCAAAACACGTCAAATGGTATCAAAATCATAACCAAAACCAAAATTTCATTGCCCCTAAGTTTTGGCTTGTTTTCAAATTATGACCAGAAAACAAGTTTTTTGGTTTAACCTAACATTTTTAAAGAAACTAAAGATTTATTTTATAAACCCATTACGTTTAGTTTTACTTAAGCCCCAACAAAAATGTACCTCAAAAATTTTAGTATTCAAGTGTTGGCGGTTTTCCTAAAATTATGCAGTTTTTAAATATACTCCACAAACTTTTAAGATTTCTAGATTTTTGGCATATTACATATTTTTGGAGAGAAGTCGCTTTTTGATGTTGTAAAGCATTAAAAACTACAACTTGTTATAACCGTACAGCTTTGATTCAACTTTGATTAACCGGGGAGTGAAAATAAGTGTTGCAAGATCAACAAAATTGAAACTAACCAAGCTTACTCTAACAAGAGAACACGCTTTAGTCGATGGCCTCGACTATTAGATACCCGTTACTCAGCATAATAGAGAGCGAGAGGGATGGAGATATGCTTCAAGCAGCTCGGCTTTTTTAGTAACACACATAGCCAATATCCCCACATATCTTCTAATTCTACAGCGCCACTTGGCCTGCAGCGCATTTTAGCCTATAGCGCCCCTAGCAGCTTGGTGGAGTATTACTGAAAACAGCATATTTGCTGCATGTGGTGTGCAATCTCGATTGCACTTATCAATGATAACTTTTTTAGAAACGGTCCGATTTCAATAATTTGTTGCATACAGATATGTATTGATTTTAAGAACAAACGCATTTAAAAATCTAAATCTACTCTAGCTCTTATAGTTTCCGAGATCCTAGCGTTCAGACGGAAATTGCTAGATCGACTCGGCTAGTGATCCTGATCAAGAATATATACACTTTATGGAGTCGGATACGCTTCGTTTTACTTGTTACATACTTTCCGACGAATCGAATATACCCTTTTACTCTACGTCCAGAGTAAAAGAGAATATGATTAAAAACAATGAACAATGTATCGATCTTACATACATTGATTTTCCGATTTAATTCAAAATTCTGAAATCTTAAAAAGAGGTACACCCAGGAGTAGAAGAAAATATGATTAAAAGCAACAAGCTAAAAAATGTATTTAATTTAATTTATACTACCTGCGATAAAAATACGAGTTTTGGGAAAGTTTTATTCCGATAGCAATTAAATTAAGAGGCGTCTCTCGGCGTCGACTCGTCTAGTCATGCTGTTCAGGAATACATATATTATACGGGGTCGGAAACGCTTCCTTCTACCTGTTAAAAACGGCCCTTAAAAAAAGAACTCGTGCAAAAACGACTTGGCATAAAAATCTAAAAAGAAACAAAATTCGGAGAGAATTCGAGGACTCTTTTTAAGTATAATTTGGTAGAAGAGGCCACTCCAAACTGTCCCAAAATTCCAATTTCTTCTTTTCATTTTTTCTCTGTTAAAAATTTGGACGAAATGTTTTTAAAATGTACTGTTCATACTATTAAGGCAAGCCCGCAAATAACTCTATATCATTTTTTTGGAAATTAAGCCTCCTTATCGCCCCCTTATGGCATATTTAAATACACGTATTTAACAGAGCATTCAATTAATCGTTGAACTGAACAAAAATGTGCAAATAAATCTAATCCAGGTGGAAAACTTATGAAAGTAGGAATACTGAAAACAACCCTTCAGTTCTGCAGTAGGACAAATTTCGGCCGATCCGTTATTTCTTTTGCGTCTCTCTGTTATGTTTGACTAGCGACTAACATTTCGGCGGAAAAATTTTCGTGGAGCAGCGAGATGTGAATGCCCTAATATATAATAAGCATTATTGTATACCAAGAAAAACAACTTATATTGTTCTATAAAAGTAAATTATTTGATTATAGTAAGATTAAGTAAACTGAATTTACTTTTAATGTTTTGTTTTCTTATTATACATTATAATTACAATATAATTTTGTAGTTTAGTTATAGAATTTAGTCCGTTAAAATTATTTCAAATATTCAAAACATTTTAATATTACCATTGACACACATAACATATTATTGTATTTTTTACTCAGGAAGTAAAACTTATATAGTCGGATATTATTCGCTTTAGAAGGGGTATAGGTTCAGTGGCACGCGCTAACAGCAAAGAGAAAACAAAATAAATCAAATAAAGGGGTGAGAGAAAGACTTGGTGCATTGTGTTTGAGTTATTGAAAGCAAGCCATATTGTGCGCAGCAGATTTACTTTTTCGTTTCTTAAAGTGAAAATAATAAAGTCAAGTAAGTGTGAGAATTGAGATTCGTCTAAATATAAATTCTTTATAATACCCATTATTTCCTTTTGTAAAAAATATTTCATTTGCAAATCTTAAACAGCTTTAACACATTTCTTTCAAAGGGCAAAACTAATTTTAATCTACCAACTTATTTAGTTATTCTCAAATTGAAATTGCATTCCTGTGTTTAAAAAAATACATATAAATGTGTAAACAATTGGATTCACATTCATTCACACCTTTCCCTTACATTATTATACCCTTGCAGAGGGTCAGCATAACTAGACGAGTGGATCTAGCCTTGTCCGTCTGTCCGTCCGTCTGTCCGTTTCGACGCAAACTTGTCTCTCAGTATAAAGGCTATAGGGGTGAAACCATCCCAAAAGTCTTGTTTCTAAGGCAGGTTGTACATAAGTCGGAACGAGCCGGATTGGAAAACTATATCCTATAGTTTCCATTGACATATTAAAACAAAATTCTTGGGAATATCATTCTTTTAAAATTTTCCAATTTCGAATAAAATTTTTAAAAAAGGACGACTTTAAAATATATTTTAATATTATTATTGTTGAACGTTGATGCACTAAGAGCAGTACAAACAAGTGGCCCAAACGACACCAAGCACGTGCTTGTTACGCGCGGGACCATTTTTATTTCGGGCAAATACGGTTCGCGAGGAAGGTACATAGAACAAATAAAGACAGGACAAAACATAGATCAACAAGACTAAAGCAAATGAGCTAAGATTTTAGTTTTTAGTACAAGGATAGAAGTTGAGGAACAAATTAAATAATATAGGTTGTTATAATTATTAGAAAGAACGCGAAAGGGCTCATGCTGACTACAATTAGATGAACATCGTGGCAAGTTGATAGGATGGTAGTTTTGCATTGGTCTAACAGGAACATTGAAAGTTAGGCGGCTTACCAAATCTACAGAATCAATATCGCCTCTGATAAGATTATTCATAAAAATAGTACCAAGCATAATTCTACGGCTTACTAGACTAGGCAAATTAATTAATAGCAATCTACTCGAGTAAGAAGGCAACCTAACGTTTTGATCCCAGTTCAAACCACGTAAGGTAAAAAGAAGAAATTATTTCTGTACGGACTCTATACGGTCTATGTGCACTTGAAACTGAGGACTCCAAACTGTAGAACAGTATTCTAAATTAGGACGGACAAGTGAGGTAAATAATAATTTGGTAGTGTATGGATCATTAAATTTTTTAGACCAACGCCTTATAAACACAAGAAGACTCATAGCTTTAATTACAGTATAGGTTATGTGGGAGTCAAATTTAAGTTTAGGATCTAGGAGAACACCTAAATCGTTTACTGAGTATATTCGGTTCAAGGACATTTTCTGAAGAGAGTAACTCATGAACGTTGGCGTACCCCTATAAAAAGTCATAACGTTGCATTCAAGATAGTTTAAATTCAAAAGGTTGTAATGACCCCATTCCTGGAATCTGTTCATGTCTGACTGCAAGCAGAAACCAGATTCAATATTATTATATGAAAAAAAAAGCTTTACATCATCAGCATACATTAGTACACGAGAGTGATTTAATATAGAAGGAAGATCATTTATAAGCAGAGTAAACAGCAAAGGGCCTAAATGACTGTCCTGAGGCACTCCAGATGTCACGTTGATCATCTTGGAAACAGCGTTCTTGAATAAAAACCTCTGAGATCTACCATTCAAATAACTTGAAATCCAAGTTAACAGATTATTCGGAAGCCCGAGCTGATCTAATTTGAATAAAAGAAGAGAGTGGTTTACAGAGTCAAAGGCTTTACTATAATCTGTATATATAACGTCCGTCTGCAATTTTTTGTTAATTCCATCTAGTACAAAAGATGTCAGTGGTGGTCGATCTACGCTTAACAAAACCATGTTGACACGGCGATATTAAAGAGGAGCACAAATACTGCAACTGAGAGGTAATAATGCGTTCAAATGTTTTAGGAATTGCAGACAATTTGGAGATTCCTCTATAGTTCTGAACATTAACCTTCGCACCCTCTTTGTGGAGTGGAATAATAAAAGAATCTTTCCAGATAGAAGGAAAAACAGATGATGAGATAGACAAATTAAAAAGTTTAAGAATGGGTTTACAAATAGTTCGGGCACAAAACTTAAGAACACACCCAGGGAGTCCATCGGGCCCCGGAGAATAGGTTGGCGTTATAGTTTCTAAATCACTTAAGAGAGAACTTTCGGTGATTACAGGAGAAAAAATACAGTTTGCCCTGTTTAAGTGATTAGGGTAGCTAGAATTAGACCAAGAAACCGAACTATAAGTAGATTGGAAGAATTCAGCAAATAAATCTGCAATTTCGGGATCCGTAGATGCCTCAATAGAGTTTTATCGTACGGATGATGGCAATGCTGAAGACTTTAGCTTAGCATTGACAAAGTTATAAAACTGCCTCGGATCCTTTGCAAATTCAAATTTACATCGGTTCAAATACATGGAATAGCAATGACTTTTAAGTACATTAAAATTAGTACGAGCCACCACATGTCTTGAAAAATCGGATGGCCTACCCGACTTTTTGTACTTTTTATAGAAGTTTGTTTTTAGGTTTCCAAGTTTTTGCAACTGATTGGTAAACCAAGGTGGCCTGTCTAACTTAGGAGGAAAACTATCAGGAACACATTCACAGAAAAAAGAGTTTAGGACACTTTAAAATAGTTCCGTAGCACTTTCAATATCCAAGCAATTATATAAATTTTTCCAGTTATATTGTGAAGTCAAGTTGTTGAGTTTACTAAAGTCACATTTACGAAAGCATCTACATTTATTTGGAGAAAGTGAAGGAGAGAGGGTATCAACGCCGGGAAGACAAATTGTAAGTTCTAATGTGGGATGATACTGGTCTTCAGGCACAACTAGTGGGTCAATTCTAGATACAGTGACTTCAGACGGATCTAAAACAAATACAAGATCTAATTGTCTGTTTAGTGAATTACGTATAACGCTAACTTGCTGTAATGATAATTCTAACAGACCGTCAACGAAGTCATGGTCAGATAAAGAGGTAGAGACAAGTGAGTCAGTGGAAAGGGACCAAGAAATGTCAGGGAGATTGAAATCACCCAAAACAATCGAAAGATCCCTTTCGGAAAGATGAGATGAAACAGTTTTTATTGCAGACAAATGTTGCTCATAAATCGTTAAGTCGGATCCATGTGGAATATAAGAACAATTTACATAAATAGAAAAAGATTTAAAAAAAACTTTAACACCAACGAATTCTATGTCATTGTTGTTAAAGTAGAGGTAACGGCAACAAGCACCCCACCCCCCCTACGAGGAGAGCGATCAGTTCT
Source organism: Drosophila suzukii (assembly GCF_043229965.1). Lineage (NCBI taxonomy): Eukaryota > Metazoa > Arthropoda > Insecta > Diptera > Drosophilidae > Drosophila > Drosophila suzukii. The sequence continues at coordinate 33,648,377 of NC_092082.1, read as the reverse complement.
ATACGTATTAAAATTTTTGGACAGAACTTCAGAGTCTGATATCTCCCGTTTCAGCCAAGTCTCAGTAAAGGCCAGAATGTCTTCAGAAAAGGCAGAGGAGTCAGCATAAAGCTTAGGTAGCTTCATATTAAGTCCCTAACATTTTGATAGGCCAAAAATAAACTGCTCAGTTTTTTGGCGCAGGTACTGTCGTGGAAGGCATATTATTAGTTCTCCGTCTGTTTGGAACAAATTCTTTAATGACCAATTCATCACTAAGCCAAAAACTTTTAGAATTTAGCACATTAAATACTTCCGGAGGAGCAGATATTTTAAATGAAGATATCCTACGAACATATGGAAATTTAAACTCCTCCACTGTGATGTTTTGAGATGGGAATTCCTGTTGTACAAATTCCAAAACATCTGCAGATGTGGTTTCAGGTGTTAAACGAGACACAAATAGTTGCTTCCTATATGAAACAACCGAGAGGCTCTTTCTTCCACCACCAGCAATCTGAACACCGTTCGTCTGATTATCGAGACTAGGGACTCCTATAGAGCTAACTTCACCTGTAGGCACAGAAAGCTGCGTAGGGTTTGACCCCTTAGGCTGACTAGCAGCTCCTCCAGAGCTTTTGGTACCTATGTGTACTGCTGTCAGTGAAACTTTAGGTCCCCCAGACCCAGTAGATGCCGACATAGCTGCCGTTACCGATCGGGTAAAAATATTTGGAGCTAAGTTTGGATTTGGAACTGATGCCTTTACGGGAGCAGATTTTGAAGGAGCGGTCTTTTTGCGTTTAGGTTACCCTACTGACATTTTTTTATTATCAAGGTCCGCCTTAAACTCTTTAAAATCAGCAACTACGCTCATAAGTTTATCAAAAAGTTTCATAAAACGATCATTGGTCAGCGCAACATAGCCATCCAAATCACGGTCTATTTCAACGCATGAGGCACAAGTCCACGAAAAACCAACACGCAGATCAATAAAATCTTTTACTCTGCCAACAAGTCCAGTACATTTTGGATGTATGACTGTATTGCCGAGTCGACAGTAAATAAAAACGTCATTAGGTGACGATCCAAACCGACAATCCTTCTTGGAACAAAAAATATCCATTTTTAAGTATTTAAATTTAAGAAAAAAAGTTATTTATAAAACCAAAGAATAAAAAGAATTATAAATACCTCACTTAATTTGACACTGGGATCAAACAATAAAAATGTATACACACTTAAACACAAAAGTATAAGAGCGCGCAGAGACTGCGAAAGCGAGAGAGCGCGACGGAGTGGCTGTCGACTGAGCGTGGCTTGCGAAACACAAACAAAATATACACGACAACAGTTTAGACGACAAGAAACGGGAGAGAGATTACAAGAAAGTTATGGGAAACAACAACAAAAGCTATTGAAACAAATGCACCGCAGCGAACAGAAGTTACAATAACAAAATGCACAGGCTAAAAACAGAGTTAGGTTTTGTTAAGATTTCTACAATAAAATAGACAATTAATAAGCAAACGATTTAAAACACAAGCACGGCTGATTATGTTGGACTAAGTCACAAAGCAAGGCACCAGTAACACAGATATTAATGACAAATTGACAAAAATCACAGAGCACAAGATAAACACAACCGGTCACAAGCGACGCTAAATCGATTAAAAATGAAAAAAAATGTTATAGGAAGGATTGGATAACTTATGTCAAAATAATACAAACACCGTTATATATCGTTTTCCGTAAACATATACGGTAGTAAATAAAAATGGAACAATATCTTAATATTTCTGTAATAAGTTTTTAGTTTTCTAAAAATCGGAAACCTCTGAAACACAACGCTTCACGGGAACGACCTGCAAGGGTATAGAAACTTCTTCTTCTTCTTGACGAAGTTGATTTCCTTTCTCTCCCCTTCAGTTCCAAACAAAGTCAAGAACAACCCTTTAGTTCCAAAAAAAAGTATCTCTTGTGAACCAACTTGTGAATCCCGTAGGACATGCCCTCTTGTACAAGTGAACAACAAGTGACACTCCATATAGACACTTGTATGGGATGTCCGCTTTTTCACAAGTGAAAATTCAAATGAAAACTTTTCCAAGTCCCACGAGTCTTCACTTGTTCCTTATACTCATATGGCCTGTCACGTGCCAATGACAAGTCCCACGTGAAATCAATTGTGAAATTCAGAATATTTCCAATGAGTTTTCACTTATGAAATCACTTGCAAGAGACACGTCCCAAGTGAAATCACACATGAGTTTTCACATATAAAAATATAGAATTTAAAATACATAAATTTTTTTTTATATTTAAATTCATTTTAATAAGATCGTATTATTCAGGTTCTCAATTAAGGGACAATTATTGTTAATTTTTCTGATTTTTTGTTTTGTTAGTTTGTTTTCTCAAACATGTGTCCGGGTCCTCGACGTCCTTGGCCAACGCTACTGAAAAAATGTATGGGCATATGACTAAAAAATTTGTTTTACTTGTTAATTTTTATATTTACCTTTTAGAGCTGTGTATCCACACTTTGCGGCGTTTTTTCGCACAAAACATTTCATCATCCACTTTCGGCTAACGGAACCCATTGAATACCTTCAAGATTTACGTACTTTAAACTAAGATCAATGCACAACATCTTAAACTCAATGTAACACTTACCTGACTATATTATATTAACTTAAAGAAAGGATTAAAGTAACTTTGCTGCGCACAATTAAAATGGATGCTGTCCTTTCAATCACTAAAACAGAATGCACCAAGTCTTCTTCTCACACCTTTACTTGATTTCTTTTGTTTTCTTTTTTTTTCTACGCTGCGCCAACTTCTCTGCTGACGTCAACAGCGGCACAACGTTTTTGGCACAACAAAAAACACAAATGCTTTTTGCCTTGAGCCATGTCACCGCGTCCCTACTGCAGAACTAAAGGGATATTAATAGGCATCACTGGGAAAATCCAAAAATATCGTTTGTAAGAAAGTCTTGCAGAAATTGTTAAATTTTGAAATAAAAAGATGAATAAAATATTTGCATTGTGAAATATGTGCTTCGGGAAACCCCAAAAAAAACGCACTAAAATAGTTGCATTGTGGAATTGATCCTTGGGGAAACCACATAAAAAAACAAAACCTTTACCTCTATAGTGGCATGGAAATGAGGAATGCCTTAAATGTAGTTTAACTAGCAATGATAAAAGCAAGTCAAAAGTATTGTATGGTATAGCGACCTATTTACGAAACAGGTGAAACTGCAGGCGACCTTGCTAGTGTGCTACATAACTTGCATTCGAAAGATTTGTATATAAATATACCGATAGTTCTTTAGACAGCTATATAATAAAACAAGGAAGAACGCTATAGTCGAGTACCTCGACTATCAGATACCCGTTACTCAAAGGGAAATGGAGATATGCAAGCAGCTAAGCGAGATTAAAATGCGCCACCTACCGGCGGTAGACAGATCTAAGCGTTATGGGCGTTAGAGTGGGCGTGGAAAATTTATTTTTGGATCAATCGATAGGTATTGACGACACCAATACATTTTTTTATCTAGCATGCAAATTGTGGGCGTCACAGGTTTTCGCGGTTTGTGGGCGTTTAAGTGGGCGTGGCAAACTTTTTTTTAGGTCAATCGATAGGTATTGATGAGACCAATAAATTTCAGTTAAAATTTTCTATCTAGCATCAAAACTGTAGGAGTTACAGTTTTGGGCGGCTTGTGGGCGTTAGAGTGGGCGTGGCAGTCTACTGGAACAAACTTGCGCTGCGTAAGAAGCTCAGGAATCTGTACGCCAAATCTCAATAGCCTAGCTCTCATAGTTTCCGAGATCTCAGCGTTCATCCGGACAGACAGACGGACAGACGGACAGACGGACAGACGGACATGGCTAGATCGACTCGGCTAGTGACCCTGATCAAGAATATATATACTTTATGGGGTCGGAAACGCTTCCTTCTGCCTGTTACATACTTTCCGACGAATCTAGTATACCCTTTTACTCTACGAGTAACGGGTATAACAAGGGAGAACGCTATAGTCGAGCACCTCGACTATCAGATACCCGTTACTCAGAAAAAGGGACCAAGGGGAAAGGGAGATATGCAAGCAGTTAAGCGAGATTGAAGTGCGCCACCTACCTGCGATCTCAATTTATAATTATGTGGGCGGTAGACAGACTTAGACTTATACTTTCAAGTTAACAATTTTTCTAGCATGAAAATTGTGGGCGCTACAGGCTTTGGCGGTTTGTGGGCGTTAGAATGGGCGTGGCCAACTTTTTTTGGATCAATCGATAGGTATTAACAACACTAATACAATTCAGTTAACATTTTTTATCTAGCATACAAATTGTGGGCAAATTGGGCGACTTGTGGGCGTTAAAGTGGGCGTGGCATCTTCGCGTAACAAACTTGCACTGCGTACAAGGTTACGAAATCTAAATTTGAAATCCCAGTTCTCTATCTTCTATAGTTTCTGAGATATCCGCGTTCATATTTACGATTTTTTGAAGTTTGTGGGACGTTAAAGAGGGCGTGGCAAACTTTTTTTTTGGGTAAATCGATAGGTATTGATGAGAACAATTTATTTCAGTTAAAATTTGTATTCTAGCATCAAAACTGTGGGAGCCACAGTATTGCGCGGTATGTGGGCAATAGAGTGGGCGGGGCACATTGCTGAAACAAACTTTCGCTGCGTAAAAAGCTCAGGAATCTTCATACCAACAGCCTAGCTCTAATAGTTTCCCAGATCTCAGCGTTCATTCGGACGGACGGACACGGCTAGATCGACTCGGCTAGTGATCCTGATCAAGAATATATATACTTTATGGGTTCGGAACGCTTCCTTCTGCCTGTTACATACTTTCCGACGAATCTAGCATACCCTTTCACTCTACGAGTAACGGGTATAAAAACATAGAGACGGGTACTCTTAAAAAACACATGGATAAGACGAACACTGGTTCCACCTTTCATACCAGCACGGCCCAGAAAGGGCCGCATCCCAAACTGGGGATGATGGGTGGCAGAAAGCCAACCGCAAACGCCTCCGCGACGTGCGCATCTGCGCCGAAAGCAACGGTAGGCACTGCCAAGGCGCTCGGGCCACCCGCTGGTGCAAAATATACATACGCAGAAAGGCGGACTGCCACCCAGACTCTGCGCTCACACACCAGGAGCACCGTTGCCACGCCTTCGCCTGAATGGCTAAAGAAGGTAGAGTGGGCAAGGAAGGTGCTCCCAAACTACGGGCAGGAAAAGCCCACTCAAGAGGCGACTCAGGCGAAAAGGCAGCGATCCCTCGAACTACCCGGGCCATCGGCGAAGAGATCAAAGATCCAGCCATCGGTCTCTTTCGCCGAAATCACGAAGAATCGTGTACTACTCGGCCTGATTGACAGGGGAAATCCGGAGAGCAGGATCCCCAGAAACAAGTGGAAGGCAGTGGAGTCCCACCTTTCCCTCATTTGCCTGCGCATGGTACGAGAGAAGCCAGGCACCTCGCCCTGTTGCATGGACGCGGGCTGGTACCAGGGCAGCGTCAAGGTGGTAGCATGCGACAGTCAGCGGTCGGCTGATATGTACAAAGAGGCGACAAGCAAGCTCGGCGAGGTTTACGAAGGGGCGAACATCGTTGCGCTTGACTGGTGCGATGTCCCCAGTAGACCCCGAGCCAGGATCTGGATTCCAGCAGCGATCAAGACGCCGGAGGACATCCTCTTCATGTTGCAACAATGCAACCCGCACCTCCCCACGAAGGACTGGAAAGTCGTCAAGGTGGAGGAGCATGAAGGGGACGTCAACCAGGCGGTTTTGGTCCTGAACAAGGAGTCAGTAGCTCCGATCGAGACTGCTCGTGGAGTGCTGAACTTCGGGTTCAGTGCGATACACATCAAAGTGTGTAAGGGCGACTCCAACGCCGCTAGCAGCTCTGCCGGCAACCCAGCCGACCAGGTGCTTGCTGAGGAGTTGGAGGCACCTGGTGGGCCGGAGGACGGCTACTCTACCGATTCGTCGCTGAGCAGAGAGATGCGTGCGCTCGGACCGGCAATCGAGGACGTGGACCTCAGCGACACAGAGGAGGCCGACGTCACTGTGGTGGAGGTTGAAGCTGTAGATGTCACTAAGACTTCTACAAATAAACCTTCACCACAGTAAAGCAGCGTCTGCTGCACTTCTGCTTCGCCTGAAAGAAGGCGGAGCCGACCTAGTCCTCGTACAGGAACCTTGGGTGGTAGGAGGCAAGGTTGCTGGACTAGGAACAAAGGAATACAAGCTTATGCTTGACCCCAAAGAAGGTAAAATTCGAACCTGCATATTAGCCAAAAGGCATCTTAGTATATTTCTACTTCGCAATTACAGCAACGGAGACAACACCGCAGTAAGCCTGGAGCTGCAGAGTGGCTCTATAAGGGTTCTATCGGCCTATTTGGCCATTGAGAAGGAAAACCCCCCAGATGCGCTGGTCAGAGGACTAGCAGAGGAATGCGAAAAGCTCAAGTACGGATTGGTAATAGGCTGTGACGCCAACGCCCATCACACCCAGTGGGGTTGCCCAAACAACAACGACAGAGGTGAGCCTCTTTTTGATTTTATTCTAAATTCGAACCTATTCTTATGCAATAGGGGCAATGCGCCTACTTTCATAACTAAAGCTTGCCAAACGATCATAGATCTAACTTTGGTATCAGATTCACTCGTAGGCGCAGTCAAAAACTGGGCAGTCTCTGACGAGCACTCCTCGGACCATAGATTCATAGAAACCGTATTGTCCCTTGATTCGCCCTTGCCGGTCAGCTTCGCCAACCCCAGACGAGCAGACTGGCACAGGTACAAAGAAGTTCTGACAAATATCCTCCCCATGGAACCGGCAGAAAGCATCACAAACCCACATGAGCTGGACGAAACAGTATACAAATTCACAGAGGCATGCAACACTGCCTTCAAAGTGGCATGCCCCACAGAGAAACCAAGAGGAAGGAAAAAACTCCCCTGGTGGACCCAACAACTATCTATCCTCAGAACCAAGTGCAGATGCCTGTTTAACAGAGCAAAGGCGGGAAATGAGGACACCAATTGGCTGAACTACAAGTTTGAACTAGCCTCTTACAAAAAGGCCATTAGAAGAGCAAAACGAATGGCATGGCAGACCTTCTGCTCTGACATAGATAAAACAACTGATGCCGCAAGGCTCAGGAATATACTCTCTAAGACAGCCGCGCCTTTGGGCTATCTTCAAAAAGCAGATGGATCATGGTCAGACTCCAGTAAAGAGTCCTTGGACCTGCTCCTAGACGCTCACTTCCCGGGGAGCCAACAAGCAGGTCATCCACCTGAAAGAGGAACAGGAGAGGGAATCGAAATAGATCCACTCCTATCAGACCGCAATATGGTCCATTCATAGTTTCAAACGATACAAATCGCCGGGGCCGGACGGGATAACACCGGCTCACATCCAGCAAGCAGGACAAATAGCCATAAACTGGTTGAAAAAAATCTTCCAATCCATCCTGGCGGTAGGAGAACTACCAACAGCATGGCAAGAAACAAAGGTGGTTTTCATTCCCAAGGCAGGGAAGGCCACTCACACCACAGCAAAGGATTTTAGGCCAATAAGCCTAACATCATTCCTGCTTAAGAGCTTTGAAAGAATGATAAGCCTACACATAAGGGCCACCATAGACCCGACACAAATATTAGAGGCACAACACGCTTATACCAAAGGTAAGTCAACCGAATCGACGCTACGCTTGGTGGTAAGCAGCATCAAGAAATCACTCAGCATCAAGGAATACACACTGATCGCCTTCCTGGACATAGAGGGAGCCTTTAATAACGTGCTTCCCACTGCTATAACAGAATCTCTCATAGAACTAGGGGTTGAGCCGCCAATGGTGGGGTTGATCCATAAATTGCTGATAAGCAGAATGTTCACAGCCACACTAGGGACCTCTACCCAGACTAGACTAGTGAGCAGAGGCACCACGCAAGGAGGTGTACTATCACCCCTCCTGTGGAATATCGCAGTATATAAACTACTGCGGTTTGTGGAAGGAGGAGGTTGTAAGGTTGTGGCATACGCAGACGACGGCGCCATCATCTTTAATGGAAAATATCCATAAAATACTATCGGAATGGACAGTAGAGAACGGACTTGGGGTAAATCCCTCGAAAACGGAACTTGTTCTATTTACAAATAGATACAAAATTCCACAACTCAACCCACCCATTCTAAGCAATTGTAATCTCTAATTTATCGATCGCGTCAGATACTTGGGGTTAGTATTATATAAGCGCCTCAAATGGGGCTTAAATAACCAAGAGAGTACCAAGAATGCGACCATTGCACTTTACTCCTGTACAAAAGCAATTGGGCTAAGATGGGGCATGTCTCCTAGAATAGTCAACTGGATATATACAGCAGTAGTCAAGCCAATCCTACTATACGCAGTGGCTCTGTGGTGGACCGCTCTGCACAAACAATGCATACTGACTCCTCTAAACAAAGTACAGCGAATGGCGGCTTTGTGTATTAGTGGAACCCGAGCGAGTGGAGTGATTTTGAACTTCCCTTGCCTGGACTTAGCAGGCATGGAAAGGGCCAAATCGGCAGCTATTCGACTGAGGGACACCGAGCAGTGGAAAGCTCAATTTTATGGCCATGCTAAAGTTATCCAGCATGATAAATCGACTCCAAAGATAATAATAATCCATTGAATATAGTCACACACCCTTTGAGGCCCTGATTCCAGATAGAGAGGAATGGGAGCAGGGCCGACCGGGCACGACGGACGCAATCTGCTTCTATACTGATGGCTCCAAATTAGGACAAGTTGGCGGAGGTGTATACTTCGAACAATTAGATATCAGGAAGTCATTCAGGATCCCGGACCACTGTAGCGTCTTCCAGGCGGAGGTCCACGGCTTATTGAACTTAAGCCTCCAAAGAGGACACCTAAACATATATAGTGACAGCCAAGCGGCTATTAAATCGATCTACTCGACAAACACCAACTCCCGTACTGTAGCAGACTGTCGCAGATCTCTCCAGGAGATGGCTAATAAGCTTACTTCATAGCGGACGAGTTAGCCAGGCAGGGCACCATCAAGCCTCTCCTCCCATGAAAGAAGAATGTCGGTGTCCATGGCATCTTGCAAGCTAAATATAAAAAACAAGGAAGAACGCTATAGTCGAGTAACTCGACTATCAGATACCCGTTACTCAGCTATATGGAGATATGCAAGCAGCAAAGCGAGATTAAAATGCGCCACCTACCGGCGGTATACAGATTTAAGCGTTATGGGCGTTAGAGTGGGCGTGGCAAATTTTTTTTTGGATCAATCGATAGGTATCGACGAGACCAATACATTTCAGTTAAAATTTTTTATCTAGCATGAAAATTGTGGGCGTCACAGGTTTTCGCGGTTTGTGGGCGTTTAAGTGGGCGTGGCAAACTTTTTTTTAGGTCAATCGATAGGTATTGATGAGAACAATACATTTCAGTTAAAATTTGAACCTATTCTTATGCAATAGGGGCAATGCGCCTACTTTCATAACTAAAGCTTGCCAAACGATCATAGATATAACTTTGGTATCAGATTCACTCGTAGGCGCAGTCAAAAACTGGGCAGTCTCTGACGAGCACTCCTTCTCGGACCATAGATTCATAGAAACCGTATTGTCCCTTGATTCGCCCTTGCCGGTCAGCTTCGCCAACCCCAGACGAGCAGACTGGCACAGGTACAAAGAAGTTCTGACAAATATCCTCCCCATGGAACCGGCAGAAAGCATCACAAACCCACATGAGCTGGACGAAACAGTATACAAATTCACAGAGGCATGCAACACTGCCTTCAAAGTGGCATGCCCCACAGAGAAACCAAGAGGAAGGAAAAAACCCCCCTGGTGGACCCAACAACTATCTATCCTCAGAACCAAGTGCAGATGCCTGTTTAACAGAGCAAAGGCGGGAAATGAGGACACCAATTGGCTGAACTACAAGTTTGAACTAGCCTCTTACAAAAAGGCCATTAGAAGAGCAAAACGAATGGCATGGCAGACCTTCTGCTCTGACATAGAAAAAACAACTGATGCCGCAAGGCTCAGGAATATACTCTCTAAGACAGCCGCGCCTTTGGGCTATCTTCAAAAAGCAGATGGATCATGGTCAGACTCCAGTAAAGAGTCCTTGGACCTGCTCCTAGACGCTCACTTCCCGGGGAGCCAACAAGCAGGTCATCCACCTGAAAGAGGAACAGGAGAGGGAATCGAAATAGATCCACTCCTATCAGACCGCAATATGGTCCATTCATAGTTTCAAACGATACAAATCGCCGGGGCCGGACGGGATAACACCGGCTCACATCCAGCAAGCAGGACAAATAGCCATAAACTGGTTGAAAAAAATCTTATATGGAGATATGCAAGCAGCAAAGCGAGATTAAAATGCGCCACCTACCGGCGGTATACAGATTTAAGCGTTATGGGCGTTAGAGTGGGCGTGGCAAATTTTTTTTTGGATCAATCGATAGGTATCGACGAGACCAATACATTTCAGTTAAAATTTTTTATCTAGCATGAAAATTGTGGGCGTCACAGGTTTTCGCGGTTTGTGGGCGTTTAAGTGGGCGTGGCAAACTTTTTTTTAGGTCAATCGATAGGTATTGATGAGAACAATACATTTCAGTTAAAATTTTTATTCTAGCATCAAAACTGTAGGAGCCACAGTTTTGGGCGGTTTGTGGGCGTTAGAGTGGGCGTGGCACTGTGCCGAAACAAACTTGCGCTGCGTAAGAAGCTCAGGAATCTGCACGCCAAATCTCAATAGCCTAGCTCCCATAGTTTCCGAGATCTCAGCGTTCATCCGGACGGACAGACAGACGGACAGACGGACATGGCTAGATCGACTCGGCTAGTGATCCTGATCAAGAATATATATACTTTGTGGGGTCGGAAACTCTTCCTTCTGCCTGTTACATACTTTCCGACGAATCTAGTATACCCTTTTACTCTACGAGTAACGGGTATAACTACTTTAACAAACGAGCCAACACCCGCACCCCAGTGTCGTATCTCTCACCAGACATGGCCTGTGATACACAACAAAAAAACCTCGGAATTACTCAAACTCAGCCGCACAGAGTGTGGCATGTTGATTCGTGCTCTTTCAGGCCACTGGCTTTTTGGCACACTTTCCGGCAGGCTAAAAGCCCCACAGAATGATTTCTGCAGAAGCTGCAGGGATGAGGAAGAAGAGGAAACGGGAGAACACCTACTCTGCTTCTGCCCAGCCCTGTGCAGACTCCGACTGAAACACTGAAGAAGTCCCTTCATCGACGGTCTTACCGAAATATCGGAGATTAATCTCATAAACATAAGTGCCTTTATAAAATCTTCCGGGTGGAAGACATGCTGATCAGCTTAACACAGGCTGAAACTACTAGGCTGAAACGAGATCATGCGGTATCACAATGGAGCCATAGAGGTCTAAGTGTGTCGGACCATAGTCCGACAGCCACCCTAACCTAACCTAACCTAATAAATACCTCTACTTGTGTTTCAAACCCTGATGTACATGATGAGAGCTTTAGTATTGATCTAATTGCTGTTGTTATTTTTCCTCTGGTTCCAGATATTTCAATCGGTGACCACATTTCAAGAGATAGGAGATCTGACATCCTCCTTGAGATAAGATTCACCTATTGACCGTTTGGCCCTTGTAATGATACCTTGGCGGTTTCTAGCAGAGTATATCCTCCTACGTCGTCGCAGCCTGCAATGGTTGCTACGCCGGACACTAGATGGCTAGACGGTCCTTGGTGTAACAGTGAGTGATGCCGTTGCTGGCAGACTCGACAAGTGGCCGGTGATCCACAGTTTTCAACCGTATGAGCTGTAGCATACAATTTGTGCATGCTCTTATTTGAATAATGGCTTGGCGGCGCGTTTTGTGGTCCATTTCCTGGAAACGGCTACATGCTCAAAGATGGTCTTACAGCTCTCTTCTGTAATATGTTGTCCCAATTAGATTGTACGCCAACCTTTTCATTAGAGTACTCTTTATTCAATGAATTTTTCAAATGAATTCTACTACAGTTCTTCGTACAGCTAGTGAGAGCGTAGCTGCGCCGCCAGACACCCCGGCAGAGCAGCGTTCAATGCTTATGTATCTACGTATTAGTAGCTGTTAGCGAAGAGGTCGCGGCAGAGGAGAGGTCTTATGTTCACATGGTGACAGAGCGATCGCACATGTCAAATATGCAGACTCAGCACCCAGTGCACTCGACGGCGATCATATTACAGGTCACTTGAAAAACTGTTTGGGAGTTTGTGGTTACATATGTGTTACATATATGGCCAAGTGCTACAATGTATTGGTAATAATATTAATGCATAACACTGAGTACAGTGTGCATTCAATATGTGAACATACTATATCTCCCTCCTTTAGAAAAATAACGTAATTATATGGAGTTATTTCTTAGTATATTGATTAGTATATAAATATATATATATATATATATAAATGTATGCATTCTAATTTTTAATGTTTTTTTTGTGTTATTACGTTTTTACTTCTATGTATGGCCATACATGAAACATTTGTAAGGGTAAGGAACTGATTATGAAATAAAAGTTTTTAATCTATCTTTATATACGGTTTGTTTCTTATTTTCATTGTTTGAAATTATTATATTTTCGTTATCTTTCTACCGTATAGATATATCCTCTTATTTTCCTCTATCATAATTCTAGCTCTTTAATGTGCTATTTCTAATCTATATTTCTCTCTCTAGCATAATCATCTATGTTTTATATAGGCTCGTTGTTTTTTTATAGTATAAAATTGTTTTGGCAAATTCATGTGCCATTGAGGGAGCAGTGTTGAAACAGTATGCGAAATATTTTAACTATACGTCCCAATCATTTTTATACCCGTTACTCGTAGAGTAAAAGGATATACTAGATTCGTCGGAAAGTATGTAACAGGCAGAAGGAAGCGTTTCCGACCCCACAAAGTACATATATTCTTGATCAGGATCACTAGCCGAGTCGATCTAGCCATGTCCGTCTGTCCGCCTGTCCGTTTGTCCATCTGTCTGTCTGTCCGGATGAACGCTGAGAAACTATGGTAGCTAGGCTATTGAGATTTGGCGTGCAGATTCCTGAGCTTCCTACGCAGCGCAAGTTTGTTTCAGCAGAGTGCCACGCCCACTCTAACGCCCACAAACCGCCCAAAACAGTGGCTCCTACAGTTTTGATGCTAGAATAAAAATTCTAACTGAAATGTATTGTTCTCATCAATACCTATCAATTGACATAAAAAAAAATTTGCCACGCCCACTTTAACGCCCACAAACCGTGAAAACCTGTGACGCCCACAATTTTCATGCTAGAAAAAAATGTTAACTGAAATGTATTAGTCTCGTCAATACCTATAGACTGACCCCAAAAAAAGTTTGCCACGCCCACTCTAACGATCATAACGCTTAAATCTGTCAACCGCGCACATAACCACATATTGAGATCACGGGTAGGTGACGCATTTCAATCTCGCTTTGCTGCTTGCATATCTCCATTTCCCTTTGGTCCCATTAGCTGAGTAACGGGTATCTGATAGTCGAGGCACTCGACTATAGCGTTCTTCCTTGTTTTAATTTTTAAATATTTGCACAAGTCGTTTGTATTTGAATTTTTATATTCGGTTCCCATGTCCGAAATGAACGTCTTCATTGGACCGTGCCTTAATATAAAAGATTCGAAAACAGTTTTTGCACTTTTATTGACAATTGGAATGGCAACTAAATATTTTGTTAAATCAATCTGATTTTGGTAGTGGACCAATTGTGTCTATGTACTATCACTTTTTCGAAAGCATTTATTTGAATGTATGTGATTGTCATAGGAGTCTTTGTACCTGTTCTCACTTTTGATTTTTTCCATTTTTAACATTTTCTTATGTACTTAGTAATATATCGGGTCATACCTTTCCAATAATAATATCTTTTGACCTTGGCCAAGGTTTTAGTTATGCCAGTGTGACCTCCTTGTACTGGATCGTTGTGAAATGTAGACAGTATAGCTTTTTTTTCTTTGTCATTATATATTACGGTCACTGGTTTGAGTAGCGCTACTCTTAATAACTTCAGTGTCATATTGCCCATTTTTTTAAAATTATCTATCGAAACTTGTTCAAAGATTTTTTCCCACGGTCCACTTTTAGTTGGCTTATTTTATATATACCGGCTTGCATTTCAAGCCTTTGGAAGAACTGTCCTAAGTCAAGAACTCCATTGGTAAATAAATCGCTAACATTATATCTTGCAGTAATTTGTTTTCCATGTTTGAAGAAACAGCTCATATTATTTACGTGCAAGGTCAATACTTTAAGTCCTTCGTCATTATTGATGACTCCGTATACGTTGGCCTTTGAAGCTTATTTTATAGATTGCCTAGGCAACTCGGTTTCTTTTTCTCCTGCGCAGTATTTCTGTCTACTTTGATATCTTGTAGTGACTTTATTTATATTTCTGGTAATGTATTTTAGCTATTCGATGGTTTTTCTCGATAACGCATCTGCTACGTAATTGTCTTTACCCTTTAGGTACTCTACAGTCTTCTAATTCAATCCTTATTCGCGTTAGTTTGGAGCTCGAATTTATCATGGAAAATGAAGTGTCACCATAAATAAATGGTCTGAAGTGTGTTATTGTCGTCATCAGTCGTCATCTAGCTTTCTTTGCGTTCAGACGTGCTTAAAATTATCGCTATGATACTTCCCCGATGTTACATTGGCCCGGCTTCGCGCTTCGAATGCTGTTCGCTGTTCTTCTTTGTGCCGTCGCGCCAATCATACTTCTTGCGTAGCCCTACAGGACGATGTGCTCAAACTATTATTAAATCCAAACATAAAGTGGCAATGTGATAGCTGTGTGGTTGCGAATGATTCGCATTCTAAAATTGATAAATTCGATGATATCAGGGCCTTCATGAAAAATTCTTGGAGGAAGATGCATTGACTCAGAATTTAAATGTAAGTCCCAAACCTCGTCCACCGAGGCCTACCAACGTAGCTGCAGGTTCCCAGTCATATGCGGCTGACGCTGCTACGTCTTCCGCGGTCGTTGACCCTTCTAATCATGCTCTGGATATTGAGAAAGGAAATTTCATACAGGTTCGAAATAAGAAGAGAAGGAACAACAACAAGCCCAATAAACATGTTGTTGGAGTGGCTCCTAATGCCGAAGATCTTCATGTTTTGCCGACCAAGAAATTTTTGCAAGTCGGAAAGTTTGGAACTGATACAGAGCCGAATGCTGTTTTTAAGTATGTGTCCTCCAAGCTTAAGGTGGATGCTAGCTCTCTCACTGTTGTAAAACTTGTGAAAAAAGGTTTGTAAATTTCAAGCTTGGTATCCCCGATCATCTTTACGGTTCAGTCTTCAAAAACGATTTCTGGTCGAACTCAGTTAAGGTCAAAAGATTTATTCATAGAGAACGGGCCATTGTGGTAGTGGATGGAATCTTATCTAATTTTCCGGAGCCTGGACAAACTTCAACATCAAGTCATCCATAAAAAAACCCCTAGTTTTCGACGCCACTGGCGTCGATACTATTGCGGGACAAATTCTGCAAGCCTTTCATTATTTGTCTGAGTCGTTTTCGCAACAACATTGGCAGCTGCTTGCCTTTCTCATTGCGCTCTCATCATCTTCTGTCTCTCTCCTAACGCACCATCAAATCCTTCAGCCGGAGCTTTTGTTGTTCGCTTTCCGCGACATTCGCTGTGCGCCTGGTTCTAATATCGGCGCGCATCATTTTTCGTTGCTCTCCTGACGCTTCATCAACAACATCAGGCGGAACTTTTGTTGTACGCTTTGCACGACTTTCGCTGTCCACCTGGTTATAATATCGGCGCGCTCCTCGGAGTTGCGCTCTCATCATCTTGCGCCTCTCTCCCGTTGCACCATCAACAACATCAGCTGGAGCTTCTGTTGTCCGCTTTGCGCGACATTCGACGTCCGCCTGGCTCTAATATCGGAGCACTCCTCGGAGTTGCGCTAACATCATTTTGCGTTGCTCTCCTGACGCTTCATCAACAACATCAGGAGAAGCTTTTGTTGTCCGCTTTGCGCGACTTTCGCTGTCCACCTGGCTCTAATATCGGCGCGCTCCTCGAACTTGCGCTCTCATCGTCTTGCGCCTCTCTCCCGTTGCACCATCAACAACATCAGCTGGAGCTTTTGTTGTCCGCTTTGTGCGACATTCGCCGTTCGACTGGCTCTAATATCGGCGCGCTCCTCGGACTTGCGCTCTCATCGTCTTGCGCCTCTCTCCCAAAGTACCTAGAACATCGGCTGGATTCTTACTCTTCATTAGGTTGGAACACCCACTCATTGAAAATATGTTCTCTACATTCGCCGCTGGAGTTAAACCAACGTCGGATGCTGCTATCTTCGGATTCTGATACTTATGAGCTCAGCGGCTCTCTTGTGATAGCGCTCTCTAATATGAGTAGTCGGATACACTCTTCACTGTGCTCTTCAGCGCTTCTCTCTATTGATGCAATTTCTTCTGCGCTCTTTGGATGGCCGTCACAGAACAGGCATGCGTCCATAAAAAAAACCTTTACATATTCCCAATTCGACTGCACTATTATTCCTTGGAACGACGATCTCAACCTGCCTATAAGAACACGTACGGATACGTTGCGCAAGGTACTTAACAGTACTTATGATCATGCGAGGCCGACATCTAATTTGGATGTTGAGAACTCCTCTTCAACAATATGCGCTGACTGGCAACCTGCTAGGGGCTTGTCTGTAGTAAACTCAAACAGCCATCATTCAGGAAATAATGGTCTGAAAATATACTTTAAAATATACGCTTTGTTAACTCAAAAAAATCAATTTCGTCTATACCTTCAACAGTGTCGTATGGTGATGTTTTTACTTCCACCGAGGCCGATATCGCCAATTTGTTTTCTGCCTTTTTTTCCTCGAACATGGAACCTTCCGATGATTGGTATGATCTGGAAACTTTAAATTAAATTGCAGAAATTTGCAACACTGGAAGCCTGGACATATCGTATGATGACATTTCTGAAGCAATTAGTTATTTTGATGGTTCCCCTAGACTAGATGGAATTTCTTCATTCTTCCTTAAGAATTGTATTGCCGGTCTGTACCTACCCCTTTGTCTCAAGGAAGGTTCCCGATTAGATGGAAAATTTCTAGAGTCATGCCGGTCCATAAAATTGGAAGTAAATTTGATATTTCTAACTATAGGCCAATTGCTAAAATCAGCAACATAGCAAAATTGTTCGAAAGAACAATTTTCAAAAAATTATCTTTCTTAATAAGGTCTTACATCGAACCTAACCAACATGGCTTCATGCCCGGTCGATCTACGACGACCAACTTGGCTGCTTTTACCAATCACTGTATACATGATTTTGAGGATCATTTACAGATGGACACGATTTACACAGATTTTGCCAAGGTTTTTGACACGGCTTGTCACTTTGCCCTAAAGGCTAAACTTTCCGAACTTGGCTTTCACTCCTCTTTTCTTAACTGGATAGCATCGTATTTAGATAAACGACGCTATCATGTTGAAGTAGGTGGTGCATTATTATAAAGCGACATCTGGACTTCTTCAGGGTAGCTCCCTTGGCCCTTTACTTTTCATTATTTTTATAAATGACATTTGTGCCTGTATTCATTTTTCTAGCTTCCTTCTTAATGCGGATGACCTAAAGATTTATAGGACTGTCAGTAACGTAAATTACTCGATATTGCTTCAATCTGACCTAGATAGTATCGGTAGTTGGTGTTCCAAGAATAGTTTGCCTTTAATTCTTAACAAATGCCACATCGTTCGTTATGCGAAACGTTCTGTAACCATTCCATCCACTCATCACATCAATAACCACCCTCTCTCTGTTTTGAATAAAATAGTTGATCTGGGGGTATTATTTGATGACAAATATCTGTTTAATGAGCACCTGAATTTTATGCTACCAAAGGCTTATGCAATGTTCGGCTTTGTTAAGCGAAACACTTTATTATTCAAAGATCCGTGTTCCAGATTGTCTGTATACTCTGCCTTTGTCCGTTCTAGGGTTGAATATGCTTCCTTTATTTGGAATCCTAGGCTATTGAGATTTGGCGTGCAGATTCAGGAGCGTGCAATGCCCACACTAACCGCCCAAAACTGTGGCTCCTACAGTTTTGATGCTAGATAAAAA
This sequence comes from Drosophila suzukii, assembly GCF_043229965.1. NCBI lineage: Eukaryota > Metazoa > Arthropoda > Insecta > Diptera > Drosophilidae > Drosophila > Drosophila suzukii. Next base: position 33,630,136 of record NC_092082.1, on the reverse strand, counting down.
ACTTTAACCGAAATGTAATGAAGTGTCACCATAAATAAATGGTCTGAAGTGTGTTATTGTCGTCATCAGTCGTCATCAAGCTTTCTTTGCGTTCAGACGTGCTTAAAATTATCGCTATGATACTTCCCCGATGTTACATTGGCCCGGCTTCGCGCTTTGGATGCTGTTCGCTGTTCTTCTTTGTGCCGTCGCGCCAATCATACTTCTTGCGTAGCCCTACACGACGACGTGCTCAAACATTTATTAAATCCAAACATAATGTGGCAATGTGATAGCTGTGTGGTTGCGAATGATTCGCATTCTAAAATTGATGAATTCGATGATAAATTGAAAGCCCTGGAGCGCTTATATCAGGGCCTTCATGAAAAATTCTTGGAGGCGTTCCCCCCTAAAGATGATGCATTGACTCAGAATTTAAATGTAAGTCCCAAACCTCGCCTACCGAGGCCTACCAACGTAGCTGCAGCTTCCCAGTCATATGCGGCTGGTGCTGCTACGTCTTCCGCGGTCGTTGACCCTTCTAATCATGCTCTGGATATTGAGAGAGGAAATTTCATACAGGTTCGAAATAAGAAGAGAAGGAACAACAACAAGCCCAATAAACAATTTGTTGGAGTGGCTCCTAATGCCGAAGATCTTCATGTTTTGCCGACCAAGAAATTTTTGCATGTCGGAAAGTTTGGAACTGATACAGAGCCGAATGCTGTTTTTAAGTATGTGTCCTCCAAGCTTAAGGTGGATGCTAGCTCTCTCACTGTTGTAAAACTTGTGAAAAAAGGTTTGTAAATTTCAAGCTTGGTATCCCCGATCATCTTTACGGTTCAGTCTTCAAAAACGATTTCTGGTCGAACTCAGATAAGGTCAAAAGATTTATTCATAGAGAACGGGCCATTGTGGTAGTGGATGGAATCTTATCTAATTTTCCGGAGCCTGGGCAAACTTCAACATCAAGTCATCCATAAAAAAACCCCTAGTTTTCGACGCCACTGGCGTCGATACTATTGCGGGACAAATTCTGCAAGCCTTTCCTTATTTGTCTGAGTCGTTTTCGTAACAACATTGGCAGCTGCTTGCCTTTCTCATTGCGCTCTCATCATCTTCTGTCTCTCTCCTAACGCACCATCAAAACCTTCAGCCGGAGCCTTTGTTGTCCGCTTTCCGCGACATTCGCTGTGCGCCTGGTTCGCGCATCATTTTTCGTTGCTCTCCTGACGCTTCATCAACAACATCAGGCGGAACTTTTGTTGTACGCTTTGCACGACTTTCGCTGTCCACCTGGTTATAATATCGGCGCGCTCCTCGGGGTTGCGCTCTCATCATCTTGCGCCTCTCTCCCGTTGCACCATCAACAACATCAGCTGGAGCTTCTGTTGTCCGCTTTGCGCGACATTCGACGTCCGCCCGGCTCTAATATCGGAGCGCTCCTCGGAGTTGCGCTAACATCATTTTGCGTTGCTCTCCTGACGCTTCATCAACAACTTCAGGAGAAGCTTTTGTTGTCCGCTTTGCGCGACTTTCGCTGTCCGCCGTCAAAGATAGTTCCAGATTGTGTGTATACTCTGCCTTTGTCCGTTCTAGGGTTGAATATGCTTCCTTTATTTGGAATCCTAGGCTATTGAGATTTGGCGTGCAGATTCAGCAGCGTGCCATGCCCACACTAACCGCCAAAAACTGTGGCTCCTACAGTTTTGATGCTTGATAAAAAACTTTAACTGAAATGTATTGGTCTCGTCAAAATTTGCCACGCCCACTCTAACGCCCATAACGAATAAATCTGTCTACCGCCGGTAGGTGGCGCATTTTAATCTCGCTTTGCTGCTTGCATATCTCCATTTCTCTTTGGTCCCTTTAGCTGAGTAACGGGTATCTGATAGCCGAGATACTCGACTATAGCGTTCTTCCTTGTTTTCTTCTGATAATAAAACACAGTATTGGATTCCAATATTTAGTGCTGATATCGAGGTTTTTAAGACTACTTAATAAATTTTTGATAGTGTAGCGTTCTAGCGGGTATTTTTTAAAAAGGTAGTAGTGTAGGCAAAGGTAAGCTTCTATTCTTGATCACCAGTCCTATTTGAAATCGTTGCACTTGATCCACCTAGCACTTCCGCTCTATACAAAATTTGGATCCGTCTTAGGGCTAGCAGTTAGTCGGGACGGGGTGAGTTCTTGGCAATCAATCTCTCGACGTCCATCACACTAGTATATTACAGAGTCTCTCTATCATAAGCTTTTACCTTTGATTCTAACTATTGTTCAACTATTTAATGGGTTACCAGGGTGTGGTTTATGTATATGTCAGGGGCTGAGACATTTGCTGGTCTCCTTCTTGCATTTTTGCTGCAGTTGCGTAGTGAGTCGCGGTCAACGTCTTCTCCGTTTATATATCAAAAGCAAAGTGAAGTCGGCTTCCTTCTGCCGGCTTCTTCTGACACACGTCAAAAGGTATTGCCTCATCCAATTGGAAATTCCTTTCTTTTCTCTCTCATATGCAATTCCTTTTTGGTTCTTCTCTCTCTCTCTCAGAGTCCTTGACCTAGACTATGACCGCGCCACACTCGGCTGAGACGACACTCTCTCTCGTTCTCAGTCCACGCTCTCAGCAATTGTGCAATTAAAAGGAACCACAAATAACCTAATGACTAGTTTATTTTATTCTTTATTCTTTCTCTTTCTTAATGCTTTACAGTTTCGTTTACATTTTCTTTCTTCTTATACATCTCCGACACGGCCATCCTGACTTTCACACGTCCTCGTGTGCATACTGTAACACTAGGTTGGTATCATTCTTGCTTTATTTCTCTTTTCATCTTTTACATCTTTCAACATCATTCTTAGCTTAATAAATAGTCTACACACACAACTTTATAAATTGCGTCATCAAATGTCGGTTTCGCAGGCTATCTCCATTTTTCACATCATACAGTAAGTCAAATCAAACTTGTCACACCAGTCAACCGCGCCACACGCCATGACAGAACACTTCTGGTTCCACACTTGTGCCTTCGGCTTGACCTGGTTCAACTTTCTCTCAGTAGCTCGTACTCTTCTGCGCAAACCCGACCATTTGGCTATCCTTGTTATCAAACCACAGTTACAGGCTCTTGCCGCCCCACGCGACGCTTTGCACCTTTAGTGCCACGATCTGCTCAGATCCAAACTGCATCACACAATATCATCCATACCAGGCATGACTATTGTTGATCAAATCTAGCCCCTGTGTTTGATGTCTCACGACGAGTGTCTTTTTCACCACTGTCACTTTCCTCAATAGTCTCATCAGAGATCTGCTCGTCCGGCAGCCTTCTCAAACTCTCGTGCGAATACTTGTAGGTTCGCTTGCTAGTTAACGATTTTAACAGGTATCGATCACCTTCCAACAACTCGGCAACCACAAAAGGTCCTTTGAACTTAGGATCCAATTTGGTCTGATGCCGCTCTTCACTTCTAAGCAAGACATGATCCCCAACCTTGTGTTTTACAACTTTGGCCTTATTCTTATCAACTCGATTCTTTTCATATTTCGCATTTATTTCAATATTTTCTTTGGCCTGAGCCCTCGCTTGCTTACAATCTATTTTAGTCTCTTCATTTATTGGCAATAAGCCCATTGGCCTGGCCTCTCTTCCAATCAATATTTCTAATGGGCTATACTTTGTTACCCTGTTCGTTGTGCAATTCATGGCTAACTGTACTTCACTGAGTGCATCCTGCCAGGAACGTTCACCTATCTCTACCGCTGTCAACATACTCTTCATCGTGCTCATGACTCTTTCAACCTGTCCATTGGCCCTACTTGCACCTGTTGCTATCAAATGTAACTCTATTTTATGCATTGAACAGAACTCACGAAATTTCCCACAAGAGAAACTCCTGCCTTGATCTGCTATGATACGGTTAGGTACCCCAAAAAGTGATATTGTTGATTTTACAGCCTTAATACAGTTTTCTGCATCTAAATGCAAAGTATGATATAGGTGAACAAATTTAGTAAATGCGTCTATTTGTACTATGACATATTCCTTGGTATCATTTTTACCACTCAAGGTGCCAAGGTATCTCAACTTTCGGAATTGGATGCAATTCCATTTGAATTTTCCCTGATGGAGGCTTTGCTAGTTTGCATTTGATGCAGTTTTCTACAAATATTCGTACATACTTGGACATATGCTCGAACCAATACTGCTCATAAACCTTGTCTAACGTTTTCTGCCACCCCAAATGCATGATTGCTTCATGGACGTGATTTACTACAGACCACCTAAAGGCTCTTGGGATTACAGGTAGACAGCGTGTTTTTCCATTTCTCTGAATTTTCCGATACAGAATTCCTGCTCTTAGCTCATACGTCTTTGCTAAACTCTCCAACAACTCTCCATCATTCAAATGGACTATAATTTCCCTTACACACGAATCACGCTGCTGCTCAGCTACAAGCCAGTTGTCTGTCACCTCTGTCAGGTCGATGCGGACTTCGGGTACTCTATTGGTTGTCTCACATTCAATGACAATCGGATTTCTGGATAAAAAGTCCACGTGCGCCATGCGGTTTCCCTTGCGGTACTCTACAGTGAAATCAAATGATTGCAAATATGCCCACCAACGGTGAACTCTCGGCGTTAGTTCTATTTTAGCACGACTTGCTTTCAATGAATTACAATCTGTGAATATTACAAACTTTCGACCGTGAAGGTAATGTCGGAAACTTTTTACAGCGTTGTATACTGCCAGAGTTTCTAATTCGTATGAATGATACCTCGATTCTGGGGGCGATGTACACTTGCTAAAGTATTCGACCACTCTAGGCTTACCGTCTATTTTGTGCATGAGAATGGCACCATAGCCACTTGCACTTGCATCTGTATGCAGCTCTATGGGATATTGTGGATCAAAAATAATTAAAACCGGATCATGTGTTAGTACTGAGATGATCTTCTGCCGTATTTCTTCATGCTCAGCTTTCCAAACGAGACTACTAATTTTGGAAGTCAACTGATATAACGGTTTCATCTGTTCAGAGAACTGTGGGACAAATTTACGGAAGTACGACGCTAATCCTATAAATTGTCGTAATTGTGAAACATTCTTTGGTTGAGATAGTCCAGCCAGAGCTTGTATTTTTTGCGGATTTGGTTCAATACTACCATCCTTGACCAAGTAGCCAAGATATTCTATTTCAATTTTCAGAAAAGAGCATTTTTTTATATTAAATGAAAATCCTGCTTCCGATAGAGCCTTTAGCACAACTGTCAATCTTTCAAATGCTTCCTCTTTTGACCTTGCTATTATCACTACATCATCAATGTAAACAATTGCATAGGAGTACGCCAGGTCACCCAGTGCTCGCGCTATAGCTCGCTGAAAAATCGAAGAGGCATTCTTCAGCCCAAATGGCATAGATAGAAACTCGTACTGGCCCTCAGGGGTTACAAAAGCAGTTCGCTCTATAGATCCTACATCTATTGGAATCTGATAAAACCCACTAGCCATATCTAAACAAGAGAAGTATTTACCCCCACGCAGTCTGTTTACTTGATCTGATATTAGAGGCAAAGGATATTTGTCAGCCACTGTATTTGCATTTAGCTCTCTATAATCTATGCACAAACGATCACTGCCATCTTTCTTCTTAACTAACAAGATTGGACTCGCGAATGGAGAATTACTTGGACGTATTACATTTGCCGCCAACATTTCTTTGATTTTATCTCTAACTAATTCCTTTTCATCTACGCCAAGTCGATATGGACGTCTCTGCACAGTCTTGTTGGCATCTAATAAACGAATTTCTAATTCTCCAGTCGTGACACGTCGGCTGGGTATTCCAATAATAAAATGCTCAGTGTATTGGTCAAAAATGTTCTTCAATTTAGACTTATCATTATCACTTAAATCATAATTTTCATCAAATAGCTTATCATAATTTGTAATAGTTTCTTCGGATATTGAATTAATTTGTTTACTTTTAAGAATATTAAATTTATCAGCATCCATCGTTATGCCAAAGCCAAGTGCCAAGATTTCACGACCAATCATTATGTCATGTTTCAAATGCTCGTCCATAACTACATTAAACATGATTTCCAAATTAAATTTACAAATTTGTATGGTGGACAGTATTTGTAAATTACAGTGTACAACATTTGTTCCAATTCCTTTTAGAATGACTAAATTATTAAATCTTTTTCCGGCCAGTTTGACTGCTAACTTTTCCTTTATTAAGGAGCACTCGGCACCCGAGTCGAAAAAGAATGGAAAGGCCTCACCAAATTGATATAAAATTCCTTTCGGCTCCAACACTGCACAGACATCTACTCGCTTCTCGTTCATACTGCTACTCGATGCTGCTGTTCCCTTCATACATGCCGATGCAATATGACCGACGATTCCACATTTAAAGCAAGTCACGCCAGTCCTGTCTCGTCCCGCCAGTGGTCTTCCAAACGATTGATTTGGTTTTGATTGTTCTGCCTTCCTTTTACGGCAGTCCAGCATTTTGTGTCCAGAAATTCCACAGTAATGGCACTTCATTGGTGTGTGTGCCTTGAATCTCTTCCTGTCGGGGCCTATCGAAAGATCTGAAGCCAAATGCTCACTTCGCTTGCTGTATGCGTACGCCTTCAACTGCTGCTGTAGTTCATTTCTGTTCGTTATATTGGTGGTGAACAGTAGACGCTGCAGTCTAGTGTCGATTTGTGACGTGTGTGCCAGCACGAAAGAAACAGCTATTTCTTCGATGTCCATCGACTTCCATTTTGTCAAAAGTGACGTCACTAATCGGCTACCGTACGCTGACAAACACTCGCCCGTTTTCGGCCGTCCGTTGAGAATGTTCAATAAGGTGGCGGCCGGCGTCTCAGAATCGTCGTAGCGCTGAACAAACAACTCTTGGAATTGTGGCCAGGTAATACCAGCGTAGCTGATCTGTGCAAGCCATTGGGAAGCGCTCCCTTCTAGTGCTCCACTCAGCGACATAACCAGCGCACTGCCCTCCAGAGGATGCTCCGTGAGAATCATGTCGGCTGTTTTGCGCCACGCGCTGGCGTCAGCTTCAGCCGCGTCTGGATTAAACTTTGGTAGTCTCAATGATTTTTCACTTGTTGTTGTTGAAGCAGGCTGCTGCATTGTTTTTAATATTTCGATGAATCGTAGATTTTGTGCTTCCAACAGAGATCGCCATTCACTATCACGCTCGGCCTGAGCCGATCCCACTTCTGATGTCAGGGGCTGAGACATTTGCTGGTCTCCTTGCATTTTTGCTGCAGTTGCGTAGTGAGTCGCGGTCAACGTCTTCTCCGTTTAGATATCAAAAGCAAAGTGAAGTCGGCTTCCTTCTGCCGGCTTCTTCTGACACACGTCAAAAGGTATTGCCTCATCCAATTGCAAATTCCTTTCTTTTCTCTCTCATATGCAATTCCTTTTTGGTTCTTCTCTCTCTCTCTCAGAGTCCTTGACCTAGACCATGACCGCGCCACACTCGGCTGAGACGACACTCTCTCTCGTTCTCAGTCCACGCTCTCAGCAATTGTGCAATTAAAAGGAACCACAAATAACCTAATGACTAGTTTATTTTATTCTTTATTCTTTCTCTTTCTTAATGCTTTACAGTTTCGTTTACATTTTCTTTCTTCTTATACATCTCCGACATATACATTCTCAAAAAGCACTATCTGATGTTGTTGAGAGGCTTGCTCTTTACCCTCCCTTGTATGGTTTCCACAGGTGAGTTGTGTGCAACTCTTAATACTAATGCTACCGAATTATGTCAACCCATGCTTCCCGCTGTAGAAATCATTTGCAAAGTCTCAACAGTTTAAATAACAATACTCATATACTTCCATGTTCATTACAAAATTTTATTACGAACTAACGTACTTTGCAGAATTAATTTCTGAGAAAGTGTAATCAATCATTCTGTTTTCCTTAAAAGGATAAGAGACTATTGAACCTTGTTGTAAACCTAGGATTATAAATCTAGTTTTCGTGCCAAACTCATATTCGGATGGAGGACTGGTTTCAAATTAAATTTACTATATAAGCATAGCCTTTACTACGGGCCAATGTTCTTTTACAAAATTATACGCACAATATGGGAATAACAATTTTTAAGACTTGGTTTCACTCACCCATTCCTTTTGCAGTGTTGAAAGGCCTTTCCACGATGATGTAGGGAGTTTAAAATATTGCATTCGTTTGTGCGTGACTTTCTGGTTCAGACTAACTTCATTATCGTTCATGGTTCTTATGTTTTTAAATCTGTTACGTTACGTTGCTTAAGAATTATACTTGCTAAACTAAATCTGTTATTCTACAAATTGATCAGCCGTCGCAGGATTTCGTTTTTTGTAAAACAAAGGTTAAGTGTTACAATAAATTTAAAAAAATTCCTTTCGCAATTACAATTGATTTACTCGAATGATTGCCGGTTCAAAAACCAAATAATGCGGTTGCGTCTCCTAGCATGTGAGCGTTGCTGATTTCAGATGACCTTGAGTCGTAATTAAGCTCACTTCTGCACACGTCCAGCTTAACCTTACTCGGGTCTGCTGCACATGTCGAATCTAACCTCACTGTGGCTTCCAGTGGGTTCTATTCTCCGGGTCGCTGGCCATGAAATTCTCCGATCGCTTCTCTCTCTACGTTCAGGTTTTACAGCTCTCCTATGTTCGCTGCTTTACGCTTTGAGTCACCACTCGGGCTTCTCACTAGGGTCTGTTTTGACGCTAATGTGGAACAAAAACTAAATCAGCAAATTTTTCTGTGAGGGGCGTGGAGTGCGCGTTATGAAATACTTACAGAGACCAGAAAATTCTCAAGAACTGTTGCTATCATTTTCTTACGTATCCGTATGGATTGCAATACTTGACCGAAATACACAAACGTATCAGCAATTTTACCGCAGGCGGACGATTACAAAATTCAAGTCAATTATGCACTTTGAGCGCGAGTTCGTATGCGAAATACACGGGCTCTTTTACCGTAGGCGGAAGGATATATAAACTGCAATTACGCTTTTAAACGCGTATTCGTAGCAAAACCACGTGCACCAGTACCCCAGGTGGACGGATTTCCGTCTGTCTGTCTGAACGGATGAACGCTGAGATCTCGAAAACTGTAAGAGCTACAGATTTCGTACAGATTTCTGAGCTTCTTACGCAGCGCAAGTTTGCAGCAGAGTGCCACGCACACTCTAACGCCCACAAACCGTCAAAAACTGTGGCTCCTACAAACTTTTAACTGAAATGTATTGTTCTCATCAATACCTATCGATTGATGCAAAAAAAAATTTGCCACGCGCACTGTAACGCCCATAAGGCTTAAAACTGTCTACCGCCAGTAGGTGGCGCATTTTAATCTCGCTTTGCTGCTTGCATATCTCCATTTCCCTTTGGATCCTTTAGCTGAGTAACGGGTATCTGATAGTCGAGGTACTCGACTATAGCGTTCTTCCTTGTTTTTCATTAAATTCTGTGGTCATTAAAATATTCCCTTGAAATCCACCGCCAAATGCACTGATCCATTAGTATGGAGACACAAAGAACAAATAACTTAAATTATTCATTATTTAATATAATAAGTTATCCGCGTATTCGGCTTTCTTAGCGCTGGCAGCGCTTTACGCTCTCTTTTTTCTGCACCTGCTTATGTTTCTGGCATTAAGTAACATTAAGTAAATACATTTAAATTTAAGATACTAACTATTTGTGAAATAAAATAATAATAAAATCATTCATTTTTATACCAAAACTTTTCGTCGAATGTCAGAATGACTAGAGCTGCAAAAAATCGATGGTACTATCGATAATATCGATGGCTGGGCCCCGGTGACCGCTACCAATATTTTTCAGACTACCGCGTTTATCCCCATCACTTGAATTTCAAAGGAATACGAAGGCTCGCCCATTTTACGAGGGTGGTCCGATAAGTACTTAGCCTCCAAAAGAAAAACGAAAAGTGGCAATTTACTTCTCAACATAATCTCCTTTTAGCTCGATACACTTGACCCAGCGATGCTCCAACTTCTTTAACCCGCCTGAAAAATACGTTTTCTCGAGGTCAGCAAAATAGACCTATGTGGCGGCGACGACCTCCTCATTCGACGCAAATTTCCGTCCAGCGAATGACTTTTTCAAGTTTGGAAACAAAAAGAAGTCACACGGGGCCAAATCTGGAGAATTTTGTGGATGAGTAGTAGGTCGTAGCCCAATTCCACCATTTTGGCTTTGGCGAGGGCGGAAGGGTGAACCGGTGCGTTGTCATGATGGAAGACCTTTTTGGGGGCCTTATTTTCTGCGATTCGGCGGCGAATCGGCCCAATAATTTGGCATAGTACCGCCCTGTGACCTTTTTGCCCTTCTCCAGGTAGTCGATGTAGATCACACCTTGTTACTCCCAAAAAACGGTGGCCATCACCTTTCCGGCCGATGGGACAATCTTCGCCTTCTTTGGAGCAGATTCGCCGGGTGGAGTCCACTGTTTCGACTGTTGGTCTCCGGTGTGTACCCGTGGATCCATGTTTCGTCGACGGTTACGAAACGACTCAGAAACTCCTTCGGATTACGCTTAAAAAGCGTCAAACAGTACAGTAAGTGGTCTCACGGTTGCGTTTCTTGTCCGGAGTGAGCAAACGCGGCACCCATCGCGCCGACAGCTTTCTCATGCACAAAATTTCATGCAGGATATGACCCACGCAGTCTTTTGACATGCCTACTGTCTGAGCTATCTCGCGTATCTTCAATCGGCGGTCAGCAATAAGAGATCGTGGATTTTTGTCACGTTATCCTCTGTGGTAGCCGTTTTCGGGGCACCTGGGCGTGGCTCATCAAAAACCGATGTGCGACCACGTTGAAACTCGTTATAGCAATTTTTGACGGTCGCCATTGAAGGAGAAGAGTCACCGTACACAGCATCCAAGCGCTCTTTGATTTCGCTGCGCAATTTCCATTTCAAAAACAAGAATTGAATCACAGACCGATGTTGCTCTCCATTTTTCTAAAATCCGCGGTCCAATTCCACACGCAGTCAAAACAAAACTAGGAGTCCGCTTCGGCGTAAATTTCGACAGTAGCCGTCTACGAGAGTGTACTACACGATAGTAAATTTCGATATGAATTCAATATATATTATTGAATAAATTGCGATAGTGACGCCATAGGGCGGTGAGGCTAAGTACTTATCGAACTGCCCTCGTACATATTGAAATATTAAATATAAATTAAATTAAGCGTGCCAGATTTGTTCCTTCGCAGCAGCCTTCGCGTTGTGTCGAAGCTCGCCTGCAGGTCGAGTCTCTACAATAATTAAACATATTGCATTTTTTATTGCAATTATTACAAAATTGTAATAATAGCACTATTTACTACTCTATTACGATATTTACTCCTCAAACTCTGAAAACTATTGATAGTGCTACCATCGATGTTTTTGGAGCTTTAAAAATGACCCCGTCAGTTCAGCCAAAAAATATTTGTAACAGCATAATAATACCATGAATACAAAAACAGTCAACTTTTTTTTTGAAGACACGTCGATGTCAGGCCTAGTACTCAGATCGGCTTAAGCCCAATTTCCACTACGCTGTATTTTTTTGTATTTTTCGATAGGCAACGCGGTGGTGTTTCCATTGGCAATGCGTTTGCAGGAGCTGTTCTCTGGTTATACGAGCTGTAAGCCTAGTACTCAGATCGGCTAAGAGTTTCACTAGTCGAAAAATCTTATTCTTTGCAGTGTGACCGAAGTTTTCAATGTTCACCCGCAATGCATGTAGCATGGTCTTACTGTCAAGCAGTTGGGCTTGAAATTGAAACTTAAAAAGAAGGAGTCTGCTGGTACACAAAGAAATTAAAATTAAAATAAATGGAATGTTCAACGAATGTTTTTATTTATGTAAATTAGTAGTTTAAAGCTTTCTTCTGGTCCCAAGAATGCTTCGCCATCTCTCCCGCTCCACCGCAGTCCAGCTCCGAGTCCCAATAGGAGTATTGGACCTTGAGGAAGTGGGAGCCGGATTGGGAACGGCGTTGATATGCTGATGCTGCAGAAAGTCGCCCAGCATCCTGGCAGTGGCTGGCTATGGCTTTTCCAACTGTTCCTCAGCGGGTGTCCTATTTTCCTCCTCCCTATAGAAACCTGCGGGTCCTCCAGCTCCGCTTAAGCTGCCAAGTAGCTGGTGGTGGTGTCCGGAGTCCTAATCTAGAGGTCGTCGGAGATCGCATTACTGGTGGTTCTGCTAAAAAGATACTTCTATTTGTACAACGCAACCAAATTCTTTTGGCCAGATCTTACTTTCTTTGAGAGGTCGCGCCCGCCAGGATGTCCATGTAGAGATCGAAGGCCCACTCGGCATGTTCCTTCCCACTGGGATTCTCTAGTGGATCTCCTCCAGCACTTCAACTATTCTGCAAATTTTTCCCTTTTGTGGAACTGCTTCCTGTCGGTGAAATCCCACAATCGAGGGCTTGGATTTGGCGTCCCATTTCATCTGCACTGACCTCCTGCATACGATCTTGGGGTTTTCCTTCCATTTTAAATTTTTAGTTTCCACATCGGCCTTTGGGCCGCGGCTAACGGCGTTCATCGAAAATTCACTCGCGAAATCTAGTATTTTTTCTGATATTTCCTTAGCTTATATTTGCCTTTAGTTAGCCGCGTTTTTGCCTCTCGCCCACTCCTATGGTTAGCTCGCGATTTTCGTCGATCTGAGTACTAGGCTGTAGTAAACAATAGATCACAATAATCTAGTATGCTATTGATCAATTAAATTGCATAACAGAATTTCCACATCATACTTTATTATTATTTAATTTACATTTATATATGGATAGAAACAAAATTGAAACTTTGGGAGGGCATAAATCATTTCAGCAGCTGGTGGGGATGGCAGAAGGCCTATCGTTGTTTCGCCCAGGAATTCCATGGCATAAAGGTATTGCTGTTGCCCTCTTTTCACTTGCTAGTCCCGGGAATGCAGAACTATTGGCAGATGGTATGCAAAATTGTAACCGAATTCTGTATCGAAATCATATCTGTTGTACCCTAACTTTCTGACCAAAGAGAAGATTCAAGAATGGGTGGCGGGATTTGAGAAATTAGTATTTTCTTTTTTTTTAGGATTCCCACAACAGCTAAACTCCATTCCGTGTGAAGGGAATAATTCAATAAAAATGGATAAATAAATTAAACGCAATAAAATGATTATTATTTCATTTTTCCCGCTTTTTTAAGGGCCCCCCTGGCTTGTTGGTACGTTTTTTTAACTTAAACAAGACGTCGACCTTCATATGATTTGCCTTAACACCTTCTGAATTAATAGAGTGGCCAAGAAACTCGATCTCTTAGATACGAAGCTGATTATACAATTTGATGATTGATATGTTCTTCTTTATTCTTTGAGAACGTAAAGATGTAATCCATATAAACGATGCATCATTTTTTGGGGACCGAAGAATACTATTCATTAGTCTTTAAATCGTAAAGAGAGCGTTCCTTAGTCCGAAAGGCATAAGATGAAACTCATACTGGTCATTACTTGTTGAAAATGATGTTTTGTCTTAATTTTTGTATGACCATTTCTCTTCGTAATGATCCATTTGAAAAGTATAGGCCTGAAATTCTTTTTCAACACCACAACTTGTCAAAGTCTCATCTACATTTGGAATCAATATTCGATTGTATCTATATTTAGTTTACTGTAATCTATGGCGAGGCGCATCTTTCGCTTAATAGACTGATATATTTTCTTCTGAGCGACCCATAATGGGCTTTTTTAATGTCATTAATACCTTTTTTTTAATGATTTTTCTATTAAAAGGGACCGTGGTCAAAATGTAAGGTGAATTTATTTGTAAAATAAAAAATCTTTATATATTTTTCTAAGTCAATTTCATTCCTCTTAAGGTAATCCCCTTCCGATACAATACACTTATGCCAACGTTTTTTTCCAATCCTGTAAACATGCCAAATAGCGATCAACTCGAAACGCGTTCCCCAGAGTGGTCTCTTGAGTTTTGGAAATCCATATGGAGCCAAACCAGGTGGTTGCAAAAGGATACGCGTCGAGATGTTTGCGAAATGGTCACGAAGAACGAGTGAAATGTGAACCGGTGCATAATCGTGATGCAAAAAGGAAGTGTTGTTTTTGACCATAACTCTGGTTTTTTTAGACGAATTGCTTCAAGCAAACGACGCATAACGCTCAAATAATATTCCTATTATCAGTTTAGCCGGGTGGAAGGAATTCATAGTGCATGACACCACCTTACTTTTTGCCCACAGTAATAAGTAAATTCAATCCAATTCATACCATTTAGTGTATTATAACCAATAAACCCATCGAAAGCGTTTTATCAAGAAAGGAAGCTTTGGCTTGCCGAAGTTTTTATATGTACCTTCACAGGTCGTTCTATTGGGAGCAATGTATATACGGAGTTTCCCGATTTTATGAATACTAAAAAATATTTACAGACTGCAATGAAAATCTTAGTAAAACACAAAACTGGGCAACGGAAAATACTCTATATATAAGTCTGTCAAAATCAAAGGGAAGCAAATCTGAGGCTAAATAGCTAATGCTAATTATTCAAGAAAGAACTTTTATATCTTGCCCACTGAATGACTAGCGAAGGAATAAGCACGGATCCGGAAATGGTAGCAGCCATCGCCAAACTAGAACCGCCATCCACAGTAAGGGAACTCCGACAGTACCGGGCGTAGCATCATGGTAACGCAGATTTGTACCTGACTTCGCAAAAACAAGTGAGTGTGGACACAGGAACATCAGACAGCATTCGAAGAGGTAAAGGTAAGACTCGTTGCAGATCCCGTACTGGCGTGCCCGCAAACGGACGCGAGCGACTACGGCATTGGGCCAATATTGACCCTGAAAAAGGCGAAAAGGTAATCTCCTACTCAAGACGAACGCTCAACCGCGCTGAGAAGAACTACTCAACGACCGAGAAGGAGTGCGTGCCAATCGTGTGGGCGATCCGAAAGCTCAAGCCATATCTGGAAGGTTATCACTTTAAGGTAGTAACCGACCGTATGACGCTGAAGTTTCTCAACAGCATAGAAAGCCCTTCAGGAAGGACCGCCAGATGGGCCCTGAAGTTTTAGCAGTACGACTTCGAGATAGCGTATAGAAAAGGACAGCTCAACGTGGTGGCAGACGCTTTGTCAAGGCAGCCACTACCAGAGACGCATCGAGGTGTTAAGGAGGCGGCGGAAGCTTCTGCAGCATGCAGCTGGATTCAGGAAATGCGCGATAAGATCGGGACCCAGCCGCAAAAGTACCCGGACTACGGGATGGAGGGTGACACCCTATAAAGATGTATAGGATGTCGCAGTGGGGAAGACGTGCGTCCCGAAAGCACTACGAGAAACGGTGTTGAAGGAAAACCACGACTTACCGGCAGCTGACCACGTAGGAAGCCGAAAGCCAAACGCTGCTAGTACTAATAGACCGCTTTCCCAAGTTAGTACCGCTGCGCAGCGCGACGTCCGATTCGCTTAACAAAGCTTTCAGGGAACGCATAATAAGTATAGGGTCCCGAAAGTAGTCATAACGGACAACGAAGTACAGTTTCCAAGCAAGAGCACTGGCCGAAGGGTTCGCAGCAAAATTGGTCAGGTCATGGATTTTGCGTCACCAGTAATCGGCAATATACGGCACGTGAACACAAAGAAAGAGCGGATCACCCACATAAGCAAGCTTAAGCAGCAACAAACGCAAAACACAAGCGAGCAGGTACAAGGATCCAAGGATCCTCTAAGGATACTCCTAGGACACTACAGGGAAACTCCATGGATTGCCCAAGGATGCTCCAAGGATCCTTTAAGGATGATCCAAGGATCCTCCAAGGACACTACAGGAAAACTCCAAGGATTATACAAGGACACTTTAAGATAACTCCAAGGGTTCTCCAAGGATAACTCCAAGGATTCTGTGGTGGTTAGGCTTGCTCCTAGGTAAGCCGTTCGCATTTCATACTACAAGCTGGGTGTTTATGGATGTTGGCTATTAATCCGGTTGGAGAGAATTAACATCATTAGATTCAGCAATTGCCCCAATTTTTGGTCTGCTTATATAGTTGTCCATCAGCATATAAAAAACAAGAAAGAACGCTATAGTCGAGTACCTCAATTATCAGATACC
Organism: Drosophila suzukii; assembly: GCF_043229965.1. Classification (NCBI taxonomy): domain Eukaryota; kingdom Metazoa; phylum Arthropoda; class Insecta; order Diptera; family Drosophilidae; genus Drosophila; species Drosophila suzukii. The sequence continues at coordinate 33,613,986 of NC_092082.1, read as the reverse complement.
CGTTACTCAGCTAATGGGACCAAAGGGAAATGGAGATATACAAGCAGCAAAGCGAGATTGAAATGCGCCACCTACCCGTGATCTCAATATATGGTTATGTGGGCGATAGAAAGACTTAAGCGTAATGCGCGTTAGAGTGGGCGTGGCAAACTTTTTTTTTAATTCAGTCGATAGGTATTGACGAGACCAATACATTTTAGTTAAAATTTTGTATCTAGCATCTCTAGCTTTGATATTGTAGTTTCCAAGATATCCGCGTTCGTACTTACGATTTTTTGAAATTTGTAGGCGGTTTGTGGCCGTTAAAGTGGGCGTGGCAAACTTTTTAGGGTCAATCGATAGGTATTGATGAGAACAATACATTTAAAATAAAATTTTTATTCTAGCATCAAAACTGTAAGAGCCACAGTTTTAGGCGGTTTGTGGGCGCTAGAGTGGGCGTGGCACAATGCTGAAACAAACTTTCGCTGCGAAGAAATCCCAGGAACCTGCATGCCTAATCCCAGTATTGTAGCTCCTATAGTTTCGGAGATCTCAGCGTTCATACGGACAGACGGACATGGCTAAATCGACTCGGCTAATGATCCTTCTTCTTGCTCGTGAGAGTGCCGGGCAATTACAGATGAGATGTTCCAGAGTTTTAATAGCCCCCGATTCATCGCATTTACTGCAGGTGCGGCTGTTGAGTATTCCGAGTGTGGTTGCGTGTGATGCTGCCAGACAGTGGCCACTAACAGTCTGCAGTCTTTCCGTGGTAGATGCAGTACATAACGGCTGAGTTTATCGTTGCGCTCTTTGCACATAATTCTTAAAATTTCGGCAATTCTTGGTATTCCTCCTGATTTTTGCTCGCGTGTCCGCCTGTTTCTCCAGGGCGCTTTGAAGCGTTCGGAGGGAAATAGGCACGTTCTCCGTTCTTTCGTTTGTCAGCTCTACGCCCTCCTTTGCAAAAACGTCAGCTGTCTCGTTGCCATTGATGCCCTGGTGGCTGGGAGCCCAATAGATCCGCACTGACTTTGTCGTGCGTAGGCTATCTAGTGACTCCCTGCTCGCCTTTACATTTTTGGAACTGACCGTTGACGATTGCATGGATCTTATCGCTGCTTGGCTGTCCATGAACAAGTTGACCACATCATGTGGTCGGTTTATATTTTGAGCCACTTTGGCCGCTTTTCTTATGGCGAAGACTTCTGCCTGGAATATTATGCAGTCGCTGGGTACCTTATAAGACAGCCTTATTTCAGGGTCCGTACAGTATATGCCCGCTTCTACTCCCCCTTCCATCTAGGAGCAGTCTGTGTATATGTTGAGGTGTTGAATCTTGTCCCGACCCGTTTTCAAGTCGTCTGGGCCCATAAGCGAGGTATGTTTTAACCTTTGGGCACGTTCTGGAGATCATGTAGTCCTTTTATTTGATCATGCTTCGGCCGATTAAACTATGCCCGAATCTGTGCGTCGTCATGTTACAAGATGCAACTAGACGTTGTGCTGCCTTTCCTGCAGTCAGTTGAGCGTGGATATCTATGGGGTCGATTCCGAGGATCGTTTCTAGAGCTTTGGTTGGGGTTGACCTCAGCGCTCCCGTTATGCAGACCAGTACCTGCCGCTGAGTTCTCGCCATAAGCTCGGTGTGGGTCGTCTTTTTAGTCGCTTGCCACCACCGAGATGTAGCTCCAGTGCATCAGAGCATCTTCTTGGATGCATATACACACAAGATACTTTTACTTTGTATCTTTTATTTACTAAATAGACTGACTTCTTAAATATAAAATCGTATCCAACAAACATCGGCCCGAAGCTTTTCTTTTTCAAGCTTCTAGAACTATAATTTTTGTTTAAGTTAAAAGCTTATGCTGAAACTGTTGCATCCCATTGTGAAATGAAATTATGCTGACCGATGCAACTTAATTGAAAATTTGAACGCAAGATGATTTGAACTTAAAACGCAAAAGTTTGGGCTTCGATCGTGAGATATTGGGCTTCGAACGGAAGCTTATGTTTACTTTATGATTGGTTTATTTATCTAAGCAGGACAGCTAAGGGCGGCTCCCAAATTGTATGGCAAAGGCAAAGGCAGAATCTTAAACAAAGGCAAAGGCAATATCGCCGAAGGCAAAGGCAATATAGCTGAGATTGAATTCCAAAAATTGTTTTTTAATTCCTTAAGTGGAACAGTTTCTTGGGTTGGATAACTCTCTCTTTCTAAAATGGATCGCCCCGATTCATTATGAATTTAAGCGATCTCTCAATTCTGTGAAAAATTTTTTTCCGGTAATAGGTTTTTCTTGTTCCGGCCGTTGGTTTTTGGTTACAAATATAAATAATATAATAATATAATAAATATATAATAATCGGTAAACAAATCAAATATATAATAATTAAAATGAATAATATAAAGTATATAGATATTTTGGTATTATTAATTTTAATGAATGGACTTAAAATGTTTATATTATCCAAAGAGAGTTTCGAGATATATGATAAAATATAGTCGGATATTTCATAATTTTTGAAATGGTTCGTAAATATAATGGAAGAAATCTTTTGTCTAAATTGGTATATGAAACGGTTTTAATTGTGGTTGTACCATTAAATGTTATTAGGAACGACGCGGTTAATTCGGAGTGGTTAACAACATTGCAACCATTTATTAAATTGGCACCATCTTGGATAATGTCTATTCTCTTATTTTTCTCTCTTATTTTTGTATCCAAACTTAATTAATTATTAAATAGTTCTTTCTTAAATGTAGACATTTCATAATATGTATTTGCGCATTTTACGACTTGATTACTGAATAATTATTTTCCATCGGTTTGGGAAATGGCTCTAGCAAAATATATCTCGTATCTGGTTTTTATTATTGGGTATTTGGTATAAATTATTAAAAGTTATTTATGCAGTGCGATTTTGAATACAGAGATATCTATAAAGTCAGCGATAATTACGCGCTTTTGTTCGTGTTTTAAAACTTCTTTAATGTCTTTATTGTTTCAAATTTTTCATTAAGAACATCGTCAGTGTGATAGTAACAATTAAATTTTTTAGGTCAAATGTCAATAATCGTAAGCGATGTTTTCTTAATAGTAAATCTTGATCAATAAAAACTTTTTTCAATTCTTCAGAAAGAGATTCTGTTTCTTTGAATAATTTGGAATTGATAATAAATTGTTTATTATTATTTTCAATTAAGTCATTGATTTGATTATTATTATAATGAAATCATCATGATCCGGAGTTCCAGCTAACCATTTTCACACAGTGCCTTACCGATTTAATCTAGTTGATAATAACTGTGACAAAATTAATTCGATTACTTCTATGTCGTATATAATTTCCCATTGTGACCTTTTATTTGAGTCTATTTTTATATCCGTTACTCGTAGAGTAAAAGGGAGTACTAGATTCGTCGGAAAATATGTAACAGGCAGAAGGATGCACTTCTGACCTCATAAAGTATATATATTCTTGATCACGATCACTAGCCGAGTCGATCTAGCCATGTCCGTTTGTCCGCCTGTCCGTCTGTCTGCTCGTCCGGATGAACGCCGAGATCTCGGAAACTATAAGAGCTAGGCTATTGGGATTTGGCATGCAGATTCCTGAGCTTCTTACGCAGCGCCAGTTGGTTTCAGCAGAGTGGCACGCCCACGCTAACGACCACAAGCCGCCCAAACCTGTGGCTCCTACAGTTTTGATGCTAGAATAATAATATTAACTGAAATGTATATCGGATATCTCGGTAACTATCAAAGATAGAGAATTGGGATTTCAAATTTAGATTCCGTAGCCTTGTACGCAGCGCAAGTTTGTTGCGCGAATATGCCACGCCCACTCTAACGCCAACAAGCCGTCCAACCCTTGCTAGAAAAAAAATTTTAACCGAAATATATTAGTCTCGTCTATACCTTTCGGTTGATCCAAAAAAAGTTTGACACGCCCACTCTAACGCCCACAAACCGCCTAAGCCTGTGGCTACCACAATTTTCATGCTAGATGCAAAATCTTAACTGCAATTTATTAGTCTCGTCAACACCTGTTGATTGACCCAAACGCCCACTCTAACGCCCATAACGCTTAAATCCGTCTACCGCCCATATAACCATATTTTGAGATCGCGGGGAGGTGGCGCATTTCAATCTCGCTTTGCTGCTTACATATCTCCAGATCCCTGTTGCCCCTTTAGCTGAGTAACGGATATCTGATAGTTGAGGTACCCGACTATTGCGTTCATTCTTGTTATAGTATCTGATTCTACATTTATTATTTCTTTATAAAAACTTAAATTAGTTACGTGGAATAAATCGTTGTACGATTCATAGGTAAGAACATCCTTCTTGTCTTTGAACTGGCCAATATTATGAATGATAAAATATGTATTAAGGTATGCATTTTCTGTACGTAAAAAATATATAGTTTATTAATACTTAATATTATCTTTGCGTATGATTCTGTTCCTACTGTTAATTATGATTTTATTAGGCTTACCCTCCAGTTTCTTTTTTGTGTACCTTGGCTAAAGCTATTTCTTTCCCCTTATTTTTTTCATAAACTACTTTTCCTACATTATGTTCTTTGTCTTTTCTGTTTTTATTATGTGTTTCTAACATTTTTTCAAGAGCTTTTTCAATATTTCAGGAATCGTGCTCGATTTTATTATAAAGAATGTCAAAAGGTTTTTGGTTCGTTGTGGAATGAATACTCTAATTATATTCCTGAGCAGCCCTTATAACAATTTACCGTTTGAGGTACTGTGCCTTGAGTCTGCGTAGTATAAAGTTAATCCGCATCTTTCTGCAAAAGATTTAAATTGGGCCGAGGTAAAGCTCGGTTCATTATCTGTCATAAGTACTTTGGCTTGGGGAAAATGTTTAAGTAGTTCCATTACTTTCTTTTTGATATTTAATATATTTTTAATTTCCTTAACTAATAGGCATTTAGAGTACGCGTCAATACAAGCTGTCTGTTATATTTGTTCTCATTGTATGTTGGGCGGGGTGGCTTGATCGATAAAAAATAGGTGAAGCCCCAAGATCGAATGGTACGCATAAAAACAAGGGGGTACTTTGGGGTTTTTACGCGACGTGCATAGATGTTTATTTGTACACTTGGAAATAAGAACTGCTTTTGCCTAACTTAACTTAAGCGCTCCAGAGCAGAGCGGAGACTTAAGGGAGAGATGGAGAGGGAGAGCGGACGGCAGTGCGAGCGCGCGAGATGTAGACATCTTGATAAAACTGCCGCTCGACACTGCCTCTCGAAATTAAACGCCCTTTTGACGTAAACATCTCGTTTCTTCCTTCTCTAGGGTCCCGTTTCTAGTAGTTTCGGCTTGTGTTAAGCTGATCAGCATGTCTTCCACCCGGAAGATTTAATAAAGGCACTTATGCTTTTGAGATTAATCTCCGATATTTCGGTAAGATCGTCGATGAAGGGGCTTCCTAAGTGTTTCAGTCTGAGTCTGCATAGGGCTGGGCAGAAGCAGAGAAGGTGTTCTACCGTTTCCACTTCTTCCTCATCCCTACAGCTACTGCAGAAATCATTTTGCGGGGCTTTTAGCCTGCCGGCATGCGCGCCAACAAGCCAGTGGCCTGTAAGAGCTCGGATCAACATGCCACACTCTGTGCGGCTGAGCTTGATATAATATATAATTGGGCTTTCCACTGCCCTGTGTCCCTCAGTCGAATAGCTGCCGATTTGGCCCTTTCCATGCCTGCTAAGTCCAGGCTAGGGAGGTTCAAGATCGCATTCAGCGCTTCATTCGGGGTGGTTCGAAGGGCTCCACTAATACACAAAGCCGCCATTCGCTGTACTTTGTTTAGAGGAGTCAGTATGCATTGTTTGTGTAAGGCGGTCCACCACAGAGCCACTCCGTACAGTAGGATTGGCTTGACTACCGCTGTGTATATCCAGTTAACTATTCTTGGGGACATGCCCCATCTTAGCCCGATTGCTTTTTTACAGGAGTAAAGTGCAATGGTCGCTTTTTTGGTTCTCTCTTGGTTGTTTAAGCCCCATTTGAGGCGTTTATCTAGTACTAACCCCAAGTACCTGGCGTGATCGCTAAAGGAGAGATTACAATTGTTTAAAATGGGTGAATTCAGTTGTGGAATTTTGTACCTATTCGTAAATAGAACAAGTTCTGTTTTCGAGGGATTTACCCCGAGTCCGCTCGCTATCGTCCATTCCGATAGCATTTTAAGTTTAGCGGTCATAAGATCGCAAAGTGTTTGTGGATATTTTCCATTAAAGATGATGGCAACGTCGTCTGCGTATGCCACGACCTTACAACCTCCTCCCTCCAGAATCCGAAGTAGTTTATTTACAGCGATATTCCACAAGAGGGGTGATAGTACACCTCCTTGCGGGGTGCCTCTGTTCACTAGTCTAGTCTGGGTTGAGGTCCCTAGTGTGGCTGTGACCATTCTGCTTATCAGCAATTTATGGATTAGCCTCACCATTGGCGGCTCAACTCCTAGTTCTGTGAGAGATTCTGTTATAGCGGTGGGAAGCACGTTATTGAAGGCTCCCTCTATATCCAGGAAGGCGATCAGTGTGTATTCCTTGATGTTGAGTGATTTCTCGATGCTGTTTACCACCAAGTGTAGCGCCGATTCGGTTGACTTACCTTTGGTAAGCGTGTTGTGCTTCTGATATTTGTGTCGGGTCTACGGTGGCCCTTATGTGTAGGCTTATCATTCTTTCAAAGCTCTTAAGCAGGAATGATGTTAGGCTTATTGGCCTAAAATCCTTTGCTGTGGTGTGAGTGGCCTTCCCTGCCTTGGGAATGAAAACCACCTTTGTTTCTTGCCATGCTGTTGGTAGTTCTCCTACCGCCAGGATGGATTGGAAGATTTTTTTCAACCAGTTTATGGCTATTTGTCCTGCTTGCTGGATGTGAGCTGGTGTTATCCCGTCCGGCCCCGGCGATTTGTATCGTTTGAAACTATGAATGGACCATATTGCGGTCTGATAGGAGTGGATCTATTTCGATTCCCTCTCCTGTTCCTCTTTCAGGTGGATGACCTGCTTGTTGGCTCCCCGGGAAGTGAGCGTCTAGGAGCAGGTCCAAGGACTCTTTACTGGAGTCTGACCATGATCCATCTGCTTTTTGAAGATAGCCCAAAGGCGCGGCTGTCTTAGAGAGTATATTCCTGAGCCTTGCGGCATCAGTTGTTTTTTCTATGTCAGAGCATAAGGTCTGCCATGCCATTCGTTTTGCTCTTCTAATGGCCTTTTTGTAAGAGGCTAGTTCAAACTTGTAGTTCAGCCAATTGGTGTCCTCATTTCCCGCCTTTGCTCTGTTAAACAGGCATCTGCAGTTGGTTCTGAGGATAGATAGTTGTTGGGTCCACCAGGGGGGTTTTTTCCTTCCTCTTGGTTTCTCTGTGGGGCATGCCACTTTGAAGGCAGTGTTGCATGCCTCTGTGAATTTGTATACTGTTTCGTCCAGCTCATGTGGGTTTGTGATGCTTTCTGCCGGTTCCATGGGGAGGATATTTGTCAGAACTTCTTTGTACCTGTGCCAGTCTGCTCGTCTGGGGTTGGCGAAGCTGACCGGCAAGGGCGAATCAAGGGACAATACGGTTTCGATGAATCTATGGTCCGAGAAGGAGTGCTCGTCAGAGACTGCCCAGTTTTTGACTGCGCCTACGAGTGAATCTGATACCAAAGTTAGATCTATGATCGTTTGGCAAGCTTTAGTTATGAAAGTAGGGGCATTGCCCCTATTGCATAAGAATAGGTTCGAATTTAGAATAAAATCAAAAAGAGACTCACCTCTGTCGTTGTTGTTTGGGCAACCCCACTGGGTGTGATGGGCGTTGGCGTCACAGCCTATTACCAATCCGTACTTGAGCTTTTCGCATTCCTCTGCTAGTCCTCTGACCAGCGCATCTGGGGGGTTTTCCTTCTCAATGGCCAAATAGGCCGATAGAACCCTTATAGAGCCACTCTGCAGCTCCAGGCTTACTGCGGTGTTGTCTCCGTTGCTGTAATTGCGAAGTAGAAATATACTAAGATGCCTTTTGGCTAATATGCAGGTTCGAATTTTACCTTCTTTGGGGTCAAGCATAAGCTTGTATTCCTTTGTTCCTAGTCCAGCAACCTTGCCTCCTACCACCCAAGGTTCCTGTACGAGGACTAGGTCGGCTCCGCCTTCTTTCAGGCGAAGCAGAAGTGCAGCAGACGCTGCTTTACTGTGGTGAAGGTTTATTTGTAGAAGTCTTAGTGACATCTACAGCTTCAACCTCCACCACAGTGACGTCGGCCTCCTCTGTGTCGCTGAGGTCCACGTCCTCGATTGCCGGTCCGAGCGCACGCATCTCTCTGCTCAGCGACGAATCGGTAGAGTAGCCGTCCTCCGGCCCACCAGGTGCCTCCAACTCCTCAGCAAGCACCTGCTCGGCTGGGTTGCCGGCAGAGCTGCTAGCGGCGTTGGAGTCGCCCTTATACACTTTGATGTGTATCGCACTGAACCCGAAGTTCAGCACTCCACGAGCAATCTCGATCGGAGCTACTGACTCCTTGTTCAGGACCAAAACCGCCTGGTTGACGTCCCCTTCATGCTCCTCCACCTTGACGACTTTCCAGTCCTTCGTGGGGAGGTGCGGGTTGCATTGTTGCAACATGAAGAGGATGTCCTCCGGCGTCTTGATCGCTGCTGGAATCCAGATCCTGGCTCGGGGTCTACTGGGGACATCGCACCAGTCAAGCGCAACGATGTTCGCCCCTTCGTAAACCTCGCCGAGCTTGCTTGTCGCCTCTTTGTACATATCAGCCGACCGCTGACTGTCGCATGCTACCACCTTGACGCTGCCCTGGTACCAGCCCGCGTCCATGCAACAGGGCGAGGTGCCTGGCTTCTCTCGTACCATGCGCAGGCAAATGAGGGAAAGGTGGGACTCCACTGCCTTCCACTTGTTTCTGGGGATCCTGCTCTCCGGATTTCCCCTGTCAATCAGGCCGAGTAGTACTCGATTCTTCGTGATTTCGGCGAAAGAGACCGATGGCTGGATCTTTGATCTCTTCGCCGATGGCCCGGGTAGTTCGAGGGATCGCTGCCTTTTCGCCTGAGTCGCCTCTTGAGTGGGCTTTTCCTGCCCGTAGTTTGGGAGCACCTTCCTTGCCCACTCTACCTTCTTTAGCCATTCAGGCGAAGGCGTGGCAACGGTGCTCCTGGAGTGTGAGCGCAGAGTCTGGGCGGCAGTCCGCCTTTCTGCGTATGTATATTTTGCACCAGCGGGTGGCCCGAGCGCCTTGGCAGTGCCTACCGTTGCTTTCGGCGCAGATGCGCCCGTCGCGGAGGCGTTTGCGGTTGGCTTTCTGCCACCCATCATCCCCAGTTTGGGATGCGGCCCTTTCTGGGACGTGCTGGTATGGAAGGTGGAACCAGTGTTCGTCTTATCCATGGGTTTTTTAAGAGTACCCGTCTCTATGTTTTTTGTCTTTTTTTCTTCTGTTTTTTGATCCATAATTAGGTCTCACGAGTTGCGGAGAAGGGGAAAAGTCCGCCCGGGTAAGGCGATAGTTAGAACAGGGGGTCGCCATGTCCCTGAGCACACCGTTTGAGACTGGGCTATTTTTGATCCGGGCCCCCAGCCAGGCTGACTCTTGGCACGGTCCGTATTACACCGTAGTCCGGCCCGGAGTGAGATGTTGTTTGGGAGGGGAGTTGGGTAGGTGTTGTGTTGGGAGTGGGTTTGTGTAAAGCAACTATTTAGAAGCGGCTGAACAACTCGCATCGTCGGTATTGCTTCGTTGCTAAATACCCGCTGGCTGTCCGGGACTGTTTATTTACTGGGGTTTCCGTCCACGGTACCGTGTTTGACTTATCCCACCAGCTTATTCACAGTTGACCTCGAGAGAGGTCGTCCGCTATCCGCAACCTGCGACCCGCTCGGTTGCCCCAGCTAGGCGACTTTGGAACCATCTCACAAGTTCCTCAGCCGAGTAGGAGGGACATTTTGTACGGAAACTTGCGCTGAATAGGACGAAATGATGTGTGGAACTGCGACGGATACTGGCCTTGGAGGGTCGGATGGAATCGGCGGAGAAGTAAGGCCGCTGTTTCGATGCAGCAATGTGTGATGCCGATCTTGGCAAGTGAGACAGTTGTGAGCGCTTGTGCAATCCCGGAATTGATGGCTGCTTGCAAAGCAATTGGAGCACAACTGCTTCCTTTGAGTATAGGCTAGGCGATCCTCTACCGTCATTTGTAGGAAGCGTGGATATATACGCTCGGGGTGGTTCTTCTTCGAACACAGATCACAGCCTTTGGGTATCGAAACTAGCCTTGTGTTGAAGGAATTTATTTTTGGAAATTCTACCACTAGATTTGTGTCTTTGGACTGGAAGTGGTGGAAATTGGCAGATCGGAAGCTATCGACGGCCTCAAGAGTTCGATGGCCCTCCGTCAAATAGAAATCAAGCTCAAGCCACGTAGGAAAATGAGACTTTATTTTGGATGGATTGCTCCCATAATGAGAGAGTGAGCTTTGGTAGTTTTGTCGAGCACATATAAACCAGGATAGGGTCCCAATTCTCAATATTAACACCGGAAAATTTTAAAAAAGTTAAGCAACTTTGAAAAGTGCGTTGAAGTTCTTTTAAGGCAGCTCCCGACTCCTGTGCTATGGATTGCACATTGAAAAGTGTTTTCAGGTGACTGTTCACCTGCAATCGCTTATTTTCGAAACGCTCAGTTAGGTTATTCCAGGCTGAGCGAAAGCCATCATTGGTGAGTGGGGATCTTGAAACTATGGAATGAGCTTCGCCACTTGTTTTTGAATTTAAGTGTAATAATCTTTCAACGGGCGTTAGTCTCGGATTGTCTCGGAAAGTCGGCCAGCGAAGATAGTCGCCAGAGAAAACCTCTGTGTCGATAGGAGGGAGCCGACAGCCATAAGACGTGGAATTTTGGGACGGAGTTACTGGAGCTTGAGGTATTTGGGAGGAGCCTTTTCGGATTTGTTCCATCAGCTGCGCGGCAAATATTTCGTAAGTGGAGTACGTTTGGTAATACTTGGACTTTAGTACGGATTTTGTGTCTGCGGCGCTCTCGCCTGCAGCTATAATGCAGTCGGAGCATATGTCGTATGCTGCCTTTACCGTTTGCCACAAGGAATTGAGGTGATCGCGACGGATTTTATAGGCGGATAACGTTGCGGTAGGAGCACCTGGAGCGTTCACAGTGGCCTCAAAGACAGCAGCTGTGGCCATAAATCGGGTTAAAGCGGATTTTACTGATGTTGCCATGACTTAAAATAATTTAGAATTTTAATTCAGAAGTAAGGAAACGGATTGGAATCAAATCGGAATTTAGGAACCAATCAAGATTGTAAATATATACGGTCACACTGTCGGATAGGCAGAGTCAATAAATATTTATTATATCGGATGGGTGGACTTATGTAAAGAATTACGGACTTTAATATTGTATGTTTGGAAGGCACCTTTATTGTGAGCTCTTGACCCACTGTGCACTGGCGAAAATATCGATATACGTATGTATGTACACTGTACATATGTACATATGTGGGGTGCGAATAGCGGAATAAATAGTAATAAATAAATAATAGTTTTTAATTTTAGAAATAGTTTAGCCGTATTTGTAGGTCGAGAAAAGTAGTTGGAGTGAAGAGTGAAGAGTACTTAGAGTGGACTATATTAGAATATTTATGTAAATATACACACGCAGCTGGAACACAGTAAAAAATAAAAAGTGCAAATCTGCGGACGGCAGTGCGAGCGCGCGAGATGTAGACATCTGGATAAAACTGCCGCTCGACACTGCCTCCTGAAATTAAACGCCCTTTTGAAGTAAACATTGTAAATTTTTTATGTATTCTTTTAGTTTTGTATATAGATTGGGCCATTAATATAGTCTACTGATTTGTTTATAATTTTCGTCTAGCCCCCTATGAGCTCGATTGTGTGTTTCCTACGTTTTCTACGTTTTGTAGAAATATTTATTTATTTATTTAAATTTACATTTACAGTGACTCATGTATTGTATACTTCCCCGATGTTAATAACAATTGTTGTTTAAATTGATTTAACGGTTTATGGGTCTCTTGTATTACATTTTCGAAACTACTTTCAGCCGAATGCTGTGTGTCTTGATCTGAGTTTGACTGTTCAGAAACGTCTACGTCGCTGTTTGTAATATTATTTATCTGTATCCCGTGATAATGCATCGGCTACAACATTTGTTGTTCCGGGCTTGTATATTATTTTCGGGGTAAAACTTTCAATGAAAGAATACCATCTTTTCATTTCTACGTTTGGATTTTTACCCGAAACTGTGATCGATAATTATTCCATATAAATAACTTCGGAGTTTTTTTGAAGCCCATACTGTGACTAACAATTATTTTTTATTTGTGGCATAAAGTTGTATCGTATTGTTTAATGCTTAAGAAATAAACGGAATAGTACACCTCCTTGCGGGGTGCCTCTGTTCACTAGTCTAGTCTGGGTTGAGGTCCCTAGTGTGGCTGTGACCATTCTGCTTATCAGCAATTTATGGATTAGCCTCACCATTGGCGGCTCAACTCCTAGTTCTGTGAGAGATTCTGTTATAGCGGTGGGAAGCACGTTATTGAAGGCTCCCTCTATATCCAGGAAGGCGATCAGTGTGTATTCCTTGATGTTGAGTGATTTCTCGATGCTGTTTACCACCAAGTGTAGCGCCGATTCGGTTGACTTACCTTTGGTAAGCGTGTTGTGCTTCTGATATTTGTGTCGGGTCTACGGTGGCCCTTATGTGTAGGCTTATCATTCTTTCAAAGCTCTTAAGCAGGAATGATGTTAGGCTTATTGGCCTAAAATCCTTTGCTGTGGTGTGAGTGGCCTTCCCTGCCTTGGGAATGAAAACCACCTTTGTTTCTTGCCATGCTGTTGGTAGTTCTCCTACCGCCAGGATGGATTCGAAGATTTTTTTCAACCAGTTTATGGCTATTTGTCCTGCTTGCTGGATGTGAGCCGGTGTTATCCCGTCCGGCCCCGGCGATTTGTATCGTTTGAAACTATGAATGGACCATTTCATATTGCGGTCTGATAGGAGTGGATCTATTTCGATTCCCTCTCCTGTTCCTCTTTCAGGTGGATGACCTGCTTGTTGGCTCCCCGGGAAGTGAGCGTCTAGGAGCAGGTCCAAGGACTCTTTACTGGAGTCTGACCATGATCCATCTGCTTTTTGAAGATAGCCCAAAGGCGCGGCTGTCTTACAGAGTATATTCCTGAGCCTTGCGGCATCAGTTGTTTTTTCTATGTCAGAGCAGAAGGTCTGCCATGCCATTCGTTTTGCTCTTCTAATGGCCTTTTTGTAAGAGGCTAGTTCAAACTTGTAGTTCAGCCAATTGGTGTCCTCATTTCCCGCCTTTGCTCTGTTAAACAGGCATCTGCAGTTGGTTCTGAGGATAGATAGTTGTTGGGTCCACCAGGGGGGTTTTTTCCTTCCTCTTGGTTTCTCTGTGGGGCATGCCACTTTGAAGGCAGTGTTGCATGCCTCTGTGAATTTGTATACTGTTTCGTCCAGCTCATGTGGGTTTGTGATGCTTTCTGCCGGTTCCATGGGAAGGATATTTGTCAGAACTTCTTTGTACCTGTGCCAGTCTGCTCGTCTGGGGTTGGCGAAGCTGACCGGCAAGGGCGAATCAAGGGACAATACGGTTTCTATGAATCTATGGTCCGAGAAGGAGTGCTCGTCAGAGACTGCCCAGTTTTTGACTGCGCCTACGAGTGAATCTGATACCAAAGTTAGATCTATGATCGTTTGGCAAGCTTTAGTTATGAAAGTAGGGGCATTGCCCCTATTGCATAAGAATAGGTTCGAATTTAGAATAAAATCAAAAAGAGACTCACCTCTGTCGTTGTTGTTTGGGCAACCCCACTGGGTGTGATGGGCGTTGGCGTCACAGCCTATTACCAATCCGTACTTGAGCTTTTCGCATTCCTCTGCTAGTCCTCTGACCAGCGCATCTGGGGGGTTTTCCTTCTCAATGGCCAAATAGGCCGATAGAACCCTTATAGAGCCACTCTGCAGCACCAGGCTTACTGCGGTGTTGTCTCCGTTGCTGTAATTGCGAAGTAGAAATATACTAAGATGCCTTTTGGCTAATATGCAGGTTCGAATTTTACCTTCTTTGGGGTCAAGCATAAGCTTGTATTCCTTTGTTCCTAGTCCAGCAACCTTGCCTCCTACCACCCAAGGTTCCTGTACGAGGACTAGGTCGGCTCCGCCTTCTTTCAGGCGAAGCAGAAGTGCAGCAGACGCTGCTTACTGTGGTGAAGGTTTATTTGTAGAAGTCTTAGTGACATCTACAGCTTCAACCTCCACCACAGTGACGTCGGCCTCCTCTGTGTCGCTGAGGTCCACGTCCTCGATTGCCGGTCCGAGCGCACGCATCTCTCTGCTCAGCGACGAATCGGTAGAGTAGCCGTCCTCCGGCCCATCAGGTGCCTCCAACTCCTCAGCAAGCACCTGCTCGGCTGGGTTGCCGGCAGAGCTGCTAGCGGCGTTGGAGTCGCCCTTATACACTTTGATGTGTATCGCACTGAACCCGAAGTTCAGCACTCCACGAGCAATCTCGATCGGAGCTACTGACTCCTTGTTCAGGACCAAAACCGCCTGGTTGACGTCCCCTTCATGCTCCTCCACCTTGACGACTTTCCAGTCCTTCGTGGGGAGGTGCGGGTTGCATTGTTGCAACATGAAGAGGATGTCCTCCGGCGTCTTGATCGCTGCTGGAATCCAGATCCTGGCTCGGGGTCTACTGGGGACATCGCACCAGTCAAGCGCAACGATGTTCGCCCCTTCGTAAACCTCGCCGAGCTTGCTTGTCGCCTCTTTGTACATATCAGCCGACCGCTGACTGTCGCATGCTACCACCTTGACGCTGCCCTGGTACCAGCCCGCGTCCATGCAACAGGGCGAGGTGCCTGGCTTCTCTCGTACCATGCGCAGGCAAATGAGGGAAAGGTGGGACTCCACTGCCTTCCACTTGTTTCTGGGGATCCTGCTCTCCGGATTTCCCCTGTCAATCAGGCCGAGTAGTACTCGATTCTTCGTGATTTCGGCGAAAGAGACCGATGGCTGGATCTTTGATCTCTTCGCCGATGGCCCGGGTAGTTCGAGGGATCGCTGCCTTTTCGCCTGAGTCGCCTCTTGAGTGGGCTTTTCCTGCCCGTAGTTTGGGAGCACCTTCCTTGCCCACTCTACCTTCTTTAGCCATTCAGGCGAAGGCGTGGCAACGGTGCTCCTGGAGTGTGAGCGCAGAGTCTGGGCGGCAGTCCGCCTTTCTGCGTATGTATATTTTGCACCAGCGGGTGGCCCGAGCGCCTTGGCAGTGCCTACCGTTGCTTTCGGCGCAGATGCGCCCGTCGCGGAGGCGTTTGCGGTTGGCTTTCTGCCACCCATCATCCCCAGTTTGGGATGCGGCCCTTTCTGGGACGTGCTGGTATGGAAGGTGGAACCAGTGTTCGTCTTATCCATGGGTTTTTTAAGAGTACCCGTCTCTATGTTTTTTGTCTTTTTTTCTTCTGTTTTTTGATCCATAATTAGGTCTCACGAGTTGCGGAGAAGGGGAAAAGTCCGCCCGGGTAAGGCGATAGTTAGAACAGGGGGTCGCCATGTCCCTGAGCACACCGTTTGAGACTGGGCTATTTTTGATCCGGGCCCCCAGCCAGGCTGACTCTTGGCACGGTCCGTATTACACCGTAGTCCGGCCCGGAGTGAGATGTTGTTTGGGAGGGGAGTTGGGTAGGTGTTGTGTTGGGAGTGGGTTTGTGTAAAGCAACTATTTAGATGCGGCTGAACAACTCGCATCGTCGGTATTGCTTCGTTGCTAAATACCCGCTGGCTGTCCGGGACTGTTTATTTACTGGGGTTTCCGTCCACGGTACCGTGTTTGACTTATCCCACCAGCTTATTCACAGTTGACCTCGAGAGAGGTCGTCCGCTATCCGCAACCTGCGACCCGCTCGGTTGCCCCAGCTAGGCGACTTTGGAACCATCTCACAAGTTCCTCAGCCGAGTAGGAGGGACATTTTGTACGGAAACTTGCGCTGAATAGGACGAAATGACGTGTGGAACTGCGACGGATACTGGCCTTGGAGGGTCGGATGGAATCGGCGGAGAAGTAAGGCCGCTGTTTCGATGCAGCAATGTGTGATGCCGATCTTGGCAAGTGAGACAGTTGTGAGCGCTTGTGCAATCCCGGAATTGATGGCTGCTTGCAAAGCAATTGGAGCACAACTGCTTCCTTTGAGTATAGGCTAGGCGATCCTCTACCGTCATTTGTAGGAAGCGTGGATATATACGCTCGGGGTGGTTCTTCTTCGAACACAGATCACAGCCTTTGGGTATCGAAACTAGCCTTGTGTTGAAGGAATTTATTTTTGGAAATTCTACCACTAGATTTGTGTCTTTGGACTGGAAGTGGTGGAAATTGGCAGATCGGAAGCTATCGACGGCCTCAAGAGTTCGATGGCCCTCCGTCAAATAGAAATCAAGCTCAAGCCACGTAGGAAAATGAGACTTTATTTTGGATGGATTGCTCCCATAATGAGAGAGTGAGCTTTGGTAGTTTTGTCGAGCACATATAAACCAGGATAGGGTCCCAATTCTCAATATTAACACCGGAAAATTTTAAAAAAGTTAAGCAACTTTGAAAAGTGCGTTGAAGTTCTTTTAAGGCAGCTCCCGACTCCTGTGCTATGGATTGCACATTGAAAAGTGTTTTCAGGTGACTGTTCACCTGCAATCGCTTATTTTCGAAACGCTCAGTTAGGTTATTCCAGGCTGAGCGAAAGCCATCATTGGTGAGTGGGGATCTTGAAACTATGGAATGAGCTTCGCCACTTGTTTTTGAATTTAAGTGTAATAATCTTTCAACGGGCGTTAGTCTCGGATTGTCTCGGAAAGTCGGCCAGCGAAGATAGTCGCCAGAGAAAACCTCTGTGTCGATAGGAGGGAGCCGACAGCCATAAGACGTGGAATTTTGGGACGGAGTTACTGGAGCTTGAGGTATTTGGGAGGAGCCTTTTCGGATTTGTTCCATCAGCTGCGCGGCAAATATTTCGTAAGTGGAGTACGTTTGGTAATACTTGGACCTTAGTACGGATTTTGTGTCTGCGGCGCTCTCGCCTGCAGCTATAATGCAGTCGGAGCATATGTCGTATGCTGCCTTTACCGTTTGCCACAAGGAATTGAGGTGATCGCGACGGATTTTATAGGCGGATAACGTTGCGGTAGGAGCACCTGGAGCGTTCTCAGTGGCCTCAAAGACAGCAGCTGTGGCCATAAATCGGGTTAAAGCGGATTTTACTGATGTTGCCATGACTTAAAATAATTTAGAATTTTAATTCAGAAGTAAGGAAACGGATTGGAATCAAATCGGAATTTAGGAACCAATCAAGATTGTAAATATATACGGTCACACTGTCGGATAGGCAGAGTCAATAAATATTTATTATATCGGATGGGTGGACTTATGTAAAGAATTACGGACTTTAATATTGTATGTTTGGAAGGCACCTTTATTGTGAGCTCTTGACCCACTGTGCACTGGCGAAAATATCGATATACGTATGTATGTACACTGTACATATGTACATATGTGGGGTGCGAATAGCGGAATAAATAGTAATAAATAAATAATAGTTTTTAATTTTAGAAATAGTTTAGCCGTATTTGTAGGTCGAGAAAAGTAGTTGGAGTGAAGAGTGAAGAGTACTTAGAGTGGACTATATTAGAATATTTATGTAAATATACACACGCAGCTGGAACACAGTAAAAAATAAAAAGTGCAAATCTGCGGACGGCAGTGCGAGCGCGAGAGATGTAGACATCTGGATAAAACTGCCGCTCGACACTGCCTCCTGAAATTAAACGCCCTTTTGAAGTAAACATTGTAAATTTTTTATGTATTCTTTTAGTTTTGTATATAGATTGGGCCATTAATATAGTCTACTGATTTGTTTATAATTTTCGTCTAGCCCCCTATGAGCTCGATTGTGTGTTTCCTACGTTTTCTACGTTTTGTAGAAATATTTATTTATTTATTTAAATTTACATTTACAGTGACTCATGTATTGTATACTTCCCCGATGTTAATAACAATTGTTGTTTAAATTGATTTAACGGTTTATGGGTCTCTTGTATTACATTTTCGAAACTACTTTCAGCCGAATGCTGTGTGTCTTGATCTGAGTTTGACTGTTCAGAAACGTCTACGTCGCTGTTTGTAATATTATTTATCTGTATCCCGTGATAATGCATCGGCTACAACATTTGTTGTTCCGGGCTTGTATATTATTTTCGGGGTAAAACTTTCAATGAAAAAATACCATCTTTTCATTTCTACGTTTGGATTTTTACCCGAAACTGTGATCGATAATTATTCCATATAAATAACTTCGGAGTTTTTTTGAAGCCCATACTGTGACTAACAATTATTTTTTATTTGTGGCATAAAGTTGTATCGTATTGTTTAATGCTTAAGAAATAAAGGGAATCGGTTTATTTTTTATTGTTGTGTTAGTACTGCCCCGATAGCTACGTCTGATGCGTCTGTTGTTAAAACGAATTTCTTACTATAATCTGGCTGAACTAACTCAACTTGTGCTATTAGATTATCTTTTAGCTCGTTAAATGCTCGTCAAACTATATTGCAATTTTTGTAGACATTCTTTTAGAAACTTTTCCATTTTCCTTTCCTAGATATTTTGTTAATGGCTAAGAAATTTTTGCATAGTTACGGACAAATTTTCTATAATACCCTGTCAGGCCTAGAAAACTACGGAGTTCTCTGATATTGCGTGGAATCGGATATTTTGAAAGTGTGGCAATTTTTTCAGGATCCGTTTTTATTACGTTATG
Source organism: Drosophila suzukii (assembly GCF_043229965.1). Lineage (NCBI taxonomy): Eukaryota > Metazoa > Arthropoda > Insecta > Diptera > Drosophilidae > Drosophila > Drosophila suzukii. Next base: position 33,595,103 of record NC_092082.1, on the reverse strand, counting down.
AGAAACAATGTATGTATCTAATTTAAAGAATTTAGATTTTTCGAGTGAAATTTTAATATTTGCTCTTTGTAAAATATTAATTATTTTAATTAAATCAGCATAATGTTGTTCAATATTGTTTGAAAAATTAATAATGTCATTCATATAGACATGGCAAGTGTGCAAGTGTCTTTTGCTTGTCGCGATAGTTTGAGAGAGACCCGATCAGCTGATCGTGCGGTCATCTGGACCTGTGTAGGGCGAGAGCATAGAAAAAGGAACGAACAAAAGAGAAGCAACAGTCTGCACGGTCAAACAACGCTGATGCACGCCGCCGGTCTAACGAATTTCGCACTTTTGTCATACACTTGAAAATCTGGAACAAGAATAATTATAACGCTTTGAATTTACTCTTTTGTGTTTGTCTTTGCCTGGGAACCTCTCTTACAATGACCCCTCGTTGACCTAATACAAGGGGACACAACTATACAGCAAGTTTTTCCTACTTGTTCCGTTAGGATATCATCCATGGCTCTTTGTTTGTTAACCCAACAAGCACTCGTAAAAATTCAAATTTTCCGTTATTAATAGAAAACGCTGTTTTTTCAATATCTGAAACCTTAATTAAAATTTGGTGGAATCTAGATTCTAAATACATTTTTGAGAAGTGTTGAGCCTTTCCTAAATTAGCTGATATTACAGACAGGTCTTGCATCGGGTATCTGTCCGGTATTGTGTTTTCGTTAAGTTTTTTGTAATCTATCACTAGTCTATGGTTGGGACTGCCACCTTAATTCTGTCCTTTCTTGCATACCACTAACACTGGTGAACTATAAGGGCTTCTACTTGGTCTTATAATATTTTCCCTAAGCATTCTATTGATTTCAGTATTAACGAAATCTATAAATAGCCCTGTCATTTTCGGTGCTTATTTCACTTCTAATATCGGTTCGAAATGGAATATGTAAATATATTTTTGAATGTTCTTCTTCGATTATGTCAATTATTTTCTTCTCCAGTACTTCTAATCGATTTGTACTTGACATTTTAATGTTGTTCATTTTGTTTCGCTTGGACTCTTTAATTAAAATATTTTTTATTTTTTTTATTGACGGATGAATCGATGTCGGGGTGTTTAGGATTTTTAGGTCTTAAACAGTTAACTTTTTTGCTGACGGAAATTTCATCGTCGGCGTGCTCAGGATTTATTGATCCCAAACTATTTAATTTTTGCTGACGGAAATTTAATCGTCGGCGAGATCAGGATTTCTCGATTCCAAACTTGGTATTTTATTATTGACGGATTTCTACTACTTTATTTTCAATGTTTTATTTATTTTGAATTTCTTTAACTACTAGAAATTTTAAGTACGCGTCAATACAAGTTATAACAGTTAGACTTTGCGCAGTGTATTTATCAATATGTAAGTGTTCTCCTTCTTCAGTTGGTATTGGAGCTTCTCCAATTGGAATTTAATTTGGCTGCCTCCTATATTTGTTTTCATTGCAAATTTAACAATTTTTAATTTATTGTTGTAGTTTTGTATATAAATTGGGCTAATAATATTATATACTGATTTCTTTATAATTTTTGAGCTCGATTGTGTGTTTTTTCTATTATTACAGCTCTATCTTCTGCGTTTTCTACGTCCTGAAGAAATTTGTTATAAAATTATTTTTTAAAGATACTTGAATATGATATAGATCTTCTAAACTACAATGAATTCTGTATTAACCCACAAGTCACGTCCAACCACAATATAAGATACAATTACCTTCGTTCAATAACTTTACACTTTATTCGCGAACCTGCAATGCTGGTCCGTCAACTGTACGTAGTACAAGGAATTAACAATGACGTCGGCGCTCACGTCGCTGCTGCTGCTATCCGTTTCGCTCTTCGCCGCTGGTTCCCACATCCCTCCTTTTTTCACCAGCTTTAATTTAAGTCCTTGATCCAAACTTGTTAGTTCCATCTCGGCTATCTGTGCTGGCTGGTGTTCCGTTCGTTCCGTGTTTCTTAATTCTTCTGGTGGAGTCACACGTACCTGTGGAGAGGAACCAGGATCGGAGCCATTGTTCAACGAGCTCCTTATTGGTATCTTTTTTAAGTGGCTAATATTCCTGGTCAAACGTCTGCCATCCCCTGACAAAATTGCTATGTTGTCCTTTCTCTCTATAACATCGTATTCGGTAGAGTCAAAATTTGGTGTTAGCCTATGCGGGAACACAACAATTTTATTTGGGACCTTGTCACCTTCTCCGATATCACTTTCCTTCGCCCCGCTCCTTTTATCAGCTGATTCTATATCTTTCTGTTTTACGATGCAATCTTGGTCACATTAATTGCCTAGGAGCGGCACCTGCGCTACTATGAGGAGTTACACAAATTTAAACACACATTTTTGTATCTCATCTTTATAGTTATTTTTGTTTTGATATGCTATCTTGGCCTGAGGCCAGTAAGGCGGAGTTCTGATCTGCTCTATACCACAAACCTTGCAATATTCTTTAGATCGCAAAAATTTAAACTCCATGTACCGCGAGTAATAATCAATGAAGACCTTCGCCATTTGGCAAAGGACCCAACAAATCGGAAGCAACGCATATCCAAGGACCCGTTGGAAATGGTGTTCTACTCATCGCCGCTGGATAGTTTGGTTGCGAGCCTAAAAGGCAATCCCTGCAGGACTTAACAAACTTTTCAGCCGCACGATCTATGCCAGGCCACCAAACCTTGGAGCGCAGCCGACGCTTCATTGCGGATTCGCTGGATGACCTTCGTGGGCTAGCTCTAGCACCTTTTCCCGCAGAGAAGTCGGAATGATCAAACGGTTTCCTCTCAGTAAGATGTTTCCGATTGTGGAAAGCTCGAATCGGAACGGGTAGAGGTTATTTGATGCGCGGAAGTCCAAGAATCGTTTTGCAAACAGGTAATGGCATCCACAATTTCTTCGTCAAGGATGCTTTTCTCTGCTATCTCCGACATGCTCATTGACATAGGGATTGAGCTCTCCAGTACACGGAAAATGCTATATTCGGCTCTTGACTCGAAATTCTTTGTCGATGATATGTTACACAGACGAGACAAGGTGTCTGAGTTGTTTTCTTTCCCTGCTTTAAAAATTACTTTAGGCGCAGAAGCCACCTTTCGATGCAGGCTGGTGGTCTTGATGTTGGCTTAAGTATTGTCTCGAGCGGCTCGTGGTCTGTAACTAACTCAAACTCTAAGCCCGTAATAGTGCCAAGCTTTCTTTTTCAGTTTGTGAGTACCGCTTCTCTACATCAGACAAACTCCGGCTGGCTGATCTGGGGTTCGCTCCTTTCGGTGAATTTTAGCAGTACTGCTCCCAGCGCCACAGGGCTTGCATCAGCAATCAGACGTGTTCGATATTTTATGTTAAAATATGAAAGTCTGGGTATTTCAGCTAGGCGAGTTTTTAAATCGTTGAACGCTTCTTTCTCTTTGGGGCCCCAGACAAATTTGGCACCTTTTCCCAACAATTTCTTACCGGTTCTGTGCGATCGACTAAATCCGGAATACACTTCCCGACATGCCACGCCCACTCTAAACTCGTCTAGCGCCCACATTTAATAATATTTTTTGAAAATTAAAATGAGCGTTTGTTCTTATTATAAATACCTATCTACGTGCAAACAATTATTGAAATCGGACCAAAAAATTATAACTAAATAATAATTAAAATTTTGTAATTCAAACGAGATTGCACGCCTCATGCAAATAAGACGTTTGACTAGGTGCGTATAAGCATTAGCTTATCTCCGTTCCTCTTGCACTCCCTGAATCTGAGTAACGTTTATCTGTTAGTCTAGGCCATGGACTATAGCTTATTCTCTTGTTACATTTAGATCACCCCTCCACTCGCTGGCATGTTAAGCCTACAGCCATCGGTGCATATATTGTCGGCGTTCTCGATTTGGTTGGGAGATGATCTAAGACTGTGTAAGATGGAATGAAAACTTTGTACATTTTGTCGAAATTGACAGAGGGTGTTACGTTGTCTGTTTTGTGTGGGATGAAATTCAGATTAATAAGTATGGTAAGTGAACAGTTTCGCCTGTTGTCTAGGCGAAGCCTTGGTGCTGTTGCATTACCCAGCCTTTGGCCAGCAATTGCAGTGGTTCAAGGTAGAGGATCGTATTAAGGGGATACGTGGCGGTAGTACGAAACTCCCCACTGATGCAGAGCTCTGTACTTCTTGGATCTTTGAATGAAGGTGCAGAGTGTTTAAGAAACTGTTCCTTGTATTACGATAACCGCGTCGTCCACGTCAGCTACCACCATTGTTTCCGCCTGCTCTAGAGGTAATAGGAGCTTATTTACTACAGGATAGTACACCTCCTTGCGGGGTTCCTCTACTAACCGTTTTGGTCTCTTTTGCAGAGCCAATAACGATGTACACTACTCTGCTAGAAAGCACCACCATAGGCCGCTCTATGGCCAGGTCAAATTGTGCTCCAGCAATAGCTGGGGTGTCGTTGTTAAAAGCACTTAGCTTAGGGAATTTGCCGAAGGGTATTCCTTATTGTAGAAACCTCTCTTTATACGTGGTACTCGGGTTCCTCAGCTTGAAATGGAGGGTGGCGGCTTTCCTTGTTCTTCTCGCTTGTGGTGGGGAAATTCCTGGATGCAATATGCAGGACAGAGAAAAAACTGACTTGTACTTCGTTTAACTTGAAATTCAATTTATTATCCGAAGCGTGGGCTTTCTTGGAGTGGTAACTTAGAACTGACAGCTTGAACTTAAATCTATTCGTCAGCGAGGCGGGTATCGTTGAATTTAGCGCGAACATTGTCGGCTAGGGCACGTATTGGAGTGCGAGTGCCGAAGTTGGGTCTAACCTTCAGCACCACGTCGATTTTGAAGGTGCCCGTTCGTGACCTTAAGGTAGCCGAACAGAACGTCTCGTCTCCGACGCTCGTGGTGGGAAGACCGAACGCCGCGGCCAGCGACCGGTCGATCGTGCTTACTGGAGTGCACGGGTCGATAAGGGCCCCTGTCTCATACTTATTGGTTCCCGTGTCGAGAACCACGACGGCCGTCGGGATGATTTGCACACTCCGATGCTGCAACAGAGACGCCACAGATGGAGCTGCACTCGGCGCTTCCAACTGGTCGGAACACCGGGAATGGTTCCGCGAGCTTTGCGTTGGATTTGGCGAGCGTAAACTGGAAGCTGAAGGTCGTGGTGACGTCGCCGAGGGTCGCAACGGAGAAACTGATCGGTGTCGCGAACTGGAAGATTCGTGCAAATGGAGCAGCGTGTGGTGGTCCTGCCCACACTTTTTGCACGTGTCTCCGCTGCGACATACTCCTTCGGAATGCTGGTGGCCCAGGCAATTCGCACAATATTTGTTGCTGATAACGGCACGAAGCCGCTTCTCAGTGCTGAGCCTCAGGAAACGGTTGCACTTCCGTAGAGGATGGATTCCCCGACAGACTCGGCAGCGGTAGGATCGAGTACCTCGTGAACGTCTGTCGTCCAAAGTTTTAATGCTTTAATAAAAAGATAAGCGCATTTAGTATCAATTGTGAACGGATTTTGAAGCATTAGGACAGAAGGCACTATTGTGGAAGAGCGGAGGTTGCCTTGGCCTCCATAGGAAGAAGTACTAGCTTGTGGATGGGACGCGTTATAGTCCCTCGAGCGGTAAGGATTTCGACTACGCGAACTCTACTATCGGCCCCCTGGAAAGACAGACACAACTCTGCCGAGCCGCCAGTCGTTTGATGGCATATTGTCTTCTTTGACGACCACCATATCATCGACTTGGATATCTCTGGAAGGATTCTGCCACTTATTGCGCTTGTGAAATTCCTTTAAGTACTCCTCTTTCCATCGCGCACTGAACTGCTGATGCAGGGCCTTTAAGTGTTGCCAACAATTTATAATCGACTTAGCTTCGCCCTTAATTTCGGGTTCAGCTGTGGAAAGCAACGGACCCCCAATCAGAAAGTGGCCTGGCGTCAATGCCAACAATTCAGAAGGATTTTCGGACATGGGAGACAGCGGCCTGGAATTGAGGCATGCTTCAACTTTGGCTAGAAGAGTTGAGAACTCTTCAAACGTATACTTCCGACTTGACGTCGACTTGTTGAATAGTGCTTTGAAGCTTTTCACTCCAGCCTCCCACAATCCTCCCATATGTGGAGCTCCTGGAGGAATGAACCGCCACAAAATTCCCTGATGGCTATAGGTATCAGTCACAGACTCCTTGATCGTCTGCATGAAATCCCGAGAAAGTAGAGTCGCTGCCCACACAAAGGTTTTGGCATTACGCTACGAATCGGACAAATGCCGCGAGGAACTTCTCGGTTGTCAGGTCGGACGTAGGCTCTAAATGGATATCCTTTGTGGAGAAACACACAAACACGCAAACATATCCCTTGGTAATAAGGCATGCTCTGCCTGTATAGTTTTTTATCTCAAACGGGCCTGCATAATCAATGCCAGTATATGTAAATGGACTGGAAAAGGAAACTCGATCGGTAGGAAGATCGCCCATCCATTGCGTCTGTACTCTCTTCTTGTAAAAAGTGCACACCTTACAGGAGTTTAACACAGCTTTTACCAGATTCTTGATTTTAGGAACCCAATACTACGATCGGATGAGGCGTACCACGAGTTGGTTGCCGCCAAGTAGGGAAATCTGGTGTGAAAAAAGGACGAGCAGACGCGCTAGTCGACAGTTGTATGGTAGTATAATAGGATGCCGCTCGTCATACTGAAGGGCCGTTGAGGCTGTAATGCGACCACAAGCCCTTAACAGGCCTCGCTAATCTAGGAATGGAAACAGGTTGGCTATCGGGCTGGAAACTGAAATTGGACGCTTATCGTTTAGGAATTTAAGCTCTTGGGTATATTCCTCCCGCTGAGCATATAGAATAAGGGCTCTTTCAGCGTCTCGGACCTCTTCCTTGGTAGGCCGATCAGCTGGGCCCCTCGGCATCTTGCGGCAGCGTTGAATGAACCATAACACGTACGCAAGGACCCGCAGAGCCTTGTTCAAGAAAATCTTCGGATGGGGCCTTAGCGAAGTTGACCTTCACAGCCCGCTGCTCTAAGTCTGTGACTGGAGGTGTAAGCCCCAGTTTTGGCCATTTGTCTTTTGGCTGTTGTAGCCAGTCCGGTCCTTCCTACCAGAGTTGGCTATGAACCAGCTCCCGCAGTGACACGCCTCGACTGGCTAGATCCGCGGAATTGTGCTCAGATCGCACATGCGCCCAATGATTACACTCGGTTGGCTACAAACTGGGTCCAGTGGCATGCCGGTTTATTCAACCATGCGAGGACGATGGTGGAATCAGTCCAGCAGAAAATGTCGGAATTGGTAATTGGCATATTCGGAAGGATAGCTGCGATCATTTCTGACAACAACAATGCCCCACACAGCTCGAGACGTGGAAGGGACACCGTTTTAACAGGGGCGACTCGGGCTTTGGCGGTAAGCAGACGTGTCATAATGTTATGGCCTACTTCAACCCGCAAGTATATTGCGGCCCCATATGCCTTCTGCGACGCATCACAAAAACCATGATGCTCTACCTTTACCTCTGGCTGGAAACCAACCCACCTTGGAATACGGATCTGTTCAAGCTCGGAATAGCTGCGCAAAAATTCTTCCCATCTTTGACTCACTTCTGTGGGGATATTTTCATCCCAGCCCAACTCTTGCAACCAAATCTCTTGCATAAAGATTTTTGAGCGGACAATAAACGCGGACAGCCATCCGGCTGGGTTAAAAAGTTTCGCAATTTGGGAAAGAACCTCTCTCTTCGTATAAGTAGATTCAATCGAAACTGGCGGTGGGACAAAATAGAACTCATCCGAGGTCGCATTCCACCGAACACCAAGTGTTTTGGCATAACTTTCGGAATCAAGGTCACGAAAGGCGTCGTGGAGTAGATGCTCGTTTGGGATATCTTCCAGTATGCTCTCCTGATTAGCTGTCCACTTTCTCAATGGGAACCCAGCGCGGTTAAAGGCGTGGTGAAGCTCGCTGATCGCAAGTTGAGCCTCTTGAATGGAATTGGCCCCTGCTAGAACGTCGTCTACGTACATAAAATGCCGAACAATATTGCTTGCTTTAGGGAAGTCCTTTTCTACGTCATCTGCCAATTGTTGGAGTACGCGGAGTGCCAGAAAAGGTGCACAGTTGACACCAAAGGTTCGAAATCGCTTACTTCTTCTTTATTCCGGAATAAAATTCTTTGGAACGGCGTATGCTTGGGATCGACCCAGATCTGACGGTACATCTTTGTAATGTCTGCACTGAACACGTATTGGAAATAACGCCACTTCAAGATCTGAATGGTTAAATCAGATTGTAGGACTGGAGCAGCGTGAAGAATATCGTTCAAGCTTGTCCCATTTCTCTCTGTGACCCAGATCCAAATACTGTTGAATGACTGAGTCATTTTGCTCTTTTAATGGAAAGTCTCTTTTCAAACGGTTTTCGTTTCTAAGAAACTGAGCTAGGGCAATGGATCGCGAGTGCCCCAATTTGGATCCGAAATTTTGGGGTTCGCGAAACGGTAAAGTATCTATCGCTTGCGTCTCTAGTGGTGGTTTGAAGAAAATTGCTCTCGCAATAGGAATCTGATTTTTTTAACCTCTTAGTTGGTATGTTCTCCACCTTCCAAAACTTAGTGATAAGTTTTTCCAAGCCCCTGTCACTCGTTTCGGTTATCTGGGTCGTGAAAGCTGATACCCGATTTTGGCTACTACTAGCAACTGGGCCGGTAAGCACCCAACCGAAAATAGTTCCCTGACCTAGGAGAGAACCACAAATGTGCGTGCCGCTTAGCAACACGGACGGTAAAATGTCTGCTCCGATCAGAACATCTATCTGGGAACTCTCTAAAAATGTTGGATCTGCCAGGGGAATGGCAGGTAAATCAACCAACGCATCTCGTGGAATTGGGTAAGACAGTAGCTTTCCGGCCGATTCAGGCAAAACGTAAGCTGCGGCTTCTAGCTGAAGGCCTGGCTTATTAGTGGCTCGAATAGAAAAATGGCAGAGCCTTGTCGTCTGAGCGGAAACGGTCTGATTTAAGCCCGAAACTTGGGCTTGGATATCGCGGAATGGCATCTTAATTAGATTGAACAGGCGTTCCGTAATAAACGTAGCCTCAGAATCCGAGTCTATCAGAGCGCGAGCCCTGTAGTTCGTTCCCAAGTGACATATGTCAATAATGGCCGTGCCTAGCAAAACCGCTCTAGCACCGGTTGCTTAATAGTTCTGCATGCGGGGCAAATTTTCTGAACCAGTGGCGGACCCCTGTACCGCTGGATTTTTTGGGCCTTGGGAATTGGGGTTGCCTTTATGTATGTATGTTGCCGCGCTCGACATGTGAAACAGCTGTGAGTGCTAGTACATTCACGTAGCTGGTGGCCTCTCGCAAAACCAGCGTTCGGTACCGGTCGCTAAGAAACGTGTTCATTTCACCCCAGGTCGGAATGTCGGACTTGGATGAAAGGGACTGCTCCTATAAGGAGAGGGTCAGTTTTGGTAATCTGCTGGCGCACAGAAATACCAGGAGACAGTCCCAGTTCTCTGTGGAAATGTTGGAATGAGCCAGCGCTACAAACACCCTTGGATTGTGCTCTGTAGGTCTTTCAGAGCCTGGCCAGGCTCAGAACTTACGGAACTCAAATTAAAAAGAAGTTTGAGTTGGCTGTTTACTAGCAGTCTCGTATTTTCGAAACGGTCTCAAAACGATGCCCATGCTGAATCGAAACCCTCATTTGTGAGAGGGGACTTGGCTACGATTGCCTTAGCCTCGCCGCTAGTTTTAGCGTTCAGATGAAAAAGTTTTTCGACCGATGTCAACCTAGAATTGTTGACATAAACTGCTGTAAAAAGATCCCTAAATGTTGGCCATTTCAGATAGTCCCCTTCGAATACTTCAGTATCGTATGGCGGTAACCGGCACCCAGATGGAATGTAAGTGGACTGATTATTGGTGCTCGTGGGCGGATGCTGAGAATTGGCTCGGTCGATAAGCTCACTGAGCTGAACCGCTAGCTCCTCGTACACCGAATAGCAATATTTATATTTTCGGTGCAGAGTCGCCAGAATCTCTTCCGCCCCTTCAGTCGTAATGCTGGAAATCGTGTCTAGACACGCTTCAAATTCTTTTTCGGCTTTGTCGCGGACTCGTTCCTAACGGACTTTGCAGGTGTGGTCGGACGGAGATGACGACCCTGGAGTTTCAATCGTCGCTCTGAAATGGCTCATACGGTCGGACACCGTGATGAACCGCGCGAGGGCTACAAATGCAATTTCGTTACTCATTTTTTCCTGAGAACGAGTTGCTAGCGACTTTGCGGACTTGGTCTGGATTTGTGGCCTAACCTTTGGCGTGAGCGGACTCAGAGACGATCGTTTCTGATTGTTCGTAGGAACAGACAGCTTCTTGTCGTCTTCTTGGGTGGCTAAGGATGTTTCGCTCTTTGCCTTTGTGATCGACTTTGGGGCTGTTGGGCTTGGACCTGGCATTCCAGAATTCCGATTATCTGGGCCGCCCTTGTTGCTTTGTAAAAATTAGACCCGCCCGGAAAAGTCTGTCCTTAAGTGTGGTCACACTGTTGCGGATCACCGGATTGGATTCCAAGAGAAAAAAGAACGACGAAAAATCGTATGCAATTAATTTAATTTAATTTAAAAAAAAAACCAAAAAAAAATTTGTTAATATTTTGCAGTGGCTGCTCCGTTTTCCCGTTATGGCAATTGCAAGCGGTCCGCTTGTGTTAGCTATTAGCGTTGCAGCTGCGGTCTACTTTTGGAATATGTGGAAACGGAACTGTCGCACATCAAGTACTTGTTGTGTGAAGAAATAACGAGAATTCGGAACAACTGCTCTGCAAGATATACGCAGTTGTTTGATGTGCTGCGGAAATGAGCGCTAGGAATAGGAAAATTAATATATATTTCGCACCGTCAGGGCTTTGAAAAAAAGTATTTATTTATTTTTATTTAATGGATGTGAGCCGCCGGTGTGTGCGAATTAGCGCTGCTGAAATAAATATCATGCAAATTCTGGAAAGGCGTATCGTGTCATCAGGTTATTTTGATTTTTGATAATATTCTTATACATATACATATAATAAATACCGTTGTTGAAATTTTTGTAGGGTGTACATTATGAACTTATGTGCGTTTCTCCTTATGTACATATGTTGCAGTGGACATGCATATGTATGTACATTAATAAGCATGCATCAGGGTTATATGTGCGTATGTATGGGCGTATGATTTGTGTGTTTGTGGGAACTTGGAAATATATGTGTGTAAATTGTTCTTTTTATACCCGTTACTCGTAGAGTAAAAGGGTATACTAGATTCGTCGGAAAGTATGTAACAGGCAGAAGCGTTTCCGACCCCATAAAGTATATATATTCTTGATCAGGATCACTAGCCGAGTCGATCTAGCCATGTCCGTCTGTCCGTCTGTCTGTCCGTCCGGATGAGCGCTGAGATCTCGGAAACTATGGGAGCTATGCTATTGAGATTTGGCGTGCAGATTCCTGAGCTTCTTACGCAGCGCAAGTTTGTTTCAGCAGAGTTCCACGCCCACTTTAACGCCCACAAACCGCGAAAACCTGTGACGCCAACAATTTTTATGCTAGATAAAAAATTTTAACTGAAATGTATTGGTCTCGTCAATACCTATCGATTGACCAAAAAAAAATTTGCCACGTCCACTCTAACGCCCATAACGCTTAAATCTGTATACCGCCGGTAGGTGGCGCATTTTAATCTCGCTTTGCTGCTTGCATATCTCCATTTAGCTGAGTAACGGGTATCTGATAGTCGAGGTACTCGACTATAGCGTTCTTCCTTGTTATATTTGGAAATTAGAAATAATGTGGACTGTATTGTAAATGTCGCTTTCGAAATGTTTGTAGGGTGTACCGCGAAAGAAGGTACGTGGGTTACCGTTGCCTTACGTTACGCTACGTGACTTTTTCCCTTATGTACATATGTTGAGATGGCCAGGCATATGTACGTACATTAATAAGCATGCATCAGGGTTATATGTGTGTATGTATGGGCGTATGATTTGTGTGTTTCTTTTTTCGTATATATGTTGCAGTGGACAGGCATATGTACCTACATTAATAAGCGTGCATCAGGGTTATGTATTGTGAGTATGTATGGGCGTATGTTTTGTGTGATTGTGGGAACTCGGAAATATATGTGTGTAAATTGCAATTTTAAATTTGTAATTTGCAATTATTTTGAAAATTGGAAATAATGTGGACTGTATTATAAATGTCGCTGTTGAAATGTTGCAGGGTGCAACGCGAATGGAAATATGTGTATATGAATACGAATATGTATGGAAATGGAAAATACGAAAAAATTGCCGGAATTTGGCGATCGTATGCACAATGGAAATGGCCGATCAGACAGATGTACGAAAATTGGGTTCTTGGCTGGCTGGTCGGCAATGGAAATATGGAATATTCGTACTTATCTTGGATTTTTTGAAGAACTCGGAAAAACTCCGTGTGGAATTTCCTGGAAGAAATATGCTTCAGGGCACAGAAAACTACTTGGAACTTCACTTTTATTAGCCACAGCGTGGGCTTTCTTTCGATGGTAACTTAGCACTAACAGCTTGAACTTAACTCTAATGTTAGGAGAGCGGGGGTGGAGACTGTTAACAGTCCGAGAGCGAGATGAGAGACCATCTGGACGTAACTGCTCTCGTCTGTTAACCACTAACATTAACAGTAGCGCCTCCTTGGCGCGGACAAATATTTTAACGACGTTGCCTTTGCTTAAATTGTTTAACTACAATAAATGTAAAGTTACAGCAAATAGTTATTTTTTATTTTTTTTTCAAACTGGATATTTGTTTTTTTACTTATTTTCTTTTGTTTTAAATTTTCTTATTTCTTTTAAAATTTGAAAGCTTTATAGCCCCTGACATTACCAAACTTTTGATATACAAGGTGAGTTCCAAAGTAATTAGGAATTTTTTTAATCTAGCGCCCTCTAGTGGCGCCATCTATATGTCAACTGGTGTGTTAGAATCTGCTATCTTTTATCGACTTCCTGTAAAAATGTAATGACATTTCATCTATTGGAAGTGAGGTTATTGCGTTTTAAGTGTCAGTATGTTTTTGTCATCGGTGCGAAAATGAGCTTCAAACAAAGAGCCAACATTAAATTTTGTTTTAAAATTGGTAAAACTTTTACCGAAACGTTTCAATTGATGAAACAAGTTTATGGCGATGATTGCCTATCCCGTAGCATAGTGCACGAGTTGTTTCAACGTTTTCAAAGTGGTCGTGAGGACATAAATTACGATGAAAATGTGGGCCAACCAAAATCCGTGATCACCGAAAATTCCATCGAAACTGTGCGTGAATTCATAAAAAATCAGAAATCATCATTGAAATTCATTCAAATAGAATTGAACATCTCCAAAACATTGATTTATCGCATTTTGACCGAACATTTGGGCTTACAAAAGGTGTGTGCACGGTTTGTCCCGCACAAATTGACTGACGTCCAAAAATTGCTCAGAATTCAACATTCGAAGGACATCATTAAAGAGGCAAAAAAAGACCGAACTTCCTTTACAAGATTGTGACTGGTGACGAAACGTGGTGTTTTCAATATGAGCCCGAAACGAAACGCCAGAGTGCTGAATGGAAGGCGCCGCACGATCCGAAACCCAAAAAATCGCGCCAAATTTTGTCATAAAAATGACCGTTCGAAAGACATTAGGCGATGAAAAGTGCATCCCTTTTCAGATTAATATGAAATTCATGATTACTTGAATGGCCGAAAACTATTCAACATTAATTTGATGTTTTTTATCAAAAGAAACCATAAATGAATGTTGCATAGTTTTCGGCCTTTCAATTAAGATTGGAATGTATTTAAATTATCTAATAGGAATAGAAAGTTTGTCATTAAAAACTAAATGGTCTTAATGCCATTACTGATATGTATCATAATCATGAAATCTTGGCCATTTGCCGTTTACTTATCGATATTCTCTGTTATTATGTACACTCTAACATACCAAAAATACCACAGCTACATATATAGAGCCGAATAAAGTCAGTTGTCGTCTCCTTTGAATCGGAACACGACATTTTCTGGCGACGAGGAAAAAAGAAAAAAGTGCCGCAAAATTTTCATTTTGTGTAATTTGTGTCGGTAGACTAAAACAATAGTGATCAAACGCAAAAAGACATACAATGGCTGACAGCCAAGTTAGTTTTGAAACATTATTGGCTCAACAGCATGAACAAAAACAAAAAAAATGGATGGAATCCATTTTTTCACAAAACAGTGGTGTGAACTTAGCCAGATCGGGAGAATTATCAGTGTGCCCGCCGTTTCCAAACCTTAACAAAGAAAATCAAAATTGGGAAAAGTACCTAAAACAATTAACACAGCACTTCTCCGCTTACTCGGTGCAAGCAGCAGATAGGAAAAAAGCGTATTTTCTATCGTGGGCAGGCACTCACATATTTGAGCTTGTGAAAAATCTGTTTGGTAGCGAAAACTTGGACCAGCAGACATATGAACAAATAACGGAACAACTAACAGAACATTTCAAGCAGATGCGTCATATTGGTGCTGCACGGTACGAATTCTTCAAACGTCAGATGCGGGACTCACAGACACATAAGGAATGGGTCGCCGATCTACGTGGCATTGCTAGAGAGTGTCAATTTGATTGCCAATCCGATAGGTGTTCATTTAATTACGTTAATGAAATGATTCACGATCAAATAATTGTGCACACTCCATTCGACGCAATTCGCACAGCCGCTTTGCAGCCGTCGCTCGAAGACGTTTACTCAATTGCCGAAACTTACGAGGCAACAACAAGGACAGTGGCAGTAATCAAATAGAGTAAGAAGAGAGCTCTTCATACAAACGCAGTATACACACAAAAATCCAATCATCAAAAACGCAATTTTTCTGATGGTAAAGGCGGCAAGACTGCTTTAAAATCGTGCTCTGGCTGCGGTCACTCTCATTCTCGCGAAAATTTCAAGTTTCGGGAGGCAATTTGCCACAAATGTGCCAGAAAGGGGCACATAGCTGTCGTTTGCTTATCCAAGCAGTGCAAAGACAAAAAAGACACCGATCAACAAAAAACCCGAAACAAAAACGCAGAGTCAATTCAAACCATTTACAACGTTCCCAGCTTGGTCAAGTTTGAAGGAAACAAAACTTTGATAGAAGTGGAGCTCTTCTGGTCCATCGGTGTCAGTATTGAATGTCAATACAAACAAAAAACTAAACAGTCCGACACTGCAGAAGTGCGGTCGAATCTTGCACGCATTTGGCCAATGACAAATTTCCGTTACTGAATGATCTACACAATGTAGCAAAGTTTGGCAACAAATTGGCCAATGTGGTGATAATTGTGGCTAATGTGTAGAGCTCCAATAATCTGTTCGGCTTGGATTTGTTTAAAACATTCAATTTTGAAATTCAGCAAATCGCAAACGTCACTGAAAGGCAGAAGACTCAAATGACAGATATTCCAGCGTCACCTTGAGCAACTACCTAAAGAAATAGAAGGTTGTGGAAATTATCTCGACGACATAATTATTTTGGCTCCTACAGTGGAAACAAATTTATGCATTTTACAGGCGAATGGCATAAAATGTAAGAAAGAGATATGTTTCTTTCTAAGGGATGAAATTGAGTACCTTGGGAGAAGGGTCAGTGTTAAGGGCATCCTTCCGGACTCGTCAGGACTAGAAGCCGTTAAGGAATTAAAGCCGCCCTCTAATCTACAACAGCTAGATGCGTTCATGGGAAAAGTGAACTATTACTGCAATTTCATTCCAAATTACTCCCAGTTAGCCTCACCCCTAAATCAATTCCGTAGAAATAACGTAACCTTCAAGTTTGGATCAGAGCAAGAGCAAGCTTTCTCAGCTTTGAAGAAGAATATCCTCGACGCTACTGAGCTAGAAAATTTTAACGAGAATCTTCCGCTTGCTTTAGTCACAGATGCATCCTCTTTCGGCATTGGTGTTGTATTGTGAGACATACATCCAGATGGCAAGGAAAAGCCAATAGCCTTCGCATCGAAAACCCATGACGTTCACCAAGTTCGATACAGCCAAATTGAGAAGGAAGCCCTTTCAATCATATTTGGGGTAAAGAAGTTTTATATTTATATGGCAGGAAATTTATTCTCATAACTGATCACAAGCCGTTGGTCACAATCTTTAATCCTAGCAAGCATTTGTCAACAATGACTTCAAACAGACTCCAGCGTTGGGGTATAATATTGTTGGCTTACAATTTTGATATTAAATATCGCTCAACCACAGCTCATGGAAACGCAGACGCACTCTCACGTCTTCCTCTAAGCTTAGATCCCCTTTTCGATAAGGAAGAGAAATGCTTTAACATCGTCGATATATCCTGTCTAGTAAATGCCGATATCATTAACGGTAGTCTAAAAAGCGATACAATTTTGCAGAGAGTATACAACTTCGTATCAACTGGTTGGCCAGAACAACAGGATGATCCCGAAATACAACCTTACTTCAGCCGCAGATTTGCCTTGACGATCAACAACAAGCTGCTATGTCTCCGTTCTGATGCCAACATAATTATTATTCCTTGCAAGCTTCGAAGTAAAACTCTAATACTTTTTCACGACGGTCACTGGGGAATAGTTCGCATGAAACAACTAGCACGTCAGAAAGGATACACATAGACTTTGCGGGTACTATATTTGATTCAATGTGGTTAACCCAAATGTCGTTCACTACAACTGCAAAGCGCTCACAGCTAAATTTGCAATTGAGGGTTACCCCAAGACAATTGTCAGTGATAATGGACCGCAACTCACTGCCGAAACCTTTAAGGAAGTTTGTCTTCAACATGGAATTAACCACATAACAACAGCTTCCTTTCACCCAGCATCAAATGGACTTGCTGAGCACTTGGTCCAAACTTTTAAAACTTCTGTCGGCAAAAACATAAAAGACGGGTATTCAGTAAAAACAGCCGTTACGAAGTACCTTAGTTCGTATCGTTTCACCCCGAACTCGGAAGGAAAAAGTCCTGCAGAACTTCTACATGGTCGCCCTGTGCGTACGATCTTAAGTCAACTTTTTGAAAAACAAACTGAAAGCCAGCATATCGAACCAAAAAAGTATTCGCCGTATTTATTCTTCGAAGATCCACAGGCTTTATTAAGCGCCACATAAATACGATTAAGCCGAGATCGGATCCCGATGACCTCAGTAGCAGCTCCAAAGACGACAACACTCCGTTTTGGTGGATGCCCGACACTTCCAATCCACCAACAACACCGCCAAGCCCAAGACATGAAGAACAGCAGCCACCTAGCCCATCACAGCCTCTCCAATCCAGCCAAGCTTCCAATGAAGTACCAGCACCAATCCAGCTAGATGAACCGCAACCGTCACAGCCACGTCGACCTGGTATCCCCATCTGCAGCAGTACTCGTTCGCGCCAAGATGTCAACCGTTTCCAGCCCCCAGATTTCAGAGAGCGTAAAATTACTAACAAAATGAAAATTTAGGGAAGAGATATGATATGTATCATAATCACGAAATCTTGGACATTTGCTGTTTACTTTATCGATATTCTCTGTTATTATGTACACTCTAACCCGATCTGTCGTCTCCTTTCAAACGGAACACAACAATTACAATAGTAATATGAGTATAACAGCAAAAGTGAATAGAAATCACATTTTATAATTAGGGACAACTTAACGAGGTATGATACAAGAATATGATATCAAATATTGTGACTAATAAATACTTATCAGAAGAAACATCAAATTAATGTTGCATAGTTGTCGGCAATCTTTTTTCTTCTGATAAAAAAAAACAAATTTATTTTGCATAGTTTTCGCCTGTTCAGAGAATTCCTATTATATATTTTTAAGTAAACGGAAAACAATTAGAAGTTTGTCATTAAAAACTAAGGACTTTTAATTCTATTACAATAGTTATATGACTATTACAGCAAAAGTTAATAGAACCACCATTTTATAATTGATTTTTAAAACGATAGCTTCTGTTATTAAACAGAAGGACAACATATACAAAATCTGATACACAATTTTGTAACGAATAAATAAATACACTTTCATTCAGCTGAGTTCAGTCATCCTGGTAAATTGGCTGTTAAGCATTCACACGATCGTTGTATAAAAAAGTTGTAAGCTCAGCGCACATGGTATGGTTTGTGTGAACTTATTTGTTTTTTATATCCGTAACTCGTAGAGTAAAAGGGTATTCTAGATTCGTCGGAAAGTGTGTAACAGGCAGAAGGATGCGTTTCCGACCCCATAAAGTACATATATACTTGATCAAGAGCACTAGCCGAGTCGATCTAGCCATGTCCGTCTGTCCGTATACACGCTGAGATCTCGGAAACTATAAGGGCTACAATACTGGGATTAGGCCTGCAGATTCCTGAGGATCCTGCGCAGCGAAAGTTTGCTTCAGCAGGATGCCACGTCCACTCTAACTCCCACATGCCGCCCAAATCTGTGGCTCCTACAGTTTTAATGTTAGAATACAAATTTTTACTGAAATGTATTGTTCTTATCAATACCTATCGATTGACCCAAAAAAAGTTTGCCACGCCCACTTTTACGCCCACAAACGGCCCACAAACCTCAAAAAATCGTAAATATGAACGCAGATATCTCGGAAACTATCAAAGATAGAGAATTGGGATTTCAGATCTAGATTCCATAGCCTTGTACGCAGCGCATGTTTGTAACGCGAATATGTCACGCCCACTCTAACGCCCATAAGCCGCCCCAGCCTGTGGCGCCCACAATTTTCATGCTAGACAATCAAATTTTATCTGAAATGTATTAGTCTCGTCAATACCTACCGATTGATCCAAAAAAGTTTGGCACGCCCACTTTAGAAAAAAATTTTAACTGATATGAATTAGTCTCGCCAATACCTATCGATTGACCCAAAGAAATCATCATTATTAAATATGTGTAGCTTCTATATCACCGAAGTGGAATTAGCGAGGTCCAAAAATGCAATTTAAGTTCACTTACTTTATGAGAGAAAAAGGGAAATGGTATTGGTAAATTAAAAAGACATGTGAAAACTTATATTACTCAACTAGTAAGAGCCCACCAAACAATTAGTTTTATCAATTATTTTGATGGAAAATGTACGTATTATTTAGTATTTTTTAGTAACAAATAAAATATAGGAATATATATATTTTAATAAATCTGTATAAAGATCTTTTATATGGATTCATTCTTTATATATATATATATAAATATTTATTTTATTTTATATATAGTTTAAGCAAGAAAGAACGCTATAGAAGGAAAATTAAATGTTGACTTCTCGGGGGCTCGCCCTTACGCCATTCAGATGACCGCTAGGCCACTGATTCTATAATTTTATGGGCGATTTTCAAGTTTTATGGACGATTTAAGATTACTTTTTGATAAACAAAGTATGGAAATTTTGCTCTTAAACAGAGAAAGTATTGATAGCACCTGTTCGAAAAACTCGTCACTAATTTTATAAATACCCGAAATTAAAAAAAAACCAAGGAAGAACGCTATAGTCGAGTACCTCGACTATCAGATACCCGTTACTCAGCTAAAGGGACCAAAGGGAAATGGAGATATGAAAGCAGCAAAGCGAGATCGAAATGCGCCACCTACCCGCGATCTCAATATATGGTTATGTGGGCGGTAGACAGATTTAAGCGTTGTGGGCGTTAGAGTGGGCGTAGCATACTTTTTTTTTTGGCCAATCGAAAGGTATTGACGAGACTAGTACAGATCAATTACAATTTTCTTCTAGCTACATATAGTAGTCTACATATAGTAGTTGCCTTCGCACACTGTTCTGGTAAGCTTCGTCACTATGTGGACTGCCGTCCACCGTGGTAGACAATCGACTCGGCTAAGTTCCGACAAAAGTCCGAACGTTTGAAAGAATTTAGTTTATTAAGGTCTTAATTAATTTAATTTAAATAAATACATTGTTGTCCAATTAGAATATTTTCCATTTTGTTAACGTTTTTGTCATCCAATCTAACTTTAAAAAATGAGAAAATGATTAGGTCAATGGTCTCGACTAAAAGATACACGTTACTCACCTAAAGGGAGTGCGAGATGGATGCAGATATCCTTGCAGAAAATTGTTGTTTGAACTAACACGCCACCTAGCCTATAGCGCCACATAGCCTCACCTAGCTTATATCGTCAGCGCCCCTTGCCTAGTTGCAATCTTGTTTAAATTTGCAAATTATTGTTTATTATTTGGATACATGTTTTAACTAAATGGTCCGATTTGAATAACTGTTGGCATGTAGATGGGTATTGATAATAGGAACAATAGACGGATAGTCGGACTTGGCTAGATCAACTCGGCTTAGATTATAGGCATAGAAGCAAGTTGGATTTTATTTTTAGAAGAATCCAGTGAAAACAGGAAAGACCGCTATAGTCGAGTACCTCGACTGTCAGATACCCGCTAAAGGGACCAAAGGGAGATGGAGATATGCAAGCAGCAAAGCCAGATTTAAGTGCGCCACCCACCCGTGATCTCAATATAACATATGGTTATGTGGGCGGCAGACAGATTTAAGCGTTATGGGCGTTAGAGTGGGCGTGGCAAACTTTTTTTTGTCAATCGGTAGGTATTGACGAGACCAATACATTCCAGTTAACAATTATTTTATACCATGAAAATTGTGGGCGCCACAGGCTTGCGCGGCTCAATTCTCTATCTTTGATAGTTTCCGAGATATCCGCCTACATACTTACGAAGTTTGTGGGCGGTTTGTGAGCGTAAAAGTGGGCGTGGCAAACTTTTTTTGGGTCAGCTGGGTCATTTCAGCTAAAATTTGTATTCTAGCGTTAAAACTGTAGGAACCACAGTTTTAGTCGGTTTGTGGGCGCTAGAGTGGGCGCGGCACACTTTCGAATCGGCGCTGCGCAGGAATCTTTAGAATCTGCATGCCTCTGGGATTAGGAATTGCGGCTTTTATAGTTTCCGAGATCACGGAGTTCATACGGACAGACGGACATGGCTAGATCGACTCGGCTAGTGATCCTGATTATGGGGTCGGAAAAGCTTCCTTCTTATATATATATATATATATGTATCGTATTTCCGAACTCAAAAAATTTATTTTTGTAATCTTTTACATTTTGTGTCGCCACTAGCAAAATAACAAATTAATATTTAGGTTACTATTTACAATTCTACCTTTGCAATTTTTCGCTATAACTCCTTTTTTATTTTTGTTGACATATTCGGAAATCGAATCAATATTAAGAAACTTGCTTTGCATTCATTTATTCTTTTAATTTAACTGAGTGCTATCTATCTTAAATATTGTGATAACAAAACAAACTAAAGAACATGAAATGCGGAAAAAATATATAAATACAAGATTTAAATTTAACAACCCCTGTATATTCTAACACATTATTTGCATTATTTATTAAATTTTAGTCAAATTTTGTATTATTTGTGTTATTATTTTAACTTAATTTGTACGTATAATAACGAATGAATATGACATCATTCAAACTATATAATTTTATCAAATAATATTAAGAATTGTAAATTTTTTAAATATTTAACAAATAATGATAATTTGTACCGATATTGAAAAATACCATGTAGTGCTGATGGTAACTTCGAAGTGACTCTTGCAACAAAAGCCACAATTTACTCTGAAGGATTAGTTGAATGGAAGCCACCAGCTATATACAAATCGTCCTGTGAAATAGATGTAGAATATTTCCCATTTGATGAACAAACCTGTGTTCTAAAGTTTGGCAGTTGGACTTATGATGGGTTTAAGGTAGGTCTTTATAAATCTTAGCTAATTTTCCTATTATTCTAGCATTTGTATTTAATATTATTCATTTGTTATCATTTTTTTCTTTTTGTGGTACTCGTTAGAGGCATAAACAATAAAACTTTACATAAAATGTATTATAAAATTAAGTTTCTTAAGCTTTTTTTTCCAAATGAAGAAGAATTATGTACACACTAAAGCTTAATTTTAAATATATAAATTAAAACATATAAATGCATATATGCTCCACTATGCAAAAAAATTTTGAAAAAAACTTACCTTTAAAGTCGGGTAGTGCAGATGACGAACTCGTGAAATCTCACATTTGACGTCACGTCAAAAATTGAAAATATTTGTAGTCGTTAAACCCGTTACTCGTTTTCTTTTATAGTGCCGACAATGTATTTACACAGGTTTGGGCGGCTTACGGGCGTTAGAGTGGGCGTGGCATATACGCGTAACACACTTGCGCTGCGTACAAGGCTACGGAATCTAAACCTCAAATCCCACTTCTGTTTTTTGATAGTTTCCGAGATACCCGCGTTCATATCTACGATTTTTTGAAGTTTGTGGGTGATAATTATTATTATTATTCTAGCATCAAAACTGTAGAAGCCACCATTTTGGGCAGTTTGTGGGCGTTAGAGTGGGCGTGGCACGCTGCTGAAACAAACTGGCGCTCCGTAAGAAGCTCAGTAATCTGCATGCCAAATCCCAATAGCCTAGCTCTTATAGTTTCCGAGATCTCGGCGTTCATCCGGACGGACAGACAGACGGACAGACGGACATGGCTAGATCGACTCGGCTAGTGATCCTGATCAAGAATATATATACTTTATGGGGTCGGAAACGCTTCCTTCTGCCTGTTACACACTTTTCGACGAATCTAGTATACCCTTTTACTCTACGAGTAACGGGTATAAAAATGATTGGGACGTATAGTTAAAATATTTCGCATACTGTTTCAACACTGCTCCCTCAATGGCACATGAATTTGCCAAAACAATTTTATACTATAAAAAAACAACGAGCCTATATAAAACATATTGTAGATGATTATGCTAGAGAGAGTAAATATAGATTAGAAATAGCACATTAAAGAGCTAGAATTATGATAGAGGAAAATAAGAGGATATATCTATACGGTAGAAAGTTTAGAAGATAACGAAAATATAATAATTTCAAACAATGAAAATAAGAAACAAACCGTACATAAAGATAGATTAAAAACTTTTATTTCATAATCAGTTCCTTACCCTTACAAATGTTTCAAGTATGGCCATACATAGAAGTAAAAACGTAATTACACAAAAAAAACATTAAAAATTAGAATGCATACATTTTTATATATATATATATATATATTTATATACTAATCAATATACTAAGAAATAACTCCATATAATTACGTTATTTTTCTAAAGGAGGGAGATGAAGTATGTTCACATATTGAATGCACACTGTACTCAGTATTATGCATTAATATTATTACCAATACATTGTAGCACTTGGCCATATATGTAACATATGTGTAACCACAAACTCCCAAACAGTTTTTCAAGTGACCTGTAATATGATCGCCGTCGAGTGCACTGGGTGCTGAGTCTGCATATTTGACATGTGCGATCGCTCTGTCACCATGTGAACATAAGACCTCTCCTCTGCCGCGACCTCTTCGCTAGCAGCTACTTATACATACGTCTATACATAAGCATTGAACGCTGCTCTGCCGGGGTGTCTGGCGGCGCAGCTACGCTCTCACTAGCTGTACGAAGAACTGTAGTAGAATTCATTTGAAGAATTCATTGAATAAAGAGTACTCTATTGAAAAGGTTGGCGTACAATCTAATTGGGACAACATATTACAGAAGAGAGCTGTAAGATCATCTTTGAGCATGTAGCCGTTTCCAGGAAATGGACCACAAAACGCGCCGCCAAGCCATTATTCAAATAGGAGCATGCACAAATTGTATGCTACAGCTCATACGGTTGAAAACTGTGGATCACCGGCCACTTGTCGAGTCTGCCAGCAACGGCATCACTCACTGTTACACCAAGGACCGTCTAGCCATCTAGTGTCCGGCGTAGCAACCATTGCAGGCTGCGACGACGTAGGAGGATATACTCTGCTAGCAACCGCCAAGGTATCATTACAAGGGCCAAACGGTCACTAGGTGAATCTTATCTCAAGGAGGATAGCAGATCTCCTATCTCTTGAAATGTGGTCACCAATTGAAATATCTGGAATCAGAGGAAAAATAACAACAGCAATTAGATCAATACTAAAGCTCTCATCATGTACATCAGGGTTTGAAAAACAAGTAGAGGTATTTATTAGGTTGGTTTAGGTTAGGGTGGCTGTCGGACTATGGTCCGACACACTTAGACCTCTATGGCTCCATTGTGATACCGCATGATCTCGTTTCAGCCTAGTAGTTTCAGCCTGTGTTAAGCTGATCAGCATGTCTTCCACCCGAAAGATTTTATAAAGGCACTTATGTTTATTAGATTAATCTCCGATATTTCGGTAAGACCGTCGATGAAGGGACTTCTTCAGTGTTTCAGTCGGAGTCTGCACAGGGCTGGGCAGAAGCAGAGTAGGTGTTCTCCCGTTTCCTCTTCTTCCTCATCCCTGCAGCTTCTGCAGAAATCATTCTGTAGGGCTTTTAGCCTGCCGGAATGTGTGCCAAAAAGCCAGTGGCCTGAAAGAGCACGAATCAACATGCCACACTCTGTGCGGCTGAGTTTGAGTAATTCCGAGGTTTTTTTGTTGTGTATCACAGGCCATGTCTGGTGAGAGATACGACACTGGGGTGCGGGTGCTGGCTAGTTTGTTAAAGTAGTTTTTTATATTTAGCTTGCAAGATGCCATGGACACCGACATTCTTCTTTCATGGGAGGAGAGGCTTGATGGTGCCCTGCCTGGCTAACTCGTCCGCTATGAAGTAAGCTGATTAGCCATCTCGTGGAGAGATCTGCGACAGTCTGCTACAGTACGGGAGTTGGTGTTTGTCGAGTAGATCGATTTAATAGCCGCTTGGCTGTCACTATATATGTTTAGGTGTCCTCTTTGGAGGCTTAAGTTCAATAAACCGTGGACCTCCGACTGGAAGACGCTACAGTGGTCCGGGATCCTGAATGACTTCCTGATATCTAATTGTTCGAAGTATACACCTCCGCCAACTTGTCCTAATTTGGAGCCATCAGTATAGAAGCAGATTGCGTCCGTCGTGCCCGGTCGGCCCTGCTCCCATTCCTCTCTATCTGGAATCAGGGCCTCAAAGGGTGTGTGACTATATTCAATGGATTATTATTATCTTTGGAATCGATTTATCATGCTGGAGAACTTTAGCATGGCCATAAAATTGAGCTTTCCACTGCCCGGTGTCCCTCAGTCGAATAGCTGCCGATAGATATATACTCTTATTTTCCTCTATCATAATTCTAGCTCTTTAATGTGCTATTTCTAATCTATATTTACTCTCTCTAGCATAATCATCTATGTTTTATATAGGCTCGTTGTTTTTTTATAGTATAAAATTGTTTTGGCAAATTCATGTGCCATTGAGGGAGCAGTGTTGAAACAGTATGCGAAATATTTTAACTATACGTCCCAATCATTTTTATACCCGTTACTCGTAGAGTAAAAGGATATACTAGATTCGTCGGAAAGTATGTAACAGGCAGAAGGAAGCGTTTCCGACCCCACAAAGTACATATATTCTTGATCAGGATCACTAGCCGAGTCGATCTAGCCATGTCCGTCTGTCCGTATGTCCGTCTCGGAAACTATAAGAGCTACAATACTGGGATTAGGCATTAGGGCAAGTTTGTTTCAGCAGCGTGCCACGCCCACTCTAACGCCCACAAGCTGCCCAAACCTGTGGCACCCACAATTTTCATGCTGGATAAAAAATTGTAACTGAAATGTATTGGTCTCGTCAATACCTATCGATTGATCCAAAAAAGTTTGCCACGCCCACTCTTACGCCCATAACGCCTAAGTCTGTCTACCGCCCACATAACCATATATTGAGATCACGTGTAGGAGTCGCATTCCAATCCCGCTTTGCTGCTTGCATATCTCCATTTTTCTTTGGTCCTTTAGCTGAGTTACGGGTATCTGATAGTGAAGGTACTCGACTATAGCGTACTTCCTTGTTTGACTTAACTTTTATTTATATCCCGCATTTACGAATTCTACTGATCTATAAAAATAATGAAGTCTTATAAAAAAATGTATCTGTCAACCTGTCACTCCCGATTTGGAACGCTGTCAGAGATTTATACATATTATTTCTTCACATTATTTCTGGCCAACTGGAGCTACAAATTTTTTGTAGCTTCTGTAAAACGTAGTTTGTTTATATAAATTTGATTACAAGACACAACACATAATAAATATTTTTAATGATTGTAATCAAATCTGACAAGTTAAGATACTATACATACCGAAAGAGTGTGAGAAAGGACTACTATATATAGCCGCAAAGTTGAAAATTTGCTACAATTGTCTGATCAAAACGAGTGATACACATAAAATAAATATTTGCGTGTCAAACTTGCTCTGCATACAGAGCTAAGGAATCTAAATTTGAAATAAAAATTCTATATCCTTGAAGTTTCCAACAATTTGCGTTCAAATATACGATTTTTTTAAGGTCTTGGACGGTTTGTGGGCGTTGGAGTGTGAGTGGCAACATGTTTTTATGTTGGTGAAAACTATAAATTTCATTTAAGAGCCACAGTTTTGGGCGGCTTGTGGGCGTGGCATGTTCGCGTAACAAATTTGCGCTGCATACACAAATAAGGAATCTAATCTAAAATCGCAACCCTCTAGCTATTTTAGTGTTTAAGGTCACAGCGTTCACACGGACAGACGAACAGCTGGACATGGCTGGATCGAATACAATATACCCTTTTACTCTACGAGAAACGGGTGTAAAAACAGCATAACAATAAATATATTGGATTGGAATTGGAATACAAATACTAATTTTCAAACATCACAACTTTTTTGTGTACGTCCTGTTTTTACCCGTTACTTGTAGAGCAAAAGTTCTTAGAATTTTTTGATTCAAAGCCTTTACTTCTTTTATTAACGCTTAGTTCTACGTTAGCCAGCTCAGATGGACATGGCTAGATCGACTCTAGTAGTGATGATGATCAAGAATATATACACTTAATGGGGTCAAAAACGCTTGTTTCTACTTGTTACACACTTTTCCCCGAATACAATATACCCTTTTACTCTACTAGTAACGGGTATAAATAGAGAATAACAATAAATATATTGGGTTTCTTCAAAATGTTTACCCATATTGAGAATACAAATACTAATTTTCAAACGTCATAATTTGTTTGTGTATGTCCTGTTTTTACCCGTTACATGTAGAACAAAAGTGCTTAGTATTTTTTGATTCAAAGCCTTTACTTTTTTTATTAACGCTCAATTAAACATTGGCGAGCTCAGAATGCAGTGATCGCTAGTTATATAAAAACATACTTTACTGAATTTGTACTTCATGCTCACGCCAAAAGGGCATTTAGATTCTGGAGGCAGTGTCGAGCGGCAGTTTTCTCCTCCACGTCTCACTTGCTAGCAGTCTTCCTCTCCAGCTCTGCGCTAAGCCTTCGCTCCGCTCTATACCGCTTTAGTTAGTTCTCCCTTGTTTTTCGTATCATATTTTTTGGGCTTTCCTACATTTCAGCGATCAAGCCACCTCACCAAGTCGGATGTCAGGTCTTTCGATTTTCCTCTCGTGGATATTCTTTGGATTTATTACCAGCTACTAAGTTTCCCTTATTATTTGCCGGTTATACAGTTAATGACTTCATGACCAAAAAGGCGACGGCCTTTAATACATTTACTTCAGTCCGCATAGTTTGTGCACCGCAATATTCCAATTCCTTTTTGCCCGAATTTGCAATGGGCTTAGTGCCAAAATATTTCCAAGTGTGCGCACCCAGTAATATAATTATGTCCAGCTCTACACGAACATTACTGTGTTCCAGCTACTTGTGTATATTTATAAATGTAAATATTCTTATACAGTCCACTTCAACTACTTTTCCCAACCTAAAATTATTATTTTATTATTTCCAAAATTAAAAAGAGCCTAATGTCCACAAAACTTCGAAGGTAAACACTTCTGCAATTAAAATATCAAGTTGATACTCAAACGCACGGACGAGCATACATTAGCAATATCTTGAAAGTTACCGCAAAAAATGTGTCTATTCAAACGCTAAGCCAGTGCACACCCGGTCAAGGGGTCACAATAAGTGTAGGGTATTACAAATTAAAATTTTTATTTCGGGTATAGTTAAGTAAATTAAAGAAAAAAAGGTTTTTTATTTTCACTCCACGACTTTCGCACTTTATGGATGACACGACTTCCTCTGACCAATATCCAATATCGACTGACTTGCTTAAATTTATAAGGCGTAATTTCTGTTAGAAAGATGGTGATGGATATAGATAACTTTGAAGAGATTGGAACAGGTTTGCGTTTTTGGCTGATGAAATATGCTATGAGGTTGTGGAAATCTGAGCAGTGTATCCCCATATGAAATTAAATAGGCTGCTGCAAATTCTCCAATATATCCGTATCCCACAATCGGGCTCCTGAACCTTCATTCGCCCCTGAAAGAACTCCACTTTTTCATATATTTGCCTGCTGTCGAAGTAATATTATGTACCTCCTGACTGCCTTCTTTCTTTACTTCATAGTGCCCGTGATTAAGTTTTTTAATGTACTTTATATAGGCCGAAAAATTTTTGACAGAGTTTCATACCAGTTAGGTTAGGTAGGTTAGGAGTGGTTGGAGATTAGATACTAATCCCCACACTTAGGCCACGTTGGGCCCCTTGTGACACCACGTGATCTCTGAGCAGATCCTTTTCCCTAGCTCATGGGTTATTTGTTTTCGCGAAGTATTTTGTTCTTTTTGGGAAACATAAGAGTTTTTGAATGGCCGCAAGGTTCGGAAGTGTGTAGCTACCTAGGGTTTGAAAGCGCTTTAGGTTATGCGCTGGGCAGAAGCATAGGAGGTGTTCGATGCTCTCCTCTTCGTCTATCTATTTGCAGCTGCGGCAAAAGTCGTGGTCTGTCCCAGCCTGTGCGCATGAGTCCCTGTAAGACAGTGGCCCGTGAGGTCATTTAGGAGAGTGGTGATGTCTTTCCTACTACATTGTAGGAGAGTTTTTAGTTCCAACGGTTGTTGGAAAGTGCGTAAAGTCTCTGCCTGAGATGAAGCTTGCAGGTAGCCATGGGCATACCCACCGTGTCCGTATCGCGAAGGATGTCGGCGGTTATCCCTTGTCTTCCTAGCTCGTCTGCTATGCAGTTGCCCTCAATATTATGGTCTCCAGGCACCCAGATGAGGTTGATTCTCAGATGAGTGGCCATCTCGTTAAGAGATTTGCGGCATTCAGAGATTGTTTTTAAGCTTGTTGTGTAGGAGTCGAGGGCCCTGAGGGCTGCTTGACTATCCGAGAAGATGAAAATGTCTATGTCGTGATGTGTCCAGGTGGGCCATGGCTTCCTGAATTGCCATGACTTCCGCTTGGAAAACACTACAGTGGTCTGGTGGGCGGAACGAGGCTTTTATGTCTAGTTCGGGAGAGAAAACTCCCCCACCTGTTTGGGAGTTAAGCTCGGAGCCGTCTATGTATATGTTGACGGCGTTTTCGAATTGGTGTTGGAGGTTGTCCCAGTCCTTACGGGTGGGTATGAAGACCTTGTATCTTCTTTCGACGTTAAGTATGGGTTAAACGTAGTCTGTACTATGTGGTAAAGATGTATGGTTTGTTAGGATGCTGGAGTGATGACACCTAAGTACTTTGCTTGATTGCTAAGGGTTAGGCGCGTTTCATTCCAGTTACATACTGTGTTCTTTTTATGGCAACCAACTCTCCTACGGTAAATTCCATTTCTACATTACTTTTTATACCCGTTACTCGTAAAGAATAAAGTCGGAAAGTATGTAACAGGCGGAAGGAAGCTTTTCCGACCCCATAAAGTATATATGTTCTTGATCAGGATCACTAGCCGAGTCGATCTAGCCATGTCCGTCTGTCTGTCTGTCCGTATGAACGCTGAGATCTGACCTGAGATTCCTGCGCAGCGCAAGCAATGCGCCACGCCCTACAATTGGCTCCTACAATTTTGATGCTAGAATAAAAATTTAGCTGAAATGTATTGTTCTCATCAATACCTATTAATTGACATAAAAAAAAGTTTGCCACGCCCACAATCCGCCCACAAACTTCAAAAAATCGTAGATATGAACGCGGATATCTCGAAAACTATCAAAGATAGAGAAATGGGATCTCTGATTTAGATTCCGTAGCCTTGTACGCAGCGCAAGTTTGTTACGCGAATATGCCACGCCGACTCTAAAGCCCACAAACCGACCAAACCTGTGGAGCCCACAATTTTCATGCTAGATGCAACTGAAATGTATTGGTCTCTCCAAAAAAAAAGTTTGCTACGCCCACTCTAACGCTCATAACGCTTAAATCTGTCTACCGCCCACATAACCCTATATTTTGTTTTCTTCCTGTACTTTCTCTATGATTTGCTGAACTTTCTTTCGTATCTCTTCACGTTCGTCATTAGTTCTTTTATTTCTAAGTTTTCAAAAAGTTTCGAGAATTCGTGGTCCTTCTTTCTCATATTGAATCCGGTCAAGATTTGGTGTTGTTAATTATCTGCTGAACTCTATCCATGTGACGATACCAACTCAGGGGGATTTCCAGGCACATTTTGGTAAGCATCGGGATGAACATTTTGTGAATTCTTTCCACTTGGCCGGTACCTTTGGGAACGCCTGTGGTGATGTGTAGAAGCTGGATTCCGTCGTGGTATCAGTTCTCGTTAAAGAGTACTGAAGTGAAAGCGGTGACCATGTCAGTAACTATGCGGCGAGGATTGCCGAAAACTGCTGCTTGCTTTTCCAGTTTTTCTAAGACTTCTTCTGTCCCAGTCGAATTTGTCGGATAAAGCCAAACAAATATAAAGCCAAAATGTGTTTATAGCGTTTTTCGTGACGGTGACAGGCGGAAGGAAGCTTTTCCGACCCCATAAAGTATATATGTTCTTGATCAGGATCACTAGCCGAGTCGATCTAGCCATGTCCGTCTGTCTGTCTGTCCGTATGAACGCTGAGATCTGACCTGAGATTCCTGCGCAGCGCAAGCAATGCGCCACGCCCTACAATTGGCTCCTACAATTTTGATGCTAGAATAAAAATTTAGCTGAAATGTATTGTTCTCATCAATACCTATTAATTGACATAAAAAAAAGTTTGCCACGCCCACAATCCGCCCACAAACTTCAAAAAATCGTAGATATGAACGCGGATATCTCGAAAACTATCAAAGATAGAGAAATGGGATCTCTGATTTAGATTCCGTAGCCTTGTACGCAGCGCAAGTTTGTTACGCGAATATGCCACGCCGACTCTAAAGCCCACAAACCGACCAAACCTGTGGAGCCCACAATTTTCATGCTAGATGCAACTGAAATGTATTGGTCTCGTCAATACCTATCGATTGATCCAAAAAAAAAGTTTGCTACGCCCACTCTAACGCTCATAACGCTTAAATCTGTCTACCGCCCACATAACCCTATATTTTGTTTTCTTCCTGTACTTTCTCTATGATTTGCTGAACTTTCTTTCGTATCTCTTCACGTTCGTCATTAGTTCTTTTATTTCTAAGTTTTCAAAAAGTTTCGAGAATTCGTGGTCCTTCTTTCTCATATTGAATCCGGTCAAGATTTGGTGTTGTTAATTATCTGCTGAACTCTATCCACGTGACGATACCAACTCAGGGGGATTTCCAGGCACATTTTGGTAAGCATCGGGATGAACATTTTGTGAATTCTTTCCACTTGGCCGGTACCTTTGGGAACGCCTGTGGTGATGTGTAGAAGCTGGATTCCGTCGTGGTATCAGTTCTCGTTAAAGAGTACTGAAGTGAAAGCGGTGACCATGTCAGTAACTATGCGGCGAGGATTGCCGAAAACTGCTGCTTGCTTTTCCAGTTTTTCTAAGACTTCTTCTGTCCCAGTCGAATTTGTCGGATAAAGCCAAACAAATATAAAGCCAAAATGTGTTTATAGCGTTTTTCGTGACGGTGAACGCGATGGAACGCGGTCGATGTGATAGGTTCCGAGAGGTTCCTGAGCCTTGTCAATGGGACTATTCTATTTTCTGTTGAATTTCAGGTATATAATACGACTTTTCCAGATTAGCGCGAGTCTTTTTTATACCGAAGTGGTCCTACTTGTGTGCTACGCTGATAACTTCCTCTTACACTGAATTAGGAACAACTTACAGCTCAAAAACTGTGTGCTTGTACAGATATTACTTTTAAGTAATAGTTAGTCACGTTGTTGGTTAATATGTACTTAACAGCTTTTATCCAGCTGTCGTTGTCCTGTACCTCCACTAAACGGGAAATGTTGGAATCTGCGATTAGAAAGCATGACAACCGATACCCGTGCCTTATCTTGGTTCCAGCCCTGTGTTCTACCTTAAATTCAAAATCTTGCGAGCAATGGCCCATCTGGCAACTCTTGGTGGTAGGTCATTCTTCTTGATCGTCTTGATCTGCCTTTACAACTGCAGATTAAGATCCAAAAAAGTTTCTTGCTCAGTATCTTAAACAAACGCCAAGCGTAGTAAAATAAATATGATTTCGTCCAAACTTTTTTCTCCCGCTAGTACTCTTTCTTACCAAAATGAACTCAGTGCTAGCACATAAATGTAAAGGATTCCTGATCTCCTCGGACTTCTACCAGTGAAACACACGGCTCAAGCCTACTTGCACCTTCGACTTGAAGGAATTAGGGAAAAACTTGTATTCGCACACAACTGCACCTTAGTAGATGTAGAAAGGGAATGGCCGCTTTGACGCCCGATTTTGGCGCTAACCCTTCTTGAGGCCTCGTGGAGGAGAGACAATGCCTCACAACGAGGTTGACATTTCAACTTGTTACTCTCCTCTGTATTTCCTAGTACCCACAGAGACTCCTAGATGACGCCACTGACTCAAATATATCTACAGATACAAGCCTTACAATTTTTTGTTTCCACATGAAATTTTCGATCCCAAAATTTTGCATTTATTGTGCACTTGGAGTATGAGCAAAAAATAAACTAAGAGCCCTCATCCATGCATCACGAAACTTTTGCTTGTAACTTCGATATTTTAACAACTTGGCCGATCGCTTTTAAAAAACTAAAACTATTTGGTTTTCGTATTAACCTAAAAAATTTGAATAAGATTCTTATGTTTTTGCATTTTTTTTTTAAGTTTTCTATATTTTTAAAATTGTTTTCAATATCTTTAAATTGTTTAAGCTTACACAAAAACTGCATTCATCTTCATTAAAATTCTTAGTTCCGATCACTCGGAATCGTGGAATCGTGGGTACCGTTGGACCAGTTTTTTTTTGTGTTACAATGAATTTCTGAGAAACAAAAAGTTGTTATATTTATACCCTTGCAGAGGGTATATTGATTTCAGTCAGAAGTTTGCAACGCAGTGAAGGAAACGTTTCTGACCCCATAAAGTATATATATTCTTGATCAGCATGACTAGACGAGTCGATCTAGCCATGTCCGTCTGTCCGTCCATTTCTACGCAAACTAGTCCCTCAGTTTTAAAGCTATCGCACTGAAACTTTCCCAAAAGTCTTATTTCTTTTGCAGGTAGTATATAAGTCGGAACCAGCCGGAACGGACAACAATTTCTTATAGCTCCCATAGGAATAATCGGAAAAAATTTTTTTTTAAATATATCTTTGGTGTTTTTTCACATATAATCTCCGAAGCTTTGAAATAACATTTTTTAACTAGTTTTGAATTTCTAATTAAATTTTATCAAAATCGGACGACTATATCATAGCTACCATAGGAACGATCGGAAAATTGGTGGGAAAATAATATGAAACAAATTATAGCTTCGGTGTTTTTTAACATATAACCTCCTACGCTTGGAAATAACATTTTTTAATTAGTTCTGAATTTTGAATTTAATTTTATCAAAATCGGCTGCATCATATAGCTGCCATAGGTACGAACGGAAAATTGGTGGGAAAATAATATGAAACAAAGTATAGCTTCGTTGTTTTTTGACATATTATCTTATATTATTGGGAATATCGTTTTTGTATTTTTAAATTTAATAACTTTAACTGCAGGGGTATACAAACTTCGGCTTGCCGAAGTTAACTCCCTTGTTTTAAGATCAAATAAATTTGAAATTAACTTTTTCAAATATAAATATATGGTAAGAAATTCAAATGACGCTTCACAAAAAACGTTTAAAAAACGATAAAAAATCAGCAAGACATGGGTTAACCCCCTTTAAATTTGTATTTTAGTATTCAATGAGTAGACGTGGGAATGTTAGAGAGGAGTCGTCAGTTTGCTTAACTTGCGCTGCGCAGGAATCTCTAGCATCTAAAGCGTTGTAGCTTTTATAGTTTCCAAGATCTTATCGTACATACGGATAGACAGATTATATTTTTTTGAGATTAGTTCGCCTGCATTTTCAGATAACAAGTTCTTACACTGCTCCCTTGTAGGCTTTAAACTACAGATCATTATGTATGACTCTACAATCATTTACAAATGACACATGACAGAGGGTCATAAAATTATATACTTTATATTTTTTAGTGTTCGTCTTAACTTTTTAGCATTCTGTTAATTACATAAGTGATTATATTTATTTTAACAACATTTCATAAGAAAAAATGAAAAAATATGAAAACAACAAGATCGCTAGAAGATCAAGTGCCTCGACTATCGTTACTCGTTAATCGTTACTCAGAATGCTCAAGGGAGTTGAAGATGCGCAAGCATCAAATCGTTTTTTTGGAGATATCAGGGAGCACCCGTGTGAATTTTATAACTTTTGGTTATAAGTTCTTTATAAATGGACTATCCTAAACAATTTGTAAATGGGTATTAATAAATAAAAACAAAACACACTAAACACTCTTAAAAAATCTTAAAATAGTTAGAAACAGATTAAACTTTCACTTGTTACAAAATAAATACATGCCATATGTTTTCTGCTTGTTGGACTAACGGCTTTCTAGATTTTTCACGTTTAATACAAAAATTACGAAAATCTGGCTTTTGGCGAATATCTTTTAAACGACTCTTTGTCTAATTACTCTTAGAGTAAAAGGGTACACTAGATAAAGTATATATATTTTTGATAAGGATCACTAGCCAAGTCGATCTGGCCGTCCGTCGGTCCGTGTGAACGCAGTGATCTCGAAAACTAAAAAAGTTGCAATACTGGGATTAGGTTTCCAGTTTCTAGAGATTACTGCACAGCGCAAGTTTGTTTCGTCAGTGTGTTACGCCCATTCTAACTCCCACAGGCCGTGTCTCCTACAGTTTTAATGCTAGAATAAAAATTTTACCTGAAATGTATTTTTCTCATCAATACCTATCGATTGACCTAAAAAAAGTTTGCCATGCCCACTTTAACGCCCACAAGCCTCCCACAAACTTTAAAAAATCTTAAATATGAACATGGATATCTCGAAAACTATCAAAGATAGAGAACTGGGGTTTCAGATTAAGATTCCTTAGCCTTGAGCGTAGCTAAAATTTGTTTCGAGAATATGCCACGCCCAAAAACCGCCCAAGCCTGTGGCGCCCACACCTGTCAAATGTTAACTAAAATGTATTAGTCTCATCAATACGAATCGATTGACCCAAAAAAAGTTTTCCACGCTCTGTAGAAAATATATTTTATATTCCAATGTTGAAAATATCTTATATTTTAATTGTAATATTTTTTTAAAATTCACTTGTTGTTTGTTTGATCCTTAAAATCTTCCGTTGTTTACTTTAATTTATATCAAACAAAAACACCTCTTAACGAGGGAAGGGGTCGTGACGATCGCAACAGCAACATACAAAAGTTCTGATATACAATTTTGTGACGAAAAATGATGGTACATCCGAATAAATAAATACTTTTTCTAAAATGCGAGCCTCAGCCCATAAAAACCATCGCCGACAGCTCGTCAAAACGCAAAAACTTATGGGACGAGCAGAGAGAGCAAACACCCTAAGCCCAAACCGGCTATGAGGAAGAGCCTTGGAGCTAACCACAGGCCGCCACCAGCGGAAAGCAGAACCAACCAAAGATTATGTCCGGAAACTAGGAAGATAATGTGACTTACCAATCTAAATGAGAATCACAAGCTAGAGTTGACATACAGAAACATCAGCATGGAATTAAAGCTATAGGCGAAACGTCGAGAGGTGGAGTCACTAGGGGACAACCTCCGACTCACAGAGGAGTTCGAGGACATACAGCAAGGAACCATGGAAAAATCATAGCACGGAATGGTCACAAGGCGAGAGACTGCCCCAACTCACAAAGGCTATTATGCGATATCCGCAAAAGAGGCTGTTGTTGAAATCAAGTCATGCAAAGAACAATCCACGAACAAGTAAAATAATACCTAGAGCAACATTTGATAGATATAACATAGTTCACCAGTAGTCCTGGTGAGAGAGAAATACAACCAGTGGAGACCATCAACTACCAGCTACTCAATGCGCTTTCAGAAAGATATTAATATCTAGTACCACGGATGGATCACATCCTCAACCAGCTTCGGGAAGCCAGCATTAGACCTCAAAGGTGTGTACTGTGAAATCCCAATGGGCGAACACAGCAAGCAGTTTACGGCCAGGACGCAGAATATTTTAAAGGAAAGTGATGCCATTCGGACCAGCAACGTTCCAATGAGCACTGTTATCGGTAAAGGAACAAGAAATGGAGCCATTCGCCTTTGCATACCTAGATGACATGGTCATTGGAAGAACGATCAGGAACATCTAGAGAAACTGAAGGATGTCCTAAGCAAGCAAATCTACGAAAATGTCACTTCCTTAAAGAGAAATTGAGATAACGCGGAGATGTAGTGAGCAAACGGGCAATACACACGGCCCCGAAGAAAGTAGCGGCTATCCCAAGCCCAACCACAACGAAACAGGAACACAGTTTCCTCGAAGTAGAATCATGATACCGCTGATTCGTACCCCCACAGAAGTAGCCAAGCGACTATATGAATTTGTTAGAAAAGGTATCAAGTGTATGTGGACAGAAGGACACGAGAATGCAAGGAGCACCCTGTCGCACTATCAAGACTACCAGGCGAGGAAACCAAGAAATCAGGAAGACGAAACACCGAATTACAATTAACAGGTAAAAAACATTCCATACTCACACATGCCTTCAATAGTAGTCGATCCGAGGCCACGGGCTACAGTCCAGCTTAGTTGATTAACGGACGGAAACTCAGGCTGTCAGGAACCCTATTGCAGCCAAGGCTATCCCGCAACCGGGAAATACGCGAACTAGCGCGGCAAAACATAGAAAAGGCAGCCCAAGACGAAGCATACACTCATTCAATCACCCATAGAACCAGCTCCCACGTTCAAGTTCAATTACAAATGTTGATATGAATCCGTATCATCTTGATACAAATACTTGACAAATTGATATGTCAGTTATATTAAACGTCACATCGAAAAGTCTTCAAAAAAAAGGTATGGCTGTGTATATGTGGTATTTAATATGCTATGAAAGATATTTCTAACCGGCAAAAAGCTTTTAAATTTGATTGATACTATGCGTCACAGCACCCGAACAGTGTAACGCAACATACACGAAGTAGGTTCCAACCACAGCCACCGCGACACAGCTAAATCCGTGGTACCGAAATTACAGGATCAAAATGCCGCACCCCTTTAGCTCCGACAAGCATGGAAAGGGCACCCATTTCCTAAAAGTCGCCACTACCACGCAACAGAAATGGTAGGGGCAGTAGAAGGTAATGCAGGATGACGACAGTTTGCTACCTTATTCAGGCCGTTGACTTACTATCTAACTCACGCCCTTAATTTCATCACATTGGCTTTATAATCTAGTTATTTTTCGTGGTACAAGTGCTTATAGCCCTTGAACTAACTAAATGTTTTTACAATTTCCATTTCAAATAAGCCGTTCACCCGGAATCGTGTCCACCTCACGGCACCTAAAATCGATAGCGGTGCGGCATTTTAGCTATAACTACGTTATTTTTATACTTAATTTTATACCCTTGCAGAGGGTATTATGATATCAGATAGAAGTTTGCAACGCAGTGAAGGAGACGTTCCCGACCCGATAAATTATATATATTCTTGATCAGCATCACTAGACGAGTCGATCTAGTCTTGTCCGTCGGACCGTCTGTCTGTCTGTCCGTCCCTTTCTACGCAAACTAGTCTCTCAGTTTTATAGCTATCGGGCTGAAACTTTCCCAAAAGTCTTCTTTTTTTTGCAGGTAGTATATAAGTCGAAACCAGCCGGATCGGAAAACTATATCTTATAGCTCCCATAGATTCCTATCGGAAAAAAAATTTTTTATTTCTTTGGTGTTTTTTAACATATAAGGAAATAACATTTTTCAATTAGTTCTAAATTTCTAATTTAAATTTATCAAAATCGGACGACTATATCATATAGCTGCCATAGGAACGATCGGAAAATTGGTGAAAAAATAATGTGAAACGTATTATAGCTTCGGTGTTTTATGAAATACGAGTATTATCCTATACTATTGGGAATATAATTTTGTATTTTTCCGAATTTTGAATTAAATTTAATAATTATAACTGCGAGGGTATACAAACTTCAGCTTGCCGAAGTTAACTTCCTTTCTTGTTATTTTTTAAATTAAAATAAAAGTTCAAGGTTTGAAAAACAGAATTAATAAAAAAACTTTTACATTAAGTTGGGCTCCTTAGGCACAACAAGAGTGCCGACTTCCAGATTGGTCCAGAAGTCAAGTATTCGTTGTGGCATCGCTTACAAAATCCCTGGACCATGGCTTAAGCTGGTTCTTCCGCTCCAATCGATTCATCTGCTGGTCCAGGAACGAAAGCTCATGTACCGCTGTGTACGACTGTCCAACCAAAAAATGAGCTGGCGTAAGTGGATCGACCATGTGATCACTGAGCTGGGCCAGTGGTCGTGAGTTGAGGATAGCTTCGATTTGTGCGAGCACTGTTGACAATTCATCAAAAGTTAGTACGGTACCTCCCACAACGCGAAGTAGGTGCAGCTTTATCGAACGCACTCCCGACTCCCACAATCCGCCAAAGTGGCTTGAAATTGCGCTAATTTCCGCATATCATCCAACTTTCGTCCTGCTCCATTAAAGTTAGTTCCATTGTTTGAGTACAAATCAGACGGGGTTTTTCGACGTGCACGAAAGAGTTTGAATGAGGCAATGAACTGTTTCGTTGTCAGATTGTTGACGACTTCTAGGTGGATCGCCTTAGTGTCCAGGTATACAAATATGGCGAACCAAGCTTTGCCGATGCGAGGAGTGCGACCTATCGATTCCTTAATTGCGATGGGCTCAGCGTAGTCTAGGCCCGTGTGATGAAAACAAGGATTTTTATGGACGTGCGGGTTCGGCAAATCAGTCAAAATCTGGTGCCGCGTCACGCGACGTTTCATAAAGCAGGACTTACAGCGAAAAACTTCCTTGCGAATTAAGATTCTGGCTCCCAAAATCCAGTATTGCTGACGAACGTGGTTGGCGTCGACACCAGGATGCAAATTAGCCTTGTGAACGTAGCGTGTTTTGAGGAGAGCCTGAGGAGATTCCTTTGAGACGATGATCGGATGCGCTGTGTTGAACGGCAGCACCGACTAGGCAATTCGTCCACCCATGCGCAACAATCCGGAATCATTTAGAAACGTTGTCAGTTTCAGCAGCTTAGATTTTCGGGGCAGGGGGCGATCGTGGTTGGTAACGTCATACTCCTATGGAAATGATGAGATTTGCATGTGTTTCAGCATAGTGCAACCCCTTAGTTTTCGGGTGAATCTATAAGAGCTACAATATTGGGATTAGACATGCAGATTCCTGAGAATCCTGCGCAGCGCAAGTTCGTTTCAGCAGCGTGCCACGCCCACTCTAACGCCCACAAACCGCCCAAAGATGTGGCTCATACAAATTTAAACTGAAATGTATTGTTCTTATCAATACCTGTTGATTGACCCAAAACAAAATTTGCCACGCCCACTTTAACGTCCACAAACTTCATAAAATCGTAAATTTAAGCGCGGATATCTCGGAAAATGTCAAAGATAGAGAACTGGGATCTTAGATTTAGATTCCGTAGCCTTGAGCGCAGCGCAAGTTTGTTACGCGAGTATGCCACGCCCACTCTAATGCCCACAAGCCGCTTACAAGCCGCCCAAACCTGTGGCGCTCACAATTTTCATGCTAGATAAAAAATTGTAACTGAAATGTTTTAGTCTGGTCAATACTTATCGATTGATCCAAAAACAAAGTTTGCCAAGCCCACTCTTAAGCCCACAAACCGCCCAACACTGTGGGGCGCAATGTTTGAAATGTTTGCCACGCCCACTCTAACCATATATTGAGATCAGGGGTAGGTGGTGCATTTCAATCACGCTTTGCTGCTTGCATATCTCCATTTCCTTTTTGTCCCTTTAGCTGAGTAACGGGTATCTGATAGTCTAGGTACTCGACTATAGCGTTCTTCCTTGTTTTTTTAACGATATTTGGAAAGACGAGCTATTAATATGACTTGCAATCACTCTAGAAAGGAATCTGTTTATGAAGCGGAAAACGGAGCTAACTACTCGCAAAAGCTGAATCCAATTCAAAAGCTTATGACTTAAGCCATCGAGAATATCTTGATGAGTAGTAGCGTTCAGCGAGAAGTTTAGTTGATTGTTACACTTTTCTTCACAAGGTGCATCTGCCCGCAACCGTAGATTCTGTCCGTTTTTGAGAGTGGACCACCGCGACGACGACTTCGCTCACCAGCTGGGACCTGTCCACCATAAAGTATGGTCCATCAGTGTGAAGCGAAGCAGACCGCGGGATGCGCAAACCGTGGGGCTGTTCCAGAATCTTCTGAAATACTCGGTCAATATTCCAGCAGTCCTGTTGCATACGAATATGTTCCATTGTCGAGGTGAAGCTGACAGCCATTGAAGAACGACTTCAGAGACGGTTCAACAAAATGTTATTGGAATTGACGAAGACGACTTGATAACTGTTAGTAGTTTTGTTAGCAGATGAGCTGCGGTAAGTTCCAACCGCGGTATCAAAATAACTTTAATGGGAGCTACACCAAATCTTGGCTGCGATCAAGGTGACAAATGTTTCCGACCCTGTTGAAACTCGACTCTACACAACGGATCCTACTGCTTGTGTTGAAGCATCCGCGAATGCATGCAGTTCGATTGCTTTTAAAGGCCTGGCCACATATCGAGGGATTCGACATTGCACAACTCTCCTGCGAAGGTGCTCCACCGCCTGGCTATGCTTTCATTCAAGTAAGTAAATAGTATTTTTATGAAAACAGTAAATGACGCTACAATACCCAAGGGATCGTAAATCTTTGAGAGCTCTAAGAGAAAAGTCCACCAAGCGGACAAGCATATGTAAGCGATCGTTAAGAGAATGGCCGGTGATATCCTTACCGGATCCATCAAATACAACACGACGTTTGGTTGTGGCACTTTCCACTTTAAGAACGGCGTGGTGAGCTAGATAAAAGCATTTTTCCTTTGGCACGATGAGCTGCTGTTTATGTAGCGCTTTCATGTGTCCCCGTTTTAAATAATCCCTTATAAAATCGACATATTCATTTTTAAATGCTGGATTCCGACGGAATTTGTTTTCCAACATAGAAATTCTATTCAAGGCCTGTTGCAGAAGGGTCATGAATTGGTAGCATTTCCTTCTTAACAGTTTTCGTTGGCCGTAAAAAGACTTCATAGCTGATCCGATCCGATAATTACATCAATGTCTCCAGGTGTGGCGAATGTGGGGTCGGCCCAGTCCAGTCCAGGACTTGTAGGTCTTCCCAACTTTGTATATGTAACTCATCGCATGGTACCAAGGCAGTTAAGTAACTCATAATCAGAACTGTAATTTCCTGGACGTCTTTCGAAACTCTCGATTGCAGTTGAATTTTCGCACACCCGCGAGATGTAACTGCGGCTTGAGAAGGAAGACAATTAATCGAAGTGCGCGCATGGGTATGAGGTTAGCCGATGCGTTGAATGAAAGCCTCCGTGGCCAAGGCAAAAACGTCTGTTTAACACATCTGTCCACCACATAAGCTAGTATAGTGGGCATCATGTTCTGGGTTCGATCAAGAAGGGCACTATCTACGGAGAACTTGGATATACCGGCTGGTAGACCTTCCGTTTTTGTACCGCTGCTGTCCGGTTTGTTAGCGGCTGTGGGCTCACGATCCCCTTGTGAATCTTGAAGTACTAGTGTATGATGTAATCCCTTGCAGAAACGACTTCTGAATTTCGAAGTGAACTTCCTAGCGACAA
This sequence comes from Drosophila suzukii, assembly GCF_043229965.1. Taxonomy (NCBI): domain Eukaryota; kingdom Metazoa; phylum Arthropoda; class Insecta; order Diptera; family Drosophilidae; genus Drosophila; species Drosophila suzukii. Next base: position 33,552,810 of record NC_092082.1, on the reverse strand, counting down.
CACAAATCTTTAATGATGAATTCCCGTTAACCTTGGGAGTAGATTGACCAAATTCCAGTGCGTCGCCTGTGGAGAACAAGAATTCCCGATTGTCACGTCGTTCGAGCAGCATTCTGGCCATTCCGCCCAAAATTGGCGGGCTTCCAGTTTCCCTAGCAGTATGTGTATTAGTGTATGGGTCCCGCTGATCACAACCAAGTGCGTGAAATAATCGAATAGACTCGTCAGCTCCATCGGTTAGCTTGCGCAATCCAGTTACTCTCGAAGCTGAGACGTTTTGTAACGCAAAAAAAAACACCAATAAAAGATTGCGTATGTGTGGCTTTTTGTCGTACCGATGTACTAGTTTATCCCATAACATAGTTTAACATAGTTTTCCTCCAAGTTTTTTCACCAAGTTAAGCGCTTCTCTATCCAAATAGGACTTCAAATAATGGAATTTCTTATCTGGAGAGGTTTTCGCGTCGGTCCGCAGACCCCAGAAACAGATCACAGAATTGAGTTCAATCTTCGTAGGTGCCACGAAAGTTGGAATCGTGATCTTTTCAAACCTTAGGTCCGTGTGTGTAATTGATTCCCGAACCTGCTCCAAGAATTGGGTTTGCGAAGCCACCAGCTGTGCTTGCGAGGTAGCTAATCGTTCAAGTGGGTCCTCCACGTTGGCGATCAGGGTAGACGAATGAGAGTTTGTCCGTTTTCTCTCAACGATGGCATCTGATAACAACGCGTGCAATTCGAAGTCTTAGTTTCCTCTACCTGAGAGAGGGAGTATCTTTTCGCAGACACCTTCATAATTTGTTCGAACGTGTCCGTGATATGGCGAAGTTGATGTTCTAAAGTGAATTTTGAGGCCCGAGCATGTTCACGTGTAAGTTGTGCCTTGCAAAACAGTAGGTGCCCATTTAAAGTCTCCAGCGACATTTTTGTACCCTTGCAGAGGGTATAATTATTTCAGGCAGAAGTTTGCAACGCAGTGAAGGAGACGTTTCCGACCCCATAAAGTATATATTGTTGATCAGGATCACTAGCCGAGTCGATCTAGCCATGTCCGTCTGTCCGTATGAACGCTGAGATCTCGGAAACAATAAGAGCTACAATATTGGGACTAGGCATGCAGATTCCTGCGCAGCGCAAGTTTGTTTCAGCAATGTGTCACGCCCACTCTAACGCCCACAAGCCGCCCAAAACTGTGGCTCCTACAGTTTTGATGCTAGAATAGAAATTTTAACTAAAATGTATTGTTCTTATCAATACCTATCGATACCTATCGGCCGTCTACAAACTGAATAAAATTGTAACTATGAACTCGGATATCTCAGAAACTATAGAAGATAGAGAATTGGGATTTCAGATTTAGATTCCGTAGCTTTGTACGCAGTGCATGTTTGTTACGCGAAGATTCCACGCCCACTCTAACGCCCACAAACCGACCAAACGTGTCGCCCACAATTTTCATGCTAGATACAAAATTGAACTGAAATTGTACCTCTCGATTGATCCAAAAAAAAGTTTGCCACGCCCACTCTAACGCGCAAAACGCTTAAATCTGTCTACCGCCCACATAACCATATATTGAGATCACGGGTAGGTGGCGCATTTCAATCTTGCTTTGCTGGTTGCATATCTCCATTTCCCTTTGGTCCCATTAGCTGAGTAACGGGTATCTGATAGTCGAGGTACTCGACTTTAGCGTTCTTCCTTGTTTTTATCATACAACTTCCTACGTTCGGAAATAATATTTTTAGTTAGTTTTGAATTTGGAATTTAATTGTATATAAAATCGGACGACTATATCATACAGCTGCCAAAGGAAAGATCGGAAATTGGTGGGAAAATAATATGAAACAATTTACAGCTTCGGTGTCTTTTGACATATTATCTTATACTATTGGGAATATCATTTTTTGAATTTTTAAGAATTTCGAATTAAATGTAATTATTATAGCTGCAAGGGTATACAAGCTTCGGCTTGCCGAACCTAACTTCCTTACTTGTTTCGTTAACGGTTAAAATACTCCAAAGTTTCAACGCTTAACTTCCCGCATAATTCAAAGACAGGGTCTACTTAACTATCGATATATCGGTATGATGCATTACAGGTATTTTTTCTTCTTTTAACCAGAACCTACTTTCTTTGCGAGGATACGACTTTCAGGATGTCCATGTAGGGAGCGAAGTCCCACTCGGCATGCTCCTTTCCAATGGGCTTCTCAATGGGATTAACTCCAGCACATTTGCCCTGCTGTGTTACTGTTTTCTGTGGGTCAAGACCCTCCATGATGGGCAACAGATTAGATTAGGCGTCCTTTTTCGTCTGCACTGACTTCCTGCAAGCGATTTTGGAATTTTCCTTCATTTTTTTAATTTTTTGCAGAAGGAAGCGTTTTTGACCCCATCAAGTATTTATATTTTTGATCAGCCGAGTTGCCTGTCCATCTGTCCGTCCGTTCGTATGAACGCTAAGATCTCGGAAACTATAAAGGCTACAAGGTTGAGTCTAGGCATGCAGATTCTAGAGATTCTTGCGCAACGCAAGTTTGCTCCAGCAGAGTGCCCACAGTTTCGATTAAAGAAAGAACCTTTGAACCGAAATGTTTTCTTTCGACTGACCTAATAAAAATTTGACACACCCACTGAAATCTGCCTGGCCTACAATTTAAAGATTTGGTACAGAAGTACATCGGATTTTGTTTTTTTTTTATCGACATAAATTGATCCATCCCTACTGGTAAAATCGAACCATCCATAGTTATGAGCAACCTGACGGAACCAGGTTTTTCTGGATGTACCATGTGCGCATACTGCGTTACTACCTCTGACCAAAATATCTGTACGATCCTAGCATGGTTTTACAAAAATATTCTTTATATTACCGAGAATTCGCAAATGTCATCTTTTTAGTATCATTATGACTAACTGTTTTCCCAATAATTAACAATTTAGGTTTATTCTTAAAATACATCGTTTTGTATTAAACAAATTTATTTTAATTACCTGTCCGGCAAAATTTGTTTCACAGTATTTGTCTATCCAACTAAAAGGTAATGCCACTTTCTTAGTGAGAGATCCTTATCCCTTTTATATGAGGTGCAATGTAAGTACGCACATATGTTTTTGTATAACTAAGTGAAATTTATTTGACATTAAATATATTAAAAATAAAAAAATTATTTTGTGAACTAGTTTAGATATATATTTAACAAGATCCAGTATAAGCTTTTAAATTGTTTTATAAAAAATTATGTATATGAATATTTTGTAATCATAAAGTGTTATGCAGAAATCACTGCAGCACTTTGGCTTGTCTACTATGGTAACAGGAGTTATGTTAAAATGTATATTTTTCAGTGCTGATGGTCATTATGAAGTGACACTTATGACAAAAGCAATAGTTTATAATAATGGACTGGTGATTTGGCAACCTCCTGCCGTGTATAAGTCCTCTTGTTCAATCGACGTTGAATATTTTCCGTATGACGTACAGACCTGCATCTTAAAATTAGGAAGTTGGACATATGATGGTTTTAAGGTGCTACTCAAATTTAATTTTACTCTAAGACGTTTAAATTAAATTTTTTAACCCATTTTAGACGTTTAGTTATTTAACCGCATGAACAAGTTTTTAATAATGAATGACGAAATCTTGAAACTTGGTATCTTTAATTTATTTTTTATTAATTCGACGAACATTTTAAGTTTTCTGTTTGCTGCTTTAGGTTGTGTTAATTACTTTAGAGAATGTGCATGGGACTACTTTTACACACATTTAAAAAATTATAGAAGTCAACAAATATTTTTAAGAGTTAAATTGTATTTGAAATGTATATATCACGCTGGCTTACACTGTTAATTCGCTCCTCTTCCTCAGATCCCCCTAAGTCTTAGTTAATGTAGCATTAAACATTTTATCCCTTCAAGTTATAATCCCACAAGTTTTCCGTGTTTGTATACCCTGATAGTTCCAGTCATAAGTTTGCAAAGTCACCCTATAAGTGGCATCGCTAACAGAGAGACCTACAGTTGGAAACCAAATTTCGTATGAAATATCGCTGTTTATAATTAGGGTATTCAATTGCGTTGCAAACGTTTGAAAAGTGTAAAAGTGTAAGCAGTTCCAACAACAATTTCCATACAAAATAGTTTTCAAGGCCTACAACACCCCAGCCTATGTATACAAATCTGTTGTACTTGTGTAGAAATAGGGGGTTAATAATGGGTAGGAATTTTATCTAAAATACTAAAAATATACTGAAAAGTTGGGTTTTAATGACAGAAAATATCATAGCCTTCTTTTCACAAAAATTTAAAAGTTGGCGTTATTTTGTACGTCAATTTCCTGCAACGATATTTTAAAATAGAGGGCGTTCACAATTCTCGTCTGGCAAACTTACAAAGTTTACACTTTTGCAACGCAATTGAATACCCTAAATATTTTTTGGGTTAATTATGCCCGTTACTCGTAGAGTAAAAGGGTATACTAGATTCGTCGGAAAGTATGTAACAAGCAGAAGGAACAGTTTCCGACCCCATAAAGTATATATTAGGTTGTCAAAAAAGTCCTGCGGTAGTTTAATTGAATTTTAAATTGTTTATAAAATAGGTTTGAATAATGCGATTCTAGTCAAATATACGCCGTTTTGTTAGATGACGCGTTCCCAACGAGATGCCCCTCTTATAGAATTTTGCCTTTCTAATGGCTAAAAACTCGGAGACCTAATTTTCACAGGACTCTCTTGTGGCCAACTTCCGACTACCAAGCGAATTCGCTATGGACAGAAACAGGAATCACTTGGTGCGAGATCCGGACTATACGGTGAATGCAAAAGAACCTCCCATCCGAGCTCCCGGAGCTTCAGGCGCGTCACCAAGGATGTGTGCTGCCTGGCGTTGTCCTGATGGAAGACAATTCGGCCTCTGTTGATCATAGATGGCCTCTTCTGCATGAATGATGCCTTCAAGCGGTCCAGTTGTTGGCATTACAAGTCCGAGTTGAGAATTTTCCATAGGCGAGCAACTCATATTGGGTGAATCCCTGCCAATCCCACCAAACTCACAGACGAACTTTCCTGACCGTCAATCCAGGCTTGGCACTGTCTAGGCCGCTTCACCGCTTTTCGACCACGACCGTTTGTTTGCGCCTTACGTTGTCGTCAGTGACCCACTTTTCATCGCCAGTCACCATACGCTTCAAAAAGGGGATCGATTTTGTTGCGATTAAGAAGCGATTCGCATGCGTCGATACGGTCAAAGATGTTTTTTGCCCAGCTCTGGGCTGATGCTACGGCTGCTACTATGCTGGTCTCTTTCGACCAATTCAGCGATTTTATCGAAATTTTCGACGACAGACCTTCCAGATCGTGGCGCATCTTCGACCACCTCTACACCAGAACAAAAACGGTAAAACCATCGTTGTCCATAAACTGCACTAATTTTATTGGCGGCTTGAGATGCATTTTATGCCTTTATCGAAGTAGTACTGCAAATCATGCCGTATTTCCTCTTTATTTTGCTCCATGTTTGCCACGCTATAACTCAAAACCGATTAAAAAGAAATCCTTTCAAAAAAGGTTTAGCTTGCAGCGACAACTAGCGAAAATACCGCAAGACCTTTTTAACAACCTAATATATTCTTGATCAGGATCACTAGCCGAGTCGATCTAGCTATGTCCGTCTGTCCGTATGAACGCTCAGATCTCGGAAACTATAAGAGCTAGGAATTTGGGATTTGGTATGCAGATTTTTAACTGAAACGTAATGTTCTCATCAATACCTATCGATTGACCAAAATAAAAGTATTCCGCGCCCACTTAAATGCCCACAAACCGCCGACCATCCTCAAAAAATCATAAGTATGAACGCAGATATCTCGGAAACTATCAAAGATTGAGAAGTGGGATTTCAGATTTAGATGCCGTAGCCTTGTACGCAGTGCAGGTTTGTTACGCGAATATGCCAGGCCCACTCTAACGATCACAAAATGCCCAAACCTTTGGCACCCACAATTTTCATGCTTGATACAAAATTTTAACTGAAGTTTATTAGTCTCGACAATAACTATTGATTAATCCATAAAGAAGTTTGCCGCGCAAATTTGCCTCAGCAGACTGCCCACAGTTTTGATTCAGAAAGAGCCTTTGAACCGAAATGTTTTTGTTTCGACCGACCTAATAAAAGTTTGCTACACCCACTGAAATCTGCCAGGCCTATAATTTAAAGATTTGGTATGGAAGAACATCGGATTTTGTTTTGTCTTTAAAAAAGTTATGAGCAACCAGACGAAACCAGGTTTTTCTGGGCGTACCATGTGCGCATACTGCGTTACTACCTCTGTCCAAAGTATCTATATGCTTTTAACATGGTTTTACAAAAGTATTCTTTATATTATCGAGGATTCACAGGTGTCTTCTTTTAGTATCATTATGACTAACTGTTTTCCAATAATAAATAATATAGTTTTATTCTTAAAATACGTCGTATTTGTATTAAAAAATATTTTTTTTAATTTCCTGTCCGGCAAAATTTGTTTTACAGTATTTGTCGATCCAACTAAAAGGTAATTACACTTTCTTAAAGAGAGATCCTTGTCCCTTTTATATGAGGTGCAATGTAAGTACATGTTTTTGTAAAACTTAGTGAAATTTATTTGACATTAAATATATTTAAAATAGAAAAATATTTTGTAAACTAGATTAGAAATATAATTAATAAGATTCAGTATAAGCTTTTAAAACGTTTTATATAAAATTATGAATATGAATATTTGATAATCATAAAGTGTTATGCAGAAATCACTGCAGCACTTTGGCTTGTCTACTATGGTAACAGGAGCTATGTTAAAATGTATATTTTTCAGTGCTGATGGTCACTATGAAGTTACACTTATGACAAAAGCAATAGTTTAAAATAATGGACTGGTGATTTGGCAACCTCCTGCCGTGACTAAGTCCTCTTGTTCAATCGACGTTGAGCATTTTCCGTATGTCTTACAGACCTGCATTTTAAAATTAGGAAGTTAAATTTAATTTTACTCTAAGACGTTTGAATTCAATTTTTTAAACCATTTTAGACGTTTAGATATTTAACTGCATGAACAAGTTTCTAATAGGGAATGACGAAATCTTGAAACTTGGTATCTTTTATTTATTTTTTATTAATTCGACGAACATTTTAAGTTTTCTGTTTGCTGCTTTGGATGGTGTTAAATACTTTAGAGAATGTGCATGGGACTACCTTTACACACATTTAAAAAATTATAGAAGTCAACAAATATTTTTAAGAGTTAAATTGTATTTGAAATGTATATATCACGCTGGCTTACACTGTTAATTCGCTCCTCTTCCTCAGATCCCCCTAAGTCTTAGTTAATGTAGCATTAAACATCTTTTCCCTTCAAGTTATAATTCGACAAGTTTTCCGTGTTTGTATACCCTGATAGTTCCAGTCATAAGGTTGCAAAGTCACCCTATAAGTGGCATCGCTAACAGAGAGATCTACAGTTGAAAACCAAATTTCGTATGAAATATCGCTGTTTATAATATTTTTTGGGTTAATTATACCCGTTACTCGTAGAGTAAAAGGGTATACTAGATTCGTCGGAAAGTATGTAACAAGCAGAAGGAACAGTTTCCGACCCCATAAAGTATATATTAGGTTGTCAAAAAAGTCCTGCGGTAGTTTAATTGAATTTTAAATTGTTTATAAAATAGGTTTGAATAATGCGATTCTAGTCAAATATACGCCGTTTTGTTAGATGACGCGTTCCCAACGAGATGCTCCTCTTATAGAATTTCGCCTTTCTAATGGCAAAAAACTCGGAGACCTAATTTTCACAGGACTCTCATGTGGCCAACTTCCGACTACCAAGCGAATTCGCTATGGACAGAAACAGGAATCACTTGGTGCGAGATCCGGACTATACGGTGGATGCAAAAGAACCTCCCATCCGAGCTCCCGGAGCTTCTGGCGCGTCACCAAGGATGTGTGCGGCCTGGCGTTGTCCTGATGGAAGACAATTCGGCCTCTGTTGATCAAAGATGGCCTCTTCTGCATGAATGATGCCTTCAAGCGGTCCAGTTGTTGGCATTACAAGTCCGAGTTGAGCATTTGGCCATAGGCGAGCAACTCACATTGGATGAATCCCTGCCAATCCCACCAAACTCACAGAAGAACTTTCCTGACCGTCAATCCAGGCTTGGCCACCGTCTAGGCCGCTTCACCGCTTTTCGACCACGAACGTTTGCGCCTTACGTTGTCGTAAGTGACCCACTTTTCATCGCCAGTCATCGTTGTGCTGTGGAAATGGAAACTGTATCGGGGCCATAAATTGCACAAACTTTATTAGCGTCTTGAGATGCATGTTGAGATGTATAATATATCGCGTTTTCTCTTTATTTTGCTCCATGTTTGCGACGCAATAACTCCCGAACGACTAAAGAGAAACAACAATCAATCAAACACGTGTTAGCGCGTGAAAAAAGCTTTCCGAAAACGTATAGTATGACCCGATGCGACGAATAAAACTAGAACTAAGCTCTTGCAGCGACAACTAGCGAAAATAGCACAAGACTTTTTTGACAACCTAATTTATTCTTGATTAGGATCACTAGCAAAGTCGATCTAGCCATGTCGGTCCGCCTGTCCGTACGAACGCTGAGATCTCGGAAACTATAAGAGCTAGAAGTTTTGGATTTGGCATGCAGATTCCTGAGCTTCTGAACCACGCCCACTTTAACGCCCACAAAGCGCCCAAACCTGTGGCGCCCACAATTAGCATGCTAGATACAAAATTTTCATTCCACAAGCCCATAAAGGTATACCATATCAAAATCCGATTCCCTTTGACAAAGTTACAGGCTTTTAAATTTTAAGCCTTTTGTAAGCCTTCGCAAAATTAAAACCAATGACTTAAATACGGTTAAAACGTTGACTACCTTTATAGTTAACAGTATAATATTTCTACAAGCCCATTAAGGTATGCCATATTGAAATCCGAGTCCTTTTGACCAAGTAAAAGGCTTTTAAAGTTTAAAAGGAGGCCCATTTCTGTAATCCTTCGCAAAATTAAAATCAATGACATCAAAACGGTCATATTTTTGACTACCTGCAAAGGTTTTTATTTAGATTCTGTAGCCTTGTACGCAACGCAAGTTTGTTACGCGAATATGCCACTTCCACTCTAACGCCCACAAAGCGCCTAAGCCTGTTGCGCCTACAATTTTCATGCTAGAAAATATCAATATCTATCGATTGACCCAAAAAAGTTTTCTACGACCACTCCAACGCCCATAACGCTTAAATCTGTCTACCGCCCACAAAACTATACATTGAGATCGCGGGTAGATGGCGCATTTCAATCTCGCTTTGCTGCTTGCATATCTCCATTTCCTTTTGGTTCTTTTAGCTGAGTAACGGGTATCTGATAGTCGAGGTACTATAGCGTTCTTCCTTGCCT